>NW_027361897.1:5648750-6397500 GCF_039654945.1 Dendrobates tinctorius | reverse complement strand
GGCCTCCTCAGTCACCAGATCTCAATCCAATAGAGCATCTTTGGGATGAGGTGGAACGGGAGATTCGCATCAGGGATGTGCAGCCGACAAATCTGCGCCAACTGTGTGATGCCATCATGTCAATATGGTCCAAAATCTCTGAGGAATGCTTCCAGCACCTTGTTGAATCTCTGCCACGAAGAATTGAGGCAGTTCTGAAGGAAAAAGGGGGTCCAACCCCTTACTAGCATGGTGTACCTAATAAAGTGGCCAGTGAGTGTATATATATATATATAGATAGATACAGTCATATGTTAAAGTTTGGGCACCCCTATTAATGTTAACCTTTTTTCTTTATAACAATTTTGGTTTTTGCAACAGCTATTTCGGTTTCATATATCTAATAACTGATGGACTCAGTTATATTTCTCGATTCAAATGAGGTTTATTGTACTAACAGAAAATGTGCAATCTGCATTTAAACAAAATTTGACCGGTGCAAAAGTATGGGTACCCTTATCATTTTCTTGATTTGAACACTCCTAATTACTTTTTACTGACTTCCTGAAGCACTAAATTGGTTTTGTAACCTCAATGACCTTTGAACTTCATAGCCAGGTGTATCAAATCATGAGAAAAGGTATTTAATGTGGCCACTTGCAAGTAGTTCTCCTATTTGATTCTCCTATGAAGAGTGGCATCATGGGCTCCTCAAAACAACTCTCAGATGATCTGAAAACAAAGATTACTCAACATAGCTTTTCAGGGGAAGGATACAAAAAGTTGTCTCAGAGATTTAACCTGTCAGTTTCCACTGTGAGGAACATAGTAAGGAAATGGAAGAACACAGGTACAGTTCTTGTTAAGCCCAGAAGTGGCAGGCCAAGAAAAATATCAGAAAGGCAGAGAAGAAAAATGGTGAGAACAGTCAAGGACAATCCACAGACCACCTCCAAAGACCTGCAGCATCATCTTGCTGCAGATGGTGTCACTGTGCATCGGTCAACAATACAGCGCACTTTGCACAAGGAGAAGCTGTATGGGAAAGTGATGCGAAAGAAGCCGTTTCTGCAAGCACGCCACAAACAGATTCGCCTGAGGTATGCAAAAGCACATTTGGACAAGCCAGTTACATTTTGGAAGAAGGTCCTGTGGACTGATGAAACAAAGATTGAGTTGTTTGGTCATACAAAAAGGTGTTATGCATGGAGGCTAAAAAACACTTGCTACCCACAGTAAAATTTGGTGGAGGTTCCATCATGCCTTGGGGCTGTGTGGCCAATGCCGGCATCGGGAATCTTGTTAAAGATGAGGGTCGCATGGATTCAACTCAGTATAAGCAGATTCTTGACAATAATGTGCAAGAATCAGTGACGAAGTTGAAGTTACGCAGGGGATGGATATTTCAGCAAGACAATGATCCAAAACACCGCTCCAAATCTACTCAGGCATTCATGCAGAGGAACAATTACAATGTTCTGGAATGGCCATCCCAGTCCCCAGACCTGAATATCATTGAACATCTGTGGGATGATTTGAAGCGGGCTGTCCATGCTCGGCGACCATCAAACTTAACTGAACTGGAATTGTTTTGTAAACAGGAATGGTCACAAATACCTTCATCCAGGATCCAGGAACTCATTAATAGCTACAGGAAGCGACTAGAGGCTGTTATTTTTGCAAAAGGAGGATCTACGAAATATTAATGTCACTTTTATGTTGAGGTGCCCATACTTTTGCACCGGTCAAATTTTGTTTAAATGCAGATTGCACATTTTCTTTTAGTACAATAAACCTCATTTGAATCCAGAAATATAACAGTTCATCAGTTATTAGATATCTGAAACTGAAATAGCTGTTGCAAAAACCAAAATTGTTATAAAGAAAAAAGGTTAACAATAATAAAACTTTAACATATGACTGTAGATAGAGATAGAGAGAGATATATATATATATAATATGCGCGTGTGTTGGCACCCCTTGAAATTGTTCCAAACAAAGGAACATCACAATCTCTGGAGATGGACTTGTGGTAGCCTTGAGATTGTACAACAATTTTGGTTCTCAAGTCCTCAGACAGTTCTCTTCTCCTCTTTCTGTTCTCCGTGCTTAGTGTGGCGCATGCAGACACACAATGCAAAGATTGAGTCAACTTCTCTTCTTTTTAGCTGATTTCAGGTGTTACTTGCCACAGGTGAGTTTGAACGACCATCACATGCTTGAAACAAAGTTGTTTACCCACAATTTTGGAAAGGTCTTTGTGTCCTTTTTTTCTGGTGTTATTTTTTTTTTTTTTTTTTTTTAAATTTTTTATTGTGTTTCAATACACACACACAAAGGAAATAAACTTGTGTGTAGCAAAACATATTTTCTGGGAGAAATACTTCATTTTCTTGAACAATTTCAAGGGTGCCAACACCTTCGGCCATGACACTGCATAATTTACAACTAGGTCAAGAATGTTAGTTACCATAGCCTGCTCAGATGCATGTTTATCCATTGAAAGTTTTTTTCAGATTCATTTCTGTTCTACATAAAAATAAGAAAATTATCCTTACCCTCTGCTGCTCCATTGGTGCCTCTCTGCTGCAGTCCTGGACTATGTTGACATGTCTGCAGTGATGACATCATGGCTACAGCATGTGGGCTTTGCAGCCAATCACTGGACCCATTTGTCTTCCTCCGTCTACCTGAAACTGACTGCTGACTAGTGATGAGCGAACGTGCTCGGATAAGGTCTTGTCAGAGTGCTCAGGTGCTAACTGAGTGTCTTTGGCGTGCTCGAAAAATATGTATGAGTCCCCACTGTTGCATGTCTTTCGGCTGTTAGATTGCCACAACACATGCAGGGATTTCTTAGCAAACCAGCAATAGTCTCCAATCTTCCCTTCATCTCTAAACTCCTGGAACGCTTGGTCCACTCCCGTCTAATCTGCTATCTTTCAGATAACGCTCTTCTTTACCCTCTACAATCCGGTTTCCATTCTTTACACTCTACTGAAACTGCCATTATTTAAGTTTCTAAAGATCTACTAATTCCTGAATCCTAATGGTCACTACTGTCATGTATCGGTCATGACTGTCACCAGTGCACAAAAGAAAGTCGCCAAGGGTATGGTTGGTAAGTTTGCTTCGGGAGAACTCAATTGGCCGTTCAGAGCCCTGAGCTTGGCCTTATCTAAAACCATCATCATTGTCTAACCTCACATATACTCTTCTGGGTGAAGGGGCAAAAATTCTTTTTGCCGTTTCATCCAGATTTTGGATGAAGATTTTGTAAACACACTTTTTCTAGATCCAGATTTTAGAAACACACTCCAAATTATTCTAGAAAGTCTTCCCAGAAGTGTGAACGCTGTTATAGCTGCAAAGTTGGGACCAGCTCCATATTACCACTTTTGGATTTGGCATAGGATGACATAAAAGCTCATGCAGGTGTCGCTATATTTTTGCCCATGTAGTAAACAAAATGGTAAATTGACATTCAGTTTCAATGAATTTCTGCTCACACTACCAGATCCAGAGAACTGTACATTGGATGTGCAATGGGAAACATTTCATGTTGGGAAAGCCCAGTAGTTTGACACAGCAACTAGCTAGTGTCATGTCCAAATACAAAAAAGTTAAACGTGGTACATTATTTAGTTGTTCTAAAAACATGCCAGGCAAACAATGTCCATAATAGACTGGGTTACCTGTTTCAATCTAAAAAAGCACTTAAGCATTGCCATTTTTCCCATATAGTGTATCTAGCACATGTAAACCTAGCTTTAGAGACAGACTGCCGTATAACTCGTGCGAGGATCGCATCACACTGCACGGACTGGCCTGGCACCTCTCCTGACCTGAGCTTGACCGCGTGATGTAGTTCTATGCAGCGGTCATGCTAAGGTCAGAAGAGCAGACAAGCCAGTATGAGGTTTACGATGCGATCCTCGCACGAGTTATACGGCAGTCTGTTTCTGCTTGCCCTTAGTTGAAATCTCTGGGACATAGCTATAATTCTTGTAGGTTGCTTGGGCCTGATGTATAACCAAGTATGTCTGTGAGTGCTTAACCTGTGGGATTCTGGGTTACCCCAAGGTTCTCTGTACCATGTTCTACAACCAGAGGTTCTTTCAAGGGCAGTGACTTGTTTGTCCTGCACAACTATTCCACTTATCCTTTTAACCAGTTTTGATATATCCTTCCAATTGTCTCCCCAATATTAAAGGGCAGAGAGACGTCTGTCAGTTCTTTTTATGTCATTAGGATATGTACCTTCATATTGAATTTCCAGTTAATATTAAATGGTTTTGATATGCATGTTAGAAATCTTTTGTAACTAAAGAAGTTCTTTTCACCGAAAGTATTCAAAATTTCTCCATAAATGGCTCAGTGCCCATCTGGTCATTCCACTATATATGTAAAGGATGGAATCTCCAGCGCTGGACTTCAGTTAAAAATACATCATTTATTGTAAATTCTTAAAATCGAACAGAAAAAGTGTGGATAAGGACATACAGGCAGATGGGGTCTCTGGTGGTCTCCAACCAACGCGTTTCGACCTAGAGGGTCTTACTCATGGTTCACACTAGACCAATACTGACGACTACAAATAGTACAAAAACTAGTAAATCACAGGTGTTGGACAAAAGAATTAATGAAAATAGGGAGTATCCCTACCAGTTAACTCTTGCAAACACTCAGCCTAATGTGGAGCTGAAACAAAAACTAGTCGGAAAAACGGAAAAAAAAAAAAAAAAAAAAAAACCTAATAAAAAGATATCATAAGAATATAATAACAATCACAAAAATTATCAGAATAACCAGAATTGAATAGGACTAAGTAGAATGTAAATATACAGAAGAAAATATCAATCTAATTGCAATATTAAATCAAGTCGTTTGTTCAGACCTAATGGTACTCTTGTATTTAATTTAAAAATCCAAAAGGATTCACGATTTAATAATTTTCTCCTGAAATCACCTCCCCTAGTAGATCTATAGACTTTCTCTATTGCTATAATTTTGAGGCTATCAGTTTTACCTCCATGAACAGTTTTACAATGATAAGAAACTGCTGAAATATTATAATTGCTACTAGTAGCTTCTGACAAGTGTTTCCTAATTCTCTTTTTAAGAGGTCCTATTGTACAGCCTACATATTGTAGGTTACAAAAAACGCATTCAATAACATATATTACTCCTTCTGAATTACAATTTATGTGAGACTGAATAGGGTATGATATGCCAGTAACACTAGAAGTAAATCTGCTGGTTTTAACCACATAGTTGCAGACTTTACAGGGATGATGTCCACATTTGGAAAAGCCTTTATATGACAACCAAGTATTATTTTTAATTCTCCTATTACTGATAAAAAGACTGGGGGATAAGATATCGCTCAAAGCAGGAGCTTTCCTGGCTATGTATCGTATCTGGGTATTGTCCAGAATTTGACCAAGTTTATTATCATTGTGTAAAATAGGTAAATATTTTTTGACAATGTCCGTTATCTTATTGAATTGTGGACTGTACATGGTAGAAAAACTAACTATAGGACGGTCATAATTATTACAGGGGGCCCGTGTGCGATTCTTTTTCTTGCTAGCAGTAACTCCAGTGTGTACAAGGCTCAAAGGAGATTCATTCAGCAGGGTGTGTCTATCAATCCTGCTGACAATATTATCAGCTTTCCTTAGCATCCAATTAGCATATCCTCTGTCCTTAAGTCTAGAAAGGGTTTTGTTTGATTCTTTAGCAAATATTATAGGTGAACTACAATTTCTTTTTAACCTAATTAATTCTCCCACTGGAATGTTTTTAACCACGTGCTTAGGATGACAAGAATAAGCTTGTAAAATTGAATTTGTATCTGTGGGTTTTCTGAAAGGAAAAACGCAGACCTTTTGGCTGTCAGAATTCACAGACAAAGTCACATCCAGATAACTGATAGAAAAATCCGACACTGTAAATGTAAATGAAAGATTAAAATCATTCATATTAATATAGCTAATGAAATCACTAATCCCTGAGATGTCTCCCTTCCAAATCAAAATCAGGTCATCTATAAAGCGGCCATATAGTTGTATATTTTGTGAAAAGGGATTATTGTTACATAAGATATATTTCTCTTCCCAAACAGCTACTGTAATATTAGCTAAAGCTGGGGAACATTTACCCCCCATACTTACTCCTTGTTTTTGTAAGAAAAAAATTCCATCAAATGAAAAATAATTATGTGAGAGAAGAAAGGAAACTGCATCCACAATGAAGGATTGAATTTCTATCACATATGTGCTATATTTGTCCAAAAAGAATGTGAGACTAGAGATAATCACATTATGTGGTATGGACGGGTATAAACCCACCACATCACAGGTAATCCATGAATATTCTGGTGACCAATGATAATCATCCAAGGCAGAGATTAACACTATATATGTAATATACTCAGGTTTGTGGCACTGAAAGGAAAGCTGCCTCCCTGTTCCTAGCTTCTAATGTCTAGTATTAGTAGACCGCTTGGCATGATGCACTCTTGGTTGCTCATCTACATCCTACTTTTGTTCTATATCCTACTTTTGCTTACATTTTGGAAGATTTCATTATCATTAAAAAAAAGTTGTCTACTAGTGGACAACCCTTTAGTAATTGTCTCAGACTTGTAAGAAAAATTATTGCTCACCTGCTTTAATACTCTGTAGTCAGTACTGCATTCTCCACTGGTTTCGCACCATCAAAATATGGCGAGTTATCACTTGAACGCTACAGCCAATCAACAGCTTTGATCAGCTGCAGCGTTCACATTTCATATGAACCAGAAGAAGCACTGCCAAATTAGTAAAACAAAAAAACCCCACAAGATTGTTTCCTAGCCGGGGGTTACCTGCAGTCAGTGCTAAATTCTGCACACACTGGTGCACCATGATGGCAGACAGAAACCAATTGTTGATTTTTAAGACCAAAGATGATTGAGAGAGGAAAAGAAGATCCATGAAGAAAGGTTGATGATGGGGTTTTGACCTTCGTAGTTGTGAAAGTGAGACGTAGAAAAAAAATAGTACATAAGGAAACAATGCATTTATAGATTAAAGACCGTAGAGAGACACACACGGTTTGCCGGGTTATACTGGAGTTCAAGGGATAAGTGCCAACGTTGGTGGAGAGATTGGATTTCCTCCCACTTGACATATCCATAATTGATTAGTAGGAGAAAAAAGTGAGTCTCTTCTAGGAAAGTCACTCAGTACTTACCTACGTATCATCCATTTATATTCAGCCATCCTCCCTGTACTTACTGTAAAAGATCTTCTGGTTGGGACCCCAAAACAAAACCCTCTCCCAGAAGACTGGTGGTCATCCCAAGAAAGGAAGCATCTCCCTATACATATCAGCATCACAGGTACAGAGTCCGCTTATTTACTGGACCCGTGCATGAGTAGATGTATGAGCCGTACAGAAAGATGTATGGGACATGTAAAACGTCTCGGCAGTAATGCTGAATGGGGCTATATTTGTCATGTGGCATACGGTCCTACGTCCTGTGTTGTATGACGAGTGGAGGGAGATGCCTGGAAGAGCTCTTGGACGTGATGTTGCACTTCCAGGCCAATTCACATGTGGCTTCAAAGCTTTGATTACTCAGTGTTGTCACATTGATTACTACAAGAAAGGTATCATTTCTACTACTGTTCTATGACCTGTACGGCCTTAGCATTAGTTTGATTGGTAAAATCGTCATGACAGGTTCCCTGATTTTGTTGCACATACTGTCCATAGGTTATAATTTGTTTTTAATGATCCAATTTATTACCTATGGCACACAGAGAGTTCGTGTCATATGGAATAAATGATTGTACATTTTAAATACCAATAAAATATAAATGTTATCTTCTATGAATGATTTTTCTTTGCACGTTCTCGTCATGCTCATCGGCTTCTGTTTAAGAAACAATAAATGGTTCCTCAGTAAACTGACCCTCCGTTATGTTATTGATCAGCCATATATCATTATACTGATTCCCTTATGTTACTATGTGGCAGCACCGTTATGGGGTATGAGCCATTATTATGAGGCTTAACTATCCAAACACATCTTCTATCAATATATAATCTCTATGAGGATCCAATGGTCTTGGGACCGATAAATTATACAATGATTCCCACGAAAAGTGTATAATTTATTTTTATTAGGTCTCCAGAGTATGCAGCATCTGACAGAATTATGTTACGAGCGTAATGTAGGGGAACGTGATCAACAACAATGAAGCCGAAGAGAATCCTGTCAGGCAAAGCTTATGAAAAGATTAGGGGGAGATTAGATGAGGGGACAATTTGGTAAACAGGATATTACATGGAATTTGTCAACACATAAAAGCTGATCCAGTCGTATCTATTTAATGCCAATTACAGTACCAGTCGGAGCACCAGAAGAGGCTTCTTGTTTCTTAGGAATCAGGTCTACAGAAAAGTGTAATGTCTTGTTTGAGGTTGGATCAATAAAATATGGTTTTGTAGGATCATGTTTGCCTATGGGGAAAAAAGAAAACTATAAGCCAATTTGCATCCAATGAAAAAATGCTGCCAAGCCCATTAAGTGTGGTGGTGGTGATGGCGGCATGCCGTTGGGATTCTTATGTTAATGGAAGAGGGTGAAGTGAATGTCGAAAAAATATCCTGCTTCAGTATGCAAGAAAACTCTCAAGTTGAAGAGTTACTTTCCAGAAAGATGTGAAACCAAATGTACACGTGTACTTTAATTACAGTATGTCACAATCCATGTTTGGATCTGTGGCTGATCTGGGCTCACATATAACCTTTTTTTTTTCCTTCAAGCCTCTGGCTTAATGTTAGTTTTTGCCGCCGGTATTAATACAACCTTAGTGGCTGCTAATGGGTTTTTGCCCCCGGTGGCCGCTGGGGTTATTACAACCTTGATTGCTGCTAATGGGTAGCCCCTGGTGGCTGCTGGGGTTACTACATGTGTAAATTAGCCAGCAGGTGTTAACCCTCCTTCCTATAAAAGGGTGTCAGGTGCTCTGGATCACTGTTGGTGATACTGGTCATTTCCTAACCAACCTTGGAGGAGAGAGGAGCTATTGGGAGCAGTGATTTGCAGCTCATCCAGAGCTTTGGTGTTTCAGCTGTTCAGTTGGAAGCTGTATCCGGGTGCTGTACTCTGTTGCCTCAGGAGCATTGGCAACAGAGAAAGCTAAGTTTTCCCTGTTCGTTATTTTCCCTAATGTTATATTAGTACAGCGGTGGGACCAGTGTCCGCACTAGCCAGTTCCCTAGTAAGGGATAGGTGCAGGGCTAGTGAGGGATTCAGGTATCCTGGTCGGCGACAGCTGAAGAGCCTGTATAGGGAACGTTAGGAGTGTTCAGGGACACAGCCTCAGGAGAGTGCAGGAGGTGTCCACATCCCCACCGTTGTAACTGTGCCCCCGGTGTTCCCATGTTTGTCTTGTCGTTCTAGTTACCGACCTGCGCTGGTCGCGTCACACAGGACAAGTCACTACGTGACACAGTAAAAGCGAAGATAGTAAGCTAATTTATATTTTTAAAAAAAAGCTGCCTCTTTCTCCTAACTTGTCAGTCACTCCTTTCCCTGTGCTGATTAATCCCTCTCAAAAACTGATCAAAACTGTCTACATAAGATAGCAGTTGGCCGGATTGCCATTTCAGCTGATCTAATGTTTAGGGGGTCATCCAATTGTCTGGTTGGATGGCAAATTAAAGTGGAAAGCTAGATTGGGCCAGCAATATTTTAACATGCAACATCCTAAGTTTGCAAAGAATAGGACATGTCAGTGTCATGTTTAAAGGAGATAGAGATCTCGCCATGCAGACAAGTTTTGACAGCCCCCATCTTTGAGAATTGTGCCTTGACAGTGTACCGTATATCTGGAAACAGAGGTCTACATCAAATATGTGAACATCTGTCTGATAACCATTCATGGCTTCTTCACTCTCATGGGGAATCACTGTTGCAACCAAGAACCATAACACTTGGGCCAAGCTATGACTTGGCTGTGAAATATGAAAATCACAACATTCTTTTCCGACATTCAACAGTAGTTTAATTGTGAACAAGTCTTAAAAGTAGGAAGGACTGCAGCTCACTTGAAACGTATGCAATTTTTAGGTTTCTTTTTACTGACTAATGCCTCTCGTCTACTGTTATAGCCAAATCGTGCCATAAAATAAACAATCTGCACATTTTTTGGTTACAATATAAAAGTTGTTGTGTAGACCTCGCCATATATTAGTGTAGGTTATAGAACGCTTCTTGACCTTAAAGGCTCAAATTCTTTACAACAGTGGTCACGTCAGGCAGGTTATACAATCCTCTATCTACTAAGATGGGGGTATCCTGGTTGGAGATACTTTGTCCGAGAACTATATAAAGTATTTTTCATTCCCTTCTCCTTGATCTTCACTTTGTAGAATATCTTTGTGTCTAGAAGTGAACGTGGGAGATTTTAAAACAGATCCGAAGACAAGTTTTCTGAAGACAGGATACCATTGACAAGACCAAATAGTGTGGAGCTCGAGATCCATCATGAGAAGTTGTGCACTATTGTCAAGAGGTCAGACATAAGGGAACAAGCAGTCACCTGAAACAGGAGCTAATCAGATCACCTTTGAATAAAGACAGTTTTTCTTCTTTATCTTCGTCAAAAGTGTAACGTGACTCCTAAAATGAATTGCGTTTAGCTATTCGGCCTCTCGGCTTTGGGGCAATATAAACATCTGTAGTAGAAGAAAAATACAAATAACTTGACTCCTTCCCAATATTGAAGTGTTTTTACCAAAGTGTCTAAAGTATTTGAGTAGACGTGTCAGTTATATCAGATAAAGCAGTGGTTTTGACTAAAACCTTTGTGTTTTTTCTCCTGTAGAGTCCAGGGATGGTCACACATCCTACCATTTGTCAATCAGACTTACCATCAAGATATCTGGGGATTCAGCTCCCTGTGAATGTAGATGCATTACTTAATGGTCTGCTGCTCACTTAGCCTTTTTTTTCAGACACCTATAAAAGGAAGAATATAGTGGATAGAACTGGGACAGCCCTGAAAAGAGATCAAAGGAAAACTTGTGGCATGTGCAAGTCAATGCATTATTTTAATGGGAAGAGTTCTGGATACTTTTCACACATTCTGCAGAGCTACAAGAAGCTGCATATTTTCCACAGTGCAACAAGTCCAGGACTTTACATATACCAGTATAAAGACTATAACATAGGTTTAACAGATCTGTCACTGCATCTTACCATGCAATTTGCCAGAAAAAAAATAAGGTCCAGTGAAGTTGAGCCAGAGTGACCACAGTGCTCCCAGTGCTGCATGTGGCTTGTGATGCTCTTTTGTCTCCTTGCTGCCTCCGCAGCCCCATCTTGAGCAAGTGTCCAGGAGTAACTGCTAGTCATAGATACCTTGCACTGTATGGTATCACAACTGTTAGCTTCTCTGCCCACCTTGCTTTCTCCAGCCTCTGAATGTGTTGATCAGTTGGGAGTGATGACTAGATTAAAGTGGCATCTGCTGCTTGAATGTAAGTTACTTTGGGGAACAGAGCAGTACATGACCATGGAAGAGAAGTGTGTTGTATCATAGACGAGCTAGAGCTTGCACATTGAAACTGCTGTTTTTTGGCAAATTTACGTCTGCAAACGCTGCCACATGATTGGAGCTAGAGATGAGCGTATCGATTCATGGAGGATTGAGTTTGAGTGGAATTTCTTAAAATCTTAGTTTTCACGTGAATTCGAACGTTTTGAGATTCAATTTGCGGTTTGCAAAAATAGAAAAAAAATCTTGTGGGCATCATTTACCAGATGCTGAAAGATCAGAGAGAGGACTAATTTCTCTTCATGAGGGCCTCCCCATAATGCTTTGCAGCTATATTGTCTAGCGGATCATACCGTTGTACAGTGGTGGCCCGTATCTGGCAGAGTTGTTTTCCATCTCCAGAATCACTGGGTAAGTCTCTTACCTGTACAGTGTAAGGTCTTGTGGCCAGTGAGGTCCTCTCCTGTAGAGTGTAAGCTCTTATGATCAGCAGGGTTCTTTCCTGTAGAGTGTAAGCTCTTGTGGTCAGCGGGGTCCTTCATCTTTTGCCTGTAGAGTGTAAGCTCTTAGGCTATGTGCACACGTAGATTTTGATCCTGCGGACTTTTCCGCGTGGATTTGTGAAAATCCGCAGGTAAAATCTCAGGTCAAAAGACCTGCGGTTTACCTGCGGATTAGGCTGCGGTTTAGCCCTGTGGTTTCACACCTCTACAATGGAGAAGGTGTGAAACCGCAGCGGAATCCGCACAAAGAATTGACATGCTGCGGATTTGAACCAGCAGCTTATCCACACGGAAAAATCCGCAGCATGTGCACAGCGTTTTTTATGTTACCATTCAAAACAATGGTACTGTACAACGCACCTAAATCTGCTGCGGATCCGCAGCTCCTGAAACGCTGCGGATCCGCAGCAGAATCCGCACCGTGTGCACATAGCCTCATGGTCATTCGGATCCTCTCTCCTATAGAGTGTAAGCTGTTATGGTCAGCAGGGTCTTCTCTCGCTCTCGCCTGTAGAGTGTAAGCTCTTATGGTCAGTGGGGTTCTCTCTCTTGTCCACTTGTATTTTACAAGCTTTCCAGTATTGATATTAACCAAATTTTTTTCAAATTCCATAAGACCCTCTCATCTCCAATTGGAGCTATTGCTGTTCTGTCTCGACTACTTGGCACACACTTATTCATGGGATAACAAAGAGTAGGTGTAAAATGGCACTATTGTGGGGAAATTCTGCTCTGATTACTACTACTATTTGGAACTATTCAGGGGTGGCAATTGCTCTAGGCACATAGGTTGAGAATCCAGGAATATTTTGAAGTTATAACAGGTGTCTGTGGCTCTAAAATTGTAGCTCCGAAAAGACAACTGACCACCACGGCTACCACTGCTGATATTGGCAGGCTTTGCAACAAGAAATATCTAGTTACTACACTGCTCATACTTTTCTACTCAATGACAATGCTACAGTAATGTAGGGTCCTGCACTTCTTGGTGTTAAATTTTGCCGTTTCCTATAAACTGTCACACTCTATGTATACTATCAACCTAAAACTAATTCCGTGGCCAAACGGATATACCTCTCGGGCTTAAAGCTACAACCAAAGAAAAAAGACCATAATATTTTCATGGAAAACCACCCCATTAATGTATAGTGAAACAAGTACACATATGTATAATATTACCAAACAAATGGGTATATATGGACATAGATGACCATCGCAAAAGATTATATAAAATATATATGGGAGAAAAAAATAGCGAGAAAAAGGGTCCAATACAAAATTTACAAATTTATTGACTAATATTATTCAAGTATATCAGGATTATAGAGAAAAGGTGAAACAGAATCAATGATGAGTAGGTACATGGGCAAAAAACAATAGGGCACACAAAGGTACATGGACACAGGAATGTACATAATTTTATGAATATACAGCACAAAGTTTAAATATTCCACATAGTCCCATAATTAGAAAATAACCAGTCACAGTATCCCAATCAAAACCGGATAGCAATACCACAGATGATGGAACCAGCCACCACTCATGGCATGTACTAAATCCAGAGTTAACATACAGATAATGTCACAACATATTACTTTCAGACTGGTATGTAATAAGAGTCCACCCAGGTGTACCCTCCCCAACGCACGTTTCAGCTAGATGGCCTTCATCAAGGGGTTTTGATTGGGATACTGTGCTGTATATTCATAAAATTATATACATTCCCGTGTCCATGTACCTTTGTGTGCCCTATTGCTTTTTGTCCATGTACCTGCTATGATCATCATTGATTCTGTTTCACCTTTTCTCTATAATCCTGATATACTTGAATAATATTATTGTCAATAAATTTGTAAATTTTGTATTGGACCCTTTTTCTTGCTATTTTTTCTCCCATATATATTTTAACCAAAGAAAAAAGGCAAAAGAATTCTCAATCATAAGTCTAGCACATGAGGCTATAATTAATCAATACTCCAGTGAGTAAAGAAGGGAATCACCATAATAGAGAGGTTTTTAATATAATAATATAAATTTTATTGCACATATAAAAATGACATACAAAGTGCATAAAGGTGAGGTAGATGGAATATAGCAGCTAAAAGATAAATGGCATACAGATGACAAATATAATGCCAGACAGAAAAAGCATCCCGGAACTGTTCTCCACACAAATAATCAAATGGCAAATATTCAAATTCTAGATGTAATGAAAATATAACATTAGGGTTATAAGGACTAAGTCCGAGGTATTAGACAGAATGCCATTTAGGCCATCTACATAGACAAACATTGGCAGCAGCAGAGGCTAGGCTGAGCTCAGTGACTTAAAACACGGCACTGACTTTAAAAGGAGCCTGTTACGTGAAAAAACAATATTAACATGCAGTTATGGGGTTAATCTGCAGGATAATAACGTTATGAACCTGCCTGTTGCCTGAACTTAAGACTTCCGCTGCCGGCAGAAATTTAACTTTATCCCTCCCGGCAGCATTCAGGTTTCAGACATGGGGGGCGGCGGTGGTGCGAGTTCTGTCTTTGCTCTGTGTATAAAAGAGAGCAGTGGCTGTAATTGTTAGGTGTCTGGTTTCTGTAGCTGCAAAGCAGAGAGCCCGAGCCTTGCATTCGGCAGTCTCCCATTCCTCTCCGGCCGCAGAGGAGGCTACTCAGCAGACTTGTCGATTCAGGCGCTCTGCTCAGACCAGCTCTGTAGGTTTGGCTGCTGCTGCTGCTGCCACCTCTGGTCCAGCTATAGCAAAGCATGCTGGTCAGCAGCGAGCTACTCCAGGGACTAAGTCTTCCTTTTGTTCCACTGAGCATGCTCTTGGGACGATCTCTCATTGGAGATTGGAGGTCACATGCTCAGGTCCTTCTCCAGCTCGGATTGGACCATCAGGAAGGTCCCGGAAGGACGCTGCTATAAAAGAGCCGCATGACCGCACAGCCATGCGCTAGTATAGACTCTGATGGCTTATGGTGTGTGTGATGATGGATGCATGTACAGTTGTGACCAAAAGTATTGTCACCCCTGCAATTCTGTCAGATAATACTCAGTTTCTTCCTGAAAATGATTGCAAACACAAATTCTTTGGTATTATTATCTTCATTTAATTTGTCTTAAATGAAAAAACACAAAAGAGAATGAAGCAAAAAGCAAAACATTGATCATTTCACACAAAACTCCAAAAATGGGCCAGACAAAAGTATTGGCACCCTCAGCCTAATACTTGGTTGCACAACCTTTAGTCAAAATAACTGCGACCAACTGCTTCCGGTAACCATCAATGAGTTTCTTACAATACTCTGCTGGAATTTTAGACCATTCTTCTTTGGCAAACTGCTCCAGGTCCCTGATATTAGAAGGGTGCCTTCTCCAAACTGCCATTTTTAGATCTCTCCACAGGTGTTCTATGGGATTCAGGTCTGGACTCATTGCTGGCCACCTTAGAAGTCTCCAGTGCTTTCTCTCAAACCATTTTCTAGTGCTTTTTGAAGTGTGCTTTGGGTCATTGTCCTGCTGGGAGACCCAGCTTTCTCACACTGGGCCCTACATTATGCTGCAAAATTTGTTGGTAGTCTTTAGACTTCATAATGCCATGCACATGGTCAAGCTGTCCAGTGCCAGAGGCAGCAAAGCAACCCCAAAACATCAGGGAACCTCCGCCATGTTTGACTGTAGGGACTGTGTTCTTTGAATGCCTCTTTTTTTCTCCTGTAAATTCTATGTTGATGCCTTTGCCCAAAAAGCTCTACTTTAGTCTCATCTGACCAGAGAACATTCTTCCAAAATGTTTTAGGCTTTTTCAGGTAAGTTTTGGCAAACTCCAGCCTGGCTTTATGTCTCGGGGTAAGAAGTGGGGTCTTCCTGGGTCTCCTACCATACAGTTCCTTTTCATTCAGACGCCGACGGATAGTATGGGTTGACACTGTTGTACCCTCGGACTGCAAGGCAGCTTGAATTTGTTTGGATGTTAGTCGAGGTTCTTTATCCAACATCCGCACAATCTTGCGTTGAAATCTCTTGTCAATTTTTCTTTTCCGTCCACATCTAGGGAGGTTAGCCACAGTGCCATGGGCTTTAAACTTCTTGATGACACTGCGCACGGTAGACACAGGAACATTCAGGTCTTTGGAGATGGACTTATAGCCTTGAGATTGCTCATGCTTCCTCACAATTTGGTTTCTCAAGTCCTCAGACAGTTCTTTGGTCGTCTTTCTTTTCTCCATGCTCAATGTGGTACACACAAGGACACAGGACAGAGGTTGAGTCAACTTTAATCCATGTCAACTGGCTGCAAGTGGGATTTAGTTATTTCCAACACCTGTTAGGTGCCACAGGTAAGTTACAGGTGCTGTTAATTACACAAATTAGAGAAGCATCACATGATTTTTCGAACAGTGCCAATACTTTTGTCCACCCTCTTTTTTATGTTTGGTGTGGAATTATATCCAATTTAGCTTTAGGACAATTCTTTTTGTGTTTTTTCATTTAAGACAAATTAAATGAAGATAATAATACCAAAGAATTTGTGTTTGCAATCATTTTCAGGAAGAAACTGAGTATTATCTGACAGAATTGCAGGGGTGTCAATACTTTTGGCCACAACTGTATCTGGTGACTGACTCATTATGAAACCCCTACCCTTGGTTGTGACTATAGTTAGGGCTTAGAGGTTAGAGTCAGCGCCTGTCAGTGGCTAAGCTATATGCCACAGTACATCCCAGTCCTCTGCACTGTCTAGCGTCGACTGTGCCTTCCTGCTCAGGGCACTGTCATACCGCACCAGGTAGCAGTAACCGCCAGTGCGACGCCATGCGCACCTCTAGCGCTTTCCTCCCCACCCAGGGTGATTAGTGGCGTCCGCCGAAGCGTTACTGTGCGCACTTGGCGTATATATATATATATATAATATATTTATATCTTTTGCTGGCACCACAGCCGTGGCGCCGAGCGCTGATGGTCTAGAGGAGCTCTAGTCCTGTGCCTCTAGGACAGAGCTCTGTGACCGCTAATTAGCGCTCACTCAGCCAAGCTCTGAGTACAAACAGGCTACGGCATTTATTATTTGGCGGTCGTACGGCTCTGTGAGGTAACAAAGTCCGCCTCTGTACACACTGGTGAGGTTAACCCCGTGTGTCCCTTTATTATACCGCCATATCACGTCCGCCATTACTGAGCAGCAGTTAACACCTCTGCACGTTGAACCCCGGGCTGTGAACGCACCTAAATACCATCTTTATTATTTGGTGCGTTCCGCCAGCCCCTAACATTATACTAGTGTCAGGGTCTGGCTAGTAATGGCGGACTAACAGCGACTGTTGCAGTACATGCGGCAGCTGCAGGGCAGGTTGGAGGCTCTCGAGCGTTCAGCCTCAGCTGCGATTGTTACTGCGGTCACCTCAGGCAGCCACGGAGTCTGTCTCCTGTGTGACCACTGCCATCCCTGTCCCGACTTTGTTCTGCCTCCCGCTGCCCGTGAAGTTCTCGGGTGATAGTGTTTCTTGTAGGGGTTTCGTGAGCCAGTGGTCTATACATCTGGAGCTGCTGGCAGCACGATTCCCCTCCGAGCGGGCTAAGGTGGGATTTATTATTTCCCTCCTGTCGAGCAGGTCTTTGGAGTGGGCCACACCGCTGTGGGAGCATGGTGATCACGTGCAGAGTGCCTCGCAGTTCTTGGGCACTCTGAATCAGGTCTTCCTGGGACCGCGAGTCACCAATGACACCGCACTCCGGCTGCTGGCATTGTCACAGGGCTCGTCCATGGTCAGTCACTTTGCCATCCAGTTCCGGACGCTGGCCTCGGAGTTAGAGTGGCCAGATAAGGTCCTCATTCCGGCATTCTGGAGAGGTTTGGCTGACCATGTGAAGGACGCTTTGGCCACCGGGGAGATTCCCGCTACACTGGAGGAGCTTATGACCGTCTCCACCCATATAGACCGTCGCTTTGCCGAGCGAAGGTTGGAGCAGTCCCAGTGTAGGCAGAGGTTTAGGTTGGAACCCAGTTTTTCTAAACCTCTGGAACCTCCCGATCGGGCGTCCAAGCGTCAGGGGGCTTCCCGTGAGGGATCCAGGCCCCGGTCCGCTCGAGCCCCTGTGATCTGTCATGGTTGCCAGCAGTCCAGTCACCTTGCCAACCGGTGCCCACAGTGGCTGGGAAAACGCTCGCGCCTAGTGGCTGTAGGAGGCGGCTTACTAGAATCTGCGGCGTTTTCCTCCAAGTTGTCCTTTAAGGGGACACTTGAGTTTGGTTCTTCCACTCTGGCGGTGGAGGTTTGCGTGGATTCCGGAGCGGAGGGCAACTTTGTCATCTGCCTTCGCTCAACTGCATGCAATACCACTGGTTATGATGTCTAAGCCAGTCACCGTCAGAGTAGTGATCGGCGCGACTCTGCCCTCAAAGATTACCCACCAAACCACTCCACTGATACTCTCGGTGTCTCCATCTCATCAAGGCATGATTTACCTCCTTATCTTGCCCGAGGGTATCGACCAGGTCCTTCTAGGGGTCCCCTGGTTGCGGTATCACACTCCCCATATAGAGTGTTTCTCGGGGAGAATTCTTGGTAGGAGTAAGTCATGTGAGGGTAGATGTCTGAGGGAGTGCATCCAGGTTGCCTCCACCGAGGTCCCAGCAGATCTTTCCTCACTCCCCAAACACTATCGACAGTATGCGGACGTGTTCTCCGAAAAGGCGGCGGAGACACTTCTACCGCATTGACCCTATGACTGTACTATTGACTTCTTGCGTGGTGCTGAGCCTCCCCGGGGTTGGGTCTACCCCTTATCTCTCCCGGAGACAGAGGCCATGTCTCAATGCATCAGGGAGAATCTGGCAAGAGGATTCATTAGGAAGTCAGTGTCACCAGCGGGGGTGGGATTCTTCATCCAGAAGAAGAATGGAGAACTGCGTCCCTGCATCGATTACAGGGGTCTTAACGCTATTACCGATAAGAACAAGTATCCTCTGTCCCTGATATCGGAACTGTTCGATAGACTACGGGGAGCGAGAGTGTTTAATAAACTTGATCTGCGGGAGGCTTACAACCTGATTCGCATCCGTGAAGGGGACGAATGGAAGACGGCCTTTAACATCAGGGACGGGCACTATGAATACCTGGTGATTCCCTTCGGGCTCTGTAATGCTCCGGTCGTCTTCCAAGACTTTGTGAACGACATCTTCCGGGGTATGCTCACCTCCTCAGTTGTAGTCTAGCTGGATGATATCCTCATCTACTCTCCAGATATTGACTCCCACCGGAGAGATGTTTGCAAAGTTTTCGACCTCCTACGGGCAAACTCCCTCTATGCCAAGCTGGAGAAGTGTGTGTTTGAGCAGGATTCCTTGCCTTTCCTGGGCTATATCATCTCTGCCCAGGGATTGGTCATGGATCCTGCCAAACTACAGGCGGTGATGGATTGGCAGGAGTCCCATTCGCTCAAAGCGGTGCAGCGCTTTATGGGGTTCATAAATCATTATCGCCAATTCATTCCCCTTCTCAACTTTGGTAACCCCCTTGGTTGCCCTCACCAAGAAGGGTGCAAATCCCAAGGTGTGGTCAGAACCTGTCTCCAAGGCTTTCTCCATTAAGACCCATTTCGCTGGCGCTCCCATTCTACATCGCCCCGATGTAGATAAACCCTGCATTCTGGAGATGGATGCCTCTTCCGTCGGTGCTGGAGCGGTCCTGTTCCAGAAGGACTCACAAGGTCGGTAGCATCCATGCTTCTTCTCTAAGAACTTCACACCAGCGGAGAGGAATTATTCCATCGGGGACAGGGAGTTGCTAGCGAAGAAGTTGGCCTTCTCGGAGTGGAGACACCTCCTGGAGGGGGCTCACCACCCTTTCCAGGTTTTCACTGACCACAAGAACCTGGTGTATTTGCAGACGACCCAGCGGCGAAATTCTCGCCAGGCCAGATGGTCCTTGTTCTTCTCCCGGTTCCATTTCACCCTCCATTTCCTATCCGGTGAGAACGTCAGGGCCGATGCTCTCTCCCACTCCGTGGTGTCATCGGAGGAGAAGCCTCGGCTGATCGTCCCATCCGGGAGCCTGAGGACCGTGGCTCCGGTCGCACTTGAGTCGGTACCTCCAGGCAAGACATTTGTCCCTGCCCATCTGCGACCGGAGGTCCTCTCTTGGGCTCATTCATCCAGGGTGGGTGGACATTTCGGGACAAAACAGACCTGAGCTTCTGGCGAGGACGTACTGGTGGCCGCATATGGCCCGTGACGTCAGGGACTATATTCAGGCATGCGTCTCTTGTGCCCAGAATAGGTCCTCTCGGCAGCGGCCCGCTGGGCTACTTTACCCTCTGCCGATAGCGGACAGACCCTGGGAGATGGTCGGTATGGACTTGGTAGTGGGACTGCCCAAGTCCAGTGGCAGTGCGATCATTTGGGTTGTCACCAACCACTTCTCCAAGATGGAGCACCTGGTACCTCTCTCCCAGTTACCTTCTGCATGGGGCCTGGCAGCGTTGTTTATTAAGCACGTTTTCCACCTGCACGGCATGCCGGATAAGATTGTCAGCGACCGGGGTCCTCAGTTTGTGTCTCAGTTCTGGAGAGAGCTCTGTACCCTGCTCAGCATTGAGCTAAATCTCTCCTCGGCCTATCATCCCGAGGCGAACGGGCTGGTAGAGAGAGCCAACCAAACCCTGGTCACATATCTACGACATTTTGTCTCGGCCAGGCAGGATGACTGGGCATCCTTGCTGCCGTGGGCGGAGTTCGCTTTGAACAATGCTGTGGCCGACTCCACCGGTCAGACCCCATTCCTCTTAAATTACGGCCAGCATCCGCGCATCCCTGTGCCCATGCCCGTGTCATCCACCGACTCTAGGGTGGCAGACTGGGCAGTGGAGGCACGTGACATTTGGGATCGCACTCAGGATGCTATCCGGGCCTCCTAGGGGAGAATGAAGATCTCCGCTGATGCACACCGGCGCACTGCTCCGACCTTTGCCCCTGGCGACTTAATGTGTCTCTCCGCCCGAAACATCAGGCTGCGGGTTGAGTCCGCTAAGTTTGCACCTCCTACATTGGCCCCTTCAAGGTCCTTGAGCAGATCAACCCTGTGGTTTATCGTCTGGCCCTTCCACCACACTTGGCTATCACTGACACCTTCCACGTGTCCCTCCTCAAGCCTGTTCAGATGTCCCGGTTCTCCGAGTCATCTGCTGGGACATCAGACCTGTCTTCGGATGAGTTTGAGGTCAATACCATCATGGGATGCAGGGTGGTGCGTGGTAAAAAGTTTTATTTGATGGACTAGAAGGGTCATGGTCCAGAGGCTCGGACCTGAGAGCCAGTGGAGAACATCCACGCTCCGCTTCTCATTGCGGCATTTGAGTGTAGCTAGGCTCAGAGAGGAAGGGGAACCTAGGAGGGGGGGTAATGTTAGGCATCGGGTTTCTGTAGCTGCACAGCACAGATCCCGAGCCTTGCATTCGGCAGTCTCCCATTCCTCTCTGGCCGCAGAAGCTGCTCAGCAGACTCGTCGATTCAGGCACTCTGCTCATACCAGCTCTGTAAGTTTGGTTGCTGCTGCCACCTCTGGTCCAGCTATAGCAACGCGTGCTGGTCAGCAGCGAGCTACTCCAGGGACTAAGTCCTCCTTTCGGTCCACTGAGCATGCTCTTGGGACGATCTCTCATTGGAGATCGGAGGTCACATACTCAGGTCCTTCTCCAGCTCAGATTGGACCGTCAGGAAGGTCCCGGAAGGATGCTGCTATAAAAGAGCCGCATGACCATGCGCTAGTATAGACTCTGATGGCTTATGGTGTGTATGATGATGGATGCATGCATCTGGTGACTGACTCATTATGAAACCGCTACCCTTCGTGGTGACTGTAGTTAGGGCTTAGAGGTTAGAGTCAGCGCCTGTCCGTGGCTAAGCTATATACCACAGTGCATCCCAGTCCTCTGCACTGTCTAGCGCCCGACTGTGCCTTCCTGCTCAGGGCACTGTCGTACCGCACCAGGTAGCAGTAACCGCCAGTGCGACGCCGTGCACACCTCTAGCTCTTTCCTCCCCACCCTGGGTGATTAGTGGCGTCCGCCGAAGCGGTACTGTGCGCACTTGGCGTGTTTATATATATATATCTTTTGCTGGCACCGCAGCCGTGGCGCCAAGCGCTGATGGTCTAGAGGAGCTCTAGTCCTGTGCCTCTAGGACAGAGCTCTGTGACTGCTAATTAGCGCTCACTCAGCCAAGCTCTGTGAGTACAAACAGGCTATGGCATTTATAATTTGGCGGTTGTGCGGCTCTGTGAGGTAACAGAGTCCGCCTCTGTACACACTGGGTGAGGATAACCCTGTGTGTCCCTTTATTATACCGCCATATCACCTCCGCCATTACCGAGCAGCAGTTAACACCTCTGCACAGTGGACCCCGGGCTGCGAACGCACCTAAATGCCATCTTTATTATTTGATGCGTTCCACCAGCCCCTAACAGTAACCATGCACCCGCCACTGATTGACAGCTGATCAGTCAGAGCCGATGGCGCAGGTACAGCCGCTGCTCTCTATACACAGAGTGGTGACTCAGCCTGCGTCGCCCCCCGTGACTGAAACCCAAACGCTGCTGGGAGCAATAAAGTTAATTTCCTTCTGTCAGTGGGGCTTCAAGTGCCGGTGTAGGACAGGTTCAGAATGCCATTAAACTGCAAATTAACCCCATATCTGTAGGTGAATAGCGTTTTTTTCATGTGACAGGTTCCCTTTAAGATGTCAAAAGTCTGTGAAATTTATGACTCAGTCATCTGAACTGTACCATCATTGTGAAAGAGTAACAGTTATAACAAAAAAAAAGTGTTCGTGAATCAGGTAAAAACAAGCAACTTTGTATTATATCTTATCAGAGAAATCAGTGTCTTTCTCCTCCTGGACTGATTTTTCACTCTCAATTCATGAATAAAATTTGTTTTCAGTAAATGCAGACTTACTCATTAATGAGAGAGGAGATAATAGTTGGTGCTCATAATGTTCTATGGAGAACTATAACTGACATTTCTGGAGAACTTGTAGCAGAATGCTATAGCGCTTACCAAATAAGCTGCAGCAGGAACCCGACTGGATCGTGGCGGCTGATCAGCTGTTCGGCTCCGCAGCAGCATGTGTCGCGGCTGGGTGACAATCACGACACATGAATGTAGAGCCTGTTTGTTGAGATCTCCATGCATGTGTTGTGCCTGTCACATAGCCACGACACATGCAGCTGCGACACCGAACAGCTGATCAGCCGGAGCACTCCATGTGTCCGGGTTCCCTCTGCAGCTTTTTGGTAAGCGCTATAGCTTGCCGAATAAGCACTGACAAGATCAGATTCGCTCATCGCTAATCCTGAATCACTTCCATCAGCTTTAAGAAATGGGGTTTCCACCATTGAGCTGCAAAACACAAACTTAAGAGCACGAGGTGCAATGGTGTTCACCGGAGGAGTGTAAAGCATCCTGCCCCCGGACTCTGAAGCAAAGAAAACACTTTTCTCTAACTTTCAGGGCAAGGATAGTGAAATATTCGTATTTTTTTGTAATTGGAGAAATCCATTTCCAGTTCTGCAAAGTGAGGTCAGTAAAGACCTGATGAGTTTAGTATGCAGAAACTCGAGTGACTAGGCAAAGCCTTGACCCCCGACTGCATCAACCATGTTTTCAAGAATTATAAGACAGAGAGCTTTTTCTCCAACCTCAGAGTCTGACCACACAAATGCTCTTTAGGTTAAATGGGCACAACGTTTTAGGATAGGTGCACACGTTTAGTAATTGGCAGCGCTCCTGACACAGCACATGTCCGTTGCTTCTAAAGCGCTACCGGCTATTGAACGCAGGTAATTCCGCCTGTGTTCATTGAGCCGTGCGGAATCACCGCATTGTATGGGTGAAATTTATCTTGCGTCCAACCCGCAGAATTTACTGACCATGTGCACCTGCCCTCCCAGACGCTCTCCAAAATCTTGATAAAAGGTTTATCAATCCAACAAAGCAAATTAAAAGCAAAAATAATTTTTTGTGCAGTCATTAAAATAGCATGAGCAAAAAAATTTCCTGACACGTTTTGAGTAGAGCAGGGCGGACCCTTGGATGTTCAGGTTTGGCCAAACAGTTAAAAAAAAAAAAAAAAAAAAAGTTTGAGTTCGGGTACCAGAACAGGACCCGAACCAGGACCCCATTCACTTGAATGGGGGGCCTGAATATCCAGTGTTTTGCACGCTGTCATGTGCATAACAGCATGGCAAACACTGATTCTGATCGGTGGTAAAATCATTACTGCCGGTCAGACAGCTGCGGTTCCCACGCTGTCAAATTACAGCGTCAGCCCGCAGCTGTGATCGGAGGTAAAAAGTTTACCTCCAGTCACTGACGTCGGTTGCTTCTAATAACAGTGAGAGCAGGTGGCTGCTGATCGGAGTGTTAATTAGCCAGCGCCTGTACTCTAAATAATTAAAAAACGGAGTTGGTTACCCTGTATTTTTGATAACCAGCCAGGCAAAACTGACAACTGGGGGCTGCAACCCTCAGCTGTCAGCATTAGCAAGGCTGGTGATCAAGAAAAGAGGGGTCCCCACGCTGATTGTTATTTAAATAATTTTTTAAAAATGACGTGGAGTCCTTATTTTTTGACAACCAGCCAAGCTAAAGCAAACAGCTGGAGGCTGGTATTTTCAGGCTGGTAAGGGGCCATGGATATGCCCCCAGCCTAAAAATAGCAGCCCCTAACTACCAAGAAATGGTGTCAATTCTAGAGCTTTGCCCGGCTCTTCCCACTTGCCCTATAGCGGTGGCAAGCGGGGTCCATATTTGTATTGTCTGGTGACATCAACCCCACTGCTTAGTAATGGAGAGGCATCAAGACACCTATCCATTACTTATCCTATAGTTATATGGTAAATAAAGACAGCCAGAATAAAGTCCGGGATTATGGTGTTACACATTTGAGTCTTGTAACAACCTTCAGCCAGTCTTGGCAGACGCTTCAAAGATTAATGAACAAATATTGATTTATTCTGATGAATGATCCAGTCGTCAAAAAGCTTATCCACCAAACCAAGGATTATTTATAGGCGCAGCCAAAATCTTAGAAACCTAGTGGCTCCTAGTAGTACTTCTCAAGCCTTAGAGGAAAAAGGGGGTAAACTAGATTGTAAGCTGGGTTGTTTCCGGTGTAATGCTCCAAAACGCCTATGCTGCCCTATTATGGTCAATGGGGCTAAATCTTTTTCATCTCGTACCACGGGAGAAACTTTTCCCATAAAATGTAATGTTTCCTGCAATTCGTCCTATGTTGTATACCTGATGGAATGTACGTGCGGCCTGCAATATGTCGGCCGCACGATACAGACCTTGCAGGCTAGGCTTAATAAACATAGACACAACATTAGGACAGGTTACCTTCTGTACAGTGTTTCTGAACATTTTTTATTTGAACATTTAAAAAACCCAAGTGAAATGAGGCTGACCATCACTGACCATATAGCCGAGTCCTGTTCATATAGAGAGATAGGAAACTCACTATCAAGGAAAATGACTGGATCTTTAAACTTGGTGCAATACCTCCAGAGGGGCTTAATTTATCATTGGAGAAAGTGATATAATAAATACGCATTCTGACTATTTTCATTTAGTTTCGTTTTATATTTTTAAATTTTATTGTTCTTATTTCACTTTTAACTATGATTCTTACTGTCTGGTAAAGTAGGGCTTAATGGGTTGTTGATCACTTCCTGTTCATTTGCTATATATAAGCCATTTGCCTGTAATGTTCCCCCAGCACCTGATGAAGGCGGTATTCAGCCGCCGAAACGCGTTGTGTAAATAAAGGTCTGTCTTTTTACATTAACCTTTTGCCCTCTTCTGTATGCCCAGCGCTCCGCCTGACCGCACTTTTCTTTTCCTTTAGCAACATAGGGTAAGGCAGGTTGCAATATTAACTATTATGTGATATATAATACGCCTTTATTTGGGTTTATCTTCTGAACATGCACTTTATTGTCCTCATAAATACTATTTGACATGTTATAAATGGTTGGACATCTGTTATGTTGGATGCTCCCGTTATTGCAAATGCACTTTACCGCTAAAATGTGAAATGTCCCATTTTTTTGCCTGCTAAATGGAAATATATTTATTTTCCTGCCTACATATATTGCTCTTTGCTATTTTGGCTTGCACTGTTAGGACATATATATCTTTCGACATATCTATAAATATACTACAGTTTTTCTTGTGACACGTTTCGCACAGATCTAGGATTTTGACTCATAACATTACGATGTTGTGGTCTGGTGTGTTTGCATAAGTTTAATATGCTTTTTAATTATTTTTTAATTTTTCTGGTTTGGCTTGTTGTTAATAAATATTTTTGTTTTACTTTGGTGTTCACTGTCATTTCGTACTGACATTTTCTTTACATATATTCGGCATTTATTGCATTATGTGACATGTAGATGCATATATTACTTTGAAGTGGTGCCCTCTTTCTTATTTGTTACTTAATTATTTAAAGCACAGGCGCCAGCTGATGAATACTCCCATCGGCTGCTGCCTGCTCTCACTGGTATTAGCGACAGCAGGCGTAGGCTGATGGGCGCAGTAGTCCCATAAGCCGACGTCAGTGACCGCAGGTTAACTTTTTACCTCTGACCACAGCTGCGGGCTCACGCGGTCATTTGACAGTGTGGGAACCGTGGCTGACAGGCGGTAATTTTACCATTGATCAGAAGCCGTGTTTGCCACCCTGTCATGCACAGTGGAAAGGATTGCCCAGGAGCCTGGCTCAACAACAAATATATACGGTATACGTATTGGATGAGGTTAGATGTATCCACAAACTTTTTTATATTACACTCCAAATAACTGGAAAAAGCCTTCCCAGAAGAATGGGTGCTGCAAAAAAACTCCATGGCCGTGGTTTTGGAGAGGGATGTGCAACATGCATAAAGGTGTGATGGTCAGGATAATACGCGATTGTGGCCATCTAGCAGATTCCACTGTGCTGTATAGGAAGGAGAATGGGTTTACAATGGAAAGGAATGCATATGGACCAACAGAGAAAAAAATGTAAGAAAACCCATGCTCAAGTAATCATCAGTTACATGGAAGACTGACTGCAGCCCTAAGAGATATTAAGGCTATGTTCACACATTGCGTTTTTGCTGAGTCTTTTTCCGCAGGAAAAACTTGCTCTCTTGGCAGTAAAGAAGCTGCTTACAAAAAAGCAGTTTTTGCTGAATTTTTGTTGTCTCTTGTGCATGTTGATAAAGTTTAGTGCCCCCCCCCAAAAAAAGCATGATTTACCTTCCATAAGTTTTTGCACCAAAAACTGATACCTGCGTTTTTGCACTCACCCATTGTTTCCCATGGGTGAAAAAACCGTGCAGATACGCTGAAAGAAGTGATATGCTGCAGCTTCAAAACCACCGCAATTTTCCAAAAAACAATGTGTGTCCACCAGATTTCAGAAATCTCATACTCTGTTGGTACTGTAAAACGTTGCTTAAAATTTGCATAAAAAAGCAAAAAGAACACAGCAAAAACGCAAAGTGTGATCATAACCTAAGAT
The DNA here is from genome assembly GCF_039654945.1 of Dendrobates tinctorius. Classification (NCBI taxonomy): domain Eukaryota; kingdom Metazoa; phylum Chordata; class Amphibia; order Anura; family Dendrobatidae; genus Dendrobates; species Dendrobates tinctorius. Next base: position 6,369,894 of record NW_027361897.1, on the reverse strand, counting down.
GGAAAATCTTGAGAAAACAAAAATCTCTCGCCTACGAAAGAGAATTTTATAGCAGTGGGGAGTTTTCATTTGCTGTTACCCCATATCCGGCCATATAACGGGCAGACGGAGCTATGTGCGGCGCAGAGGGGCGGTTGCTGGAAGCCAAAGTTTTCATCCAGCTCAACCTCACGACACAAACATCACAATATATTTTCTTGAGTCGTCTAAAACTTTATCTCAGCGCATTCATCTTTAAGTCTAAGCGTTCATGAATCATCATTTAATCTGCAGAGTCCTAGAACGTTGGTCTGGGAAATGTTACAGTAATCTCCACTGCATTTGCTGTAGTTAAATTGGAGCCATTAAGCCGCCTTTCCTGACCGAGGGTCTACGAAGGCTTAGTGCAAACATACAAAACTGTGAGCGCCCTGCACCTTCCGCGGTCCTCGCATTCATTAACCTCACGTGTATGATATGGGGGTCTGATTACTAGATTATGTGGACCTGTGTAAATGGGAGCTTGCCCCATACTGAACAGGCAGAGATGCAATTATACACATTTATTCTTTTAAATAGAAAAACTAAAAAGATAACAGAAGACATTCCCGAATCACTGCGTTTTGCAGTCGACATCCCCTTCAGAACTGGACTTCATAGATTTCAGTTCTTTCTGCAATTCTTCTTCGACAGCGAGAATCTCCTTCGGTTTCTGATACTATGAAGACATGGACAATGAAAAGAGTGAGATAGATTAGATGGCTTGGATAGAAAAACACAGAATAGAAATTATAGACATCATTATTACTATTAGATTGTAGGGTGAAATGACTTTAAGGCTGCAAAAAAATCATGGCTTTCGATAGCACATTGCCTCATAAACACAGATCACGTGCGGCCGAGACCAATTAACGATTGTTCTGTGCCCATGGCAGTGCAGTCGACCTGTCTAAACAGGCTAGTAAATGACCGCCAATCAGCCAGCTTGCATGAAGTCAATCCGCAGTCATTTAATAGGCCATGGCTAGTGTCTGAAAGCCCTCATACACATTGGATTAAAGTGTTTCACCCCTACAGATCTGAGAACAATGCCTTAGAGAATGGATCGTAGGCTGAGCATGTGCATCTCTACTCCAGATGAGATAGCTAATCACTGTACGTGGCGATTTCCGGCAGTCCTGGCTTTTATGTGGACATCCATAGAGCGGGAGGGAGGATGTCCACCTTATCTCCACCCCAGGGTGTGGTCTGGGGCTTAAGTAGCTGGCCTCCATAGGGAGCAGAGTTCAGTGTGTGGAGAGGAACACTCCAGAGAAGTTGTTATGCTGGAACCAACCTGAATAGTGTATGTGTCTGTGTGTTCTGCTAGCGGTGAGAGGGAGGAACCTCGCTCTCAGAAGGACTGTGCTTTCTGCTACCATTTTGTTTTCTTTATCTGTTTTGCCCAGAGGGCTGTATTTGTTTTACTACACCCTGGTTTATGCTGTCCATAATAAACCAAAAGAAGTTCTTAAAGGGGATCTGTCACCCCATTTTAGCACTATCAGCTTCGGCCACCGCCATCAGGAGCTTATCTACAGCATTATGTAATGCTGTAGATAAGCCCCCGATGTAACCTGAAAGATAAGAAAAATAAGTTAGATTATACTCACCCTAACCCTGTTGAGGGCAGAGTAAAGTACTGCAGTGCGCAGGCGCCGGGAAAGGTCAGAGAGGACCGGCGCCTGCGCACTGCAGTTCTTTTCCTCTGCCCTTAACAGGGCATATAAAGTGTGCCAGAGCTGCGGCAGAAGTAAGAAGGAGGACAGCATTGTATGAAGATGGGAGGCGCCGGACCAGACCGCGCCACCCATCGGACCAGACCAGACGCCAGAGTGAGTATAATCTCTTATTTTTCTTCTCTTTCAGGTTACATCCGGGGCTTATCTAGAGCATTACAGAATGCTGTAGATAAGCCCCTGATGGCGGTGGCCGCAGCTGATAGGGCTAAAATGGGGTGACCGAGTCCCTTTAAAGCCGCAATGTTCCCGTGTCTATCTCCGTGTACAGCCGAATGAGCCAATCTACCACTGGGGTAATAGGGACCCTTCTGACCACTTTTGCTGATGAGTGTTATTCAGAAATTAAATAAAAAGGGCACCCCCAGACTGGCGATAGGCGCTCTTTATTTTTTTCCGTAGGTACTAAATCATGCAGTAAATGGTTTAAAGAAAATAAATTTAGGGTGATAATTTTCAACAAGGAAATCCACAAAGTGGCCAAAATATTGTGCGCAAATGCAATGATAGACGTCGGCCAGTGTCTGCGGTAGGTTGTGTCCGGCAGCAATGCTCAGCTGCACTGATGTGAATGGACTGAGCTGCAATACCATAGCCAACCTGTGGACGGGTGTGGTGCTGGAAGAAAGCAGCCATGTGTTTTTAATCCTGATCTCCCCAGATAGTGTAATATTTTACCATTACAAGACAGTTTCAGTTTTACTCTCTGTGGCAATGGCTGCAAACCTTTTTTATTCCAGTACTAAGTCTAAATGCCATCCAACGCATTTCAGACAAGGACACCCGCGAGATCTGAAACCCTTGGGACTCGTTTTAAGACAAAGCGATTCTCTGGTCATATTGTTATTTTTAGGGGAAAACTGTTAATAATTACAGTACGGGATTGAAGTGACAGCAGTAAAAATGTTGGAAATCAGCTTTTTATTTTTGGTGGAAGAAGCAATCTGGACACATACCAAAATCCCCCGAACAGCAATGCAAGTCATCTGCATGAAGTCACTGAACATGTGTGCCGCACATCTGCACTTTTTTACATTTTGGTAGCGAACCTAAATATCTTAAAGTGAACCCATCCCCATGTTTAGCCCTCTAAAATGAAGGGACTGGGTCGTATTCCTGTAGCGTGGAGATCTGAGCCCCAACTGTTTCCTTCCAATGTAAATGATGATTGAAGAAACACAGAAGAGAGATGAAATGTCAAAAGTTATTTCTTCTATCCAATCAAAAAAAATGTATTGGACTAAAACAAAAAAAGAAAGCACTCTGTAGCGCCATAGCATGCAAACATGAAAAATGAAATATGAAAAATTGAGAAAGCTTAGCGCATAAAATGGCCAATTTATGTGTACCTGGCAGCGACAGTAAGGCGTTTCTTGTATTCCAGGACCCTAACCTAATGCCAATCCTCACTTAGACTAAAGTCTTCATCTGTATGGGAACTTATGTAAATCCTCTCCGAAGACTGGAATCTATATCTCTGTGGAGGGGTGGTGGCCCTGCTATGATTAAAATCACCTGTGGCTAAGAGGTGGAGTGCTCAGTCAGAAGGTTAATGAATACAAATTTCAAAAAAACTGACCGTCACATCCAAGCATAAACTAAGTGTGAACAGGTGCTTAACCTAGAGTCACCAACTCATATACACTCAAACAAAAATGTTTTTAAAAAATTATTGGGTCTGCTTATTCTGAATATGGATAATTCCCTTAGAAAAATCATGGCATATTGATAGAATAAAGCATCACTCCATGACCCCTTACAGTGACACCCCGACCCATCACTGTGCAGGCAACTACACCACGGGCCATTCAAATTAATGGAGCAGTTTCCTTACAAGCCACGTGCCCCTGTGCAGGGAAAACTAAACCGGCAGCAGTCAGACCCGCTACTGATCATTGATCAATGGCATAAGCTAGCCATGTGCCATCACTGTATAAGACGTATCCATAGCTTGTAGTGTCAGCATGAAATATTTGTGGGGGTTTAAATCTCCCTTACGCGATAATCAATAAAATAAAACATAATCCCCAAAACTGTCTAAAGTGTTTATCCACATTTCTAAATCAATTTCCCCATACGTAACTCATTACATCAAAGTACGACCAAGGAAATGAGCCCACACTGTGCTACCTAGTAAGCCCGGTTGTCACACATCCGTGTTTCGTGCTCTGTATGGACCACCGTGCCTGAACTGAACAGCCTTACAGGGTAGACTTTTTGGGCAGATGTGGAAAAATTTCCGCTAAGTAAGAATGCTATCAAAAATAGAAGTGTTTATATTTTGCTAATTGATAAAATTAAAATATTAAGTGAATGAACAAAAGGAAAATCTAAATCAAATCAATATCTGGTGTGACCGCCGTTCTAAACGGCATCAGTTCTTCTAGGTACTTGCACACAGTTTTTGAAGGAACGTTGCAGGGAAGTTTTGTTCCACACATCTTGAAGAACTGCGGATGTCGGCTTATGCTCCTCATATAATCCCAGTCAGACTGGAAGGTGTTGAGATCAGGGCTCTTTATCGAGATAATTCTTACTGACATTGGCTGTATGTTTAGGGTTGTTGTCCTGCTTAATTGAGTCTGTCTGGGATTACATAAAGAGACGGGAGAATTTGCACATGCGACATCAACAGAAGATCTGTGGTTAGTTCTTCGAGATGTTTAGAACAACCTTCCTGCCAAGTAGTGTTGAGCGAACGTGTTCGGATAAGGTGTTATCTGAGCATGCGCGGGTGCTAAGTGTCTTTGGCGTGCTTGAAAAATATGGTGGAGTCCACGCGGCAGCATGTCTCAGGGCTGTTCAACAGTCTCAACACATGTAGGGATTGCATGATGTTAGGCAATCCCTACATGTTGAACAGCCGCAAGATATTCAGGTGTGGGGACTTGAACATACTGTTCGAGCACACCAAAGATACTCAGTTAGCACCCGAGCATGGCAGATAATACCTTATCTAAGCACTCTCGCTCATCACTACTGCCGAGTTCTTTCAAAAACAGTATGGAAGTACCTAGAAGAACTGATGCAGTTTTGAAGGCAAAGAGAGGTCTCATACCAAATATCGATTTGATTTAGATTTCTTCTTTGTTCAGTCAAAGAACCTATCAACAGTTCAATTTTAAGAGTTCTTACTTTGCAGAAGGTTTTCCACACTTGTTTGAAACCTTTAGTACACATTTAATTCTATCTGTCCAGTTTGTTCAAGAGACCCACAGTCAGTCTGTTGCATCCTAGAGTGTATGGATGTGGGAGCCATGGATGTGTGAAAACAGCCTAAAAGCATGAAGACAGTGGGAGTAGCCACCAGAAATGTGGCACATACTCGCTGGGATACATGTTCCACAGGCTGACGTGTCAATACTTACAGTTATGATTAAAGTATTATTTGCGTGGGCAAAACTTAGGGAGCTCTCGTCCAGGTCCAGTTGGCATCGGTCTAGGTCCGGAACAGAAAACTTTTTATAATACCTGTGAGAACAAAGTAGGTGGAAATCAAAAGTAAAACCATATGAAACAGTCACAATAGCTGTGGAAGGCCTGGCTCAAATATAGGAGGAATAAGTACCCCCCAAAGTACGTGTGAGCCCCTAAAACTGTGCATTAGCCGCACCTTACAGTACAGCAAACATTTAGCACTTACTGGTTTACGAAAGGACTAAGAGGAATCTCTGCAAGTGACTGGCTGATTCCTTCACATTTACGGTATCAGACGTGGAGGAAGATATTTTAGACAGCTGATAGGTCTGTGATTTATCAGAGAGAGTGTGAAGGGGGACGGTCGCGTGGCAAGAATGTCTACAGTACATAGCAAGACGGACCCCACGCAATAAGCCACCGTCAGAGGACGCTTCCAAGATGGTCATGTATACAAAATTTCAGTTTCAATTAGCCATTTCATTTTACGAGTTGGATCCCACAATTTTAGTAACATTTTGATAATTACTATTATTAACTAAATAACTATTGATAACTATTTGCCCACATTTAGCCAACGTGCCTTTTACAAGGACTAATTTCCTAGTTCAGCACCAAGGTTGCTTTAGAAATTTTCCTAATTTTTTGTATGATTTGCATTGTTTCTTTTTTTGGTACGTTTCACTGTTTTTTGTCCATCATCTACCGAATATTCCTCAATTAGTAAATTCCAAATATAGATAAATGAAGAAAACGATGAGCGAGCAGAGCGGCTGGGTGCAGAATGTGCTCCGACAGAGATTAAAGTTTCCTGTGATGTAGCTCCTCTTGGTATTTGGCAAAGGTGGCAGACGTGGATAATAAGGGAGATGTCAAAGGTTAAACAGCAGAGATTAGATGAACACAAAGACATGTTAAAGAAGTGTTAACTCCTCAATGATAGATAAAAAGACTATACAAAGCGCAGAAGTTTGGTTGGGACAGGGAGGAACTGAGCAGTAATCCAACCACTGAGTGTTCCTTACAATTAATATATCTGGGACATTGTTCGAGCTGATAACGCGCAGCGCACGAGGTGCCGAGACATGTAGACGGCCTCCACCAGCCGGTATTAGTCACTTTTATTTTCCTTTTAAAGCAAGTTCCAGCAAGAATACAGGAAAACAAAAATGGATGAAGGTAGAGCCCAGAGAATGGTCCCAATGTACTGACATACAGACGCGCTTCCTCCATCAACTCTTTAAGACCCTAAATGAGCAAGAAAGCATTCGTACAATAATACCTATCGCTAATCCACAGGAATGGAGATAAATTTATGAGGTGGTCCAAACATTTAGAACCCACCAATCTCGAGAACAGGGGTCTTGTTTCCGCCTTCTGAAGCAGACGTGCGCCTGCGCTACTATCGTTCTATTCAATGCCTATAAGAGTGGTGGTCACACATGCGCAGGATCGCTCCCATAGACCTAAAGAGGCGAACTGTGTAGTGATCATACATGAAGTCACACTCCCACCAATCATCCGATTATCACCTATCCTGGCAATGAGTGAGGAATTCTTTGTGGGACAACCCCTTTAATTTAATATGATTGATACAGAGAGAGACTAGGGCAAATAGCGATATTAATGTAGGTATCCCAACCAGTGGTTTGGGGGACCCCGAATGCCACTCTAGACTGTTCCAAGTTCAGAGGACATCACTACATGTGTGGACCTGTGGTGGAGCAGCATACCACTGGCTCTCTGCTCCACCATTTTCCTTTATTTTTTAATTTTTTGGAGGCTGCAGGTTTGGCCTGTGGCCCGGATGGGGGCACGCATATGATGTCAGCATCCTTCTGTAGGCGGCAGAATGACAGGACCGTATCACTCAGTTTTTTCTAAAAAGAGAGAGGACTTGTCTGATGGGCACCTCAGATCATTATTTTATTTTTACATGGGGCATTATTACTTTTAAATAATTGCTCAGGAGGGCATTATTACTTTTTAAGGTGCACTATAATATTTTAGGTGCCCCCTATAAAGAAGCACAAGGAGGCACTCGGGCTGTTATCACTTTTTAAGGCGGCACTTATTAGATTCTAAATGGCACTCAGGCATTACTACTTTATAAGGCAGCACTGGAGGCATTATTGCCTTTAATGGAGCATTTTTACTTTATAGGGGGCACTCAGAGGATATGCAATTTATAAATGGGACATTTATTACTTTATATGGTGGCACACGGCACAAAGCTGTCAAAGGGGCACACAGGTGACTTCTGCAGTTTCTCCGCACAGAATATGTCTCAAGACCATATCTCAGACCTGAATGTGGCTCTCGAGGTGAGATCAGGGCACATAGCCATGGCTGCTGCAGTTTGCCGCTCTCGTCCTGAGCACCACTGTCCATATATTACGCAGATAACCCAATGTCAGACCTCTGTTTCTCTGCAGGCAAACATGACATCTTATGTAAACCTGTTGCCATTAAAAAAGTTGCAGATCATAGATTTCTTGATGCATTAGTTATTCGGCTCCTGGGATCTTTCCACCGCTGTGCCAAGTTTATTACAAGAGTTGCAAACTTCTTATTGGATGCATTTTGGACTCTTCTAATGTTGGGAAATTAAACTTACATTCCTTCCGGCTATGGGCAGGTAGATTTATCACTAAAATTGTCATCATTTTCTAGCTTTAGGCTCAAAAAAATCTGCCAAAAAATTCTTGGCTGCATCGTTTCCTTAAGATATGCCCACTTACGATACCTAACTTTGTGCAAAAAATGTCAGCAATGTCTACACTTTTTCAATTTTTTTGTACAAACTAACATAGTAATTAAGGTTGAAGGAAGACTTTAAGTCCATCTACACTGCGTGCAGAATTATTAGGCAAGTTGTATTTGAGAGGATTCTTTTTATTATTGAACAACAACTATGTTCTCAATCAACCCAAAAGACTCATAGATATCAAAGCTTAATATTTTTGGAAGTTGGAGTGGGTTTTTTTTAGATTTGGCTTAGCAGGATATCTGTTTTTTCAGGTAACTATTACTGTGCAGAATTATTAGGCAACTTAATAAAAACCAAATATATACCCATCTCACTTGTTTATTTTCACCAGGTAAACCAATAGAGGAACACAAAATTTAGAAATAAACATTTCTGACATTCAAAAACAACAAAAAAAAAATCAGTGACCAATATAGCCACGATGTTCTTTACGATGACACTCAAAAGCCTTCCATCCATAGATTCTGTCAGTTGCTTGATCTGTTTACGATCAGCATTGCGTGCCCCAGCCACCACAGCCTCCCAGACACTGTTCCGAGAGGTGTACTATTTTCCCTCCCTGTAGATCTCACATTTTATGAGGGACCACAGATTCTCTATGGGGTTCAGATCAGGTGAACAAGGGGGCCATGTCATTATTTCTTCTTTTAGACCTTTACTGGGCAGCCACGCTGTGGAGTATTTGGATGCATGTGATGGAGCATTGTCCTGCATGAAACGATACTGACTTCTTCCTGTACCACTGCTTGAAGAAGGTGTCTTCCAGAAACTGGCAGTAGGTCTGGGTTGAGCTTCACTCCATCCTCAACCCGAAAAGGTCCCACAAGTTCATCTTTGATGATACCAGCCCATACCAGTACCCCACCTCCACCTTGCTGGCGTCTAAGTCGGAGTGGAGCTCTCTGTCCTTTACTGATCCAGCCTCGGGCCCATCCATCTGGCCCATCAAGAGTCACTCTCATTTCATCAGTCCATAAAACCTTAGAAAAATCTCTCTTAAGATATTTCTTGGCCCAGTCTTGAAGTTTTATCTTATGTTTCTTGTTGAAAGGTGGTCATTTTTCAGCCTTCCTTACCTCTGCCATGTCCCTTAGTATGGCACACCTTGTGCTTTTTGATACTCCAGTAACGTTGCAGCTCTGAAATATGGCAAAACTAGTGTCAAATGGCATCTTGGCATCTTCACGGTTGATTTTCCTCAATTCATGGGCAGTTATTTTGCGCCTTTTTTTATCAACACGCTTCTTGCGACCCTGTTGGCTATTTGCCATGAAACGCTTGATTGTTCGGTGATCACGCTTCAAAAGTTTGGCAATTTCAAGACTGCTGCATCCCTCTGCAAGACATCTCACAATTTTTGACTTTTCAGAGTCCGTCAAATCTTTCTTCTGATCTATTTTGCCAAAGGAAAGGAAGTTGCCTAATAATTAAGCACACCTTATATAGGGTATTGATTTCATTAGACCACACCCCTCCTCATTACAGAGATGCAAATCACCTGATTTACATAATTAGCAGTTGGCTTTCAAGCCTATACAGCTTGGAGTAGGACAACATGTATAAAAAAAGTGATGTGATCAAAATACTCATTCGCCTAATAATTCTGCACACAGTGTAGTTCAACCCATATCCTATCCTAACTTGCCCTAACATGTTGATCCAGAGGAAGGCAAAAAAAAACCCATTTGGCAAACAGTAAGCTTCACATTGGGGAAAAAAATTCCTTCCCGACTCCACATACGGCAATCAGACTAGTTCCCTGGATCAACGCAATATCAAGGAAACTAGTGTATATACCCTGTAATATTATACTTTTCAAGAAAGGCATCCAGACCCTTCTTAAATTTTAGTAGGGAATCACTAATTACAACATCATATGGCAGAGAGTTCCATAGTCTCACTGCTCTTACAGTAAAGAATCCGCGTCTGTGAGTATGCTTAAACCTTCTTTCCTCCAGACGTAGAGGATGCCCCCTTGTCCCCGTCACTGGTCTAAGAGTAAAAAGATCATAAGAAAGGTCTTTGTACTGTCCCCGCATATATTTATACATTGTAATAAGATCACCCCTAAAGGTACTGTCACACTTAGCGATGTACCAGCGATCCCGACCAGCGATATGACGCGGTCAGGATCGCTGGTACATCGCTAAGTGGTCGCTAGTGAGCTGCCACACAGGCAGATCTCACTAGCGACATCGCAGGGGATGGGGATCGCTACTTACCTGTCACACCAGGCGATCCTGCGTCCTCCCGCCCGGCTCCACGCGTCACTCGTCCTCACAGCAGGAAGCGCCACAGGAAGCAGACGACGAGAAACAGTCCAGCCTGTTCTCGCGCGATCAGCGATAACCAGCGGGGGAGCCCGTCGGAGGTAAGTATCAGACATAGCGATATCGCTAGCAATATCGCTATAACGTCACTAGTTATAGCGATATTGCTAGCGATATCTCTTAGTGTGACAGGCCCTTAAGCCTTCGATTTTCCAAACTAAATAACCCCAAGTGTAATAACCTGTCTTGGTATTGCAGACCCCCTAGTTCCCTAATAACCTTGGTCGCTCTTCTCTGCACCCGCTCCAGTTCAGCTATGTCTTTCTTATACACCGGAGACCAGAACTGTACACAGTATTCTAAGTGTGGTCGCACTAGTGACTTATATAGAGGTAAAATTATGTTCTCCTCATGAGCATCTATGCCTCTTTTAATGCATCCCATTATTTTATTTGCCTTTGAGGCTTTTGAGGCCAAAACTGATTAAAAAATGTGCACCGTAGTGTTGCTTTAAGTTCTTGCGAAGCCACAAATGTTCCTGTGCCAAATGTATCCGTGCGGTCTACATCATCTGCGAAGGTGGAAGCAGCCGAAGATTAAAATCCCATTAGGAACTTGCCACTGTCAAAGAATCGATCTAGGACCGATGCAGGGTCACATTAGCACTGCAGCCAGTCGGTGGTTCTGTGATTGGCTGCAGTGCTCATGTGATATAAGAATGACGCATCGCTGGAACAGCGCCGGTCTAGGAGATGAGTTTGTGCCATGGTGGTCATTTGCACATGGTCGGCACGTCATCACTGCAGCGAAGTTGAAGGTCCAGCAAATTCCCTGACTAAACCAATGACCGCACTGGGCATTAGACCAAGTATGTCATCACCACTGAGGCCAGTGATCGGCTGCCACAGTCAGATGTCTACTGCTCCAGAAACAGGACCACCAGAGCTCATCAGTGGAGACCTCTCCTCTGTTGTGTCAGCAATGGTTAATTCAGAAGAGAGGTAGTTCCCTGCCCATAAGAGCTTGCACTCTACAGGAGTGAGAACCCTGCTAATAAAGCTCTGGTGGTCCCCAGCGGTCTAAGGTGATATGGGCAGTGACCTCTATCTTCTAGATTGTAAATTATTATGTGTAGGAACCTTTTTTTTAATTTTTGTAATGACGTCATTTTAGTTTTGTGTTGCTTCCCAAACTGTACAGTGCTCTGGGATGATAAATATATATAAGCCTCAGACTCGCATTATTACTAGAAGACACGCAATTGCTTCACGAAGTCACTGGACCGAGAGCGCTTTACTTACACCAGGACGTCCTCTCCAACAGCGCCCTCTATTGTTCCAAGGACAAATGTGCAGAAATATTGTGACGTAACGAATCATCCTGGGACGGGTAAGATCAGCGATGTTCAGGTGTGTTAATAAATGTATTAATAACTCAACCTCAGACATCCCATGGGTTATAAAGATAATAGAGCGATACCACTCTAGTGGCATGTTTTTATTTTATTTTTTCATTATTTCATCGTTGGAGTGGTGTTACTAATCTAAGTCCCTCACCATTATCTTATACTTACCAGCTGCTATCTTTAGCTCTTCTTGGTGCCGCCATCTTGTGGCCGCAACTTCGGACTGTGTGGAAGTCAGAGGTAACTGTCACAAGCTCCCAATATAAGTCTAGAAGACCCTCGTTCTGGTTCTCATAGACTTACACTGAGTTGTGACTTCCAGCAAACACTAGCGTGATCCGGCAGATCACAAACGGCACGAGGCTGACCAGAGCGGTGCCGATACAAGATGAAGACGGCGGCTGGTAAGTGTGATGCTAGGTGGAAGGAACTTTGATAAGTAGCACCACTCCAGCGCAGAAATAAAAAAATAATCTGGAGTGGCGCTTTAATTAATCCTGATCACGGACTAGAAATGGTAGTTTCATGAGGTCGTTGTGATCATATGTGTGGTTAGGGTTCTATTCGGAAAACTCGAGTCCATACAAGAGTATAGATGGCAGAGAAGCATTCCTGCAGCTCAGGAGCCACACGTCGGCCATTAGCTTGAGTCGTAGCTAAGAGCAGTTCCTATTCTGAAGAAATCATCTGAATGGGCGCCATGAGCTACCACATTTTACCCGCAGCTTCTCGAGATAATAATTGCCAGACAATCCCCTTCCTGCATGTGTTACGGCCCGGCCGTGGTGCGGGCTCATGAGCAGTGGGTGGTGGCTGCCATTGCTGGACACTATAGCACTTACATGTTAAGATCAATTCTAACTGCAACATCTATATGGCTTTGGAGAAGAATTTGATTACGTGTGCTGATGAGTTGAAGGGGTCTAACAACCCCAGGTCCGAGCTTCCTAGGCCCGGCGGGCATGATACAGTACAGCACAGAACTATTGCATTGCATTGTATATGCTTGTATACACAATGTATTATATATTGTTCCCATGTTCACGTCCCTGTTGGCTTTAAAGAAGCCCTCCTCCTCCTCCTCCCAACAAAGGTTTTATCCTCTTATTATATTGCAGTCATCATATTATATAGTACTGTGTACTTAAAATTGCTCATTTTGCCTTTCTACCCAGATAATTCTTCTGTTTTCCGTTAGGTCTAAGACTTCACGTGATTAAAAACTGACTAGCTGAATCCTTCTAAGCTCTATGTAGAAACAAGAGGTGAATGATCCCTGCATGACTCATAAGTCGCTGTAAGGCTGGGATCTCACATGCAAGAAACACGGCCGAGTCTCGCATGTTAATACCCGGCACTCGGGAGCGGAGCGTGCAGCCACATAGCAATACATGCAGCCGCACGCTCCGCTTCCGAGTGCCGCCGGCAGTGCCAGGTATTGACATGCAAGACTCGGCCGTGTTTCTCGCATGTGTGATCCAGGCCTAAAAGTCACTGGTGGGGGAGGAGAGAATAGCTGAGTCAGGAGTTGAAGAGGGGGATGATAAATGCAAGAGACTTTCTGTTTCTACACAGAGCAAAGAAAAGAGAAGAATTATCTGGGTAGAAAGGTAAAATGAGCAATTGTAAGTGCACAGTGCTGTATAATATGATGAGTTCAATATATTAAGGGGATAAAAACCTTGATAGGAGTGCTTATTTAAAGTGGTTGAACACTAATATAAAAGCACTCGGTGGGGAGAACTGATCGTCACTGAAACGACAGCGCTCCTCCATCTTCTAGGCCGGTTTCTTGGTTATTTTTCTGGATTTGGGGCATCACGTGACCGCGGCAGCCTTCACATTCGATTTGAACTGTAAGAAACAATGTCTCCTCCAGAATGTGAAGGCTGCAACCCATCAGCAGCTGTTGATTGGCTTCAGCGGTCAAGTGATGTTCCCCTCCAGAAGATCGGTGGGGGACGCAATGTGGAGTATGGAGAAGCGGCTCCGTTTCCACTTGCTTTGTAAATAAATGAGAGCTGAAAGCTCGTGCTGCTCTGCACAGTGTGGATGGAGAATTAGTGGAGGTGAGTAGAGTAACCCGCGTACTTCTTGTTCGTGGTCCGTACAATGCAGCATCGCTCCTTCCGGTCCACGGTCACGCTATACACCTCTTTTGGGTATGGAAGATTACGGATTCTCCACTGAAAACTTGATTTTGTGTCCTTCCTCATGAAAACTGGCTAGAAGAACAGAAACAGATAAAATTACATGAGGATATTCCATGCCCAAAGACTGGTTACCACTTTGCCTCACCAATGGTGGTCCCTAAATACTGACTGACTATCACCTTATCACGCCATTACTGGTGCAGGAAACATAGGAAATCAATCACAGAGCGGATGCTGATTGACTGCAGCCGTCATAAGATGTGAGAATGTTATGTCCCCGCAGGGAGATCACAGGAGCGGCACCGGTCAGAGAGGTCATTTTTTTCCTCCATCACAATAGAGCCATTAAGCTTTTCTAGTGGCATTTTTTTTGTCACCTTAATATATGCTTTTTTTTCTGAGATTTTACCCGTCCTATAGAGAAGTTTATGTGAAAACATGGCAGTATAAAAACGGCATACCCAAAACCGAAATTTTGGGGCAGAGAATGTAATAAGGTTTTTTTTCTACGCCAGTTTTTAACAGAAGCCTGCGTGAGTAAAATGTGCGCTATCACTAAACTTGGGGCATCTAAGGCTGTTTGTAGGTCATAAACTGAAATCTGGGAAACCTGGGGTGGATTTTCACTGTCATTTTTTAGGGTAAATCGTAGTAAATCTGTCGGGGACTTTCTCAGTCTATGTTTCAGAAAAGCGACACGAGCTGCAGAATAAAAAGTCACTGTATGTGTGCAAAACGTGTGAGGACCGAGATCAGAAAGTTTACCAAAGAGGTGGCACAGCTTCAGAAACATCCCCGGTTGTATGTAGTTTTCTAGATCTAGACTTATTAACATTTGGCCACAGTGTGTTTAGGCCTAAGAAATACTAAAAATGCCATACACAATAATAAACACAGAAAAATGTCTTTAGGGGGCACCCTGAGACTTTTACTTTGGATGGAGAGGCCTAAAGCTGCATATGCAAAGAAAGAGAATTGTGAGCGAGTGTTTTTAACAACGCTGGTTTCAGAATAGTCTTGTGGTGTAAACAGGCTACTGATCATCTGATGAATGAGCAGAACGCGGGCTCATCTGGTGAAAAGATCATCGTTCTGGGCGGTGAATGCACAGGACTCGTGCTGCGGAGAACTATGGCAGCCAATGTGCACGGAGACATTTATTACAGATCGCTCTGTGCGCGTCGACTACTTTGGTCTGTCTGTGTAAACAGGCTAATAAACATCCGCCGATCAGTAAAGCGATCGTGTTGTGCCGCCGGACAGTCCGAGTAAACAGACCCTTATAGGGATATTCCCAAGAGGATAAGTTATCCCCTATACACACATAAGTTACAGACTGCTTGGGGTCCGACTGATGGGACAGCCAGTGATCCCGAGAATGGGGCTTCACAGTCGGAATGGAGCGTCGGTGTACATGATCGACCCTCACTCCATTCACTGTGTATGGGGCTACCGGAAATACACTACAGTACTATTTCCATCAGTCCCATAGACAGTAAAAGGAGCAGAGTTCAAGCATGAGCATCTCCAGGGAAGGCGGCGCCCTGACGAGCCTGGTTCCCTAGTTCCAGACCTCCGTTCTAGGGATTGTTGGGAATCAGGCACCCGAAGATCAATGAATTATCTTGAAAATGAAGGCCATGTTTTTATTTTTTCAGTAGTAGCTGTAGCGACTAATGGAGGAAAGATGGACCCTTCACAATCTGTCTATCTGATGGACTTATATGGTCCTGTAGATGGTCAGCTCGGGAATATTCTGACATTGTGGTGAAGCTGTATTCATATTAGAAAATAAAAAAATCAGTTCGTAGCGCTGTCAGATAAGCTTACGTTTGAACTGTTTTCCTTTAAGAAGTCTGGCTGTAAAACCCCGACAATTGGGAGGGGAGCGTCGCCAACCTCAGTCTGCCATTCTCCGTGTGCCCCAAGAGAGGACTTCTGTTTCCACTTTCTTACTGTGAACAGGACATAAATGGACAAGATGGAGAAGCATCGTCTGATCAAGAAATGAAGCCAAAGATTCTCTCAGCAATAGGATTTACTGTCCCCTGTTATCAGTCGCAGACGACAGAGCGACTATAAATACGATGCACCAATGATAACAACGTAGAGGGAATCGGACACCGGTTATCCGCACAAATCAGATTCCAGGGATGAGTCACTTAATAGGCGGTGTGTTCTAGTTTCAATACAATCAGTATTTTATTGGCAGGAGATTATCATTGCAGGACTAGGTCTCACATGCAAGCTAGTCCAGCTAATCTGTGTACCCCCGCCCTCACCACTGATTAGCAGCTTGCTGACATTACAGTGCACACAAAAAGCTTCCGATCACTGTGTGGGCGGCGTTATACGGCGCTCAGCATTCACAGCACTGCTACATGTACAGCAGAGTAAACAGGGATTCTATGAAACCTACAGCAATCTGTCTAGCAAGTGACATCCCCAGAATCAGGCTCTCTGCCCCTACATTATGCTGCTCTTAAATTACATAGCAAACACTGCTGACATATTTTGTTAAGGCCAAGCAATCCTAAAAAAAAATCCCTTTATTGTCTTCCAAGGACAATTTTTATGTTTGCCCTTTGATTTTTTTCCCTTCTTTATTTTTCTGTCAATAGAGCAGGTATAAGGACTTTTTTTTTACATGAGTTGTAGTTTTGATTTATAGCATTATTTTTTCCAAAATTTTGCCGAGCAGAAACAAAATTCCAAGCACAGTTACATGCCAACCTCATCCCACCCCCCGCAATTTCGATACTATTTGGCGGTATAACCGACCCGGCAATACGGTTTTACAGGTTGCTAAGAATACGACGACACCAATCGTAAAAAAAAAATAAAAAATAAAAAATTGTTTAGGCTAGGTGATTATATGCTAACAAGGGGGTGATCGGGGATCGCTGACATCTCTCGTAACCTCTTACCCAGTAGGTCATGGCTCTTGTGGTCATATTCTTCTGCCATTTCCTTCCCATCTGAAAACAGATAGTGAACTTTCCTTCTGCCTATAAGAAAAGTGGGGAAAGATCCGATCAGTTCTTGTGATTAGAAGGAAATTCAGCTCCGCTAAATATGACCATATGGATTTACCATGACATATAAAACATGACCATCACTAAAGGAAAGTGGCTTTTCGGGTCCAGATATGTCCAGCTAGAATCAGGAGCACAATCCGGGATTTTGTACCTTTGGGCGCAGAACTAGAATATCACACGTGACCTCTCCATGAGAACGGGCCTTTCTGGTGCCATGACACCACTCCTGTATACGGGGTTATTTCCCAGTACCCATTCTTATTACCTATATACCTATAGACACTGCGGTCTAGAAATTCAGGCAAAACCTGTTTTTATTTTTCTTGTTGACCACTGACCCGGAAGAAAAAAACCCTGTCCGTGATATTTCTTTTATTTGCACTATACATGTGCCAATACATGAAATGCAATGTGCAAACGATGTGCCCGGCCTTTCCTTTTCACTGTTTGCCTGACGGAGAAGGCTGAATTAAAGGGACAGGAGTGGCTCCAGGACTGATGATCCCTTAATGGCACATGGCCGCCGTGATGATGCCAGCTAAGTTCAGCACGGCCTCATGGTACGGGCACGGGGAGTACGGTACATACGCTGCTGACAGATTATTTCTGTAACTACGTGCGGACCTCCCAACACCTTATCGCATCAGCGGTCCGCATAAGACTCTGCCTGGATAGTTTAGAACATCGTTGTAGAGCAAACGGATGTGCGGAGATGGGAAGGGGGCGACTGCCAGAAAAGGCAGAGATGGCTTATTACCATCGCTGCCTTCCTGAGAGCTGTGTCAGCAGCTTCCAAACCCCTGTCCCTTACATCATCTTTTGGACTTACCCATTGGTCCTCCTCAGCCACCCACACAGATGGACACACATTAGACCTGGTCTTCACCCCTCTCTGCTCCCTATCTAACTTCACAACCTCCCTTCTCCCTCTATCTGACCACCATCTACTCTCTTTCTCGTCCCTGTCCTCCTCACCTGTCACCTATGTTCAGCAACATGCGCACCCCCGCAGAAACCTCGCACATCTAGACACTCGCACACTCTCTGACTCTGTTCTGTCCTCCATATCTTCACTCCACAACACTGACACTACCACTAGTTTCTACAATGCCACTCTTGCATCAGCCATCCACTCGGTCGCCCCTCTCATGCACACCAGAGTGTGACGAATCAATAGAAAACCCTGGCACAATAACATCACTAAAAAGCTTCGGCAAGCATCCGGAATTGCTGAACGGCACTGGAAGAAAAAGCATTCACAAGACGACTTTACTGCACTCAAACAAGCAACACTCGCATTCAAATCTGCCCTCACCTCTGCTAAAAAGACCTACTTTACATCCCTTGTATCTACCTTATCCCACAACCCCAAACAGTTGTTCAATACTTTTAACTCCCTCCTCTGCTTACCACTGCCCCCTCTGACTTCCCTAATCTCTGCCGAGGACTTTGCCACGCACTTCAAAAACAAGATAGAACAAACACGGCAAGTCTATATTGCTCAACCACCACAACCCCTTTGTATACCAGACCAATGCCCAAACCCCATAACCTCCTTATCCAACATCACTGAAGGGGAGCTTGCTCATCTTCTCTCCAAATCACACCTCACCACTTGTGCTCTTGACCCTATCCCATCCCACCTCCTCCCCAACATCACCACCACTATTATCCCATCCCTAACCCACCTCTTTAACATATCACTAACTTCCGGTACCTTCCCTTCTGCTTTCAAACATGCCACAATCACGCCTATCCTTAAAAAGCCAACCTTCGACCCAACCGCTATGTCCAGCTATCGCCCAATATCGCTGCTCCTATTCGCTTCCAGACTCCAGGAACAACACGTCCACTCTGAACTTTCCTCCCACCTCTCATCTAACTTGCTCTTTGACAATCTACAACTTGGTTTCCGCCCCCATCACTCCACTGAGACAGCCCTGACCAAAATTACCAACGACCTACTTACAGGCAAAGCGAACGGACAATACTCTATACTCCTGCTTCTTGACCTGTCCTCTGCCTTCGACACAGTTGACCACTGCCTCCTACTACAGATCCTCTCTTCCTTTGGCATCAAAGACCTCGCCCTATCCTGGATCTCCTCATACCTTTCCAACTGCAGATTCAACGTCTCCCACTCCCACACTACCTTCTCATCCCACCCTCTCTCTGTTGGAGTCCCCAAGGCTCTGTTCTAGGACCCCTACTCTTCTCCATCTATACACTTGGACTGGGGAAACTCAAAGTCCCACAGATTCCAGTCCCACCTTTATGCCGATGATACTGAGATCTACCTCTCTGGCCCAGATGTCACCTCCCTGCTCTCCAAAATCCCGAAGGGTCTATCAGCCATATCCTCCTTCTTCTACTCCCGCTTCCTCAAACTGAACGAGGACAAATCTGAACTGATCATCTTTCCCCCATCTCACAGATCTTCCTTACCTGACTATCTAAAACAATTGACGACATCATGCTTTCCCCTGTACCGGAGGTCTGCTGCCTCGGAGTAACCCTTGACTCTGCCCTGTCCTTCAAACCGCACATCCAAGCTCTCTCCACTTCCTGCCGCCTCCAGCTCAAAAATATTTCCAGAATCCGTCCCTTCCTCAACCGTCACTCTGCTAAAATGCTTGTGCATGCCCTCATGCTCTCCCGCCTTGATTACTGCAACATCCTTTTCTGTGGCCTCCCTGCTAACACCCTCGCACCTCTCCAGTCTATCCTTAACTCTGCTGCCCAACTAATTCATCTCTCTCCTCGCTACTCCTCCGCAAATCTCTTCACTGGCTCCCATTCCCTCAGCGTATCCAGTTCAAATTACTAATACTGACCTACAAGGCCATCTATAACCTGTCTCCCTCATATGTCTCTGAACTAATCTCCCATCCTCCCAAGACCTCCTCCTCTCCTCCCAACCGCCTCCAAGACTTCTCCCGAATAGCCCCCATCCTCTGGAATTCTTTGCCCCAACATGTCCGACTATCAACCACACTCGGATCCTTCAGATGGAACCTGAAAACCCATCTCTTCAGGAAAGCTTACAGCCTGCAATGACCCCGCTGCCTCCTCACCACTACTGGAGTGACTGCCTCACTATCACTGGAGCTGCTGCAACCCCCCAACCTACTGTCTCCTTCCCCACCATCCTGTAGAATGTAAGCCCGAAAGGGCAGTGTCCTCTCTCCCCTCTGTATCAGTCTGTGATTGTTAGTTTGTTTACTGTACGTGATATCTGTAATTTGTATGTAACCCCTTCTCATGTACAGCACCTTGGAATCAATGGTGCTATACAAATAAATAATAATAATCCTTCCACCAATCATGTCGGGACGGAGCAGAACCAGTCTTGAAATGCCCTCCAAAAGGTCTTTTATGACATTTTGGGGGACAGAGGGTGGAAAAAAAAATTTAAGAAAGAAAGAAGAAAAGAAAAAAAAGAAAAGGAAAAAAAAGGAAGAAGAAAAAAAAAAGAAAGAAAGAATTGCAACTGGTCCAAATCGCTCTGTTCAGCCCTGTCCTTGATAAAAATAAATAAATGTCAGATTGATGGATTGCAGTCTTGCAGGGCCCTCACTTTTCTGGTATCTGAGTTGGGTATTATTCTGTAATGTCTATTGTCTGTACAAGTCCCCACTAAAGTGTAAAGCGCTGCGGAATATGTTGGCGCTATAGAAATAAAATTATTATTATAAACATACCGTAATTGTTCTGGAAAGGGGAACACAATGTAAGACTATGATAGCGGCCATTTGTGCTAATGGAAAAAAATCATCTAAAATGTTTCCCTCATTTTCCCCTGATCTGGGCAATGACACAAAAATTATATACAAAAATCATTCCCCGCTGTATAACCAAAAATAAATCAATAATAATAAAAAAAAGGACTATGTAGAAAGAAATGCTGCATGTACTCAGCAGACGATCGCTTTGGGGTCCCTGCGGGTGCGATGAGGAGCGTGGTCCCCACAATTGTAGATCGTTTGTGATTTCTAAGAAAAGTTGTAATGACAAAATGTAAGACTAAACCTGTGACCCCAGCAGGCAGACGGAAGATGGCGGACCCCGGTCTGTGCCGCTCACCGCGCCCCAGATAATGGCAGCAGCAGTCTGCTATACTGGAGTGGGGCGCTGACCCTTACCAACCAATCAGATTCCAGCTCTCATTTCTCAAAGGCACTTTAGAAAATACAAGCTGCGATCTGATTGGATGTGCATGAGCCCACATGGATCTCATCCTCCTGCTACATGTGCAGACAGGGACAAGGGCACAAACCATAGAGCCGCCCGGATATAGAAAAGTGTGAGGTAAGGAGATGGAGAATGTCAGTCACCGTCCTGTAGGATGCAGGTCTTCTTAGCCGCCCTCAGACTCTCCAGCCAGTGCTGCACCGCCATCTTGGATTACCCACTGGTCTGTCGGAGCGTCGTTACCACAGCAACCAGAGGTCACCATAACCACGTATATGTCTCAGCTGCTAGTTACTATAGCAACGCGGCCTAGCTCTTCCCGGGGCAGGGGGCGCCCTCCTAGTGTACACGTGCAACTAGTGACTACAGCGCCGTCTTACCGCGCATAGAACACTGCCCCGGGCCCCATAAGTGCCAGTGTCCGTCATAACAACATCCGGGTCAGCCGGAAGCGGTAGTGACCTACATAATATCCATTCCCCGCCCCCCCGGAGATGTGAGTGCGGAGGAGACGACCGGCTCCTGACAGAGTGTGCTGGGAGTTGTAGTGCGCTGCAGAAAATATGCGCTCATTGTGTGCAATCAGCAGCCTGTCAGGTGTAAGGCACGCTGGGACTTGTGGTGCCACAGAAGCTTGTCAGTTGTGGGGAATGTTGGGACTTGTAGTACCACAGCAGCTTGTCAGGTGTCAGGCACGCTGGGACTTGTAGTACCACAGCAGCTTGTTAGGTGTAGGCATGCTGGGACTTGTAGTACCACAGCAGCTTGTCAGGTGTCAGGCACGCTGGGACTTGTAGTACCACAGCAGCTTGTTAGGTGTAGGCATGCTGGGACTTGTAGTACCACAGCAGCTTGTCAGGTGTCAGGCACGCTGGGACTTGTGGTACCGCAGCAGCTTGTCAGGTGTAGGCATGCTGGGACTTGTAGTACCACAGCAGCTTGTCAGGTGTCAGGCACGCTGGGACTTGTGGTACCGCAGCAGCTTGTCAGGTGTAGGCATGCTGGGACTTGTGTTTTTGCCGCTGTGGAAACGCTTAAAAAACGCTAACAAATCGCATTCCCATGCAATCCAATGGGATTCTGCAGTTGCTGTGCCCATGCCTGGATTTTTCTGCTGCGGAATCGCATAGCGGTAGAATCCGCATCTTGTCCATTAATTTTGCTGAATCGCGGCGATTCCGCCACCATAGGATTGCATTGAAATGCTCACTTTACACATGTGGCTATGCCCACCCTGCGTAAAGTGAGCGCTTCATGTGCGGATGGTACCCAGGGTCTGGCGGAGAGGAGACTGTCCTCCTGGCCCTGGGTACCATATTCCAGTAAAAAATAGAATTAAAATAAAAAATAGGGATATACCTACCCTATGTTGGCCCCCGGAGTCCTCAGCGTTGCTGCCGGCAAGTTCCTTTCCCAGGCGTGCTTTGCAAGAATGACCTCTGATGTAGAGGTCACGTGACCGTGATGTCACAAAGGTCATTCTTGCAAAGCACGCCTGGGAACGGAACTTGCCGGCAGCGCCGTTGAGGATCTGGATCACCGCTGAGAAGAACTGGGGCCACCAGGAGGTGAGTATATCAATATTTTTTTATTTTTAACAGTCTATCTTTTACTATTGATGCTGCGTAGGCAGCATCAATAGTAAAAAGTTGGACACACTTGTCAAGCACTATGCTTGACGAGTGTGACAACCTGTCAATCACTTTTCGAAGCGATGCTTGGAAAAGCGCTAGCATTCTGCAAGCTAAAAACACTTGTTTTGCAGGAAAACGCATGCGTTTTACCCGCGGCGGGGAGTTGCGGACAATTCCGCAGCATTTCTGCAACGTGGGCACATAGCCTTAAAGTGCGATTTAGTGAAATATGAAATTAACCCAGTAAACACTGTAAAGAGAAAAAGATCATAATGATTGCCAGATTGTTGGTCCCCACTTCACCCTAGAAAAATAAACTGCAGTAAAAAATTATCAATACATCATAGGTACCCAAAGATAATATCAATAAAACCGTCCGCTCACCTCACAAAAACCGAGCCCCGGCAGAAGTCCTCAACAGGAAAATAAAAAACGTTCTTGGAATGTGATGACAAAAAAAACTTTTTTTTTTACCAATTTCTAAATGTAGCCAAATTAGTTATCAGCGAAATTTTACTGACCTGGATTTCTGAGGTCATTTTTACTACACAATAAACGCCATAAAAACTAAATCCCCCCCCCCCCCCCCCAAACACAATGGCAGAATTGCAATATAATCAATTTTTATTCACTACTACAAGGGAAAAAAAAAGGAAACCTCGTATTTCTAGATCGACTGAAAAATAAAAAAGTTACGATTCTTCTAAAAAGAGGGGTGTAAAAAAACGAAAGCACAGAAATGAAAATTTGTTTGGTCCTAAAGAGGTAAAAAAAGAAGTGATCGGTAGAGATTTACATAGAGGCTGGAGTCATGTGTGCGAGAAATTTGCACGAGTCTCACGTCTCAATACCTGGCGTTGCCCCCGGCACTTGGGACCGGAGTGTGTGGCTTCATGTATTTCTGTGCAGTTGAGCGCTCCGGTCCGAGTGTTGGGTATTGAGACGCAAGACTCGTGCGAGTTTCTTGCAAGTCTGACCCCGGCCGGAGGGAAACCCTGGCGTACCCTGCAGAGACCCTGGATTACAGCCCAGTGGATTTATTGCACTGCATCCGTCAGTTTTCCTACATTAGTCCGGTGCCTTGTGTAACTATTTCACTTCCCAGGGCAAACTGTATATAAACCATATCGAGCCAGAAAAATTGTATTTATCCTCAGAGCAACCAGCCATCCTCAACCACTCATTGTTTTAAGAATATAAGACTGCTATTTGATTTCCCCTCTAGATTGTGTGCATGGAACCAAGAGGGATCGTGAAGGCTTTTCCCAAAGTGAAACGGTTGCGAGAAAGCAGCAACCCCACAGAGGACAGAAAAAAGATCAAAGCCGATGTTGGTGTTCAGGGTAAGCGAGGCCCAATGTTACTTATCCGGCTGAATATATGATAGCACTATATATGTCAAAACCCTTCATACTGTAAAGTCTTGAAGTCACACATACATTTACACCTTTGCAGAGCTTTTTTGACCCCAAAACACATTTACAATACCATAATAAATCATCAGAAATGACCATTTCTTTACATCAGGTTTTTACGCTTAAATTTTCTTTTCTGCATTTTTGATATTTTTTTTTCAATTTTCCATATCACTATTTTAAAAATAAAATTTTTTTGCAATTTTACACTGGTCACTGAAGTCTAATGCTAGACTCATACTTCCTACTCTGTACAGAAGACTTTACGGCAGTCTCATTATCAACACAGATGAAAAACCTGACACATACGCGCCACCATTGAAGACAATGGGCGTGTGTGTCTGTATTTGTGTTCCTTAAAAAACGGACCGCATACGGACATAAAAAACGGACGTGTGAAGAATGCCTTAGGCAGAAGGGAGCCGGCTGTCAATCAGTATGACGTCAGCAGTCACGCCCCGTCAACTGAGCAGAAGAGAAGCCTCTGCTCTGTTGACGTGACATCAGCAGGAGCTACTGAATCCCCCAGCAGGAGTAGTCAATGGCCACTGTGTCGGCAGAGATCAGCGCCAGGCACAACAAGCAGATAGTTAGCAACTACCTACCTGTCAGTTCTTAGGTCCATAGTAAACAAATTAAATAGTCCTGAATAACTCCTTGAAGAAAAACAAAGAAAAGGTTTGATATGCTTCGCATCCATTTTGTTTCCAAAGGTTCATGAGTTTGATAAATTGTGACATAAACATATTAATTCATATGGATGAGCACTGTAACACAGAGTTGCACCCGATGGATCTTATTTTCTGCCTTTAACTGCACCTGTTATTACAGCCTTACTGTATATTTTGTCATGATACATTTTGCCAGATCTGTATATATGAGACCACTGCACAGTGTTATAAAAATCAGCTTCTCTACATGTCTGACAGCCATTCCAGTCAGTTGAATTCCCACCAGAGTACAACTCATTCTACTATGTGCTTCTGATTAGGTGATCACCTGAACCAAAACTTATTTAACGAGTGAAAGTATAAAAACTTGCTGTGGTGTTCACAATCCTCTTGCAGTAGGACAAGCTGGATGGCAAAACAAGTGCTAGTAATTACCCAAAAGTAATAGGAATGAAAAAATAACTTTTAACCATGCCAAAGGAGTTGAAAAGAAAAGTCTTGAGTGAGGAAAAGTAGGGCTCAATTCTGGCTTTACTATCAGAGGCGATACAGTGATGTTGCCTCCATCCTTAAAATTTCTAAGGCGGCAGTCCATTACAACAAGGTCAAGCAGCAGACATTGGGGACAACAAAGTTACAGACCGGCAGAGGGCGAAAATGACTCTCCACTGACCGGGATGACTGTCATCTTATTCGAATGTCACACAGCAGGCGCAGGATGACATCAAGTGACCTACAAAAGGAATGGCAAATGGCAGCTGGGGTGAAGTGCATGGCAAGAACAGTTCGTAACAGGCTCCTAGAGGCAGGGCTCAAGTCATGTAAAGCTAGAAAAAAGCCTTTCATCAATGAGAAGCAAAGGAGAACCAGGCTGAAGTTTGCCAAACACCATAAGGATTGTACCATAGAGGACTGTCAGTTTTGCCCAACACCTGGTCGTCTAATGGTTAGACAGAGACTTGGAGAGGCGTACAAGCCATAGTGTCTTGCACCCACTGTGAAATTTGATGGAGGATCGGTGATGATCTGGGGATGCTACAGCAAGGCTGGAATTGGGCAGATTAATCTTTGCGAAGGACGTATGAATCAAACCGCATACAAGGTTATCCTGGAAAAACAGTTGATTCCTTCTGCTCAGGCAATGTTCCTCAACTCTGAGGACTGTTTTTTCCAGCAGGACAATTCACCCTGCCACACAGCTAGGTCAATCAATGTGTGGATGAAGGACCACCACATCAAATCCCTGTCATGGTCAGCCCAATCTTCAGACCTGAACTCCATTGAAAACCTCTGGAATGTAATCAAGTGGAAGTTGGATAGTCCCAAGCCATCAAACAAAGAAGAACTGCTTAAATTTTTATACCAGGAGTGGCATACGGTCACCCAAAGGCAGTGTGAAAGACTGGTAGAAAGCATGCCAAGACGCATGAAAGCTGTGATTAACAATCATGGTTATTCCACAAAATATTGATTTCTGAACTCTTTCTGAGTTAAAACATTATGAAAGCTGTTGAAGGTAATAGCGCAAAAATAGGGTCTTATCTGAGAGATAAATAGTTAATACAATAAGATTGCACTCACCAGATGTAGCTGAGATCAAGCATTGAGAAGATTCGCTGCAGCAGATCCACGGATCCAAAAAAGGAATGGCTGTGAGATATAAAAATTGGGAGAACGTGGTCCTGTTCTGCGCTGCTGAATCACTGAAAGTCCAGGCGTATTAGTATTTGTGGTTTTTATTCAACGCGTTTCAGAGTTTCACAAAACTTCATCAGGAAATACCACTGGACTTTCAGTGATTCAACAGCGCAGCACAGGACAGGACCACATTCTCCCAATTTTTGAGTTAAAACATTAGTATTGTTTCTAAATAATTATGAACTTGTTTTCTTAGCATTATTTGAGCTCTGCAAGCAATGCATTTTTTTTGTTATTTTCACCATTTCTCATTTTCTGAAAATAAATACAAAATTTAGTGCCTGGAAATTGGGAGACATGTTGTCAGTAGTTAATATAATAAAAGAGCAATTTACATTTTACTCAAATATACCTAGAAAGAAGAAAATCAGACAATCTGAAAATTTTGCAGTGGTCTCTTAATTTTTGCCATAGCTGTATATATAGAATTTTTTTTTCATTTATTTTTTTTTTTTTTACTTATGCAGGAAAATGTTTTGCTGGAGTCCATGCTTATGTTCTTTCGGCGGGCATCGGCCAGGCCAGATCAGGAATATTTCAGAAGCAGATCATTCAGAACGGGGGTCAGGTTTACAGCCAGTTATGCCCCGAGGTGACACATATTATAGTGGATGAACGGATGGACTGTGATCGCGCCTTCCGACTGATGAAGTTGCAGAAGCTCCCGGCAGGCGTGACGCTGGTGAAGTGCAGCTGGTTAAGCTTATGCATTAATGAAAAGAAACTAGTAAACACGGCCGGGTACAGCATCTTCATCCCAGAGAGGTAATCACTTAGTATCATTGCAGGGTCATTACAGGCTTTCTTGTATCTGCCCATTAATATATGGGCCGCCCATGTGATATTAACTAAAGTTTATATCTTACATCTATGTTCTGGCTAATCGTGAAGGGTTCTGTGATATCCTTAAGGCCGGAGTCCGTTAGTGCACGGCATCCGATGATTCTCTCATGAGAGAGCATTGGGTGCAGTTTGCTAATGACCCTCGGCTCCTGCTCTGCTGTGAGAGTGATCCGAGTGTCCGTGCTCCGATTCTCCCACATGAGAGAATCACAGCATAGGTTTGGAGGAGACAGAGAAAGTCATTTCTCCATCTCCTCTGCTGCCGGCGTCAGCGGGAATCGCACTGCACTCGGGTGATGTCTAAGTGCCGTGCGTTAAATCCGATTCTCCGGTGCAATCACAGCATGCTCTGATTGTTTTCACATGGCGAATCGGCATAAGAAAATAATTGCAGATGTGAGCTGCACCATAGAGAAACATTGGGGCGAGTGTAATCCGATTTTTTTTTTTTTTTTTTTTTTCCCTCTTTTAATCAGATTGCACTTGTCCGATTGCATCGCAAATGGAAATAAGCCCTAAGGGTCCACCTCATGACATTTACTAATTTAGAGTCTTACAAATTCTGGGACCTCCATTATACACAATTTGTTGCTGTAGTCAAGTCATATGGTCACCGCTAATCCTGTCTGGTACTTGAAGAGGTAGACTTAGTAGGCCTAGGGTTGTATAAGAAATAAGAAAAAAATAATATATCATTAGCTCCTGGATTGACGCTGTTTCTCTGTACTACTCGGTTTTGTGTCCCACGCCAATCTCAAGACGTCAACATCCAGCAGAGGGCATCAATTGATCAGTTCAGCCAACTAGCAGCCATTGATTGGCTGCAGCCTTCACATTGGGTCCAAGTAGGATTTACCACTTTTCTTCCTGTTTTGGACCAGATGTGAAGGCTGCAGCCGAAGCTTTTGTGTTTGTATCGTATGTAGATGGGCTGGTCTGTAGTTTGCTGGAGTCTGCTTTGAAGTTTTGGAGATGTAGTAGTCATTTGCAGGTCCAGTCCTTGAGGGGCTCATACATGTTACAAAAACATCGCCTGAATGCATTGCCCATCTAATGCATGTGGGGGCTTCCCAGCTGTCCCCTCATCTGTCGCCACCAGAAGTGTCTATCAGCAGAATCCTCACCTGTCCCATTTCAGAAACTTGCAAATTCATATCTACATTGGGCCGGGGAATACCTGTTGGTCGGACAACTATGTAAGGTGTACGTCAAACTTTGATGTAGGCAGCAGATATGAATCTGTTTGTGGCTGAGCCATGTAAATAATGGTGTATTGATGTTGTCACCCATAACTACTGTGCTGGCAGCTGCGGACCCCAGAGGTTGTACCCGTGTTTGTAAGTATTCCGGCCTTCCTGAAGCTGCGTTTAGTTTTCCCAGAACTTGTTCCTAAGATCCCTATTATCACATAATAATCATGTTTTCCCCTATACTCTGGTATGTGCCCCATGGGCATAAAAGCGTTAAGTCCATGACTTCAATAGAGCCACAAATAAAGATGATTCTTGAAATGACTATAATTGTGCGGCAGGTACCTGGATGTGAAGGACGAAGGAGAGCCAGAACAAAGGCACAAAGATATTGTGATGGACGGGAAGGAAGGTGATGAACAAGCCTCAGCCAGCTGCTCATATACACAGCCGACTTCTGATGTCTCCAAACTGAGTGACAGCAAAGACTTGAAAGTACAGGTAAGGTGTGCAGCATCATCTTCTTCTAGGCAGATTCAATATAGTCATCCTGAATAGCACGGTGATTTCCAGTTTATTATAGAATATACACTATATGGACATACTCTGTATCCATCTTTAAGTTATAACTATTTGGAAATAAGTAGTTTTATAGTTTATCCCAAATGTGTTGTATGGAGTTGAGGTCCAGGCTCTGCACAGCCGGTCAAGTTCTTCCACACTGTTATGGGGAGCAGAAAATGGCCTAGCCTAAACTGTTTTCACACAGCTGGTAGCTACAGTTGTCCAAATTGTCTTTGTTTCATGGAGTATAAAGATTTCCCTTCACCGGAAGTAAAGAGACCCCTGAAGAACTAACCCATAGCATTATCCCTCCTCCACCAAACTTCAGGTGGCACAATGCTGTCAGGCAGGTAATGTTCTCCTGACATTCATCAAACCCAGACTGATCCATCAGGCGCCAGATAGAGAAGTGGGATCCTTCACTCCACAGAACATGTTTCCTCTGCTCCAGAGACCAGTGGTAGTGGCTTTACACCACTTCATCCAACACTTGGCATTGTGCTTGGTGATGTAAGGCTACATGAAGCTCCCGGCGGGGGCGCAGTATTGTGCTGATGTTAATACCAGAAGAGGTCTGGACTCTGCCGTTATAGAGTAGGCAGAGAGTCGGTGACTTTTCTGCCCTCTGCTGCTCAGCACTTGATGACCCTACTCTGTGAGTTTACGTGGCTGACTTGCTGCTGCTCCTTCCACCCTTTCACTTCTCAATAATATCACTCACAGGTGACGGGGCGGAGATTTAGGAGGGAAGAAATGTCATGAACAGTCTCGGTACATCATTTGCTCCTATTACAGGGTCACACTGATATAATGGGGCTCTTTACCACCAGTTATTCTGCCACATAATAGTACATAGAGATGGCATGGCGAGGGGCCGGAGGTTATACACCTAAGCCGATGAGGCCGAGTGAAAAACCTGAATTCGATAATTAAGAGTATGATAGATCGGTGTGTCACCAATACTTAGTGTTGTGTAGTGGGCTTTATTAGGGGATAAACACATAAAGGAGAGAGAGAGGAGCAGAGCGTTGCTAATCTCTTCTTCAATAACAATCGGACTGTCCATGATGGAATAGTATTAAAAAAAAAAAGGCGGCAGATTTGCCCTTATTGCGTGGTCCCCAGAATGTAGACCTCTGCATGATGTAGGCTGTTCCTTGGTACAGAGTCTTTGAATTTTTGTTCCAGGGCATCCTCCAGACCGTGTGCAGAGGGCAAAAGTGCAAGGCTTTTTCCTCAAGGAAAGGGCACATGAGTTATACACAGGCTTCTGGCATGCCTAAATGGCCCGATTGGGAGGCCCCTGTATAACCATCCATAACACATCCATGTGCCAGTTGGTTGACCTCAGTATTATTCCATACAGTACATTATTTGCAATATACAGTACCTGCATTTTAATACCGTATATAATATCTGGAGGGATACTCTTTCGTGTGCAGGTCCCCGATGACGAGACCAGTGATGGAGAAGACGTTGGAGTGACACAAGGAGACCTGGATGCATTGATGTTCGGTCAGCAGCTTTCAAAAAGCAAAGATGGTGAAAAGGCAACTGAGAACACTGGCACAGTGACAGGGAAATGGGTATGCGCCCACTCGTCCGAGAGTAAGAAGGAGAATCATAACCAGTTCATCACAGACAAGCTGGAAGTGCTGGCAAAGGCTTATTCTGTACAAGGAGACCGATGGAGATCTCTGGGTTATTCTAAAGCTATAAATGCTCTGAAAAGTTACCATAAACCTGTGACGTCAGCAGAAGTAAGTGACCCCAATATAATATAGCATTTTGGCCACATGCAGCAGCGCTGCTATATTTAAGAGAATGGGGTGACTAAAGTTCCCTGCGCAGTCAGGTGGCAAGGAGTGCTGCGGTGGAGGGCAGCAATCCACCCATTCATTTTTCTAGATTTGCACCCCAGTGATCATTAAGTGATGGCATGTCCTGATGTGATTGGAGTACCGCCTTAATAGCTTATACTTACGATTTATACTGTGCACATATGTGTAATAAAATGTCTGTCCCTGTGTGGAGCATAGTCACAGCGCATCTTATAAACTCCCGATAAATAGGACTTGATAGAGTAATGGGAAGTATTGCTTTGGATACAGTTGCAGTTTAATTGTAATATTGCCTTCGTATTTTTATTTTTTAGGAAGCTTCTAAAATTCCTGGCATTGGGAAGAAGATGGCTGAGAAAATAGATGAAATATTAGACAGTGGACACTTGCGCAAACTTGACCATATAAGCGAAAGTGTGAGCATTTTGGAGGTGTTCTCTAATATATGGGGAGCTGGTGTGAAGACCGCCCAAAGCTGGTACCAGCAGGTGTGTAGTGTGCCACGTCCAATTATTCTCCAATGTGTCTGATTGCGGTCCCAGGTTATTGGGGCTGTCAAGAAGGGTGTTGCCAGGGGATAGGATGAACAAAGATGTGTTACAGGCGTGGGAAAACTATATTAGAACTCTAAAATATAGTACATATATATGTATCGAGACAGGTTTTTTTTACTTTATTATTGCTTAATTAAAGGGATTTCGCAGTCTTGATGACATACGCACAAAGGCAAACCTGACCTCGCAGCAGGCGATCGGCCTGAAACATTATGAAGACTTCCTAGATCGTATGCCAAGGGAGGAGGCTGCACAGATTGAAGAAACTGTAAGATTCCTGTTCCTCTGTTTAATGCTTGCGTCATAGTGGTTTATTGATACCTAGAATACGAGGAGAGGAATTTATGTGTGTCTCTTGGCATAGGAGTCGTATAAGTTCAGTATTGATACCTACTGCTCTGAATTGAGAGTCTAAGGCTGTGTTCACACGTTGCGGGTTTTTTGCGGTTTTGCGGCGGTTTTTAACGCACGATTTTGCTGCGTAAACGCAAAACAACAGCATCCGATGCAATCCTATGGGATTCCGCAATGCTGTGCTAATGCTGCGGATTTTCCCGCGGCGGAATCGCATCGCGGAAAAATACGCAGCATGCTCATTAATTTTGCGAAATCGCGGCGATTCCGCCCACATAGTAATGCATTATTCTGCTTACTTTTCGAATGTGGCTGCGCCCACCATGCGAAAAGTAAGCAGAACATTTGCGGATGGTACCCAGGGGGTGGAGGAGAGGAGACTGTCCTCCATGCTGTGGGTACCATATCCCTGTAAAAAATAGAATTAAAATAAAAAATCGGGTTATATTCACCTTCCGGCATCCCGCGCAGCCTTATCGATGCTCCCGCCAACTCCTGTTCCCAGTAATGCCTTGCTGCAAGGACCTGTGATGACGTAGCAGTCTCGCAAGGCATTACTGGGAACGGAAGCATCGCGATGATCGGGAACGCTGCACGGGACGTCAGAAGGTGAGAAAAACACCATTTTTTGTTTTTATTATTATTTTTAGCATTAGATCTTTTTACTAATGATGCTGCATAGGCACCTGTCAATCAGTTCTCCAAGTGATGCTACAGATCGCTTGGAAAACGCTAGCATTCTGTAAGCTTGCAAATCGCTAGTTTTACTGTGGGAAAATCGCGGGAATTTAAAATGCGGTTTTCCCGCGGAATGGAATTCCCGCGGTAACTTCCGCGGGAGTTCCACAACGTGTGCACATAGCCTAAGTATCATATGAGCCCGAACATTAGGTCTATCTGCTCTGGTCGCCGTTTTCTGGACAGGCGCATGCACTCTAAGAGGCCAGTTCATCAAAGTGTTTATTCCAGTTTTCAGGTGTAAAACCCTTTGAAAAGGTGTAAAATTTTCCATTCCAGTTCCAACCAGTTCTGTCAAAGTGGGCAGGGTGGGCCTGCCGAAATCACCACTTTAATGTTGTAACTTAGGCCAGATGTGTTACTTCAGTCACTGAATGGAGTAGCCTTTCCAGCGAGGCACATGGAGGTGTACACCACGGAGAAGATGCACAGAATTCATTAAGTGGCTTAGGCCTGTTTCACACTTCCGTTTTTGACCATCAGTCAAAATCTGCCGTTTTTGCAAAAAAAACGGATCCGCCGTTTTTTTTTTTTTTTGGCGGATCCATTTTTTTCCCCATTGACTTGCATTACCGGCGGATCTTGACAGATGGCCATCCGTTGGATCCGTTTTTTTGCGGATCCGTCAATTTTTTGGCGTCCGCCGAGATGCCTGGACGGACCATGTAACGTTTTTTGTACTGCAGGATCCGCAGTTTTATAGAGCGCATGCCCGGAGGAATGAAGTCAGGAGGAAATTTAACCCTGAAATCATTTCTGGCGGACACAGAAAAAAAAAAATTCTCTCTCGTTCCTTTAAAATTCTTCATTTGGCGGATCTGTAAAAAAAACGGATCCGGTGGCATCAGTTAGGAACGGATCCGCTTTTTGGCGGATTTTAACTGACACAAAAAACTGAAATGTGAAACAGGCCTAAGGCTAGTTTCACACTAGCGTATGGAGGAGCTGCGGACTTCCTCCGTGAAGCTCCGCCCACTGCCGCAGCTCCGCCTATGTCTGCACGCAGCCTTCGTACCTATCTTTAACATTGGGTAAGCAGGTCGTGCGGATGTGTGCTGATGCCTTCGCATGCGTCGTTTTGACGATGCGGCGACCGCATCAAATTCCAACATGTTGCGTTCGACGTGGGTCGCCGCATCGTAAAAAGGATGCATCCGCTTGCATCCGCATGACCTGCATATCCAATGTTAAAGATAGATACGCAGGCCGCATGCAGACGTAGGCGGAGCTGACCAGAGGAGGTGCGGCAGTGGGCGGAGCTTCACAGAGGAAATCCAAAGCCCTCCACAGCTCGGCCATCCGCAAATGTGAACCTAGCCTTACGCCTCTTAAGACTACGTTCCCACAGTAAGCTTTTGGTGCGTTTTTGGCGCTGCTTGTTTTTGCTGAGTCAAAAACATTGCGCCTTACAGTTCCAGCAAAGTGGATGGGATTTCTAGAAATCTCACTCCCACTTTGCTTCTTTTTAACGCTTCGTAAACTGACCTTTCAAATCTTCAACATGTCAATTTTTCTTATGGGTACGCTGAGCTTTCTGTGCAGATTTTCCCAATAGACTTGCATTAGATGCAAAAAATCCTTAGCAAAAAAACGCACATGGGTTTTTAGTGCTTTTCCATGACGAATGTGCACCAAAAACGCATGTAATCTGCACCTAAGTATATCAATAAAGTTTTGTCAAAACAAATAACAAGGAAGTATCAATATCAAAGCTGCTTTTTATAAGGCATGACGCCGCTAACAGACAAAAAAACACATTAATAAAAACGCATATTAAAAAAACGCACCCAAAAATTCATTGAAAAAGATGCAAGTAACTAATATAAATAATAGCTGCAGAAATTCTGTAACATCAATAACTTTACCAAAGGCTCATCGTGGGAGCGTAGCCTTGTGAATTGGCACATTTTACCCCACCACATCCCTCTTAAAAACTGGCGTGTACAACTCCAGCCTTATTGAATCGGACCCTAAGTCTAGTTGCAGTTATTGCTTCCTCAAAGTGTATGCGCACTAATGGCATTGCTCCTATTTGTCTCGAATTTGGTGTTTTTGCCCATTTTTCATTTGCACCTAATTCTTTTTATTTGCACCTTTTTTGACGTCTTATTTTATGTGTTTGTTGTTTCTTTTGTTCACCAATATGGACAGAGTTCTGGGTCTTTAGATGTTTTCACGGATTCATCAATTGCAATTTATTTATTTTTTTCGCACTAAATAGTCACAAACAGGTCGAAGACAATTTGAGTTTGAATTGGGGACCGCCATTTTGAAAAGTTTAGTGCAAAAACAGCAATGAATACCACAAGACAAAAAAGAAAAGTAACTTAATCCCCACCTCCCGCAAATAGTGAATCAGGGCCTAAATGCAGCTGTAGTTATAACTTGTAAGGTGAGGATCAAGCAGAAGCATTTATGGTTTCTTGTGTAGCAGCATACATATTCAGAAATGCCACCGCTCCCTCGTCTTCTGATTGAGTGTCCACACACCGACAGCATCATTGCGCTGCTGGCCCGAAATGTGCCAGTGGTACTAAATGATGGTGCTCTGTCTCTGCGGCATTGGAACTGCAGTGTGACCGAAGCTGGCCTGTGCTAGCGGTGCCCTCCATCAAATCCCAGCCTCGGTGCAGCGCTTACAAGCTCTGTCTGTATACAAGAGATTTTTAGCCATGCACACGTACGCTTGTCGCTGCTGGACAGCCTCGGAGGCTGTTCCCCATGGCAATGAGCAGTAAACAATGGAAAAAATAATTACAATTTTAAAGAAAAGAAAAGTGATTTGCATAGTTGCTTGTTTTTCCAAGAAGATGCCAATAACCTTTAGCGCCACTTTCTCCAGTGGGTTCTGTAAGTTCAGGACTGGTGTACGAAAACCCAATCTTGGTAAAATTCCCCCCATTGTACTGTATGTTTGCATTGAATATTAGGAGTTAGAATCTCCTGGTAGAATACATGATCAATAAAACTGACACAAATTTTCAGTATTTGCTATCATCCGCAAGCTTTACCCAGTGAGTTCAGGATTTAACAACTCTTTTTCTTTGAGCAATAAGTTATAACAGATCGGTTTAGTCGAAAGGTTCGTCCGACTGTTGTATACATTTAACTAAACGCAGGAAATATTGTAAAAAGAGCTCCTAACATCTATTAAATCTGCTGTCATTTCACTGCTTCACTGTCAGTGCTTAGGTGGTCGCTGAGGTGCCATACACCCATTCGGTCACTGCAGGCAATGACTGGTCACACTCTGACAATTGAACTTACAAAAATTGCTGCTGGTTGTGCATATAGCCATCTTTTGACTGTGCCTTTGGGCAGCATTGGATCCTAAAAGAAAGATTTTTCTCAAATCTCTGATCCCATTCATCTAGAGATATTAAAGGGCTATTCCCATCTCCAAGATCCTATCTCAATATGTAGTAGGTGTAATTATAATATTAGCAAACACCTTCAATTAAATATGTAGTTTAGCTCTTCTGAAGAGCGATGTCGCTTACCCCATGTGCAGGGCATTGCAGTAGCTTAGGCACTCATGGGTGTGACCACTAATGAGCGGTCGTAACCATGCATACCTAAGCTTATGCAATGCCCTGCACATGGGGTAAGTGAATCAGAAGAACTATATTACATCTATAGTTGGATGTATTTGCTAATATTATTATCACACCGACCATATATTGGGATAGAATCTTTCTGATGGGAATATCCCTTTAAGGGATGACAAGCCCCAAACTGTTTAGAATGTTCTAAATTAAAAAAGTCGTACGTTCCTTACCAATCCCTCGTCGCTCTGGGTGTGATGCTTCCTGGTCCCCTGCCGATCTCTGTACTGCCCAGCATCTGTGTCAGGAACACCGCACTGAACTTGCTCACTGAGCCAGTGCGCGTGTCCTGAATAAAGCAAACTGTGCTCAAAGCTACCTGTGGAGCGGGCAGCAGCCGAGTAGATGCGTACTTCAGAACAGCAGGACCTGAAGCACGTGACTGCTGGGGGCGTGGTCTAAACTCCAGATTGCTAGGAGCTGCAAGAGAACTCCTAGCAGGGTAACTGCGAGACAAAGTTTACCAAGGGGCATAGACAGGGAGGATAGTCAGGACGTAGCCAATGAGTCATACACAGAGATAGCTGGAAGGTACAAGAGGTGCGAGCAGAGAGTAGTCAGATCACAGGCAATGAGTCATACACAGAGAGGATAGCGCAGTACAGAATCAACAGGCAAACTCACAACGCGGAACAGAACCGGGTCAGAACCATATAAACAAGCTATAGCAACAAACAGGCACACAGAGGTCAGCACACTCGGCCAAAGGCAAAAGTATAACTGGCAGGGTTTGGAGCTTCCCAGGGGTTTAAGAAGCTCTCCCAGAACCAAAGAGAGGCCGCAATCATTAACCCCAGGTGTGCAGGTCAAAACCTCCACTGAGCTCCAGACATTAACCCCTGACCACTGCAGCCAAACATTTATTGGCTGCAGCAATCACCAGACTAGACAGCTCACGATCAGCTGAGACTTCATGTGGTGTCTAGCCATCTGACCACAGCAAGGACCAGCGATGAGCCAGGAAGTGCTGGAACCGTAGTGAGGATCAATATGAGTATGTATTTTTTTTATAAATAGCATTAAAAGCTCTCTTCAGATTGTTTTTATATGGCATGAAGGGTGACAACCAGTCAGACTTCAGCTTCCATTTTTTCCAGTGCCAGATAGAAACAGTGGTGTAACTGGGTGCTGTGGGCCCCGCCATTTTCTGCACTGGTTCTTGGTGGTGAAGTCTGGCGACCATGAATACACCTCGATACCACCAAGGTGCAGCCGCTACAAAGCCTAGGAAGCAGCTGGGACACAATAGACGGCCACATTGTCACTTTGTTCCTAAATAGCTGGCAATGTTTGAACAAATTCCTGGGCTCTTTTGCCAAGACGAAAGTTGATTAAAATAAGGTTAAACTACATCTGAGATCTGGGAATGGAACCAGAAGACACGATCAAGCTGTGCCGATAAACTCCGCTCTACTCCTTGCCTTTGTTTTCCGGGTATTTGTGCCTTTTAGCCTCTGAAATTTCTTTCTCTCCTGTTATTATTCGGTCACAACATTAATATATTCTGCTAAGAAAAGGTTTTCTCTCCCACAAGCTTCTATAAAAGCGCGGCTCTTTGTGATGATCATCAGGACACACTATTTCAAAGACCGTCGTCTGTTTGAGAAAATGAAAGGCGGCAGAGTTCGAATGTTGGCGTTGAGTGACAGGATCCCTTGGGGTGGGTTGGAACGAGGCGCTTTATGTTACACCTGCATACCCCCATCACCGTGGAAGCATCGGTCATTGCGACGCTGTCACTCAGCCACACAGCCTGACCTCAAAGAATGCCCACCAAAACCGGACCCCACTGAGAAACTTGTTCCCATGCGTATGATTAAAGGCCAAAGGCTGACACCCCCCTCCTTTTCTGTTCAAACACGGTTGTCACGTTAAAGATTTTCAAGAATGACTTTCCAATTTCAAGTACCTTTCTTCTCCCCCTCCCCATCTTTTGAAAAGTCAGCCAGGTTGTTGTGGCTGCTATAGGAGGAGGACCCCGGTCCTATTGTTGTTGTTGATGGGATTACTCGTCCCGGGTCTCTGGGCCCCCGTGGGTGCTACACAGGAGAAAGAAGGGATTAAGGGATTAGCCACTGTCCTTGCTGTATGTCGCATCAAGATCTTGGGGGGGCTTTGCCCTGAGTCGCGGTGTAGCAGGTCTTCAGAAATCTTCATTAAAAAGAGACAAAATGTGCATTAAGAAAGAGCGCTGACCTTCTTAAGCATGTCACCGGTACACAAGACAGAATTAATGGGTTTATTCTGCTAATGAAAGATGATCCGTAATTGTTATAAGGAGATAAAGGGAAGGACTACACAGAAAGGGCGATATGGGGGGACTGCGGACCCTTCAGTGTGTCATTGTTCGTCACATCTGGGTAACGGCTTACTACATAAGTCTCTCTGGCTGTTCACCCATCTGAGCCATTCTTCACCGCTGGCCATCGTAAAATAAAGTCAGCAGATCACTGCAGATGTGCGTGTCTATATCAGCACTACAGACCCGCACACACAGGAGGATTGCGGTAATCTGGTGTCCGATAGTCCGGGATTGTCACAAGATGTAAATATGTCCAGTAACGTTACCAAAGTGCTAACTAAATGCCTGGACTTATGATGGAAATGAAGCGTGCGTGTATTGGCCCATAGACCAGCTGGTCCAGTTGTACAGAATCATTGGAAACGTAACGTGCGACTACAAACCCTTGAAAAGGCTGATTCTATTTTTTGCAATTTAAGCTTATTTGTTATTTGTGAAATTGTCTAAAGCACTCTTATTTATTGATTCCTGACTGTTTTAGGATCTCTGCTTGTTGTCAGTAAATGCTTCCCTTTCAGACAATGTAATTCTGTCCTAGTTTGCGAAGGACGCGTCCAACACCGGAGAGATCACCCAACAACTAGGACGGGTTTATCATTCTCTGGAAGTAAATAGTGGAGCAAGCAGAGATTCAAGCATAGCGGATAGACTGCAAAGGGAGCCATCATCAGAAAATTACATATTGCTGAAATCAAATGTTTTTGTTACATGTATTTTTTTTTTTAACATCACAATAAACATCACAAAATTAGTAATTTTCACACTGGCCACTGGGGCTTTTTTAGACTCGTACTTCCTGTACTTTTTAGGTACTCTTTACAGCAATTTCCTTATCAGAGACAGGTAACAGTGACAGGTAACATCTCTATATACAGCTGATCACAGGAGCCAATGGGATATCATGGCAGCCCAGGGACCTGAGCGCCCCCATGACTGACATCTCTGTCCTCCTGTGAACCCGAGCTCTCGTGGCTGGGCTTCACACGAAGACTTACCGGTAATTTTTTTTTTGTCTATAAACAGCAATACATTTGTATTGCAAAACAATAGGCGTCCGCAAGTTCAGTTTTCCCTACGTGGTCTAAAAAATAGTATTCAAGACATTGTTATAAAAGTTTTTAAGAACAAATGAAAAAAAAAGTGAATTACCCTCTCCCACCCCATTGATAATAAACAGATGATAATTAGCCAGAGCCATAAACGCTTTTATGAGTAAAAAAAAAAAAAAAAAACACTTTTTTTTTTCCTGGTCACCACACCTTAAAAAATTGCAATAGATAGCGATTAATATGTTGTATCTACACAGTAATGGATTAAATAAAAACTTCAGCTTTCCAAACAAAAAGCAAGCCTTTATACAGGTCCGTTGATAGAAAAGGTCTCTGAAAATGGCAAGACAACCATTTTTTTTTTTTTTTTTAAATTTGGAATATTTTTTAACTTTTTTTTATAGGGAATCCAGCAGTGGGATTAACCTTTCTAAGCGGTCTATATGGGCATGTAGTTCATAGAGAGTTGAAAGAAAGTGATTCCTTGATATCTGCAGTCCGATGTCTTATTCCAGAGAAATCTATTTTTTTTCCTATGTAAATGAGGTGTTAAGATCGCTGGGCTGGACGTACAGTGACATGTAAAAGTTTGGGCACCCCTGGTCAAAATTACTGTTGTTGTAAACAGTTAAACAAGTTTAAAATAAAATGATCTGTAAAAGGCCTAAAGTTAAAGATGACACATTGCCTTTGTATTTTAGCGCCTCCCCCCCCAAAAAAAATAAATTTTTTTGCATTCTAAAATTACAAAAAAGAAAATGGGTTGATGCCAAAGTTTGGGCACACTTGGAGATTTGTGTGCTCAGATAACTTTGACCATGGTTTCAGACCTTAATTAGCCTGTTAGGGTTATGGCTTGTTCACAACCATCATTAGGAAAGGCTACATGATGCAAATTTCCCAGCTTTGTAAAAATCCAGCCTCCTCTAACCTTGTGCCAAAAAACAGCAGCCATGAGTTTTTCTAAGCAGCTGACTAGCATTCTGAAAATGAAAAGGGTGGAGGCCTACAAAGCAGGAGAAGGCTATAAGAGGAATGCAAAGCGTTTTCAAGTTGCCCTTTTCTCAGTTTGAAATATAATTAAGATAACAGAAACCGTGCAGGTCAAGATAAGGTCTGGAAGACCAAGCAAAATTTTAGTGAGAGCTGCTGTTAGAATTGCTAGAGAGGCAAATCAGAACCCCTGCTTTACTGCAAAAGACCTTCAGAAAGATTTAGCAGACTCTGGAGTTGTGGTACATTGTTCTACTATTCAGAGACACAAATATGGCCTTCATGGAAGAGTCATCAGAAGAAAACCTCTCCTGCATCCTCACTATAAATTTCAGCATCAGAAGTATGCAAAAGAACATCTAAACAAGCCTGATGCATTTTGGAAATGCAAAAGAAATGTTTGGCCACAATGATCAAAGGTATGTGTGAAGAAACAGGGACCCAGAATTTCAGGAAAAGAACATGTTGTCAGCCACTAAGCACGGGGGTGGCTCAGTCATGCTTTGGAGTGGTGTTGCAGCCCAGTGGCACAGGGAACATTTCACTTGTAGAGAGAAGAATGGATTCAATGAAATGTCAACAAATTCTGGATACAAACATAACAGCATCTGTAAAAACCGCTGAAATTGAAAAGAGGATGGCTTCTGCAGATGGATAATGATCCTAAACACGTCAAAATCCACAATAGAGTACAAGCGAACATTATATCAGAACAGGGGCTGTTTAGAGAAATTTGACAAGATTTGGGACAGGTGGAACTCTTCTCATCTTACCATACCGGGACATGGTGGCCTGGCACCATCATGAATGTCATGGTTAAAATAAATCGAGTCATATTCTATGGCATCATATAGTTTTTAATATTACACAAAGGTACTTGGCGGCAGGATAGGATCATTATAGTTTAATTAGGTATATAATGTCATTTTTGAGATGTATGTTACCAAGTAGACATAAAGTTGAGTAATGTTGTTTTTTTTTCACTTCGTCAGTGGTTTATTATGCGTACAGCAATATATAGACTCATAACACTGACACTACGAACAATTTATTAAGAAAAATGTGGATTTCTATGGAATAAGACATCAGATTGCAGATATCAAGGTATCACTTTATTCAGCTTCCTATATAATAATCTTTAGCGCCAACATATTCCACAGCGCTTTATAATTCAACAGTTAATATACAAGTGATAAGTAAAAATGTTAAAGATCATACAATAATTAAAGCAAATTAATGACAACCCCCTACTCTTAGGAGCTTACAATCTACAATGAGGTGGGGGAGACACAGTACAGGTCCGTGTTTACAATGATGGTCTAGCCATCTTGAGGGAGTGGGGGATAAAGCCTGCATGGGGTAGTCACCAGCAAGTATTTGTGGTGCTTTTGGATGTGGTGGAGTTTGATGTAGAGTTATTTTCAGATAAATAGTGAATAGGCTATATATAGAAGGACTTCGTTTAGGGATCGTGACAGGCTGCTCTAAAAAGATGTGTTTTTAGTGAGCCCCTAAAACTATGTAAGTTGTGTTTGGTCCTAATTTCTTGGAGTAGAGCATTCCAGAGGAATGGTGCAACTCGAGGAGAAGTCTTGGAGGTGGTTGGTCCTAATTTCTTGGAGTAGAGCATTCCAGAGGAATGGTGCAACTCCAGGAGAAGTCTTGGAGTGGGAGGTACAGATTAATGTGGATGTGGAGCGTAAAAAGAGGGTAGGCTGATAAACAGAAATGAAGGAGATGTAGGGAATTGCAGCGCTGTGGAGAGCTTTGTGGATGAGGACAAGCAGTTTAAATTGGATCCTATAATGAATGGGCAGCCATTGCAATGACTGGCACAGAGCAGAGGCGTCAGAGTACAGATTAGCCAGGTAGATGACCCTGGCTGCTGCATTAAGGATGGACTGGAGAGTGGAAAGTCGAGTTAGGGGGAGGCCAATTAATAGAATTACAGTAGTCCAGGTGGGAGTGGATCACGGCAACAGTGAGGCTTTTTGCTGTTTCCTTGGTGAGAATGGGGCAGATTCTAGAGATGTTCTTTAGGCGCAAGCAACAAGAGCGGGCAAGAGAGAGTATATAGGAGGTGAAGGAAAGATTGGTGTCAAACCTAACCTCTAGAAAGTGCGCCTGCCGCCGGGGTGTAATTATGGTGCTACCCACAGAGAGGGAGATGTCAGATTTAGGGAGGTCAGTAGACTGCAGGACCTACATGCCCCTATAGACGGCATAGGGGGATTGATCTTGCAGACAGAGACACAGTGATCTACCCACAGGTTATTTTAGGGCTTCTCACCAGTGAAGGACATGAGTAAGGTCCCCTAGATGCCACCATCACTCTGCTGTGCTCTTTGCATTGCTTTGGCTTAGGTGGATTGATCCCACGGACAAATTTCCTTTTCAAAGAAATAAAAAAAACAAACAAAGGGAATCTGTCACCCTTTCTTTGGCTTTGCAGCTGCCGGCATAGACATCGGGGGCTTATCTACAGCATTCTGTAAAGCTGTAGATACAGTTGTGGCCAAAAGTATAGACACCCCTGCAATTATGTCAGATAATACTCAGTTTCTTCCTGAAAATGATTGCAAACACAAATTCTTTGGTATTATCTTCATTTAATTTGTCTTAAATGAAAAAACACAAAAGAGAATGAAGCAAAAAGCAAAACATTGATCATATCACACAACTCCAAAAATGGGCCAGACAAAAGTATTGGCACCCTCAGCCTAATACTTGGTTGCACAACCTTTAGCCAAAATAACTGCGACCAACCGCTTCTGGTAACCATTAAACAGGAAAAAACAGGGAGTACATGTCCAATCACATAAAAATAATGAGCAAAGTTTATTAAACATATAATATTGACAATTACATAAATGACAGAATATACATAAAGGATCAGATAAGTATCTGCTGCTTGTTAGTCCTAAGAAATTAACAAAATAAAGTGCTTAGTGCACCTTGAAAAAGAGGCGAAACGCGCGTCGGTGGCGGCGCTGCTTGTGGTCCTTGGCTAAGTTTAGTATGGGTAAGCATTATGGCTTGGGATAGTGATTTTTTCAGGATGCGCACCTGTTAGGATCTCTTTTACCTTTATATCCCTCAAATATGGCCCATATTTGTTACAGGCACTAAGCACTTTATTTTGTTAATTTCTTAGGACTAACAAGCAGCAGATACTTATCTGATCCTTTATGTATATTCTGTCATTTATGTAATTGTCAATATTATATGTTTAATAAACTTTGCTCATTATTTTTATGTGATTGGACTTGTACTCCCTGTTTTTTCCTGTTTAATATGTTATGCGGGAGTGTCTATTTCCCATTGAGACGACACTATATAGTGGGCGACTCTACCGGGATTTACATTTGGTTCCGTATGGTTTTGTTTTATACGCTTCTGGTAACCATCAGTGAGTTTCTTACAATGCTCTGCTGGAATTTTAGACCATTTTTCTTTGGCAAACTGCTCCAGGTCCCTGATATTAGAAGGGTGCCTTCTCCAAACTGCCATTTTTAGATCTCTCCACAGGTGTTCTATGGGATTCAGGTCTGGACTCATTGCTGGCCACCTTAGAAGTCTCCAGTGCTTTCTCTCAAACCATTTTCTAGTGCTTTTTGAAGTGTGTTTTGGGTCATTGTCCTGCTGGAAGACCCATGACCTCTGAGGGAGACCCAGCTTTCTCACACTGGGCCCTACATTATGCTGCAAAATTTGTTGGTAGTCTTCAGACTTCATAAAGCCATGCACACGGTCAAGCAGTCCAGTGCCAGAGGCAGCAAAACAACCCCAAAACATCAGGGAACCTCCGCCATGTTTGACTGTAGGGACCGTGTTCTTTTCTTTGAATGCCTCTTTTTTGTCTCCTGTAAACTCTATGTTGATGCCTTTGCCCCAAAAGCTCTACTTTTGTCTCATCTGACCAGAGAACATTCTTCCAAAACGTTTTAGGCTTTTTCAGGTAAGTTTTGGCAAACTCCAGCCTGGCTTTTTTATGTCTCGGGGTAAGAAGTGGGGTCTTCCTGGGTCTCCTACCATACAGTCCCTTTTCATTTAGACGCCGACGGATAGTACGGGTTGACACTGTTGTACCCTCGGACTGCAGGGCAGCTTGAACTTGTTTGGATGTTAGTCGAGGTTCTTTATCCAACATCCGCACAATCTT
Source organism: Dendrobates tinctorius (assembly GCF_039654945.1). Classification (NCBI taxonomy): domain Eukaryota; kingdom Metazoa; phylum Chordata; class Amphibia; order Anura; family Dendrobatidae; genus Dendrobates; species Dendrobates tinctorius. The sequence continues at coordinate 6,325,280 of NW_027361897.1, read as the reverse complement.
GCGTTGAAATCTCTTGTCAATTTTTCTTTTCCGTCCACATCTAGGGAGGTTAGCCACAGTGCCATGGGCTTTAAACTTCTTGATGACACTGCGCACGGTAGACACAGGAACATTCAGGTCTTTGGAGATGGACTTGTAGCCTTGAGATTGCTCATGCTTCCTCACAATTTGGTTTCTCAAGTCCTCAGACAGTTCTTTGGTCTTTCTTTTCTCCAAGCTCAATGTGGTACACAAAAGGACACAGGACAGAGGTTGAGTCAACTTTAATCCATGTCAACTGGCTGCAAGTGTGATTTAGTTATTGCCAACACCTGTTCGGTGCCACAGGTAAGTTACAGGTGCTGTTAATTACACAAATTAGAGAAGCATCACATGATTTTTTGAACAGTGCCAATACTTTTGTCCACCCTCTTTTTTATGTTTGGTGTGGAATTATATCCAATTTGGCTTTAGGACAATTCTTTTTGTGTTTTTTCATTTAAGACAAATTAAATGAAGATAATATTACCAAAGAATGTGTTTGCAATCATTTTCAGGAAGAAACTGAGTATTAGCTGACAAAATTGCAAGGATGTCAATACTTTTGGCCACAACTGTAAGCCCCCGATGTAACCTGAAAGAGAAGAAAAACACGTTATATTATACTCACCGAGGTGGGCGGTCCGGTTCGATGGGTGTCGCCGTCCCGTCTGGCGCTTCATGCGATGACGTCCTCTTCTCCCGTCCTGTAATGGCTCCGGCGCAGGCGCATTGCTCTGCCCTGTTGAGGGCAGAGCAGAATTCTGCAGTGCGCAGGCGCCAGACCTCTCCCGATGCCTGTGCACTGCAGGACTCTGCTCTGCCCTCAACAGGGCAGAGCAATGTGCCTGCGCTGGAGCCATTACAGGATGGGAGAAGAGGACGTCATCGCAAGAAGAAGGGAGGCGCCGGACGGGACGGCCACACCCATCGGACCGGACCGCCCACCTCGATGAGTATAATCTAACGTGTTTTTGTTCTCTTTCAGGTTACATCGGGGGGCTTATCTACAGCATTACAGAATGCTGTAGATAAGCCCCCGATGTCTATGCCGGCAGCTGCAAGGCCAAAAAAAAGGGTGACAGATTCCCTTTAAACAAATTTGGCATTGTTGTAATCGTACTGACCTGTAGAATCACATTGCCAGGTCATTTTTACCAGACAGTGAACACTATAAAAACAAAACATTGGTGGAATTGCTTTTATTTTTTCATTACACTTGGAATTTGTTTTCTAGTACATTGTATGTTAGAATGAAAGATGCTATTCAATAATACAACTCATCCCGCAAAAAAAGTCCTTAAATGGCTATCTCATTGCTGTGGGGCTAATATGGGCCTAGTCCAAGAAATGTGGTGGGGGAAAAAAGACAAATTTCGGCACAAAACTACACTATTCTGTGCATTTTTTTTTATAAATGGACCAAAATCATGGAGCGAGACCCAACGTATTAATAAACATGTGCTTCTTAATAAATTAGGCACCTTTTACTCCAGCGCACTTTAGGCAATGTGTGGACTTTCGGCAGCTTTTTTGTTCTGCAGTAAAACCTTCTCTCTTGGCAGTAAAGAATATGCAGGTTTTGCTTGTTTTTTTCTTGCGTTTTTTGTTCGTCTTGTGCTGCGTTTTTGTCATGCAGCATTTGTCTCTTGTGCATGTTGACAAAAAAAATCATATTCTACTTCGTAAGGTTTTGGCACAAAAAACGCAGCAACATTTGATACATTTTTTCAAAACCCATTACTTTCAATGGCTGAAACAATGCTGAAAGTGACATACTGTATTCTGCAAGAACCAAGCAAAGCACAAAATTCTTAGGATGAAAAAAAAAAAAGAGTTGTCTGCATAAGATTTCTGAAATTTCATAGAATTTGCTGGTACTGTAAAATGCCACGTATATAAAAATGTTTATATCGCGCCAACATATTCCGCAGCGCTTTACAGTTTAACAGTTTCAAACACAAGTCATAAGTAACAACGTTAACAATACAATAATTAAAGCAAAATAAGACGACCCTGCTCGTGAGAGCTTACAATCTACAATGAGGTGGGGGAGATATAAAGTACAGGTGTGTATTTACAATGATGTATTTACAATGATGGTCCAGCCATCTTGAGGGAGTGAGGGATGGCTGGAGATAGTGAATGGGCTACACACGCACACTTACACATAGAATGACTTTGATTTGTTCAGAGCGGCCTATCGCGTTCACTAATGTGTTTTGAGGGAGCGCCTGAAACTATGCAAATTGTGGATAGTCCTAATTTCTTGGAGTAGAGCATTCCAGAGGATTGGCGCAGCACGGGAGAAGTCTTGGAGTCGGGAGTGGGAGGTACAGATTAGTGCAGAGGATAGTCGAAAGTCGTTCACAGAGCGCAGCGGTCGGTTAGGCCGATAGACAGAAATGAGGGAGTAGATGTAGGGGGGTGCAGCACTGTGGAGAGCTTTGTGGGTGAGAACAAGTACTTTGAATTGGATCCTATAATGAATGGGCAGCCAATGTAAGGACTGGCGAAGAGCAGACGTGTCCAAGTACCGATTACCAGATAGATGACCTTGTCCGCTGCATTAAGTATGGACTGGAGAGGGGATAGTCGAGTAATGGGGAGGCCAATTAATAGAGCGTTGCAGTAATCCAGGCGGGCGTGGATCAGTGCTACAGTCAGGGTTTTTGTTGTTTCCATGGTGAGAAAAGGGCGGATTCTAGAGATGGTCTTTAGGTGTAGGTGGCAAGAGCGGGCAAGAGATTGTATATGGGAGGTGAAGGAGAGATTGGTGTCAAACATAACACCCATACAACGTGCCTGCTGCCGGGGTGTTATTGTGGTACCACCCACGGAGAGGGAAATGTCAGATTTAGGGAGGTTAGTAGACGACGGGAGCAGAAGAAGTTCAGTTTTTGAGAGGTTGAGTTTCAGACAGAGAGCGGACATGATGTTGGAGACTGCGGACAGACAGTCACTGGCGTTCTGTAGTACAGCGGGGGTAAGGTCAGGGAATGACGTATATAGTTGTGTGTCATCAGCATAAAGATGGTACTGAAAGCCAAATACTGATGGTCTGCCCAATTGGGGCCGTGTAGAGAGAGAAGAGAAGGGGCCAAGGACTGAGGCTTTCCTAAGTGCAAGTTCTAAAAAATCCCCCCCCCCATTCCTGATCGACCTCATTTTCATTTTTGCGCCATACCTCTCCATGTTCCAAAATCCATGAGTTTTTTTTTCTCTCTACATTCACATATGAGGGTTTGCTTTTTGTTGGACAGGTTGTCTGGCACATTTCACTTTACCATGTAATGTAGTGAACAACAGGTAAAAATTTTAACTGGAATGAAATGGTGAACCACTCTCACCCCCATCTTCCCGATATTATTCCTTTGCTTTTTGCAGGCTGTTTATATGTCATTCATTGTGTGGTAAAAATAGCCTAATTTGTTTCTAAAGGTTAGTATGATAAAAGCAATACCAAATTTATATGGTTTTTTTTTATATTTTATCACTTTTAAATAATTAAAAAGTTGATAGAAAAAAATCGTTTTGTGCCCCTGTTTCTGAGACCCAGAACTTTTTTTGTTATTTTTCCGGTAGGGCTTGTTTTTCTCCTTCGTCTCATTGGGGGACACAGAGACTGTGGGGTGTGTGCTTCTGCCGTCTGGAGGCTGACACTAAGTATACAAAAAAAGAGTTAGCTCCTCCTCCGCCGCATACACCCTCGCCCCCAGACCGGGCGTAACTCAGTTTTTGCTTAGTGTCTGATGGAGGCACACGCAGTCTGGAGCTCCAGACTAGGTTTTTTTTTTTTTTTTTCCTTTCTTTGAAGATAAGACAGGGGCGACGGATCCTATAGAGAGGGTCCGATCTCCCCAAATCATCAACGGGCGACCACGTGTGAGTAGTCCTCCACGTGTTTTCTCTCCCGCACCGAGGGACACATCTGGGACTTTTCCCCAGACAACCATTTTTCTTTTTTATTTTGTAAAGAGGGGCAACGCATCCTGATGAGAGGATTCGATTTCCCCATGAACTACAACGGGCGAGCACGTGTGAGCGATGGGCGATCCCCAACGGACTCCACGTTTTGTTCCTCTCCTGCAACGCGGGATTTCAGGTTGGCCCCTTCCACCCCTAGGTAGTGACACCAGGGGTGCAGTTGGAGGCGCAGGTGAGCCAGGGGATCGAAGCATCCACCCCCAGTAGCCTCCCCCTCCCCGCCCAGGGATGGGGTTGAGAGCACCCCAAGAGAGCCCCCCCGGCGGCCAGACTCACCTTTTTTTTGTAGGGTCACCCCCCGGAACGGGACCCCCCAGAATGCGCCGCGGGGCTGTCTGTTCCCCCGCCCGACGGGGTTACTTTTTCTCACAGGGCCCGACTCTCTCCCCGGTGGAACCCGGTGCGAGTAGTGCCACATGCGGAGTGCGGCCAGAAGTCCCGCCGGCGGCCGCGGTCCCCGCGGTATGGGGAGATCCGCAAGGCCTGCCCGCCCCTTCCGGTGGTAGCCGGAAGCCCCGCCCACTGACTTCCGGCAGCCCGGGGGGCGCGGCGGGCGCGCAGTGACCGGGGAGCGCGCGCCCTCCTCCCCCTCCTCGCAGGTCCCCGCCGGAGTACGGCTGAAGCTCCGCGGTCCCCGCTGTATGGGGGGGGGGGGGCGCCGCGAGTGGCCCGCCCGCCGCTTCCGGTGGGGGCCGGAAGCCCCTCCCACTGACTTCCGGCGGCCCGGGGAGCGCGGCGGGCGCGCACAGTGACCGGAGGCTCCCGTCCCCCTCCTCGCATTTCCTCGCCGGAGTGCGGTCGGAAGCCCCGCCGCCTCTCTCCAGAGTGCACCGCAGTGCCCCCGGCGAGTAACGGCACGTGAAGCAGCTCGTCCACGTCTCAGGGTTTTCGCTGCGTCCAGAGCACCCCGTGGAAGAGGTGGGACGTTACCGGTGGGTGAGTGCAACCCCGTTTCGAGTGCCGCACTGGTTGTCAAGGAAGGGGTTACCCTCCTCCTCCTACCCTACCCTGCAATATGTCTGGCAAAGGGAAAGCTCACTCTTTCCTATACGCTGTTTGCGTTTCCTGTGGGGTCAGGCTGCCTAAGGCGCAGCCGGGTAAATTTTGCGAAGCCTGTGAGTCGGAGCGAGCCCAGGAGCCCCCCATGGTTGCAGAGCCCAGGGGTCAGGACCCCCCAGAATGGGCAGTGTCTTTATCGCATTCTATGATGTCCCTTACGAAGGCAATTGAGTCCCTTCGGGGCCCGGGCAGGGTCAAGGATGGTGGTCTGCCAGCGGAAGACAGCTCGTCCACGTCTCAGGACCCTTCGTCCGTTAGGGGCCGCTCCAGCACCAGACAAGCTCATGGTAAGAGAGCTCGTTCTCCGTCGGCCGGGCCCTCTGGGGAGTCGGCGGCGATTTTTAGGGCATCTCGTTCCCTGTCGCCAAGCTCAGGAAGCGATCAGGACGAGGGCGAGGAGGAGGAGGAGGAAGCCTGGAATCCAGAAAGCCTGGGATACCAGGACTCGGTGGACAGCCTCATTGAGGCGGTCAACCAGACTTTAGAGATCGAGGATGATGTGTCCACGGCCTCAGGTCACAAGGTCTCCTTCAAGAAAACCAGGCGTCCGCATAGAAGGTTTGCCACACATCCGGAGTTCGAGGAGCTAGTCCAGAAACATAGGGAACACCCGGATAAGCGCTTTGCAATGCAAAAGGCGCTGCAAGCAAAGTATCCGTTTCCTCCTGAACTCCATAAAGGGTGGGTGGAGTCGCCAGTAGTGGACCCACCGGTGTCACGTTTAGCATCAAGATCGCTATTGTCGATACCCAGCGGTTCTTCTATTAAGGACCCAACTGATCGCCTCATAGAGGGGCTTGCCCGCTCAGTGTATGAGGCAGCAGGGTCGGCTCTGGCCCCCTCCTTTGCGGCTACCTGGGTGGCTAAGGCCATGGTTTCATGGGCAGACACTCTGCATAGGGCCCTCCAAGACAGGGATCTGCCCGCGGAAATCTTGGAGGTGACAAATCAGATATCAGGAGCGAGTGATTATCTCGTCGGCGCCGCTCTGGATGCGGCCGAGTGTTCTGCTGTGGCAGCAGCAAATGCGATCGCCGTAAGGCGAGCATTATGGCTGAGATTATGGAAAGCGGATTCTATCTCTAAAAAATCCTTGACCTCATTGCCTTTTCAAGGCAATCGGTTGTTCGGTGAAAAGCTTGATAAGCTTATCTCAGAAGCCACAGGGGGGAAGAGTAGTTTTCTACCGCAGCAGAAGAGTTGGCCGGCATTCAGGCAGACGCAGAGGCGTTTTCGGCCCTTTCGTAGCTCCTGGAGGTGGACTTCGGCCAGGGCATCCACCTCCGCAAATGATGGTCAGATTAGGGAAAGGCAAGTTTCTTACAGGGCCAATCCGCTGGGTAGAGGCCGAGGCCGTTTGCCCAGAGCGAGGGGGGCCAGATCACAAAAGCCTCCAGCAAAATGACTCGAGGCACTTCGTACCTACGGACGACAGAGTGGGCGGACGCCTACTAAGGTTCAGCCACGTTTGGGTCGCAGTGGCACGCGACGCTTGGGTGGCAGAACTGATATCGTCCGGGTACAAGATAGTTTGTCGGACTCCCGCCACGGCGTTTCTTCCGTTCCCGGCTCTCCGGAACAGAATCGCAGGCGGAAGGTCTGTTGCAGGCTATAATGACGCTACAGCGCAACGGGGTCATTGTCCCAGTGCCGAAAAGCGAAGAGACGCAAGGTTTTTACTCCAACCTGTTTTCAGTCCCCAAAAAGGACGGGACAGTAAGGCCAGTACTGGATTTAAAGATCCTGAACAAATTTATCAGGGTCAGGCGATTCCGGATGGAATCCCTCCGTTCGGTCATTTCAGCCATGGATCCAGGGGAATTCCTGGCCTCGATCGATGTGCAGGATGCATATCTACACATCCCGATTTTTCCTCCACACCAGAGGTTCCTGCGTTTTGCGATCGGAGGGCGACATTTCCAATTTGTTGCTCTGCCCTTCGGTCTGGCCACTGCCCCCAGAGTCTTTACAAAGATAATGGCGGTGGTTATGGCCATCCTGCATGCTCGGGGCATAACGGTACTACCCTACCTGGACGACCTTTTGGTAAAGGGGCCGTCGTTTCAGGCGTGCCAGGAGAATGTCGGTATCACTCTGGATACCCTGGCCCGCCTAGGTTGGCTGATCAATCGGAACAAGTCGTCCTTGGTTCCGGCTCAGAGAATCGTATTTCTAGGCATGGTTTTCGACACCTCCCAGGGGCTGGTGATCCTCCCTCAGGACAAGGCGCAAAGGATCAAACAGGGGGTACGGAACCTTCTTCAGCCGGGCTCCAGATCCATCCGGTACGGCATGAGTGTGTTGGGCAGAATGGTGGCGGCGATGGAGGCAATCCCGTTTGCCCAGTTCCATCTCCGTCCGCTTCAACATGCGCTCTTGTCAGCATGGGACCGAAGGCTGCTTTCCCTCAATCATCGGTGCAGTTTGTCTCCACCGGTCCGACGGTCACTCCAGTGGTGGACTCGCGACTCGTCTCTGGTTCAGGGGAAACCCTTTCCCCCGGAACAGTGGTTGGTGGTGACGACCGATGCAAGCCTGCAGGGTTGGGGAGCAGTTTTTCAGAGTCACACAGCCCAGGGGCGGTGGTCCTTTCGGGAGGTAATTCTCCCGATCAACATTCTGGAGATACGGGCAATACGATTGGCCCTGCAACATTTTCAGCGTTGGCTGACAAACCGGCCGGTGCGCGTTCAGTCGGACAATGCTACAGCGGTAGCGTATGTGAACCATCAGGGGGGCATGCGCAGCCAGGCAGCCATGCACGAGGTCGGGCTGGTACTGCGTTGGGCCGAGAAAAACCACGTGGTAATTTCAGCGGTGCACATTCCGGGAATCGAAAACTGGGCGGCGGATTTTCTCAGCCGACAGGGGGTCGCGGCAGGGGAGTGGTCCCTGCACCCCGAGGTTTTTCAACAGATCTGCCAACGGTGGGGGACACCAGACGTGGACCTTATGGCATCCAGAGAGAACGCCAAGATTCAAAGGTTCGTCGCTCGATCCCTCGACCCGCAGGCAATCGCAGCAGACGCTCTGGTGCTTCCGTGGAGCCAGTTTCGGCTCCTGTACTTGTTCCCCCCGCTACCTCTGCTTCCAAGAGTCATCAGAAAGATAAGGAGAGAGAAGGTTCCAGCAATTCTGCTGGCCCCAGACTGGCCTTGGCGGGCCTGGTATGCAGATCTGGTTCAACTAGTGGTGGACGTACCCTGGCGTCTCCCAGATCGGCCGGACTTACTGTCCCAGGGGCCGATCTGCCATCCGAACTTAGGGGCCCTGTGTTTGACGGCGTGGCCATTGAATCTTGGCTGTTAACACAGGCAGGATTCAGGCGCGATGTGGTGGCCACGATGGTGAGTGCCCGAAAGCCTTCCTCGGCGAAGGTATATCATCGGACTTGGGAAGTGTTTTTCCGTTGGTGTAGGGATCGCGGAGTGGCTCCTCTGGTTTTTTCGATCCCCAACGTACTGGCTTTTCTGCAGGCAGGGCTGGACGCGGGATTGGCTCCGAGTTCACTCAGAACGCAAGTCTCGGCCCTGTCGGTGCTTTTCCAACGAAAGGTCGCTTCGGTCTGGCAGGTTAGGACGTTTATGCAAGGGGTCGCACATTTAGTACCCCCCTATAAGGCACCGATGGAATCATGGGACCTGAACTTAGTGCTCAGGGCCCTTCAGGAGCCTCCCTTCGAACCGTTACAAGAAGTCTCCTTACCTTACCTGTCCAGGAAGGTCGTTTTTCTGGTAGCGATAACATCTATTAGGCGGGTTTCGGAACTGGCGGCTTTATCTTGTAAACCGCCGTTCCTGACTTTTTATAAGGATAAAGTAGTTTTAAGGCCAGCTCCCCCCTTCTTGCCGAAGGTTATCTCTGCATTCCATATCAACGAAGACATTGTCTTACCCTCGTTTTGCCCGGCACCGGTGCATAGGGTAGAAAAGGCATTGCACACCCTGGATCTGGTAAGAGCCCTTAGGAGATATGTGACAAGGACAGCGCCATTCCGCCAGACAGACTCTCTATTCGTGATTCCAGAAGGGCGGCGGAAGGGACTCGCTGCGTCCAGAGCGACTTTGGCCAGATGGGTTCGTCTGACAGTCCAAGAATCATATCAAATCAGTGGCACGCCGGTTCCGGCAGGGATCAGGGCACACTCGGCTCGAGCAGTGGGTGCCTCATGGGCACTGCGACACCAGGCTTCAGCGGAACAGGTGTGCAAAGCAGCTACCTGGTCCAGTTTGCATACGTTTGTCAAACATTATAACGTACATACCCAGGCATCCTCGGATGCAAGCCTGGGAAGAAAGATTCTCCAGGCAGCAGTTGCGCACCTCTAATCAGGGGCGCAAAATAGCATGGATTGGGTGAGCTAAGATCCCGCCCAGGGACTGCTTTAGAACGTCCCACAGTCTCTGTGTCCCCCAATGAGACGAAGGAGAAACATGGATTTTTGTGAGTACTCACCGTAAAATCCTTTTCTCCGAGACGCTCATTGGGGGACACAGCACCCACCCTATTAGCCAGTTGGCATCTGTTTATTTTAAATTATACAAATCCTTATGTAAGGATCAGGGTGGTCCCTTTTTCAGACGTATAATTTCTTGCCTGAGTTTAAGGCGCGTTCTCCTACTGCTTATGCACTAAACTGAGTTACGCCCGGTCTGGGGGCGAGGGTGTATGCGGCGGAGGAGGAGCTAACTCTTTTTTTGTATACTTAGTGTCAGCCTCCAGACGGCAGAAGCACACACCCCACAGTCTCTGTGTCCCCCAATGAGCGTCTCGGAGAAAAGGATTTTACGGTGAGTACTCACAAAAATCCATGTTTTTTTTTCTTTGTTTTTTTAAATTAATATATCTATTGGGAAACAGGGGGTTTTGTTTCTCAAACTTTTTTTTTTTTTTTTTTTTTTTTTTTTTTTTAAGTTATTTTAAAATTATTAGAGCCCTTCTAGGGGTCTTGAACCTGCGATGGCATCCATACTATACAGCAATACTTTAGTAACACGTTGTATTTACTGGAAAGCACATTGAGAGCAGTACCAAGATGGCAGTGACAGTAGGAGTAGGTACTAGGAAGCCCATCCTGAGGATTATCAAGGTAGTATTGACAGTAGGCTTTAGAAAGCGCATCCAGAGGAGTACCAAGATGGCAGTGACAGTAGGCACTAGAAAGTGCATCCAGAGGAGTACCAAGATAGCAGTGACAGTAGGCACTAGAAAGCACATCCAGAGGATTACCAAGATGGCAGTGACAGTAGGCACTAGGAAGCGCAGCCAGAGGAGTACCAAGATGGCAGTGACAGTAGGCACTATAAAGCCCATCCAGAGGAGTACCAAGATGGCAGCGACAGGCACCTGGCTCCCATGGTGACTTAACACCCTGATGCTTAAACAGCCAGGAATGGTGAGGAGTGGCTGCTAGGTGGCTCACTTCATGGATTGGCTTCATTTGCAGGTTTTTCACTGTATGCAAATGGTAGCCAAAAGAGATTCTGTCAGTGGACACTTCTCGTTGATCTCCGCTTCTTTAAAAAATGTATTTTCTCTGAAATGGAATTGTATTTTGGAGTAAAAGGCTATTCTTTTTGATAAAGGAGTTGGTCCGTATGTTATGCTGCTCATCTTTGGTGCAGAATTAAACGGTTTCCTTTAAAAGGGTTTTTTCAAGAGCAAAATACATTTTAATCAATAGATCTTGAAGTAATAATACTTTCCACAATTGGGAAAAAATGTTCCTGTGCTGAGATAATCTTATACATGTGCCCCTGTTGTGTACTGTCTAATGGCTGTGTCTCACCATACAGGAACATGATCTGATCATACCACAGCTCCTGGGCAGGGGAGGAAGCAAAAGAGTATACAGACAGGACAGCACGGGATCGCAGCTGATATTTTTGTGAGGCAAAACTTTTACTTACCTTTATTTAAGCAATGTTTTACCTGAAAGAAAGAATCTTCTCTGATCCCCTGCTGTAATGTCTGTATATTCTTTTGCTTCCTCCCCTGCCCAGAAGCTGTGGTATGATCAGACCATGTCCCTGTACGGTCAGACACAGCCATTACACAGTGCACAGCAGGGACACATGTATAAGATTATCTCAGGACAGGAACAGTTTATTAAACGCATTCAATTGTGGAAATTATTATTCCAAGATCTGTTGATTAAAATTTTTTTTGTGAGAAAATCCCTTTAATTTCAGAAGCCAGAATACGTTTCCAAGTTGCGCACACACTAAGTATCTGTATTGTATCTTTAAAATATATTTGCCTTCTTAGTGCGTGAAGTTTTCACTGCCAAAAAATGTAATATTTGAAGATTAGCAAAGCAATGTATGTATTTAGTACAGACCGATGTGGATATATACACTCTATATAACAGTAGAAACCCACGCACTCTCTCTCAGTATATATATATATATACTAGCTGAAGAGCCCGGCGCTGCCCGGGCATAGTAACTAACTGTGGATAGTTATAACAAATTATAATTATCCTCCATCCCATAGTCCCGTGCCCATATACCCATAATACATATCCTCCATCCCATAGTCCCATGCCCATATACCCATCATACATATTCTCCAGCCCATAGTCCCATGCCCATATACCCATCACACATCCTCCATCCCATAGTCCCGTGCCCATATACCCATAATACATATCCTCCATCCCATAGTCCCATGCCCATATACCCATCATACATATTCTCCAGCCCATAGTCCCATGCCCATATACCCATCACACATCCTCCATCCCATAGTCCCGTGCCCATATACCCATAATACATATCCTCCATCCCATAGTCCCATGCCCATATACCCATCATACATATTCTCCAGCCCATAGTCCCATGCCCATATACCCATCACACATCCTCCATCCCATAGTCCCGTGCCCATATACCCATCATACATATTCTCCAGCCCATAGTCCCATGCCCATATGCCCATCACACATCCTCCATCCCATGCCCATATACCCATCATACATATTCGCCATCCCATAGTCAAGTGCCCATATACCCATCACACATCCTTCATCTCATAGTCCCGTGCCCATATACCCTTCATACATATCCACTATCCCATAGGCCCGTGCCCATATACCCATCATACATATTCTCCAGCCCATAGTCCCATGCCCATATACCCATCACACATCCTCCATCCCATGCCCATATACCCATCATACATATTCTCCAGCCCATAGTCCCATGCCCATATACCCATCACACATCCTCCATCCCATAGTCCCGTGCCCATATACCCATCATACATATTCTCCAGCCCATAGTGCCGTGCCCATATACCCATCATACATATCCGCCATCCCATAGTCCCGTGCCCATATACCCATCATACATATCCTCCATCCCATAGTCCCATGCCCATATACCCATCACACATCCTCCATCCCATGCCCATATACCCATCATACATATCCTCCATCGCATAGTCGAGTGCCCATATACCCATCACACATCCTCCATCCCATAGTCAACCATTATGACATCATAATGAGCGGCGGGGCTTGCAACCTATGATGACATCAGCGTCGCCATGGCAACCATTATGACATCATAATGAGGGGCGGGGCTTTATAAACACACACTTTTCCCCTGGTATGTAGATAGGGGCAAAATTGTTTGGTGAATTGGAACGCGCGGGGTTAAAATTTCGCCTCACAACATAGCCTAGGACACTCTCAGGGTCCAGACGTGTGACTGTGCCAAATTTTGTGGCCGTAGCTGCGACGGTGCGGATGCCAATCCCGGACAGACATACATACATACATGCGCACACTTGAGCTTTATATAATAGAGAGGGTTTTTATCTGCAGATTATTCATAAATCAGCTCGTTATCATCCTAGTGTGATATTTATGGTTAGTTATGTTTATTGCTGTGCTGTACATTATCTACTCTTATTCTCTTCTGTGACAGCCCAATATTCCAGCAACTTCCCAGTCCACTCCTGTATAAAAAGGATTTTATCTGCTAATTTATATTTTTCTTATTTTTGTATCAGGTTAGAAAAGCGGCTAAAGTGATTAACCCCGAGCTGATGTGCATGGCGTGTGGCTCCTACTGGCGACAGAAGCCGACGTGCGGTGATGTTGATGTGTTAGTGACGCATCCTGATGGCAAGTCTCACAAGGGAGTTTTCAGCAAACTGATTGATAGCCTCAAATTGCAAGGTAAGGAAATCCTTACGGTTTGTAAGATAAGAGGAAAACATATATAACCTGCATCACAAATCATATCCAAGCCCCTGTGATGTATTTATTTATGAGCCAGGAACGAGCACCCTGGGACCCAGGACACAGAGCCCTGTAATTTCCATGTGCTAATCATACCGTGCTGCTCCTACGTACCAATCATTGCTGGATTTCATTCACCTGCCGTCAGGGACATCACAGAATAAAGAGAAATTGTCTTTTCTAATTAAAGCTACCAACCAAATATTTGATGTTACTTCCCTTTTGTGTTTGATCCTTCCAGGGTTCCTGACAGATGATTTGGTGAGCCACGAGGATAACGGAAATCAGAAGAAGTACATGGGAGTATGTCGCTTGCCAGGACCAGCTCAGCGGCACCGTAGACTGGATGTCATCATAGTTCCTTATGGGGAGTTTGCCTGCGCCATTTTATATTTCACAGGATCAGCTCACTTTAATCGATCCATGCGAGCTCTTGCAAAGACCAAGGGCATGAGTCTATCCGAGCATTCCCTCAACAAGGACGTGGTGCGTAACGGAAACCTGAAGGTAAATGCTGGATACCCACTGCCAACACCAACCGAGAGACATGTGTTTGAGATCCTCGGGCTTCCCTTCAGAGAACCGCACGAAAGAGATTGGTAGATTTTTTTTTTAAATACCATATTTGGCCTGTATATAGCTGGTCTTTCAATTATTCAGTGCATCATATGAAGTCTTATAGGGAGTCTGTCATCCCAAACTGACAGTAAAAACGATGCACTTGGCTTTGTAGGGTATAGACCGCTATAAAAACTACCCAATATCAGCAGTCCAGCTGCCAAAGTGCCGTGTTTTTAAGCCATCTAACATTTGGACAGTTATTGTCTTGATAATACAACCTGTTTTATTTACCCTTATTGAAATATATGAAAGAATCTAGAAGACGCAAGACTTCCTGGGAGATAAGGAGCGGCCAGCAGTGACCAACCGCGACTTATTCCCCTCTCCCTATTGAGAGGAAGGACAAGCTTACCCTCTGGCACTATTGGCAGCCGTGAATCCTGAAAATACAATGAACTGTACACCATATTTGGTATCTCATGGTGCAGCGTTATTGTCACGTTTCTTCAGTTCACTATTTGTACCACAGGTCAGTTCCCAGACAACCACTAATGTTTCTTCTCGCACTTTATACCTATGACAGATGTGACTGAATATGCTCATTCTTGTTTTGTAGAACACCTTAGAGAGGGCCTGATGCCACTGACCTATCTGGTTTAGTAAATACTTGTATTTCCCAGGAAATAATAATTCTGGATTATTGTTATCTTGGAAGCCTTTATTGTGCTGTTCCCCTGGGAAAAGTTTGACTAAACTGACCATCAGCGCCCCCTCTGTCAGTGAGGACACATTCTTATACACACTAAGGCCTTCTTCACACGTCCGTATGCGGTCTGTTTTATAAGGGCCGCAAATATGGACATACGCACACCGATTGTATTCAGTGGTGGTGCGCACGTTAGGTTTTTCACGTGGACCGTGTGAAAATCCCTGCATGTGTTGCTGCTGTCGGACAGCTGCAAGAAATGCACGCATTTTTTCAAGCACACCGAAACTACTTGACTAGGACACAAGCGTGCTCGGATGACACCTTATCCGAGCACTCTTGCTCTTCACTACAAGCTTCTCTTATACTTTGATCCATACCATAGAAAGAGAAAAGGCAGAAACAGCAGTTTCGCGCCTACTGTGACACTTCCACGCGCTCCAGGTCCCATGTGAACATAACAGTAGGCGCAAAACTGCCCTCGCCCTCATTCGCCTGCACCCTGCAAGCATGTCTTGACTGCAACAATAAAGGACTTTTAATCCTAGGAATGGTAAGTGCGGCTTTTTCTCTTTCTATGGAATGGGTCAACCACTATTTTTGTAAGCTTTGCACCACCTTATTTTATGTTATTGACATAGCAGGTTGTACTTTCAAAGTGCTGTGCGTGGTTTTCATGGACCCATAGACTTCTACTGGTCCTGGACCTGTGTGCTGCTGGGAAAACACGGACATGTGAACAGCAGCATAGATAATAATGGTACTCGTGAAATACATGGATGCCATATGTACTGGTATCACAGACTTGTGAAGGAGGCATGACTCTGTCCGGATTCATACTGTGTTGCGACAAACCTCTTTTACAAAGCGCATAGCAAGTAATCACCTTCATTACGGCATATTCAAGAGCCCCGGACTCTATAATGAATCATGATTGAGTGACTGAACGCATATACGGTGATGGCACTGTACCATATGCCAGATTTAGCCTCACAGCAGTTTTGCAATATATGGCTCTGTTCACATTGGATTTTTTTGGCTTCTGATCTTATAGTATCCAAGACAATTATGATGGACCCGTTTCAACCGATTTTGTACCAAATCTTATTGACCTGTATAGCATCTTATGTTTCTTTTTTGTTCCTGAGCAGAATAATGCAGCTGATACTATTCTGCCTGTGAAGAACAAACGAAGCCTGACGAAACTGAACCACGATGCCTAATGTGAACACAGCCATAAATAGAATGTCTCATCATTAACCCCTTTTAGTTTGGAGCTGCTGTGTTGTCCATCTCTTACTGTTCCCAATAGCTGGTTTTCTTGGTAAGAACTTCTCTGGCTCTTAGAGGGGGTCCTGGTGAGGGATTCCACCTCTGATGCCTTGAGAGAACACACACAGGAGTTGTCGTTACGAGACACCATTTTAATGAAGTAAAATGTGAGAGTGTTGATGAGAAGACGCTAATCGCATTTGTTTTATACAGAGCCTGAAATCTAGTAGGTTTCTTAGCTTTTTGGAAAATTTGAAAGGATGTATTTTTCTATGAAGATGATAATTATGGATGATGAGAGTTGTGAATGTGATGTAATCACGTCTGCATTATATGCTAGGTGTATAATAAAGTATACTGCTCACATATATGTTGCGTCTTGTTCTCACTTCTGGGCCGCTGATCCCATTGCTGGAAGCGATCACAACAGGCATCTTTGGAAAGGATCAGGATCAGCTTTTTACTCTGTCGCCTAATTGGGGGACACAGAACCGTGGGTGTTATGCTGCTGTCCACTAGGAGGCGACACTATGCATAATCTGAAAAAGATTAACTTTGGCTCCTCCTCTGCAGTATACACCCCTGGACGGCGTCAGCCTTCTCCAGTTTTTGCTTAGTGTCGCAAGGAGGCACACCTTTTTTTCTTCCGTTTTTTTCCTTTTTTCGTCTGGAAATACAGATGAAGAAAAGTGGGTCTCCAGCGAGACTCCCGGCATGGCTCCCTCCTCGGTCCCCTATCAGGGGTACCCGGTTGAGGTCGAGGTGGCTATTTCCCATGTCGCTCCCTCCCCAGTCCCTCGGGTCCTGGTTCGAGGTCGAGATCCCCCTCCTTCCCCAACCCCTTTAAGGGGTCTGGGTTGAGGTTGAGGCGAGGATGAAGACCCCCTGACGGTGACAGACGCACCCTCCCTAATCCCCCGCAGGGGGCATTAGGTTGAGACGCCTCAGGTAGGGTCGGAGATCAGGCAGCATTCCGCAGCTTCCAGGGACCCCCAGGCCGGCTGAGGGATCCTGTTGGGGCCGGGGGAGGGTGCGGACTGGATGGCACAGCAGAGACAGGGTTTTTCTGCATCCCTGTCTCTGCAACAGCAGCGGCTCCATAGCGCTTCAGGGGCCCCCCCATATAGAAACCGCTACCCCTGCTACCCCCACCGCTATCCAGTCGACCATTCTGGGGGGGTCCGGTACAAATCCGCCCCCCCCCCCCCCCCCGGACTACCGCGCCGCTCTGGAGCCCTCCTGGGCATCAGGCCTCTAATTTAGACCGCGGCTTTGGCCTAGCCGAAGCCGCCGCCTTTTCCCCGCCCTCCGGATGACCAAAATGACACGCTGGAGTGTCATAGAAGGGGCGAATTGAGGCAGAAAGGGCGCGTTTTTACACAGCCCAGCGCGCCCTTTTCAGCTCTCCGCCCCCTCCTCCCTCTCCTCAGAGTCCCGGTGGCCATTTTTTCTGGATGAGATCCAGGAGAGGAGCATCACAGCGGTCTCCGGGGGGCACAGAACTGGGATCTGTCGGCGCTGGACCTAGGGGCACACCGGTGGGGTAAGCTCACAGCTGGGTTCTCATACTCAGCTGTGAATCTATACTTCCTATAAGGCTCTCTGTGGGTTCCCTCTGCGTAGCCACCCCTGTACAATCCCTTATAGCCAGCCTCTGTGCACTATGCCGGGCTCAAGGAAGAGAACCAGGCAGGAATGTTTCTATGCATTCTGCACAGCCTGCAAAGCCATGCTCCCTAGTGGCAGCACGTATCCGCACTGCCGGGACTGCATCCAGAACTCTGGGTCAGAACCCCAGGGAGTCCCTACTGACGCTTCAGTGTCACAGGCCACGCCGGAATGGGCAACTCAGATGTCTCAGTCTATGTCACAGTCCATAGACAACCTAACTGCCACATTGCTGCAAGCTCTGCAGAGTCGGGCCCCGGCTATGGACGGTACACAGCAAACGGACAGCTTGTCTCAGGAACATGCTGCTTCCGACTCTCACAGACGTAAGCGGACCCACAGGTCTCGATCATCTGAGTCGCACTATAGCACAAGGTCGTCCCTCTCCAGGGAGAGACAGCGTCATTCCAGGTCTCCTGGGCAGTCCCCTGCCACAGACAGACAGTGCAATTTACCACAGGGATCCCCCACCACAGAAGACCCCCGCCCCAGGTCGCCCTCCAGGGATCTCCTTAGCGAGGCACAGGATTCGGAGGGCATCTGTGACTCCGACTCAGATAACGAAACGGTCAGGTCCGTGGTACCTTCTCCCCCTAGCAATACAGCGCTAGTTGAGGACATAATTTCTGCCATTCATCGGGTGCTAAAAATTCCAGAGTCGGCCCCGGAAGTCCCAGCACATAGGATTTGCTTCGAAAGTGTTCAGAAACCACCTAAGGTCTTCCCTAATCACGATGAGTTTGAGAAAATACTTACCAAACAGTTTGCGCAGTCTGAGAAAAAATTCGCTAATCGCAAATATTTGGAAGCGAAGTACCCCTTCCCACAGAAAGACACCAAACAATGGACAGATCCACCTGAAGTGGACCCTCCGGTTTCTAGGCTAGCAGCGCAGACTTTACTCTCTCTGCCGGATAGCTCAACCCTCAGGGACGCAGCAGACCGGCAAGTAGAACGCATGGCTCCTTCTATTTTCGAAGCGGCAGGCGCCTCTCTGGGCCCTGCGTTTGCTTCAGTTTGGGCAGCCAAGGCCATCCTGGCTTGGGCCAAAAAACTACAGGAGGGTCTTCAGGCTTCAAATCCTGAGCTCTCGGACCAAGCGGTCCAGATAGCAGTGGTAGCAGACTACATGATTCATGCAGCCCTGGATTCCGCCAGAGGTGTAGCAGGAATAGCATCAAACGCCATCACGATCCGACGCATCCTCTGGCTGCGAGAATGGAAAGCGGATGCGGCCTCAAAGAAGTCCCTCACGCGACTTCCATATTTTACTGGGAGACTTTTCGGCGAAAAGTTGGACACCATGATTGCCAATGCCACTGGGGGTAAGAGTACCTCTCTCCCTCAACTAAAACCGAAACGCACGTTTAAACGAAGAAACCAGACGCGATTCCGATCCTTTCGGAATTCCTCGGGCTGGTCCGTTTCGCGCCCAGTGCAAAACCGTAACCGTTCTCCACGCAGGGACAACCCACGGACGCAGCAGCGACCGGACAGGGCTTGGCAGTCGAAAGCAGGCCAAGCGAAACCCAAGGGAGGAAAACCTCAGAACTTCGCTTCATCATGACTCGCGACCTCCGGAAGACACCCCACCAGTAGGCGGCCGACTTTTACTCTTTCAGCAAGTCTGGCTACCTATTACAGAAGACAGGTGGGTCAGGGAAATAGTGTCTTCCGGATACAAGATAGAGTTCACTTCCGTTCCACCGAACCGGTTCTTCCTTTCTATTCCTCCAACACCACCAGAAAAGGCTCGTGCTTTCCACCAAGCGGTTTCCTCTCTCCTTCAATCAGGAGTTGTGGTGCCGGTTCCCGCGAACGAGAGATTCCGAGGATTCTACTCAAATTTGTTCGTAGTACCCAAGAAAGGAGGCGGCGTCCGACCCATTCTGGACCTAAAACAGCTCAACAATTACGTACGGGTCCGTCATTTCCGCATGGAGTCCCTCCGGTCCATCATTGCATCCATGGACCAGGAAGAATACCTCGCCTCCATAGACATACAGGATGCCTACCTCCACATACCAATTGCTCCCGCCCACCAAAGGTTTCTCAGGTTCGCGGTCAACCAAAATCACTACCAGTTTGTCGCCCTTCCATTCGGACTTGCCACGGCTCCAAGAACGTTCACCAAAGTCATGGCGGCCACCATGGACGTCCTGCACTCAAGAGGCATTCTAGTCGTCCCGTACCTGGACGACCTCCTCATCAAGTCTCCCACTTTCAAGGACTGCGAGGTCAGTGTCTCAATCACACTAGACACTGAGTCGCCTGGGATGGCTAGTCAACCTACAGAAATCGTCGACTGTCCCAACTCGGACTCTAACATTCCTGGGAATGGTATTCGACACCACCAGGGGCCTGGTACTCCTTCCCAAGGACAAGACACTGGCCATCCGTCTGGGAGTTCGCACACTCCTTCGCAGTCCTCCTCGATCTCTCCGGTTTGCCATGAGAGTCCTAGGCCGGATGGCAGCAGCAATAGAGGCAGTGCCATTTGCCGTGTTTAACCTCAGGGTCCTTCAACTAGCCATACTCAGGTCTTGGGACAGGAACCCCTTCTCCCTCGACAGGGAGTTCAGGTTGACGTCATCAACCAGGAGGTCCCTGCATTGGTGGCTCAAACCAACCTCGCTTACACGAGGGAAGCCATTCCTCTCAGGACAATGGAAGATCCTGACTACCGATGCAAGCCTGACAGGCTGGAGGGCAGTGCACCTACATCACAGGGCACAGGGCAAGTGGTCACCGAGGGAAGTGACATTGCCCATCAATGTTCTGGAAATCAGGGCCATCCTCTTGGCACTGAGAGCCTTTCATCACTTGCTTGCAGCCTCGCACATACGGATACAGTCGGACAATGCCACGGCTGTGGCATACGTGAACCACCAAGGCGGGACCCGCAGCGCCCAGGCGATGAGAGAAGTGGCTCATATCCTCCGCTGGGCGGAAGACACGAGGTCGGTACTTTCTGCGGTACACATTCCGGGTGTAGAAAACTGGGAAGCCGACTTCCTCAGCAGGCAAGGAATGGAATCGGGGGAGTGGTCTCTCCATCCCGAGATTTTTTACCAGATCTGTCAACGCTGGGGAACCCCGGAGGTGGACCTAATGGCATCCCATCTCAATACCAAGGTCCCCAATTTCATGGCCAGGACACACGACCCGCGGTCGCTCGGAGCGGATGCCCTGGTCCAGGACTGGTCCCAGTTCCGACTCCTGTACATTTTTCCACCCCTCCCCCTAATCGCCAGGGTCGTGAGGAAGATCAAGCAAGAGGGAGTTCCGACCATCCTCATCGCGCCAGACTGGCCCAGACGTACATGGTACGCCGACATCGTCCAACTTACAGCAGACGCCCCCTGGCGTCTACCCGACCGTCACGACCTTCTGTCTCAAGGTCCGTTCTTCCACCAGAATTCAGGGGCTCTCAATTTGACGGCATGGCCCTTGAAACCTGGATTCTAACCCAGGCAGGTTTTTCACCGGCAGTCATTGCAACTATGATCAGGGCAAGGAAGCCTGCCTCCGCCAAGCTCTATTATCGCACCTGGAGAGCTTTCTTTTCTTGGTTCGAATCTCATGGACAAGTCCCACTCCCTTATTCCCTCCCGAAGGTACTAGGTTTTCTTCAATCGGGCCTAGATGCCAAGCTATCCTTAAGTTCGCTTAAGAGTCAGGTGTCGGCGCTTTCAGTCCTTTTTCAAAAGCGCATTGCTATTAAACCGCAAGTAAGGACTTTCATCCAGGGAGTTTCCCGATTGGTTCCTCCCTACAAACGTCCGCTGGATACGTGGGACCTGAATCTGGTCCTGACAGCATTGCAAGCTTCACCCTTCGAACCTCTTAGGGGAGTTCCACTCTCCATTCTGTCTCAGAAAGTGGTTTTTCTAGTGGCGATCACCTCGTTACGCAGAGTGTCGGAATTGTCAGCACTTTCCTGCAGACGGCCTTTCCTAGCCTTTCACCAGGACAAGGTGGTTCTCCGCACGGTACCATCCTTCCTTCCGAAGGTTGTGTCCAACTTTCACCTCAATGAAGAGATTTCACTGCCTTCCCTTTGCCCGGTTCCGGTTCATAGAGTGGAGAAGGCTCTGCATACGCTTGACCTCGTCAGAGCATTGCGGATTTACGTGTCCAAGACTGCACCTTTCCGGAAATCTGATTCCCTCTTCATTCTTCCGGAAGGTAGTCGCAAGGGGTTGCCGGCTTCCAAGGCTACCCTTGCCAGGTGGATCAAGTCCACCATACATGAGGCCTACCGACTTAACAGTTCCCCTCTTCCGGCCGGTATCACTTCACACTCTACACGGGCAGTAGGGGCCTCCTGGGCCATTCGGCATCAGGCTTCGGCACAAGAAGTGTGTAAGGCGGCCACTTGGACTAGCCTACACACGTTTACGAAACACTACAGTGTTCATACCCAGTCCTCAGCGGATGCGAGCCTAGGTAGACTGGTTCTGCAGGCGGCAGTACCCCAAGTCTAGGGAACTGTCAACACAATATTCGTCCACTGCTTCCCACCCAGGGACTGCTTTGGGACGTCCCACGGTTCTGTGTCCCCCAATTAGGCGACAGAGTAAAGGAGATTTTTGTGTACTCACCGTAAAATCTCTTTCTCTTAGCCTTTAATTGGGGGACACAGCTCCCACCCTGTTGCCCTTACGGGCCGTTGTTTACTGTTGAGTTCTCATATTGTTCTTTGAGCTCGTACATAGTAGCCTTCTTACAGGCATTGTTATGTTATTTGGTTACGTTCCTCCTTATGCTTTGGCACAAAACTGGAGAAGGCTGACGCCGTCCAGGGGTGTATACTGCAGAGGAGGAGCCAAAGTTAATCTTTTTCAGATTATGCATAGTGTCGCCTCCTAGTGGACAGCAGCATAACACCCACGGTTCTGTGTCCCCCAATTAAAGGCTAAGAGAAAGAGATTTTACGGTGAGTACACAAAAATCTCCTTTTTATCCAATTGAAATTATATTTGTAAATGTGTAGTAACTAGTAATGAATGAACGTCCTCGGATAAAGTGTTATCTGAGCATGCTCGGGTGCTCACTACGTTGGAGTCCCCGAGGCTGCATATCTCACAGCTGTTCGACAGCCACAACACACGCAGGGAATGCCTGTTTGTTAGGGAATCCCTGCATGTTTTGCGTCTGTTGAACAGCTGTGAGACATACAGTTTGGGGGACTGTAACGTATTATACGAGCACACTGAAGACACTCTATTAGCACCCAACCATGCTTGGATAACACCACATCTGAGTATGTTTGCTCATCACTAGTAGTAACCACTGACACAAGTAGAGATAGTAACTATAAACCCCTCTTTACGTTCATGGTGTATTATAATCGCTCTGTTGCCTGTTCATATTTAGAATTTTGTTGCCACATTTGCTCTAAGCAATTTTTATTTCTGTTTTTCTGATCCATTCGATGGATGGCCCCTTCATTTGAATGGTTTTTTTTATTATGGTTCAGCAAAACGATTGTAGAGGCCTCGTCCAGTGGCCATATCAGTAATCTATGGCCATTGGACCAGACTCTGCGATCCTTCTCCTATCTGTATTCCTGCGCCTCTTCTGGTTAGTAGGTCCAGTGTAACATCTTCATCACAGTCTGTCGTACGTCTGACTTTGCGTCAGGCCTACTAATGAGTACAGATACCGGAGATACTAGCAAATAGGGAGGTTTGCAGGGCTGCAAACCTTTTTGTAGAATGTACGTTCTAAAAACTGATCCCAAAGAGAAATCAGGTGAACCCCATAACAATCAATAGGGCTCCTCTGCTTTCGGCTGTATTAGTTTTGCATCGGATCCGTTTTGGACTTGAATTCATAATACGGAGCAAACAAACGAAACTTCCAAAATGCAGTGTGAACAGAGCCTAAACCAGAACACGTGATCGTAGATAATAATAATTTTGTTGGCGGTAAAATAAGCAATTTCTCAAAAATACAAGGCAAATTGTATGGACAATGATTTGTGCAAGAGGAGTAATCACTCGGACCCCAGTTCTTGTGAGCAACGAGGCTCGGAGCTGTGTGGTCGCCATTAATCTTACATTTTGCAGCCGTCCTATATTATTTAAGGACCATCGAGTGCAAGGGCAGATGAAAGATGGGAGTGGCTCACGGCTGCATGGCCTTCTGTATCATGGCCCGGGTACGGACTGAAAAATAGTTTTCATTTACTCTACCGTTCAAAAGTTTGGGGTCACCCGGACAATTGTGTTTTTCATGAACACTCATACTTTTATTAATCAAATGAGGTGCCAAATTAATTTAAAATCTAGTCCAGACGTTGGTAAGGTTAAAAAAAAAAAGATTATTTGAAACTAGCTAAAGATTATATAATGATTATATTGTGAGGTAGCGCTGTCATTTAAGTAGGGAATACTCGCTTAGCAGCCACAAAACCAGATCCGGCACGGGTTTTCCATAAACAATCATAGTCCATGCGGTTTATTTTGCATCATAAACCCAGAGCAGCAACATAAACTTCATAACATCAGCATAGCGTCCATGACAGAGTTCAGCTCTGTAGTCCCTGTGGTCACACAGGTTATGCATACACAGGCTCTTCAGCCTCAGATATCTCACCCACGTCAGGGTCTCCTCATAGTTCCTTCATCATGCTGCAGACGTCCATTCCCTCCAGGGAATCATCAGGCACGTGCAGCCATTCAACACAGCGTTCCTTGCTGTCAGGAAGACAGCCCCATCTCTCTCAGACGGGACCTTCCAAAACGGACCAACCAGGTCCCAGCATTCACCACATGTGACCTACCCTGGCCACCTTATATGGTCCGTAGCCACGCCCACCGGGTCACATGGCTATGACCTCATCACAGGTCTTTGAACCATTCACAGACACTTTGGAATAGCGTTCTTAAACACACCCCCTGGGTGGGTTTGTAGGTAACTGGGTCCGCCCAGTTACCTGGAGACTTCTCCCTGACACATTGACACAACACGTCAGCATCATCACTGCTGATCAACACACACATCAGTCTCCATCTCAAGGCCACCCACCTTGAGATACATAATGGTTATTCTTGACTCTGCCATTCATCCTCTCTCCTGGGACATCCATACAGCGCCCCATAGCGGACACAGTGGTCACTATGCCAATATATATATATATATATATATATATATATATATATATATATATATATATATATATATAATATATATACACAGTACAGACCAAAAGTTCGGACACGCCTCATTCAAAGAGTTCTCTTTATTTTCATGACTATGAAAATTGTAGATTCACTCTGAAGGTATCAAAACTATGAATTTACCCTGACTTCCATACCAATAATCCCTTTAATGGAAGCCTGGGGTCAGAATTAGCGCACTAACTTCCATACCGGAGATCCCTTTAAAAAAGGCCTGGGGTCAGTATCAAAGCGCAGAGTAGATTTGCTCTCCCTTCCATACCGGGGATCCCTTTTAAGAGGGAAGATGTGCCTATGGGATGGAGGATGTGTGATGGGTACGGGAGGGGGTGATTCATTTCTGTCATGTGCTCTCTGCTCCTTTCTGGGGGGCAGACAATGGCAGACTCATAGCAGCCAAGTGAAATGAAAGATGCTTAGTGATTGGGTGGGGCTATGTGGTGTGGGCGTGGCCGACACACATACATACATTCATTTTTATATATATAGATAATTTTCTCCTTCAAACTTTGCTTTTGTCAAAGCATGCTCCCTTTGCAGCAATTACAGCATTGCAGACCTTTGGAATTCTAGCAGTTAATTTGCTGAGGTAATCTGGAGAGATTTCACCCCATGCTTCCAGAAGCCCTTCTCACAAGTTGGTTTGGCTTGATGGGCACTTTTTGCGTACCATACGGTCAAGCTGCTCCCACAACAGCTCAATGGGGCTGAGATCTGGTGACTGCACTGGCCACTCCTTTACAGATAGAATGCCAGCTGCATGCTTCTTCCCTAAATAGTTCTTGCATAATTTAGAGGTGTGGTTTAGGTCATTGTCCTGTTGTAGGATGAAATTGGATCCAATCAAGCGCTGTTCACCAAGGTATGGCATGGCGTTGTAAAATGCAGTGATAGCCTTCCTTATTCAAAATCCCTTTTACCTTGTACAAATCTCCCACTTTACCAGCACCAAAGCAACCCCAGACCATCACATTACCTCCACCATGCTTGACAGATGGTCAGGCACTCTTCCAGCATCTTTTCAGTTCTGCGTCTCACAAATGTTCTTCTTTGTGATCCAAACACCTCAAACTTGGATTCGTCTGGCCATAACACTTTTTTCCAATCTTCTTCTGTCCAATGTCTGTGTTTTTTTGCCCATATTAATCTTTTCCTTTTATTAGCCAGTCTCAGATATGGCTTTTTCTCTATCCCCCATGACAGCACCATGGAGAGAGGAAATCCGCCCTTCAGGGACAGGAAACCTACAGATAAAAGGGCGGTACCTCTCCGCCCCCAGTTGGTTTCCTGTCCTTGGAAGGGTGCCTACAGGTTGCGGTACCTGACAGATGAAGATCCAGGGCTGACCTGTCCAGATTCTGGCAGCGGGGAAGCCCCGTCACGTCGGGTGCGGTTCCTGAATCCGCCACCGTTGGGTCTGCAGGGTGAGAGGGGGGGGGACAGAGCTCCGGATAGGAGGCTGGGGCTGCCGGGGACATGGAGCAGACGTGCGGTTGCAACGCCAAAGTATACAGTGGTGGACCAAGATGCCCTCTGCTCCGGAAATAGAAGATGTCTTCTGGTTCCCTGTATCGGTGCATGCGCGGTGCACGCTCCCCGGGTAAGCACGGTGCAGGATGGAAGGAAGTGACGTCACACGCCGGGAAATTTAAAAATGGGCATAAGAAAATGCTCCTGGCTGGAAGTGTCCTGCGCAAAATGGAGGATAACGACCAGCAGAAGGAGCTGCAGCAGCAGCATCATCGACAGAAGGACCGGGACAGGCGAGACACCCGGTCCAGTAGTCACTCAACGCAGCACAGCAGATCATCATCCATCTGGTGAGTGATCTTCGAGAATGTTCACCATTGTAATAGGCTTCTTTTCCCTTATTAGGGAAAGAAGAAGGGGAAAAGGAAGAACAGGGAATGCCCCACTTGTAACAGAGTCTTACCACAATCATGGGATAAGAAGCTCTGTGAATCTTGTATACAAGAAGTGTTCTGCGAGGAAACTCTAGATTTTGCCTCTGATCTTAGAGTTGTAATTATAAGAGGTTCAGAGTGCCCTTACATCTCTAAAACAGGGGGTTAAAGTAAAAAAAAGGACACCTTAGTAAGTTCCCAGTCAGATCCCTCTACATCTGGAGAAGTTAACTCTGATACATCGAACTCTTTCTCCTCAGACGAGGAAACGGGGGGGCATCATTGTTTTCCGCTAGACGAGGTAGACACACTAGTGAAAGCTGTGAGATATACCATGGGGGTGTCGAACCCTCATCCCGATAGGTCAGTTCAGGACATAATGTTCGGGAGACTGGGCCAAAAGAAACGGTGTTTCCGCTAAATGAAAATGTACAGGGCCTGATCAAAAAAGAATGGGAGAAGCCGGACAGGAAGAACTCCATGGTCCCTTCCCTTAAAAGGAAATATCCCTTCGACGAGGAGGCGTCCACATCTTGGGACAAGGCCCCCGATACTTGCCGTGGCCAAGGCCTCAAAAATGTTCGCCCTCCCCTTTGAGGACATGGGTACACTTAAGGACCCCTTAGATAAAAAAAAAAAAGCTGACACCTTCCTCAAGGGGGCCTGGGAATCAGCAGGGGGAATCCTTAGACCGGCCATAGCGGCAAGATGTACCTCCAGATCCCTAATGATATGGGTGGGTCAACTCGAGAAACAACTGAGGGAGGGCACACCTAGAGATAAGATTCTAGAATCTATCCCAGTGATAAGGGGAGCTGCAGCTTTCTTGGCAGACTCGTCCGCTGACTCAGTCCGCTTAACATCTAAAGCGGACCCAATATATGGAACAGTCTCACCCCATCCTTCACTGTAAGGGACGAACAAATTCATCAGGTGATAAGGTTATTCCACCAGGCAACGCCACTCCTGACGCTTTTCCTCTTATCTAGATTCTTCAGGGGAGTAAAGGGCAATAATTCGGGGTCATCGTGTCCCCTCAGGCACTGTTGCCCGCTGATACGGCTCAAAACTACAAAGCGGGATAAATTTGTTCGTCCCTTATAGTGAAGGACGGGGTGAGACTGTTCCATATATTGGGTCCTTAATGCTTGCAATGTAATGTTCAGCATGGGCCTTTTTTCTGTTTTTGTATATTAAGGTGTTGGTATATGTTGGTGTTTGTGGTAATTATTGCCTGCAATATTAAGTTTAGCATGGGCATTTTTTCTTATTATGTATACTAAGGTGTTGATTTAAATTGATGCTAATGGGTAAAACCAACATGTTGCTTGGCCCGTTATGTTAATTAAATCCCTTAATTTGATATCTGACCTAATACAGGTTAAAATCAGTTGATTTTGGCTCCATATGCTAACTAGGTCTTTGAAATTCTTATATATGAAATATTTATGGCAAAAAATTGCTTGGTGCAGTTGTATGAGTAGCACTATTTGCACTTTACCTTTTTCTTGGGATTGCACTAATTTTCTGTGATTTGATGGGTGATATACTCATGAGTAATTTTTTTTTTTTTTCTAAATTATTTTAAATTTATTGATTAAAAGTTATATTATCTCTCCAATCTGCTTAATACTAGACTTTCTCTCTCTCTCCCACCTCAAAAATGTGGTAACCCCACTAAGATCCTCTACACGAGAACAAAAAGCTCTAGAATGCGAGGTCCTAAATCTAGTAAAAAAAAAAACCAGTCCTTCAGGAGGTTCCCCCCCCCCCCCCCCCCCCCTCAGCAGATGGGCAAAGGGTTCTACTCTCCGCTTTTTCTAGTGTCCAAATCGGATGGCACATATCGAACAATTATAAATTTACGGAAGCTAAATAGATATGTCAAAAATTCAAAATGGAATCCATCAAATCCACCATCAAAATCCTGTTCCCGAACTGTTTCGTGACTGTATTAGATCTCAGCGACGCGTTCTATCACGTCCCCAATCACAAAGACTCTTGGAAGTTCCTCAGACTAGCGGTTTCCATAGGGGGGGAAAATAAGGGAATTCCAATACAGAGCCCTGCCTTTCGGAATATCTATAGTCCCACGTGTGTTCACAAAATTAGTAGCAGAGATGATGGCACACCTAAGGGAGCAGGACATCCTAAGGCTGTGTGCCCACGTTGCGTTTAAGTGTTTCCTCCGCGTTTTTGCCGCAGCGGGAACGCTTAAAAAATGCATTCCCATGCAATCCTATGGGATTCTGCAGTTGCTGTGCCCATGCTACTGATTTTCCCGCTGCAGAATCGCATAGTCGTAAAATCCGCAGCATGTTCATTATTTCTGCGGAATCGTGGCGATTCTGCCGCCATAGGATTGCATTGAAACTCTCACTTTACGCATGTGGCTATGCCCACCATGCGTAAAGTGAGCGCTTCATGTGCAGATGGTACCCAGGGTCTGGAGGAGAGGAGACTCTCCTCCAGGCCCTGGGTACCATAATCCTGCTAAAAATAGAATTAACAAAAAAAATTTGGATATACTCACCTTCTGGCGGCCCCCGGAGCTTTCCCGCCTCTCAGCCACGCTGCCTGCATCTTCCGTACCCAGGGATGCATTGCGCGAATCACCTGGGATGACGTTGCGGTCTCACGCGCAAAGCATCCCTGGGAGCAGAACGTACCAGGAGCGCCACTGAGGAGATCGGGGTCCGTCAGAAGATGAGAATAACCATATTTTTTAGTTTTTTTATTTTTAACATCCTATCTTTTACTACTGATGCTGCATAGGCAACATCAATAGTAAAAAGTTGGTCACACTTGTCAAGCACTATGCTTGACAAGTGTGTGACCAACCTGTCAATCACTTTTTTCCAAGCGATGCTTCAAAAGCGCAAGCACTGTGAAAGCGAAAGCATTTTGCAAGCTAAAAACGCTTGCAAAACTCCTGTGTTTTGCGGGAAAACGCATGCGAATTCCACTGGCGCTTTACCCACTGCAAGGAGTTGCGGAAATGTTGCGGACATTTCCGCAGCATTTCTGCAACGTGGGCACATAGCCTAATAATCCCATACTTGGACGATTTCTTAATAACAAGCGACTCGGCCCAAAACTGCAAAGAACAGAGGGACAGAGTGATGGATACTCTAAAGAACCTTGGTTGGCTTCTAAACCTGAAAAAATCAAGGCTGGATCCCAGCAAAGTGCAGGATTTCCTAGGGCTCACGTTGGACTCAAACAAGAAAGAGTGCCACCTCTCAAGCCACAAAAAAGAAAAAATTGCGCAAAAGCCATACGGAACCCCTCCATGACTCTAAGAAAAGCGATGTCACTGCTGTGTTCCCTTTCCGCCTGCTTACCTGCAGTCCAGTGGGCGCAACTACATACAAGGGATCTCCAGTGGGATATATTAGCAAACCAGTTGGCATTAACGGGCCACTTAGAGGGTCACATAACCCTAGATTCGAGAACTATTCATTCCCTAACCTGGTGGAGGAATACCGACAACTAGAGTTGAGCGACTTTAGTCGGATCGGGTTTCATGAAACAAAATTCGTTTCAGATGAAACTGGTCCGACTACGGCAAAAAAAGTCGGAGTTTCGTCCGAAACCCGACCTCAATGTAAGTCAATGGGAAATAAAAGTCGGCATTGAGCGGATGAATTTCATCCGCTCAATGCCGACTTTTATTTCCCATTGACTTGCATTGGGGTCGGGTTTCCGACGAAACTCCGACTTTTTTTGCCGTAGTCGGACCAGTTTCATCTGAAACGAATTTTGTTTCATGAAACCCGATCCGACTAAAGTCGCTCAACTCTACCGACAACCTATCCAAGGGGACCCCTGGGTTACAAAAATATCACGCATAATCACCATGGATAGCAGGGTTGCTCAGGGGGAATAAAGGGGTCAGGAACTAGAGGCCTCCTCAAACCAGAAAGAACTTTGGGCAGTAGGTTACGTACGCTTCCTACCTTCGCTACGGGGTCATCACGTCCACATATTCTCGGACAACCAAGTGACGGTGGCCTGTATAAACCTTCAGAGGGGAACCAGGTCCGAGCCCTAATGAATACCTCCTCCAAAATCCTCAGCCTAGCAGAGGAAAATCTGCTATCCCTCTCCACATTACACATTCGGGAGCAGAGAACCAATTGAGGCAGGGCGAGTTGGTCCTAAATCAGTCCATTTTTTGGCAGATTGTAAAGGTGTGGGGAACCCCCGGACATAGACCTGTTTGCCGATTTCAAAAACAAAAAGGTGGAAACATTTTCTTCTCTAGACCCCAGGGGGAATCCTCGGGCCCTGAACGCCTTTATGCTCTCATGGACTCAGAACCTGACATCCCTTTCCACCGATCATCCTCATTCCTGCAGTCATAAGGAAAATCAGGGAGGATAAAATGAGAATGATATTAATAGCCCCTTTCTGGCCAAAAAGAACTTGGTTCTCCTGGCTGAGGATGCTATCGATCACCGACCCTTGGATCCTACCGGATCTCCCAGACCTACTATCTCAGGGACCAGTAGCACACCCTCGGGCAGTGACCCGCCAATTAACAGCATGGAATTTGAAAGGGCACTGCTGAGGGGGAAGGGGCTTTTCAGAGAACCTAATTACTACGCTAAAACGTAGGAAATGGATCACGACAAAGGCTTATGGGAAAACCTGGAAAAAAATCCTGTCCACCTCTGGAGTAAGAGTCCAGGATGGGGTCCTGGTTACTAAAATTCTCAAATTTTTACGGAAGGGCCTAGAACAAGGTTTAGCAGTCAATACATTAAAGGTACAGGTAGTGGCTTTAGGCGCTCTATATAACCATGAGAGAAGGTAACCCATGGATGACACGATTCATTAAAGCTGCAACTAGGTCTAGGCCGATAATTAGTGCAGCTAGTACCAGATTCAGATCCCACGATGGTAATTTTCGATTAAAAGGTTCCCCATTCGAGCCTATTGATTCAGCCCCTCTAAAAATCTTATCTGTTATGAATGGGTCACCGAGGAGGAGAGCAATACCAAGCTAAGCCACAGAAAACCAAAGAGGTTGGTAGCTAAGCGGATTGCAGACCCCTGATCCTATCCACACAACTAGCAGTAGTCGTGGAGCGTACCTACGATGATCCTAAACGTCTCGACACAGCCGGAGAGCTAAATAAGCCTAAAGCAAGAAAGAGGAAATCTAAACTGCCCCAGAGCAGACCCCAAAGGAATAGATAGCCCTCAAACATATATTGTCGGTGAGACAAGATGAAAACACAAACGCAGGTAGGAAAATAGACTGAGCAAACGATGGGGCCCCCACTAACTAGACAGGACAGGAAAGGAAAGACACTGTCTGCAATCACGCAAAAAACCCTGCAAAAAATGTCCAACACGTCTGAGTCCACTATATCAGCACTCTGGTATATTCTGAAAGCAGAGCAAAAAGAGGCCACTCTAATAAGGGACAAAAACAAACTGGCACAAGCAGTAACATATGGATGCCGGAGCTGGCTGACCACACAAAACTGAAATAGACAAACCCAGATCAAATGTGAACAATAGCAAAAGAACACTTAGCTGAGCATGCAGGAACTGAGCTGGAAACTAAGACCTCAGGAGGCAGGAAAATATCACCAGCAGAGATAAAGGGAGTCGGCTGTCTTAAATCCAGTCAGAAACTCCAGATCTCCAATCATCCTCCTCATTATCAGGTGGCAAGCCTCTATTAATCAGATCAGCTTCATTACCTCCAGTAACCACCAGAGGGAGCCCAGAAAGAGAACTCGCGACCCCTCTTTCAATACAACCAGCTCCACTACCTTCACTAGTAACCAGAGGTAGGCCAGAAAGCGAATTCACAACACTTATCGTTAAAAACTGTTCTACTGATAGCGCTAACATTGGCTCGTAGGGTGAGCGATATTCAGGCCCTATCTGCAGTACCACCGTTTACAAAAATTTGGGAAGATAGTCATCCTAAAGCCTGACCCGGCCTACTTACCTAAAGTAGCATTGCATTTCCATAAGTCCCAAGAAGTTGTCCTTCCTTCTGCCCAAATCCTAGGAATAAGGGGAGAAGAGAGGTTTCACACCCTAGACGTGAAGAGATGTCTAGTTCAATACTTAGAAGCCATCAAGGGGTGTAGGAAGGAAGGTTCTCTCTTTGTGTGTTTCCAGGGGCCCAGGAAGGGACTCAAAGCATCCAAGAGTACCCTGGCAAGGTGGATAAGGGATGCGATTTCCCTGGCCTATTCTTCCAGCGGGAATACCATCCCGGAAGGGTTGAGAGCCCATTCCACAAGAGCAGTGGCGATCTCATGGGCTGAGAGATCTGCGGTATCGATAGAACAGATCTGTAAGGCAGCAACTTGGTCAACCTTTTTTAGACAATATCGATTAGATCTAGCCTCTGCGTCTGACTTGACCTTCAGGAGAAGGGTCCTTCAGACTGTGTTCCCCTCCCTAAACTACCAGTCTCTGTAATTCTCTCCGTGGTGCTGTCATGGGGGATAGAGAAAAAGGTAGTTACTTACCGATAACGCTATTTCTCAGAGCCCATGATAGCACCCGCTTATTTCCCCCATCACGTGTGCGGTGAGCACGTTTTACTGTTTGTAAACTGTTTTTGTATAGGCACGGTGTTCTTTGATAATAAGCAATATTATAATGTTATATATTTCTGTTGTATAACTAACATGGAGACCCTCTGATGCTCTGTAATCAACTGGGGACGGAGGAGAGGTATAGCCCTTTTATCTATAGGTTTCCTGACCCTGAAGGGCGGATCCCCTCCGTGGTGCTGCCATGGGCTCTGAGAAATACCGTTATCGGTAAGTAACCATGTTTTTCTTTGCCACTCTGCCTGAAGGCCAGCATCCCGGAGTCGCCTCTTCACTGTAGACGTTGACACTGGCGTTATGCATGTACTATTTAATGAAGCTGCCAGTTGAAGACCTGTGAGGCGTCGATTTCTCAAACTACAGACTCTAATGTACTTGTCTTGTTGCTCAGTTGTGCAGCGGAGCCTCCCACTTCTCTTTCTTCTCTGGTTAGAGCCTGTTTGTGCTCTCCTCTGAAGGGAGTAGTACACACCGTTGTGGGAAATATTCAGTTTCTTGGCAGTGTCTCGCATGGAATAGCCTTCATTTTTAAGAACAAGAATACATTGTCAAGTTTCACATGAAAGTTTTTTTTTTTCTAGCCATTTTGAGAGTTTAATAGAACAAAAAATGTAATGTTCCAGATGCTCAACTAGCTCAAAGGAAGGTCAGGTTTATAGCTTCTCTAATCAGCCAAACTGTTTTCAGCTGTGCTAACCTACTTGCACAAGGGTTTTCAAGGGTATTCTAACCATTCCTTAGCCTTCTTACACAGTTAGCAAACGCAAAGTACCATAAGAACACTGGAGTGATGGTTGTAGGAAATGGGCCTCTATACACCTATGAAGATATTGCATTACAAACCAGACGTTTGCAGCTAGAATAGTCAATTACCACATTAAGAATGCATAGAGTGTATTTCTGAATCATTTAATGTTAGCTTAATTGGAAAAAAAACTTTTCTTGCAAAAATAAGGAAATTTCTAAGTGACCCTAAACTTTTGAACGGTAGTGTATGTCTATGGAGTAGTTGATTTGGGGTCCGGAGACTTTCTGCCGGTCTGTACATGAAGGTCCACACTCGGACCGTGATGTGAGATCACTTTTCATGCAGTATTTATAACATTAGTGAATACTAAAAATGAGCAGTAGTTACTGGGTCTCCGGTGCCCTCGGATATTATTCTTACTTTTCACTTATTTTTGTCTGTAGTCAGATGCATTGAGGGTTTTTTTAAAGTGCAAAAGTCTCACAAAGAATTACAAGGCACAGTCAAGAAGGCCAGCGAAAAATGTCATTGGTAGCACCATATTAACCCCTCAAACAATGAGCCTTCAAAGAGCGAGCCAAAGTCATTAAATCTTTTACAAGTCAAAGTCCCAGGTCCAGGTGCATAAATTGACAAGTAGGTGGCTACAGCCGGACCAGGTCACGGTTTAACCTGAGACATCACAGTCTCTACAGAGGATAGACCAATAAAATGGAATATCTTAGGAGGCTCTGAAGAGAATACGAGACCCCATCCCTTTCTATTGTCATGGACGGTGTGAGAAAGGTGAACTGGTGTCTCCTAGCCGGGAGGTTTAAGGGGGCAATTAGCATTAATAAAAACCCAGCTGGAAGAATATGAAAGATGTGGTCACACTTGCACAACAAAAAACTATCAGTGATGAGTGATTTCACACCTCGCTCACCGAGAGGCTCTAATTGTGATCGTTATGTAGGGGATTAAACTCGGACACATATCCGAAGGGCCGTGCGTCCCGTCAGCTGTGCCTTTTAAGTGTTTCTTATGTAAAGTACAGGAGTTTATAGGAGGGTAATTTTGTGCTTTAACCTCTTTAGGGGTCATACTAAATACAGTGTGTGTCTTACATTAGTACCTAGGCTCCATTCACACTGCGTTTATGGGATCTGTTTGGCATATCCATCCTACGAACGCATCTGACATCTGCCCTACAGTTTGCATATGTCGCCCATGGTCCGCCATTGTAAATGAGATATACTGCTGATTCCTGGCTCACAGTTATACGCTGCCCTCTGCGGAGTACGACGTCAGGGCTTATGTCAGGACCTCCGAAAAGCCGGATTCTGACGTGAGCCCCAATTGACTGGAGTCACTGTGGACACTGTCCGGCCTCCGGCAATATTTGTCTTTTTTCAGGCAGTCTACACAACAAAACCCCAAAGTAATACTCAGCAGAGGGAACTGTATGTGTGTGAATCTAAAGTGTTTGTCCACCTCTTGGGACCATTTTTATCCCTTCCTTAATTGCATGTATTTGGGGCTTAAAAACATTTTTGCAATTGAGTTTTATTAAAAGTTTTACACCATTTGGCTTTTAGAAGCTTTTTGTTTCCCTCCGCATTCAACCTTTGATGTGTTCATAAGTCAGATAAGAGGAGTTAAGAAAAAAGTGATAAACTAGCTATTAGAAATCATAGCGGGCTCGCTAATGGATCCTCAGTTAGCTCATTCTGCAGTCAGCAATAGAGGTTATAGAACGCAAACGGTGCAACATTTTTAATGAAATCCAATGAAAAAAATTTTTTAACCTCTAATATATCCATTTCAGTAAAATAAACTGTCTCCTAATGCTGGGCATCCCTTGAATATACATTTTTGTAGTGACTACTTAGGGGAAAGGAAGCAAAATAGGAGGTAAACCTACATATATCAGCACTGTATATGCCAAATGGACCATAGACATTGGGGGCTTGTTTACAGGGAGTCATCAACAAGGCAATCTAACATGGCAAATGTATTTAGATGTAGGGCTAAGCCGGTAAACTGAGTCCTGGGTGATGCCATCTCCTACTTGTATCTACTGAATCCAGTCCATGGGCACATTCTTCTCTACAGCATCATCATTCAGCAGTTTCCAGCCTTGGAGCTCCGTCTGGTGGTTGACACATGGAACTACATATCAGAGCTCCCTCTGGTGGTTGGCACATGGTACTACAACCCAAGTGCCCCCTAGTGGCAGCAGGAGGAACTACCTGCTAATTAAACTTAAACTGATAGGGCTTCTTATGAAATCCCTCTTAGGTCTATCCAAATTGCAGCACTTTGGTACCTTACAGTTTATTTGTGCCCCCACTTGTGACTTTGTTTCTGAACCATTGCCCACGACCCTGACCCATGCCTCTTTACCATCTTAGAAACTGCGCCTAGGAGCCTGATAGAGGCCTTGTTAGACTTTTACATATTGATTTGTCATTGCCTCTTCATACTCGGCACATCATTGGGGCAGAAAAACCTAATTTCTTGTGGTTGTTCTTGGTGACATCCGTGGATTCTCTAAGACTTTGTGTCTTGGCCTCATCTAATCCTGAAATGTAAGGAGGAATGGTTCATTTGGTTCGTGGTACCTGTAAGCAAATAGTAATCCCACCTATACAGGTGTAGCCCACCCAACATCCGCTTGTGAGCGAACAGACAGCAGTTAGGCAGAAGAGAAAGGAAAATTGGATAAAAGTGAGCTGTACATAGCGTTACACATAGGTTCTTAAAGTATATGATGGCACGGTGGTGTTGGCTTCTGTTGTTAAGGACCATGGAAGATTGTCAGGGACAAGTTTTAAGGGATAACTGAGACGCCTCCTGGATCCCAGCGACGACCGCCATTCCTAATGGGAAGAGATTTTGGGTATAGAGCGCCCTCTGTTGGCCTTCACTCTGTGCAGGGTCTTATTTATCTCTATTTTGACCTGATAAATTACAAAGCTACTGTGTTTTTTCTTGTCCCCTTTAGGCATCTTTTCCACGTATCCGTCCATCCCAGTGACGTGAGGACAGATCCTATAGTTTGCGGCATCGTTCACATGTTACTTTTTGTCGTCTTTTATCCCGCTCATCCATTTTGCGGTAGAAGTTGGTGAAAAAGCTGAATGACAAATGTTGCCGTTTTGACAAAACACATAAATTAATACAGATGGCCGGATATATGGAAATCTGATTTTTTTTGTTAAAGATTTATCAAAGCTTTCTTGACAGATTTCTCGCAAAAAAAAAATAGGAAAAGTTGTAATTTTTTTACGCAACACAAAGTTGTGCAAAAAAATGTAACTTTTGCCACTTTCACGCCATTCTCACTTTATAAAAGCTGGGGTATAACAAGATGTGGTGACTTTTGCTCATCAGATTCAGGCTGGAATAAGATTTGGGACGAGGCGCACGCCATTACGCACCTCCCCAAATTTACTTAGAGGCGCCTCTTAATGAATCAGGAGCATCCACTTCAGCACGCTTCCTCATCAAGAATAATCCCCATAGTGTATGAAGAGTGGATTATTATTATTATTTTTTCCCTAAATTTATAGTACCTGTGATAGCAGGAAACGTTGTAATGTATCTTATCAGAGAGATCCACTTCTTTCTCCACCAGAACTGATCGTTACCTCTCAAAATTGTCAATTAAAAAAATCTAAAATTCCCGTTACTGACATAAGAGATGACGATAGGTACTCATAAAATTCTATGAAGAAATGTAACCGTTGCAGCAAAATGTGAGTCTGCCTCTAGCTCCTCCCTCCATAGAACTTTATGAGCACCAACTGTCATCTCCTACCTTAGTAATTGGAAAGTCTGTGAAATGAGCAAATTTGTTCGGATTCGGTCGCCGAATCTGAATTTGCCATATTCGTGCCATATTGGTACCCTATTCGTGCCGAATGTGTGTTTGATGATCGGTTCCAAACATATTCGGCCATTTCTACTCCCATTGACTCTAATGACGTTCGCCTGTGTTCCACGAATATTGTAAAAACAATGTTTGATTCCGATCGTACTTGGAACCAAATCCGAACAAATGCGCTGATCTCTAGTCTGTATTCACTAAAGACCGAGCTTAGCCATGAATTGAGAATGGAATTTCAGTCCAGGAGGAGACAGAAGCAGATTTCTCCCACAAGATATATTACAAAGTTTCTTATTTTCATGTGTACTATTAATTTATAAAATAAAAATGAAAATTACAGTTACTCTTCAATTCTTTCAGCTGTATGGAAATCCTACTTGCCCAAGCCTTGTTTTCTCCTCTCATGTACCAGGGAAGAGTTAAGACACCGCCATACACATTAGCTTTACCAAAATTGTCAGATTCAGCTAATGATCTTCTAATGTGTATGATCACCTGAAAGAGGAGCTGTCGCTTGCCATAATAATGTAATTATTTTTCACTGGTGTAATACTGCTGGTTCTCTTGAATCTGGAGTTGTTTTTCTTTTGTTCCTGCTCCTCTCCGTTCCTGAGATATGGCCCCTTTTCCCTATATATAAAGCTAGTACACTGCTCAAAAAAATAAAGGGAACACTTAAACAACAGAATATAACTCCAAGTAAATCAAACTTCTGTGAAATCAAACTGTCCACTTAGGAAGCAACACTGATTGACAATCAATTTCACATGCTGTTGTGCAAATGGAAATTATTGGCAATTATCAAGGCACCCTCAATAAAGGAGTGGTTATGCAGGTGGGGACCACAGACCACATCTCAGTACCAATGCTTTCTGGCTGATGTTTTGGTCACTTTTGAATGTTGGTTGTGCTATCACGCTCGTGGTAGCATGAGACAGACTCTACAACCCACACAAGTGACTCAGATAGTGCAGTTCATCCAGGATGGCACATCAATGCGGGCTGTGGCATGAAGGTTTGCTGTGTTTGTCAGCATATTGTCCAGAGGCTGGAGGCACTACCAGGAGGCAGGCCAGTACACCAGGAGATGTGGAAGGGGCCGTAGGAAGGCAACAACCCAGCAGCAGGACCGCTCCCTCAGCCTTTGTGCAAGGAGGAACAGGAGGAGCACTGCCAGAGCCTTGCAAAATGACCTCCAGCAGGCCACAAACGGTTAGAAACTGACTTCATGAGGATGGTCTGAGGGCCTGACGTCCACAGATGGGGGTTGTGCTCACAGCCCAACACCATGCAGGACGCTTGGCATTTGCCACAGAACACCAGGATTGACAAATTCACCACTGGCGCCTGTGTTCTTCACAGATGAAAGCAGGTTCACACTGAGCAGATGTGACAGAGTCTGGAGACGCCATGGAGAGCCATCTGCTGCTTGCAAATCCTTCAGCATGACCGGTTTGGCATTGGGTCAGTAAAGGTGTGGGTTGGCATTTCTTTGGAGGGCCGCACAGCCCTCCATATGCCCGCCAGAGGTAGCCTGACTGCCATTAGGTACCGAGATGAGATCCTCAGACCCCTTGTGAGACCATATGCTGGTGCGGTTGGCCCTGGGTTCCTCCTAATGCAGGACAATGCCAGACCTCATGTGGCTGGAGTGTGTCAGCAATTCCTGCAAGATGAAGGCATTGAAGCTATGGACTGGCCCGCCTGTTCCCCAGACCTGAATGTGATTGAGCACATCTGGGACAGCATGTCTCGCTCCATCCACCAACGTCACGTTGCACCACAGACTGTCCAGGAGCTGGCGGATGCTTTAGTCCAGGTCTGGGAGGAGATCCCTCAGGAGCATGCCCAGGCATTGTAGGGAGGTCATACAGGCACGTGGAGGCCACACACACTACTGAGCATCGTTTGACTTGTTTTAAGGACATTACATTCCACTTTAATTTTGTGTGTGACTCCAAATCCAGGCCTCCATTGGTTAATAAATTTCATTTCCATTGATGATTTTTGTATGATTTTGTTGTCAGCACATTCAACTTTGTACAGAATAAAGTATTCAATGAGAATATTCCATTCATTCAGATCTAGGATGTGTTATTTGAGTGTTCCCTTTATTTTTTTGAGCAGTGTATATTTTAGCCAAGTGCGTGTGGTCCTGAAGAAGATTTGTACAGAGAACAGTTGAGGGCAACGCCCACTTGGCTAATAAGACTCAATTTGCATAAAGGAAAGCGGAGGTCGGGTCATATCTCAGGAATGGACAGGATTCAAGAGAATAGCGACATTCACTCCAGGTAAATGAATGACGTATTTATGGAATGTGACAGGTCCTATTTCAGGAAGTTTGTTTCCTTGATTCTAGAACTGGGCTGCCTTGGCGGCATGAAGATTGAGACAATAGCTAAAGGGAAGGAAAAGCCGCATCACAAATCTGATTTAAGAGAATCTGTCAGCAGGTTTTTTCTCTGAAATCTGAGGATGAGGTAGGGGCTGAGACTGATTTCAGGGATCACTTATTGGGCTGTATTGTTTCCATACATTAAGTGTTTTATCAGCAGGAGATTATCGCTGTCCAGACTACAGCTCATGTGACAGCCGAAAAGGAGAAAATGGCGAAAAAACATCTCAATTTCAAGCCTAAAAAATAATAAGGCTATAAATAATATAGATAATAGTCAAATAATTAATAGATAGGAGAGAAATCACCATAGTAGAGAGGATTTAATACAATAATGTCCATTTTATTGCACATATATTATAATGACATACAGCGTGCTGAAGATGAGGTAGATGAAATATAGCAACTAAAAAATGGCATAAAAGAGATGACAAATCTAATGCCAGACAGAATAAACATCTCAGGACTATACCCTGCACGAGATCAGGTTATCGATAACAAATATTCCAATTCTTTTTAGAATTGTAGCTTGAAGCCTGAGAGGTATGTCTGTTTGGCCACGGAACTGTTTTAGGTTGATACAGCTCATGTGACTCCTGGCCCGACCACGTCCCTCCTCTGATTAGCAGCTCACTGTCTATAGACAATTTACACACAGAGCTGTGGTGTGAGCAGGGGCAGCTTTCTGAGCTCTGCTACATCTAGGAACTCTGATTGTATCACAAAGGCTACACCCAGTAAATGAAGTGACACATTGCTGGAATAAGGGTCTGTTTCTCTATTATGCTTGTCTCAGGTGACGTAGCAGAAACCTGGTGACTGATTGCCTTTAGTACATTTACTGATGATTTATAAGAAATATTTAAATGGGAAGGTTGCAAAAAATAAAATGTGGTGAAGAGTAAAATCGGACACGATCTGTATGTAATAAATAAGCAGCGTTGGTGAGGGATTATTTGCAGGACTTTATTTGTAGTCTATTTTCTCTTTGTTTTTCCCAAGAAAATGTTTTCATGCTTCCATGAGGTACATACATAGATAGATAGCATGGAAAGAACTTCAAACTGCAAAAACCCTTACGCACCACCAGGTGGCAGCAGTCCACAGTTTTCAGGCGTGAAATGCAGATGGTGCTACATGACTGTGATTCACAAATACTGACTTGTTCTGCGGCTCACCACTGTGCTGCCCTCTGGGAAGACGAGATAATCTGTAAAAGTAGAAAGGGTAATTAGATCTTAAATGTTTAGAGTTATTAACCAAGTTTCCATATTTATGGGCAAATCCGTGATACAGAGCATGGTTATGTATTAGCACTGCAGAAGGATTTGGGGGCAAGGACAGAAAAAAAACAGTAACTGAATCTATACTGTGATCAGACAAGGCTAATGTGACCGAGAAAACTGAAGACTGGCCCCAATTCATTCATCTCTTGCAGGTTTGTTGTTTTTTTTAAAAGCACCACACCAGCATTTTTTTTAGATTGCACCGCTGGAGTGGAGGTTTACCCCCAAGGGTGGTTTGCACGTTCATGACCGGGCCAATTTTTACAATTCTGACCACTGTCCCTTTATGAGGTAATAACTCTGAAACGCTTCCATGGATCCCGGTGATTCTGACAATGTTTTCTCGTGACATATTGTACTTCATGCTAGTGGTAAAATATCATTCATATAACTTGCGTTCATTTGTGAAAAAAACGGAAATGTGGCGAAAATTTTTAAAATTTCGCAATATTCCAAATTTGAATTTTTATGCCCTTAAATCACAGAGATACGGCACACAAAAAACTTGATAAGTAACATTTCCCACATGTTTACATCAGCACAATTTTGGAACCAAAATTTTTTTTTGTTAGGAAGTTATAAGGGTTAAAAGTTGACCAGCGATTTCTCATTTTTGCAACACCATTTTATTTTTACGGACCACATCACATTTGAAGTCACTTTGAGGGGTCTATGTGATAGAAAATACCCAAAAGTGACACCATTCTAAAAACTGCACCCCTCAAGGTGCTCAAAACCACATTCAAGAAGATTATTAACCCTTCAGGTGCTTCACAGGAATTTTTTGAATGTTTAAAAAAAAAAATGACCATTTAACTTTTTTTCACAAAAAAATTAGTTCATGACCAATTTTTTTTATTTTACCAAGGGTAACAGGAGAAATTGGACTGCAAAAGTTATTGTGCAATTTGTCCTGAGTACGCTGATACCTGATATGTGGGGGGGGGACCACTGTTTCGGCGCATGGCAGAGCTCAGAAGGGAAGGAGCGCCGTTTGACTTTTTCAATGCAAAATTGGCTAGAATTCAGATCGGACGCCATGTCTCGTTTGGAAAGCCCCTGATGTACCTAAACAGTGGAAACCCCCCACAAGTGACCCCATTTTGGAAACTAGACCCCCCAAGGAACTTATCTAGATATGTGGTGAGAATTTTGAACCCACAAGGGCTTCATA
Organism: Dendrobates tinctorius; assembly: GCF_039654945.1. NCBI lineage: Eukaryota > Metazoa > Chordata > Amphibia > Anura > Dendrobatidae > Dendrobates > Dendrobates tinctorius. Next base: position 6,282,603 of record NW_027361897.1, on the reverse strand, counting down.
GAAGTTTATAAGGTACAGCGGTACAATTAAAAAATCATATTTTTTCCACAAAAATGATCTTTTCACCTCCAATTCTTATTTTTCCAAGGGTAACAGGACCTAAAAGTTATTGTTCAATTTGTCCTGAGTATGCTGATACCCCACATGTGGGTGTAAAGGACTATTTGGGTGCATGGCAGAACTCGGAAGGGAAGCAGCGCCATTTGACTTTTGGCTGGAATTGAGATCGGGCACCATGTCGCGTTTGGAAAGCCCCTGATGTACCAAAACAGTGGAAACCCCCCACAAATGACACCATTTTGGAAACTAGACCCCCCAAGGAACTTATCTAGATGTGTGGTGAGCACTTTGAACCCCCAAGGGCTTCATAGAAGTTTATAACGCCTGGGCGTGAAAATAAAAAAATCATATTTTTTTTCCACAAAAATGTTTTTTTTGCCTCCAATTTTTTATTTTCTCAAGGGTAACAGGAGAAATTGGACCCCAAAAGTTGTTTTGCAATTTGTCCTGAGTACGCTGATACCCCATATGTGGGAGAAATCTACTGTATGGGCACATGGCAGGGCTTGGACTTTTTCAACGCAGAATTGGCTGGAATTGAGATCAGACGCCATGATGCATTTGGAGAGCCCCTGATGTGCCCAAACAGTGGAATCCCCCTAATTCTAGCTCCAACCCTAACCCCAACACACCCCTAACCCTAGCCCTAACCCTAACCCTAGCCCTAATGGGAAAATGGAAATAAAAACATTTTTTTAATTTTATTATTTTTCCCTAACTAAGGGGGTGATAACGGGGGGTTTGATTTACTATTTATGGTGGTTTTTATGTTTGGCGGCTGTCACATGCTAAAAGACGCTTTTTATTGTAAAAATAGTTTTTGCATCACCACATATTGAGAGCTATAATTTTTCCATATTTTGACCCACTGAGTCATGTGAGGTCTTATTTTTTGTTGGACGAGTTGACGTTTTTATTGGTATCATTTTCGGGCACGTGACATCTTTTGATCGCTTTTTATTCCAATTTTTGGGACGCAGAATGAACAAAAAACAGCGTTTCTTGAATTTCTTTTGGGGGGGTGCGTTTACACCGTTCCACGTGTGATAAAATTGATAAAACAGTTTTATTCTTCGGGTCAGTACAGTTACAGCGATACCTCATTTATATCTTTTTTATGTTTTGGTGTTTTCATGCAATAAAGACAATTTTATATAAAAAATAATTATTTTTGCATCGCTTTATTCTGCGAGCTATAACTTTTTTTATTTTTTTGCTGATGATGCTGTATGGTGGCTCGTTTTTTGCGGGATAAGATGACGTTTTCAGCGGTACCATGGATATTTATATCCGTCTTTTTGATCGCGCGTTATTGCACTTTTTGTTCTGCGGTATGATAATAAAGCATTATTTTTTGCTTTGTTTTTTATTTTTATTTTTTATGGGGTTCGTTAAAGGGGTTAACTAATGGGACAGTGTTATAGGGCGGTAGTTACAGATGCGGCGATACCAAATATGTGTACTTTTATTGTTTTGGGGGTTTTTTTATTTCCAAAAAATGAATTTATTAGGGAATATTTTTTTTAATTTTTTTTTTAAATTTATTTAGCGATTTTTTTTTTTTTTTTTTTTATAAATTATTTTTACACTTTTTTTTTAACTTTATTACAATGTCCCAGGGGGGACATAAGTGTTATGTGACAGATCGCTGATCTGTCACATCACAGATCGCTGTGACAGATGAGCGATCTGTCACAGGCAGTGCTGGAGGCTTCCTGCAGGCCCCTGAAGGTCCCCGCCGCCATTTTGGATCCGGGGACCTGCAGAGAAGGAGGCCCCCGCAGCAGCGCTGCACATTGCGCTGCTGTGGGTGTCTCAGGGAAGCACGGAGGGAGCCCCCTCCCTGCCGATGCTTCCCTAAACCCCCGGTACACTGCGATCGTGAGCGCCGCTGATCGCTATGACGTACTATCCCGTCCATGGGCATAGGGGCCCGGGTCCCATGGACGGGATAGTACGTCAGATGTCAGAAAGGGGTTAAATGTAAGTCCCCTGCCGCCTTCATCCGTTTGTAGCCTGACTCCAGTAGGTCTCCAGTTTAGTAATATATTACTTATGCCTTGTGTATTAATGTGTTGCCCTATGTTATGACTTGTGTTAACTTGTAATGTATTGCTGTGTTAGTAATGCTTGATAATACTCACTATGATATTTGCCTGTATGTTAGAGACAGGGACAGAAGGGGTTAACCCCGGGGGTTGGGTTAACAGCCCCAAAAAGGAGCAGGAAGTTCCTGCTCCTCAGTTGGAACCAGGCTTGCCTACGGCAGGCTGTGCTCCCTCGTGGGGGAGCTGACCAAACCCCAGGAGGGATTCGCGGCGGATACTGCGTCCACACTCCACAAACCACCACGCAGTGGGACGGCTTCATGTGCCTCCTCACAGGATTGGTCTATCTCACAAAGCCCAGTCACTAAGAATCTCACAGTACAATATATCGTACATTGATGAAGGTCCTAGACCGAAACGTCTGTGTATGTATGTACTGTTGTATAATTAAAAATCACCTTTCTGCATCAGAAACCTTTGGTGTGTGCCAAGTTTATATATATTTAGTTCACGGATTGGGATCCTACTTGGGCACCACCTACAATTCTCAGGGTTGTGCCAACGGTTTTGTTCTTACAAACCCCAGGAGGGACTGCTGCCCTGGACCCATGGGCAGAGAAACGGGCATCGGGACTGAATAGTGCCCCGCCGAGGACTATAAGCATCCAGGAATCGGCTAAAGGACTGTGACTGTCGCCACGGCTGCCATTGCTACAGCCATTGCTGCTGTCGCTGATTCAGCAGCAGAACTTAAGGAAAGAGCAGGAAGGTTGATTGATTTGCTACAATTACATTTTTCTTCCTTCTACTTATTACTACCTCCTCTACGCATTCAATAAAAATTTATCTCTGTTGGATTTTAACTAAGTCCCTGGATTCTGTTTGCCTGTGCTGCAGCGACTGCAGAGAAGAGGTAATTCGTCTGGGTTATATCTGTCCTGTCCATTTCATGTGCAAGGGGCCGTGGTGCTCCATTTCTGTCTGCTCGGTGGACTCTGTTGGTGGACTGTAGCTTTAAGTGACTTGGCTAGGACTACCACCCCGTGCAACCTTGTTACACGTGCTCAGCTAACCCCTTATCCCAACACGTTTGCTGAACACTAAAGAGCATCAAACCCCTTTATCCTTGTAATCCTGCAGTCTGGATACATTAGGGTCTTTTTTTGCTGTCCATTAATTTTCACATGTATAAGTAAAATTAGAATTAAATGAAAGACTCTTATCTAGTAAAAGGATAACAGTGATTAATGCTTTGCTGATGAAATATTGATTGAGCGAAGAACACTGACTTCCTGGCTTGGCAGTCGCTGATCTGTGTATAAGCTGAGTGAGACTGTTTCTTCTCGGAGTGATGGAGCGTGCAAACTAATCATCCTCCTGCTAAAATCCTTCCACTCAGAGACTTTCAAGGGGAAGCAAAGTCCCTATACCAAAGTAGTGTTGCACAAGTGACGGCCCTCCTGTAGAAGTTTACATACCGAGCCCCAGCAGAGCAGTTTCCCCAAATTATTGACCATAGTGCAGAAGAGCCCTGATATATTCTCCCTCCTGCACCATGGGTAGGAGACTCGCAGCAATAGGTTGATAAGAGCAGCCACTAATTTACCTCTCACTTTCTACTAGAAACAAATATGGTAGCTCCAAGTCATGAAAAGTTAAGGATGTTCTAGAGCACAACTGATATTTTGACAATGCATCGTGTATATTGTTCTGAAAGGGTGTGGACTATACTGTCGCATTTTACAGGTGCAAAATGTCAAAAAAATCCTTGGCAGTAAAAGAGTTAAAGGGAACCTGTCATGTCGGAAAATGCTATTAGGCTTAACCTGCCGGAACAGAGTGGCTAACTGAAAGTGCGGCTAAAGGAAGAAAATGAACTTCTTTCCACCCATGGGGCTTTCAGTTATGGTGACGTGTGTGGAGCCACTGCAGTCACTGCTCACAATACTATAAGCGCGCCAGCACTTCGATTGACAGGTTGCTTTGCCCCGATGCACTGCAGAGAGAGCTGTCACTCAAAGTTTCCAGGGCGCGCTTACATCCGCTGCTCACTGTATACGGAGTGGTGACTGTAGCAGCTTTGTGCACACCGCTATGACTGTAAACCGACCGCTCCTTTGAGGAAATAACTTATTTTTTTTTCTTGGTAGTCACATCTTCACTAAGTTTGCCGAGCAGCATTGCAACGCTCTTTACCTGCGGATTAACACTATATCTGCAGGTAAATACTTTATTCAAAGGTGACAGGTTCCCCTAAAAGGATCTGGAACTTCCAGATACCATAGGACACCATCGGAGGTCCTTTTCTCAATGGGTTCAAACTGTTTTGGGGGCACAAAGAGGTTGCGTGAATCCTCAGATCTCCTGCTTGCGAGGGGGGCACTTGCGATACTGCTTGACTGACAGTTTGGGCTAGTAGCAGTTGCGCCGTTGGCCCAAACTATACACTCTCCAAAACTGCAAGCAAAGGCAAGTTTGCCTCTGCAGCAGCGAAGCCGTGTGCACCAACAATTCAGCAATCTACAGAGCAGTGCAGTGGAAAGCAAAGTGGTGGCCGGTAACCTAGGCAATGAGCAGTATGCAAAATAAAAAAAGCACTCCATTCTTGAGAACAGAGGACATTATTAATAAAAAGTAAATTGCAAATGTCTTGTTTTATAGGAACCTAGCAATTTTACCCTTTAAAATTCCTGCCAATGCTTATCCTATACCAATCGGGGGCAGCCAAATTGTCTTGATATTGTCTCCCCATTGTGATTGTGAGGGGCTTACCGCTTTGACCCTGACCGGTCCTGCGAATAAAGTTGCCACAGAGCTGACTTAACTCTATATACTTTCAGTTTTCTTGTACTTTGGTGCTATTGATTATTTGCTGAATGTATGAAAAAAAATGAGGTGAAACTAGCGAGAGTGTTAGGCTATGTTCACACGCTGTGGTTTTCCTGCGTTTTTTTATGCAGTCAAAACCTGTTCTCTTGGCAGTAAAAAGGCTACTTATAAAAAAGTAGGTTTTGCTGCATTTTTCAGAATCCCAAAGTTCAGCTTTGCTTCGTTCACAGAAGCATTAACAATACAAGGTGTTAGGTCACCAAAATAAGACATATGTGAAACCTCAAAACCATTTTGGAAAAAAGGGCAATTTGGTCAAGTTATTTAGTGGAAAAAGAGATTGTCTGAAAAAATAGTGACTATTCTGAAAAAAAAAGTTCATGAAAAATAAACAATTATAAAGGTAAAATCAGTGTTGGAGGTGGATTGGTCAGGAATAGTTGACCTAAGACATGGGCAGAACATTGATTTTGTAGGACACTGTTTACTTTTACACTTTGGTCTGCCCGTGAGTTGGTCAAACATTATTCAATTTCCCACCATGGTCGGCCGATGTTTACTTTACACGCATCACTAATTTGATTAAACTGTACTAATCCCAATTGCCTTTCTCAGGGAAGGAGACCAAGACATTATGGTTTAAACTTGGGAAAATCACAAAAATAAATGGGTTTCTCATCCTGCTGTACCTGCTTTTTTTTTTCACTATTAGCGCAGCACAACCTTATACCTACATTTTTTTGCTGGTTTTTTCACTTGAAAAAATGCTGCTAAAATGCTGAAAGTGACACCCTGCAGTTTTAAAAAATGTAGCAGTTTTCCAATTCAGTCAGAAAAAAAGTGTGTTCATGAGATTCCTTAAATCTCATAGCTTTTGCTGGTACTGTAAAACGGAGCTTAAAATTTGCCCCAAAAAACTAGGCAAAAACGCAACGTGTGAACATAGCCTACACTGCTCTATCTATCTCCTTATGCGTCGCAAAATCTCCTGTTCCAAAAAGTTAATTCTCGTTTGATGCTTACTTTTTTTTTTAGTTGTTTGCGATCTGTGCTTCTCCGATCCTACTTTTTGACCTAAATTTTGATCAAGAGAACGCTTACCAACTTCGGGCAAGTTACTGTTGTTGATGACCAACTAATCAAACTATGTGTCACTTGTTCTGTCCAGGGCTGCTGTACTTTTTAATAGTCTAACAATGTTTTCTATTGATGGCTTCTCCCGTCTCCTTCATGCTGTCAGATATAATGCTCTGTCAGGCATTTTCTGTGATCTCTTGAAAGCTCCGACAATCAAGCTGACAAATAATACTTTCACACCAATAAATGGAGATTGTAGAAAAGAGAACGGTTTGCTCTTTCTTTATTGATTATTTATACCCTATTTATCTGTTTGATGGATGGAATCAGCTGCCATGAGTTTACTACACAGAAGAATACTTTAATGATGTTGTTTCCTTTACAGCTCCAAAGATGAGAAAAGCCGAAAACGTTTTATGAGAGAACACATTGGTGGCCTACCCTACAGATAGATGATCAAATGTGATTTTTTTTATTCCTCTATTTGTATTGTAGTCGTTTTACATTCCTCAGTCTCTTGTCTATCACATGTGACCATAAGTCCTTTTCTTTATTCAAACCTTATTATGAGTCTCCTAGGCTTAAATAGGTATTCCCATCTCCAAGATCCTATCCCAACATGTAGTAGGTGTAATATTATTATCAGCAAATTCCTCCAATTAGAAATGTAGTATAGTTCTTCTGATTCACTATATCACTTCCTGTGCAGGGCATTGCAGTCGCTTAGCTATCCATGGATACGACCACTAACAACTAACTGTCACTATATGAGTGGTTGTAACCAAGGATAACTTAGCGACTGCAGTACCCTGCACATGGAGTAAGCGATGTAGTGAATCAGAAGAACTATACTACATTTATCATTGGAAGTATTTGCTAGTATTATTAACATTACAACTGCCATATAATAGGAGAAGATCTTGGATATTGGAATACCCCTTTAAATAAAATGTACTTCTTGTCGACTCTGGTGCAGTTTTATCAGAATTGTCTACCAGAAAAAGGGTCTTTGTTGCCCACATCAACCATCCACAGTGCACCTTTTATTTTATCATAAATCAAAGCTGAGCCCTGATTGGTCGCTGTAAGTAATAAAGACAGGTTTTCTTTTAGACAGTTTTGATTAATGAGATTAGTGTGTGATCCGAATTATCAAAAGGAGATTTACAGCGACAAGCAAAAGGTTAACAATGTTTTGAACTTCTGACTTTCAGCCTCCGTTTATCACCAGCCACTATTGCCTCAAACTTGAGACTATTTCGCTTATGATTAGTCATGCAGATTCTTATCATGTCACTGCATTGTTACTGTTTTGCTTTTAAAAATCTAAATTTTTATTTTTATTGTTAGTATTTTGTAAATGCACCTTTGGCGTTCAATATTGCCTGAATCTCGTGCTCTTGATCAGGTTCAGGCATGTCTTGAAAGAAATCTGATCTCCAGGTCTCCTCTACATGTTTCCAAAGTTGCTGCACACTGATCGACTTGCTTGGGTATGTATACAGTTTTTTCATCAACTCTACCCACAAGAGTTTGATTGGGCTGAGGTCCAAATCCAGCACCTCTGCTTCATTGTCATTGCACCATTTATTCGCCAGTCTCAAAGTATGCTTCTGGTCATTGTCCTGCTGGAACACTATGTCGTCCATTTCCTACCCATAGTACTCGAATGTACAAAGTTTGTCTTGTTGGATACAGACATATAGCTCAGCATTAAGACCACCATCGATCCTGGTCAAGTATCCAACACATTTGGCTGTGAAACCACCCCATATTAGTGACGTGCTTCCGGTGCGGTTGTGTTAAATGCCGCTGTCAGATTGGCAGTGGCATTTAACAGGTTAATGGCAACGGGTGGATTGCGATTCCAGCTGCGGCTGTTAGGGGCACATGTCAGCTGTTGAAATCAGCTGAAATGTGCCAGAAAAGATGTGGGCTCAGCGCCGGAGCTCACATCAAAGGGGGAGACCCGACATGCGCCGTACACATATAGTGCATGTCGGGAAGGGGTTAATATAAGTTATACTTTGGCGGGGGGGGGTGTTCTCGGTTTGCTCTGCCACCTCAGCCTTTCTTCACATTGTGTGGATTATATGTAATGTTTTTATTTTATTTTTTTCTATATGTTTTCTTACCATGTACCAATAAAGTATATTAAGTTTTATGATGATATATGGTCATAGTCATACATTCTTAGTTAGGATATCTTGTCATAAGTCTGATAAGTAGTAACGTATTTAAAATATTTTTTATCCTTTTGTGTTCTAATATAATTCATGGTTTTGAGATTTTCTTTGGTTTGTGGTTGGACAAAAATGTCAGTTATGCAGATTAGCAAGTTTTGTTTAGGTTCCAGAGAATACATTGAGGTTACCGATGAGTTCTCCCATATTTCACCATAGTGCTCTTCTGCACATGCTCAGTCTCACACTTTCACTTTCTATTTGAATGTTACATGTAAAGTGGCAGCCCGTCAAGTTTAGTCGTCGATCAGAAAACTCTATTTGTTTTTAACTCCAGTTATCAACATTTTGGGCGAGTCAAGAAATAATGGAAAACTTTTTAAACTACTTTGGAAATAGTTTGAACCCTTGAGCTGCCTTCTGGCATGGACTTTGAAGCCGACCTCTCGCTTGAGCCGGACATGGAGCTTTTTACTAGTGAAGGTATGCTATTGTATGCCTGCGTCTCACTATGACAGCTCTGTGCAGGGTTATGGATATGCTTGATTGATTTATCATTGTAACAAGCTGATTATCTGGGCATTGATACACTGCTGATTTTGCAAGTTTTCCCACCTACAAAGAATAGAGAGGTCTATAACTTTTATCGTAGAAACACTTCAACGGTGAGAGACAGAATCTTAAAAAAAAAAAAACCTAGAAAATCACATTGTAGGATTTTTACATAATGAATTTGAATCTTATTGCACAAAATAAGCATTTAATAGAGTAGAAAAGCAGAACTTAATATTTGGTGCAGAAACCTTTGTTTGCAATTACAGAGGTCAGATGTTTCCTGTAGTTCTTGACATAGTTTGCACACTCTGCAGCAGGGATTTTGGCCCCCTCCTCCGTACAGATCTTCTCCAGATCCTTCAGGCATTGGGGCTGTCACAGGGCAACTACTCCCTCCAAAGATTTTCTATTGTGTTCAGGTGTGGGGACTGGCTAGGTTTCTCCAGGAACTTGAAATGCTTCATACGGAGCCATTCTTTAGTTGCCCTGCCTGTGTGTTTCAGGTCATTGTCATGCTGGAAGACCCAGCCACCACCCATCTTCAATACTCTTACTGAGGGAGGGAGGTTGTTGGCCAAAATCTCCCGATGCATGATGCCATCCATCTTCAATATGACACTGTCCCCTTTTCAGAAAAGCACTCCCAAAGTATGATGTTTCCCCCACCATGCTTCACGGTTGGGACGGTGTTAATGAGGTTCTACTCATCCTTCTTCTTCCTCCAAACACGGCGAGTGGAGTTGATACTATTTTGGTCTCGTGCGACCACATGACCTTCTCCCATGCCTCCTCTAGGTCATCCATATGGTCATTGGCGAACTTCAAATGGGCCTAGACATTTGCTGGCAATGAGCAAGGGAACCTTGCACATCCTGCAGGATTTTCATACATGACAGCGTAGTGTGCTACTAACGGTAATGTTTGAGACTGTAGTCCCAGTTGTCTTTAGGTCATTGACCAGGTCCTCCCGTGTAGTTCTGGCCTGATTCCTGCTCATTCTTAGAATCATCCTTACCCCATGAGGCAAGATTTTTAATAGAGCCCTAGACCGATGAATTTTGACAGTCTTCTTGTGTTTCTTCCATTTTCTAATAATGGTGTCAACAGTTGTTGCTTTTTCACCAAGCAGCTTGCATATTGTACTGTAGCCCATCCCAGCCTTGTGCAGGTTTACAATTTTGTCCCTAGTGTCCATAGACAGCTCTTTGGTCTTGGCCATGGTGGAGGTTAGAGTGTAATTGATTGAGTGTATGGACAAGTGTCTTTATACAGGTAACAATTTCAAACAAGTGCAATTAATACAGGTAATGAGTGCAGAGTGGGAGGTCTTCTTAAAGAAAAACTAACTGGTCTGTGAGATACAGAATTCTTGCTGGCTGGTAGGTGATCAAATACTTATTTCATGCAATAAAATGCAATTTAATTATTTGAAAATCTTACAATGTGATATTCTGGTTTTTATTTTACGATTCTGTCTCTCACAGTTGAAGTGTACCTATGATAAAAATTACAGACCTCTCCTTTCTTTGTAGGTGGGAAAACTTGCAAAATCGGAAGTGTATCAAATACTTATTTTTCCCCACTGTAGATGTGGGAAGGTGAACACAGATTAGTGAAAAGTATTTATAATTTGTGAACTTTTCCATATTTTTTCACATTACATCCACAAGCTTAAATGTATTTTATTGGGATTTTATGTGATATACCGACACAAAGTAGCAAGTATTTGTGAAGTGTAAAGGAAATTGATATGTTTTTTTAAATTTTAGAATGAGTGCTAGTATTTTTTTTTTAATTATTTTACTCGCTTATGCAGCGCCATTAATTCCACAGTGCTTTACATATATTATTTGTACACTGTCCCCATTGGGGCTTGCAATCTATATTCCCTATCAGTATGTCTTTGGAATGTGGGAGGAAATCAGAGAACCCAGAAGAAACCCATGCGAACATGGGGAGAACATACAAACCCTTTTTCTTTAGTTTTTTGCAGTGCTAGCACTCCCCCTTTTTCTTAAGAAAAGGTTCTTTACCAGTCACGCGCCTTAACAGCGTAGAAATACATCTGCATAGTTATATTGAGCTGTGCTGCACTTCCCTGCACATTGTTCAGTGAAAATCTGTAAAGTGGTTGCAGCGATAGTTTAGTTTTTGGTGCAGAGGTGATCAAAGTGAGATAAGACCTCACTTTCTGGAAAAAGAACACCACCTTTACCTGTTATCTGCCGTGCAGAGTGGTGCGTAACACATCATGGAACAATGCCAGCAAGTGCCGAGCTCTGCAAGCGCTGAGTATGACAAATAGCTGTAAAATACCTCCTGGAACATGGAGACATTTTTATAAACCATTAAAGTGAACCTGTCCGCAGACTTTTGCTCAGTAAACTTCATTTTATTTAGACAAAGTTTTGTTGTAAAAAAAAAAAAAAAAATATCTTGATCAAAATGGAGCCGGCGGCCACGCCTGCGCAGTAGCAGCTAACATGTTTCAGTAGATGCTACTGTGCAGGCGCCACCGGCGCCATCTTGATGGAGCTTTTTTTTTTTCGACCAAAATGGCGCTGGTGGCGGCACCTGCACAGTAGCATCTATCGGAACGTGATTGATGCTACTGTGCAGGTGCATCCGCCGGTGCCATTCTGATTAAAATATATATATTTTTTATAACAAAACTATATGTCTAACTAAAATGAAAAGAGGCACCTTATCCTACTACAGCGCAGGCGCCTGTCTGATGAATGTGAATTTTTTTTTTTTCAAACCATAATTCTATGCAGTATGTAAAATAGGGGGCAGGTCAGTGAGGGATCAGTGAACTGTAAGAAGCCATACAGATTAATACCTAATCAGAGCACCACATGAAGACCCCTACAGGCTGCCCCAGAGCACAAGCATATCATTAACTCATAACTGAAAATAAAGATTAAACAATAATACGAGACAGATGTCATCAACCAAGGTATCATTGTAATCAGTATAACTGTGCCGACCTGACACTGTGTGTAGGTTACTGTGCCCAATCCTGCTGACAGGTTCACGTTAAGTCCTTTGTGACATGAGCTGTATGTATATATGTCACTGCTGCAAAGGGGTTCAGAAAACTTCCAGTACAGTATATTATTATACCTCATATATATATATATATATATATATATATATATATATATATATATATATATATATATATATATATATACATATACACTACATGGGCAAAATTATTCAGATACACCACTTAATCATTGAATTCAGGATTCTTATTCCTTCCCATTGTCACAGGTGTACATATTCCAGTCTCTCGCCGGGCCATCTGTTTTTACTAAAATTTGTGAAAGATTGGGTCATTCTAAAGAGCTCATTAATACCAGCGTGGTGCTATAATAAGTCACCGGTGTAACAAGTCAGTTCATGACATTTCTTCCCTCCTTAGTTTTCCACCACCTTAATTGCTGCTTTGAGATGTGGTAACAAAACCTGGTGACAAATTCCCTTTAACAACTCCTGAAGGTAGTGAGCAGTACAGAATGTATAAGTTGCTCCATATTGACTTAAAGCACCACTCCAACATTTATTTAAATTTTCCTCTGGAATGGTACTAACGTCTGTTCCCTGCCCTTAGTAAAATATTTACTAGTTAGCGTTTTCAGCTCTTCCTGGGGCTGCTCCTGTCTGGCTCCGCCATCTCCAAAATTACCAGAAGTCAGAAGTAATGGTCACAAGTTCTCAGTGTCAGTCTATGTGTTGGCAGCAGATTATTCAGGATACTCTCCAAGCATGTGACAACAGAGCTTCTTTATTCAGGAACAATATGCTTAATAGATCAGGAATAAATCATTTGTGTGTCTCTATCTGTGCAGCATCTACAGCAGGATGCTTCTCTCACACACAGACACAGGAAAAACAGGAAATACAGTCACATGCTCTCCCTCTGTGAGCCTCTGGGAGGTTTTTTTTGCTCTGACTTTATGATCAGCATACAAATCTAGCATATAAACACTTATAGACAGGAATGGAGTTGTTGCACCAAACATATTCCAACACCCCCACTCAACAACTACTTATCCTGTTAGTCCCATTGCGGTTCTGAAGTCCACAAACTTGGCTCTTGATAATGGCTTTGTCATACCATCAGCTATTTTCTTGTCAGACTTGCAATAAACAAACTCGAGTACACCACGTTCCACTAAGTCACGTAAATGGTGATGTTTTACATCAATGTGCTGCCTAGTCCTTGCACTAATCTTCTCACTGCTGGCAAGTTTAATGCATCCTTAGTTGTCCTCATAGATAAAAGTTGGTTGAGCTAATGGCTTGCCGAAATCTTCCAAAAGTTGTTTCAACCAAATTACTTCTTGACTTGCATAAGAAGCATATATTCTGCTTCTGTACAAAATAATGCGACTGACACTTGTTTTCTGCTGGACCAAGAAATTGAATTTTCTCCTAACTTGAACAAGTAACCACTTGTTGATTTCCAATCACTTGAATCTCAAGCCCAATCTGCATCCACATAACCTCTGAGAGTGAGATCTCCTGATGCAGATATCTTAAGATTTAGCCTTTGAGTTTCCTTAAGGTATTGAAGAATTCTCTTAATTGTATTCCAGTCTCTTTGTCATGTCTTGCTTACACATCGACAGAGAATTCCTACTGTGGCTGTGATATCCGGACGAGTTGTCGTTACTATGTACAGAAGCTCCCCCACTGCTTGTCTGTAACTCTCATTGCTGGGTAGCAGATCTTCTCCTTCCAACTTTAAGTAGGACGAATCCATTCTGGTTGACGCACCTTTGGCTTCTGACATTCCAAACTGGTTTAGTATTGTGGAAATTTTAGAACTTTGGTAGAGAAGAAAAATCTTCCATCTTCGTCTCTTTGGATTTAGATTCCCAAATAATATGTCACATTTCCAAGGTCCTTAGTATAAAAGTGCTGGTTGAGAATTTCACCTAGCTTTGCAATTTCTCTTTCATTGTGGTAGCTCAGTAAGCTCCCTTTTCTGGAGTTGGTGAAGGGACTCCATCTCTTCAATAGCAGCATTTATCAGCTCCTGTTTCTCGTGGACAGGCAGTTTTTGCATCTCTTGCCATGACTGTGGCTCTGGTTCAGGAAGTGTTCTGACCATATAAGGCTGTGTGTGCACGCTGCAGATTCTGCTGTGGTGTACAGTACCATTATTCCCTATGGGAATTAAAAACCGCTGTGCAGATGCTGCGGAACTTTCCACGCGGATTTTGCTGCGGTTTCAAATCCGCAGAAAGAATTGCATGTCAATTCTTTCAGCGGATTCCGCAGCGGTTTACCATCTCCTCCATTGTGGAGATGATAAGCCACAGGGCAAAACCGCAGGCCAATCCCCAGATAAACCGCAGGTCTTTTGACCTGCGGATTTATCTGCGGATTTTGCAAAATCCGCGCGGATGAATCCGCAGCGTGTGTGCACACAGCCTAAGAAAGACATCTAACTGGGATACCTTTGTTTGGCCTTTCTGATCTCCTGACTGGAGGTTGACTTGGTTCTTCTGTGTCTTCCTTGGTGGCTTTAGAGCTTATCCACATGTCAGTGTTTTCCTTTTCGGTGTCTGGGTTTGGTGATTGAGATTCTTGTTCTTGCTTCTTAAGTTGAATAACTGATGTAACGTCATGGAATTTGAGCGATACAGAGTTTCCATCAATCACTACATCTCTACTGATTGTTACTGTGTTGGTCTCTGGGTGCAGGATTTTGAGTTACACTATAGCCCACCAGGACTCCTTGCTTTGCGTGTGATTCCCATTTGGAACGTTTTTCTTTGGGAACATACACAAACGTTTTGCTTCCAAATATCCTGAGGTGCTTCAGGTTAGGCGTCTCGCAGTTCCATAGCTCATATGGAGTTTTATTTGTGGCTTTACCTGGCACTCTGTTTTGAAGATAGCAAGCTGTCATGATGGCTTCTCCTCAATACGTTGTAAGTAGATTAGCATCAAACAACATACTACTTCCACTTTCACAGAGAGTATGGTTATTTCTCTCTGCAATGCCATTTTGTTTTGGGTTGTATGGAATGGTAGCCTGGAACACGATTCCATCCTTTTTCCAAATGGTTTCCACCTTACCACTTGTATATTCGGTTCCATTATCTGCACGCAGGGCTTTTGGTATTCTTCCAAATTTGTTAAACACTACAGCAAGATATTCTTCAAGTATCTGTGGAACTTCATCCTTACTGTGAAGCAGGTGGGTGTCTGTATATCTGGAGTAGCCATCAATAAATGTGAGAAAATATCTCTTCTTGCTAGGAGTTTGAACACTCTTTGAACCACATACATCTCTGAACCACATACACTCTTTGAACCACATACATGTATCAGATTCAGTGGCTGTGCAGACCTAGTAGTGCTTATTTTAGGAAAGGATTTTCTGGACATTTTCAGATTAAGACAGCTAGTGCACTTCATCATTTGACTACACTGGTTGATTTCAATTCCCATTCTAAGTTGAGCTAGCTTCCTTACTGCTTCTGGGTCTCTGTGCCCAAGACGTCTGTGCCATACATGTATACAGTTCTTATGTAGATTTTGTCTAGCACTGTACACTCTTTCTTTGCATTTTATCTGATAAAGTTCATTGTGGATTTTTCCATCTGTAAGAGTGTGAGCCTTCTTTAAGATAATGCAGCTGTTATTTTTAAAAGTAACTACAGTACCCTTTTGTGTGAGCTTCTTTACTGACAGAAATTTGCATTCAAGGCTGGGAACATGGAGAACATACTTTATTGGGATCTTTCTGCTTTGTGCTGAGGAAACTGGACAGTGTAGGTAGAAGTCTCCTACTCCTTCTGAAGTAATATAGTGACCATTAGCTAAGATGACCTTTTCTGACTTGCTTTCATTAAGGTCAGTTAAGAAATCCTTGTTATTTGTCATATGACTGCTTGCACCAGAATCTATACACCATATCTGCTTTGCAGATTGGCCTGTACTGGTATTTAAATGCAGTTTGAACACATGCAGAATCTTCCTTTACAGCTGTTTTAACCCTTTGATGACTGTTCTGCTTTTTACGCTGACTCATTCTTGCTTTCCAAATTTTGCAGTGTGCTTTAAGGTGACTGGGTTTTTTAAAGACAAAATATTCATCAGTTTATCTTAGATTGCTCATATATTTAGGGAAATCCTGTGTCTTAAATGCGGTTTCTGCTCTGGATTCATTACTACTGATTGCATGCTGCATTTTTCTCTTGGATTCATCCACAAGTTTGCCTTAAACATACTCTAGTGTCAGTCGTCATCTGGCCATGCATCTAGTGCAGTCATGAGTGTGTCATAACTCTCTGGAAGACCACTTAATAGAAGTGCAGCAACATGAAAATCTTTAACTTCTTCTCCAATACCCCTGAGACGCTCCACAATATCTAGGGTGTTTATTATATAGTCCTGCATGTTCGGTCCATCACTAAGCTTAGACTGATACAGCTTTCTCATGAGATAAAGCTTATTGCTGAGATTTGATCTTTCATGCACTTTCTGTAACTCATCCCACATCTCCTTTGCAGTTGCACACTTACATATATGCACAATCTGATTATTATCTACACTATGGGAGATCGTGCTTTATGCTTTCTGATCCTTCTCTAGCCAATCATCTGGTAATGGATGAGGCATTTGTTCTTGAGTATATTTCCACATACCATCTCATATGAGCAGCATCTTCACCTTGAAATTCCAGGACTGGTAGTTCTGGTTAGTGAGGCTTGGCACTGAGAACTTGACAGGATTGCTGTTAGTGGACATCATCTCTGTTGCTCTGTGCTGCTTTTGCTTTGGGCTTCTGTTGCTGTGTTACTCTGGGGTTCTGTGTCACTCTTGGCCCATAACCTGTTGGCAGCGGATTACTCATGATACTCTCCAAGCGTGTGACAACAGAGCTTCTTTATTCAGGAACAATTAGGAGCAATATATGATAAGCTTAATAGATCAGGAATAAATCATTTGTGTGTATCTGTGCAGCATCTACAGCAGACTGCTTCTGTCATACACAGACACAGGAAAAACAGTCACATGCTCTCTCCCTATGTGAACCTCTGGGAGTTTTTTTGTTCTAACTTTATGAACAGCATATGAATCTAGCAACTAAACACTCATAGACAGGAATGGAGTTGTTGCACCAAACATATTCCAACACTATGAGACCTTCATTCTGGCTCTCATAGACTTACATTGAATAATGACTTCTGGCTCGCCCAGCAAACACAGGAGCAACCAGCAGAAGACCGACCGATAACAGATAAAAGACTGCGGCTAGTAAGTATTTTACTAGGGGCAGGGACATGAATTAGTGAAACCACTAAGATGGTGTAATAAAAATATTGGTGTTGTGGTGCTTAAAGGCAACATAATTTATTTGATCAAAGTTAGTGTACGTGAGAGATTGTGCATTCTGCGCCTTCACATGCTTTGCACTTACTCCATACTTGGAAACTTTTTGTAATAGCTTAGTGGGATGGGTAAACAGGCTATTGCCCTATTCACTCGCCCTGAATGTACATCTGAACATGAAGTCTGTTTGGTGACCTGGCATGCCTGCATTATAAACAGGAAACCTCCTGGGAGCTTTTCTTTCCGGAGGCTTTTGCATCTCATTGGAGATTTCACAAGTTTTCTGGGACTCTCCTGGACAAAGTTGTGACCTACCGTATATACTCGAGAATAAGCTGAGGCACCTAATTTTGCTACGTAAAACTGGATAAGCTTATTGACTCGAGTATAAACTGGGCATGCATTGTCCCCTCATCCTTGTCCTGGTATGCGTGGCTCCCCCCGTCCTGTCCTTGTATGCGTGGCTCCCCCCGTCACTGTCCTGGTATGCGTGGCTCCCCCAGTCACTGTCCTGGTATGCGTGGCTCCCCCAGTCACTGTCCTGGTATGCGTGGCTCCCCCAGTCACTGTCCTGGTATGCGTGGCTCCCCCGTCACTGTCCTGGTATGCGTGGCTCCCCCGTCACTGTCCTGGTATGCGTGGCTCCCCCGTCACTGTCCTGGTATGCGTGGCTCCCCCGTCACTGTCCTGGTATGCGTGGCTCCCCTGTCACTGTCCTGGTATGCGTGGCTCCCCCGTCATTGTCCTGGTATGCGTGGCTCCCCCGTCACTGTCCTGGTATGCGTGGCTCCCCCGTCACTGTCCTGGTATGCGTGGCTCCCCCGTCACTGTCCTGGTATGCGTGGCTCCCCCGTCACTGTCCTGGTATGCGTGGCTCCCCCGTCACTGTCCTGGTATGCGTGGCTCCCCCGTCACTGTCCTGGTATGCGTGGCTCCCCCGTCACTGTCCTGGTATGCGTGGCTCCCCCGTCACTGTCCTGGTATGCGTGGCTCCCCCGTCACTGTCCTGGTATGCGTGGCTCCCCCCGTCACTGTCCTGGTATGCGTGGCTCCCCCGTCACTGCCCTGGTATGCGTGGCTCCCCCGTCACTGTCCTGGTATGCCTGGCTCCCCCGTCCTGTCCTAGTATGCGTGCCTCCCCCGTAGCTGTCCTGCTATGCATGGCTCCCCCCATCAATGTCCTGGTATGCGTGGCTCCCCCCGTTGCTGTCCTGGTATTGCGTGGCTCTGCTCATTAAGGTAGTGAATATGTGCTCCACGCCTATGGGAGTGGAGATGCGTGCATATTCATTACCTAATGAGCGGTGCCACATGATCGCTCAGCACATGAAGAACTGCAGGAAGCCGGCACCACAAGATGCTGCGAGAGCGTCGGGACTAACGAGATGCTATGAGGGCACGCTGGAGGGTGTGTAGGGAAGGTAACCTGACAGACGGACTTGTCTGTAGGGAGAAGGGACGGTTTGTGCACTGTAGACGGATGTTTGTAATGACAGAAGGGAAACAGCTGGGGAATATGGAAAAGGACTGCAGTACCTAAGTTTGACCACAAGATGGCAGGAGGGAGCATGAGAACAGGACTTGACAGTAGCTTAAGGCTACGAAGCTTATTCATGGGGGCGGGGAGACAGGAACACAGGAGGGGATTTCCCGAGCAGGGAGATAAATAGGACAGGACAGGGTTTCAGAGAGTTCCAGTCCCAGGAGGAACTCAGGAGGAGAAGAGACAGTGAAGGAGAACGAATAGCAGTGGAGAGCTCGACCAGGGGACTGAGGAGAAAAGAAGTCAGGGGGGTGGCCCCGACATGAAGAACCGCAGAACAGACGAGGCCCCGGGGGTACCAAATTGACGACCTCGGACTGGTGAAACGCTGGCGGTAGATAGGCCTAAGGCAGCCCCAGTGAAAGAGCTGTGAGGAACGTCACAACGACAGAAGGCAGGTGCAGGTACCCGGGCCTGAATACGGAGAGCTGTAAAGGTGCTGCGGTGTATGGTTACAGTCGTCAGGAGGACGACCAATAAACTCGGACCTGTTGTACCCGAAAATCTGCCTCCGTCTCGTCTGTGTCGTCTGTGCGCGGTAAGCAGTGGACCACCCCCCAATCTGGGCCCCTACTACAGGTGAGTAGGATCGGATGTCTTCTGGAAGCCAGTGGCTGCCGCTGTCACTGTACGCACTATAAGAGTAATGAATATTCATTTCTCCTTAGCAGCCGCACAGGCTTTAGCCACAGCTGCCGGCTCCTGCCTCTGTCACCCACTGCTCCACCGCTCCCCCTCCCCTGCCGGCTTTCTGGGACAATGACTCAGATTGGCCGAGAGCTCTTGTGCTCTTCTGTGAGAGAGACGCTGCCAGACATCTCTGGCAGTGACATATCTTGGAGAGGACACAACTAATGGATGTTGGGATCCAACAGGTTAGATCCTTTACTCCCTCGGCATCATCTGTTGCGGAAGAGTATATGACTCCCCTTATATACTACAGGATATTGGTGGGTTTATCCTTATTCAATCCACTGTGTATTAGGGGTCTTTACTCTTGTTAACAAGAGCTCATATTAATTGTCTAATACAAGCATATGCTTTAGTGATTTCCCAATAATACTTATAGTAATTCTCATGGCTCTTTTTCCTGATACAAAATCGTAATCTCTGTTCTTTATCTGACCTCATATTTTTATAGTTCTTTACATAATTTGCATTCCAGCATTAGCTTTTTTTGTGGTTGATGGAGTTGGAAACCGAGACTTCAGCACAGACTGAGACCCAGGAGAGCTGACGATGGAATTCGTCAGCTTGTTTTTGTCTGGTGCTCTCTTTGTGTTGTAATGTCTGGCTGCTCAGCTAAAACCTTCGTTTGCTCACAGAGACAGGTAAAATAGTATATGTTATCCGTAATGGGTTGCGAATGATCACCCCGTACCTTTCATTAGTAGACACTTTCCATGTTGCATTTTCAAGATGTCTTGTAGGAATTGTCAGAGGCTATTAAATCTAAAGGCAGCTGGTATCTGTATTTGTAAGCGCGAATGCTTTTCCTTAAAGTTTTTATGTACTAACTTTTAGTAACTTGAATATTTTCTTTTATTTCTGAAGATCTTCCTAATAAGACTGTCACAAGATCTGCAAATGAAATCAAGAACAAGTGCACATCCAAGTAAGACCAGAGATCATATATATACATATACACAGTGGCTTGCAAAATTAGTTATCCCCCTTGGCATTTTTTATGTTTTGCTACCTCTCAACCAGGTATTTCACTGTTTATGTTAGGGTTTTCATCAGTTCATGTAAAGAGCATGCCTACAACTGTCAACGTTTGGTTTTCTTATTATTGTGAAGCAAACAACACATAGGACAAAATACTGTATATACTCGCGTATAAGCCGAGATTTTCAGCCCATTGTTTGGGCTGAAAGTCCCCCTCTCGGCTTATATGCGAGTCATATACCTTGGGTCGGCGGGGGAGGGGGAGCGGGGTGTCAGAGATCATACTTGCCCCCCTGGCGCGTCTCTGCAGCCCCCCTGCTTTTCCCACGCCTTCCATCAGCGGTCACGTGGCACCGCTCGTTAAAGTCATGAATATGTGCATATTCATGACTTTAATGAGCAGTGCCATGTGACTGCTGAAGGAAGAGCTGCCGGAGACGCAGGGGCTGCAGAGACCGCGCCAGGAGGGGGTAAGTATATGCGATATTCACCTGTCCCCGGTCCATCGCTGCACGCTGCTCTGCCCTCCCTGTCCTCTGTCAGTGACGTTCAGGCAGCAGAGGGCGCGATGACAGTTAGTGCACGCTGCGCCCTCTGCTGCCTGAATGTCACTGACAGAGGACCCAGAAGACAGTGCGGGCGCAGCGATGGACCAGGGAAAGGTGAATATCGCAGGTGCTAGGGCCCTGAGCCGCCTGCTCAGGACACCGGCACCTGTCCCCCAGCGACGAGAGTTCAGTGTCATATTTTTTGTAATTTGCAGCAGCGTCATATGGGGGCATAATCTATTTAGCATTTTATGGGGCATCATATGGGGGCATAATCTATGGAGCATCTTATGGGGCATCTTATGGGGGCATAATCTATGGAGCATCTTATGGGGCATAATCTATGGAGCATCTTATGGGGCATAATCTATGGAGCATCTTATGGGGGCATAATCTATGGAGCATCTTATGGGGGCATAATCTATGGAGCATCTTATGGGGGCATAATCTATGGAGCATCTTATGGGGGCATAATCTATGGAGCATCTTATGGGGCATAATCTATGGAGCATCTTATGGGGGCATAATCTATGGAGCATTTTATGGGGGCCTATTCTATGGGGCAGCATATGGGGGCATAATCTATGGAGCAGCATATTGGGCATAATCCTTGAAGCATCTTATGGGGGCATAATCTATGGAGCAGTTTATGGGGGCATAATCTATGGGGCATCTTATGGGGGCATAATCTATGGGGCATCTTATGGGGGCATAATCTATGGAGCATCTTATGAGGGCATAATCTATGGAGCATCTTATGGGGGCATAATCTATGGAGCATTTTATGGGGCCATAACCTTTATGGAGCAGCATATGGGGCATATTATTCTATGGATCATCCTATGGGGCCATTATTAACCTTTGTGCAGCATTATATGGGGTGTATTTTGTATGGAGCATCTTATGGGGCCATTATGAACTGTATGGAGCATTATATGGGGCTTCTGATTCAATATGGATATTCAAAAACATTTAACCTACTGATGCCTCAATTAATTTTACTTTTATTGGTATCTATTTTTATTTTTGAAATTTACCAGTAGCTTCAGCATTTCCCACCCTGGGCTTATGCGCGAGTCAATAAGTTTTCCCAGTTTTTTGTGGCAAAATTAGGGGGTTGGCTTATACTCGGGTCGGCTTATACACGAGTATATACGGTAACTGAAAACTTCAGTGTGCATAACTATTCACCCCCTTAAAGTCAATGCTTTGTAGAGCTTACTTTTGTGGTAATTAGAGCTGCAAATCGCTTTGGATAAGTCTGTCTGAGTTTTCCACATCTTGCCCCTGGGATATTTTACCATTCCTCAAGTCAAAACTGCTCCAGCTCCTTCAAGTTAGATGGTTTCCTCTGGTGCACAGCAATCTTCAAGTCTGACCACAAATTCTCTGTTGCAAAATACAGGAATATTCTTAACCAAAACTTCTTTCTGTCTGTCAGCGATTTGAGACTGGGACGGAGGTTTGCCTTCAAATAAGACAATGCCTGTAGATAATCCCCCGATGTAACCTGAAAGATAAGAAAAATGAGTTAGATTATGCTCACCCGGGGATCCGGTCCAGTCCGATGGGTGTTGCGGTCCGGCACCTCCCATCTTCTAGAGATGACATCCTCCTTCTTACTTCTGCCGCGGTTCCTGCGCAGGCATACTTTCTCTGCCCTGTTGAAGGCAGAGTAAAGTACTGCAGTGCGCAGGTGCCGGACCTCTCTGACCTTTCCCGGCAGAAGTATGAAGGGGGACATTATCGCATGAAGATGGGAGGCGCCGGACCGGACCGCGACACCCACCGCAACCGCCCCCGCCCCCCGGTGAGTATAATCTAACTTGATTTTCTTATCTTCAGGTTACATCAGGGGCTTATCTACAGCATTACAGAATGCTGTATATAAGCCCCTGATGGTGGCCGCATCTTATAGGCCAAAAATGGGGTGACAGATTCCCTTTAATGTCTGGTCTTTACTCCAACACATTCACATATTTCTCTTTAAAACACTCGATTGGTACTTTAGCAGTATGCTTTGGGACATTGTCCTATTTGAAGGCAATCCCCAGTCCCAGTCTCAAATCACTGACAGACAAAGAAGTTTTTGTCAGGAATATTCCTGTATTTTGCAGCATCCATCTTCCCCTCAATTAGAACCACTTTCCCTGTCCCTGCTGCCGAAAAACATCCCCATAGCATGATGATGCCACCACCATGTTTCACTGTGAGTATGGTGTTCTTAGAGTGATGAGCTGTGTTGGTTTCCTGCCAGAAATAGCATTTACCTTGGTAGCTGAAAAGGTCAATTTTGGTCTCATCTGACCACAGCACCTTCTTCCAGACATTTGGGAAGTCTCCCCCATGTTGTTTGGCAAACTGAAAACAAGGCTTACAATTTTTTTGTGTAACAAAGGCTTTTTTTCTGCCCACTCCTCTATAAAAGCCTCCTCTATGGAGTGTATGGCTTATGGTGATCTTATGAACAGATATTCCTGTCTCTGCTTGGGAACTCTGCAGCTCCTTCAAGGTTACCTTTGGTCTCTGTGCTGCCTCTCTCATTAATGCCCTCCTTGCCCGGGCTGAGAGTTTTGGTGGGCGATCCTCTCTTGGCAGGTTTGTTGTGGTACTATGTTCTTTCCATTTGATGATAATGGATTTGATGGTGCTTCAAGGGATCAACAGAGATTGGGATATTTAATTATAACCCAATCCTGACTTGTAATTCTCAACAACTTTGTCCCTGAATTGTTTGGAGATCTCATTGGTCTTCATGGTGGTGTTTGGTTAGTGGTGCCTCTTTCTTAATGGTGGTGCAGCCTCCGTGGCCTTCCAGAAAAGGTAAAGTGTATATACTGACAGACCATATGACACTTAGATTGCACACAGGTGGACTTCCTTTCACTAAGCATGTGACTTATGAAGGTAATTGCTTGTTCCTGAATTTTTTAGGGCCTTCAATGCAAAAGGGGTGAATACATGTGCACATGCCAATTGTTAGATATTTGATCCTACAAATTTAATTTATGTCCATATTTTTCTGTGGTTTTTTTTTTAAATTACTTTCTGTTGGTTATGAGTGTAGTAATCACTGAAACTAGGGATTTAGCTGAAGAATATATGAAAAATATTTGCAAAAATGTTTCACATGTAGTGTACATATAACTCCTTCCTCTTAGGCCATGTTCAGTATTTGGTCAGTATTTTACCTCAGTATTTGTAAGTCAAAACCAGGACTGGGTGAAAAATACAGAAGTGGTGATGTGTTTGTATTAGGGTATGTGCACATGTTGCGGATTTGTCTGCAAATTTTTCCGCACAGAATCCGCATCTCTTGGCAGAAAACACAGGTGCGTTTTTGATGTGGTTTTTCATGCGCTTTTTTCATGCAGATTTGTATGCGTTTTTGTAAGCTAAATAAAGATATGTTATTTAACAAAAAAAAAAAGATTTGTGATGTCATTTCTGTCCAAACTCCTCATTTACCTTTGTCTAAACCACATACACAGATAGATAGATAGATAGATAGATAGATAGATATCGGATAGATACATAGATATATCTATCCATATATCTATCTATAGATATATCCATAGATGTATCTATAGATGTATCTATAGATATATCCATAGATATATCTATATCTATAGAAATATCTATAGATATATCTATGTCCGTAGATATATCCATAGATATTTCCATAGATATATCCATATCTGTGTTTATTAATGAACAATATGTTTCATTTAAAAAAAAATGAAAAAAAATAATGGCGTGGGCTCCCGCAAAATTTTCTGTGCCAAAGGGGGAAAGCCGACGGCCGGGGGCCAATATTTGTAGCCTGGGAAGAGGGTGATACCCATGGCCCCTTTCCGGGTAATGAAAATCAGCCCGCAGCTGTCTGCGTAGCCTTTACTGGCTATTAAAATAGGGGGACCCCAAAAAAATGACGTGGGGTCCCCCTATATCTTATAGCCAGAAAGGCTATGTAGACAGCTGCGGGCTGATATTCATAGCCTAGGAAGGGGCCATGGATATTGCCCCCCCCCGGCTACAAATACCAGCCTGCAGCCGCCCCAGAAATGGCGCATCTCTAAGATGTGCCAATTCTGGCACTCAGCCCTTCTCTTCCCGCTCCCGTGTAGCGGTGGGATATGGGGTAATAAGGGGTTAATGTCACCCTGCTATTGTAAGGTGACCTTAAGCCCGGTTAATAATGGACAGGTGTCAATAAGACACCTATCCATTATTAATCTTCTAGTTTGAAAGGGTTAAAAAAACACACACATAAGACTAAAGTATTTCAATGAAATAAAACACAACATAGTTTTCATATTTTTATTACACGCCCATATCCGAGCGACGCCCACGGTTTCCTGTAAAAAAATAAACCAACTGTATACTTCCTGTCCGACGCAGTCCATTTAATAACGAGTGTCCCACGACGATTTCTCCTATAGAACAGTGACATCAGGTGATGTCACTGCTCTATAGGGCCTCCCAGTGATGAACTGACAGGAGACAATGGCTCCTGCAGTGCATCACTGAGGTTACCTGAGTTCAGGCTCTCACTTTACACCTGATGTCAGTGTTCTACACCGAAGATCGTTGTGGGACCCTCATTATTAACTGGACTACGTAAGGTAAGTATAGGTTATTTTATTGTTTTATTTTTATTAAAGGAGACGAGGGCTTCGGGGATTAGGTGATTGGTAATTATATACTCTATGTTATGTGTTGTATGTTATATGTATGTTTTGTATGCTATATGTTGTATGTTCTGTATGTTTGTTTTTTTTTTGGGTTTTTGTTTTTTACATTCAACACATTAGCCGGATGATGGGACTACTACTGTTCCATCATTGGCTAATGTGTCACTCACTCTCCTTGTAGCAGGCATAGCCCGATGGGACAACAGACCCCCAGACAGCCCCGCAGACCCCCCGCATAGCCCTGCAGACCCCCCCCGCACAGCCCGCAGACACTCTGCACTGTCCCATCAGACCCCCCGGACAGCCCCACAGACACGCACACACACATACACGCAGTCACCGCCTACACACCATACATGCACAGTCACCGCCCACACTCTTTCCTCCTCCCAATCTGCAGCGTTTCATCCGCAGCAAAACCGCAGATCTCTTTTAGACCTGTGATTTTGCTGCGGATGTGCCCGACTCAATGCAAGTCAATATGTGCAGAAACGCTGCAGATCCGCACGAAGAATTGACGTGCTGCAGAAATGAACCCTCAGCGTTTATGCTGCGAATTTTTCGCAGCATGTGCACAGCGTTTTTTGTTTTACATAGAATATAAAGGTAATGTACAACGCAGAAGATTCTTCTGCTGATCTGCAGGGCCAAATCCGCTGCTGATCCGCAGTAAAATCAGCAATGTGAGCACATACCCTTATACTTTTACTGTGATTGTTACGCTCCTGGTGTTTGTTTATATATACTGATGTAAAATACCGAATGTGTGAACGTGGTCTTACTCATATAACCTCTGCAAACCCTGATGCCATATGAGTTTTCGTCATAATTCATCAAATTAATTTCCTTTCAACATTTGCTCCTATATATTAATATGTTTGCACTTTTTTACATTCCTTTTAAGAGACATGAATCTACGATATATATTAATATCTTTTATATTAACTAAATATAAAAGTTTAAATCACCCGTCCTTTTTTCTCAAATGTGAATACAAAAATTTAAAAAATGTACCCATTTGGTATTGTTGTATG
The DNA here is from genome assembly GCF_039654945.1 of Dendrobates tinctorius. Lineage (NCBI taxonomy): Eukaryota > Metazoa > Chordata > Amphibia > Anura > Dendrobatidae > Dendrobates > Dendrobates tinctorius. Next base: position 6,256,003 of record NW_027361897.1, on the reverse strand, counting down.
TGTAATTACCCAAACTAATAAAATATGATCATGTATCCCAGAGCAGAGCGGATGCCATAGAAAGTCATAATCCTGTCTCCTAACCTGTGCATTTCTAAGTGGTGGGGTTCTCAGGACCCAGACTCACACCAATGTGCTCATAATTAATGAAGCTAAAACATGATATATCCCAAAAGTTAAAAAATATCTTAATTATTTAATAGTGCTACTGCCTGCGCCTCGTCAGTACTGTGGTTCCTGCATGGCCGCGCACTCATGATGGCTGGTAACAAAAACTCCTAGTATATCCTTACCATTGTTAAAGACATACTGGGAGCTGAAATTTCATGCAGCACAATTGTATATTGGGCTGACTAGACATTGCAAGTGCTCGTTGTACTAAACTTAGTGATGTACTAACGATGGTTCTGGTGATGTAGTTGTGTACCGACAGTGGTTCTGTTGACGTAGTCATCTAGATGTAGCAATATTTAATATATTAGACCTGATAGTAGATCATTATAGGGTCAGCGTGCCAAACTAAAAATATAGCTGTCTGAATGAAGCTATATATGTCAGCTGAACAAGTATTTGTCTAAAGCATCCATACACTATAGACAGCGGTCCCACCATTTGGCTGGCAGCTATCTCACCCAACTCTCCCATACACAGTAGCTCTTACTTTGTTGAGCGCTCTTGTGTTCCCTATAAGAGAACATCTCTGGTGGTGTGCTTTTCTTTTACAAAGCAAAAGGATCCGCAGTCCCAAATCGGACATGCTGGATCCTAATCTCCCTTACAATCATTAGACTTTCTGTCTATCTCTGGGTTCTGCCAACTTTAGTATAATGTGTATGAATTCAGTAAAGTTCAGCTTCCGTACCGAACACCTACCGTTCGGCCACTGACTTCACCAGGAAGTCCGTGTTAAATCTGCTTTGGCACGTGAAAGCTACTTTGTGATTCCTTGTTATGGGACATTACTGTTTGGGTCCGGCTCCCTGAACACCGGGTGTTTGTCATGCTGCCATTTGCAAACACCGCATGTGATTGGCAGTGAAATCATCCCCTCCTGTCAGAGAGCCGCGGTTCCCACGCTGTCAAAAGACAGCGTGAGCGCTCAGCTGTAATCGGATGTATAAAGTTTTCCTCCGGTCACTGGTGTCAGCGGATGGGACTACAGCTCCCATCATCGGACACCTGTTGCCCCTAATAACAGCGAGAGGAGGAGCGGCTAATGGGTGTATTCATTAGCCGGCAACTGCGTTGTAAATAAATAATTATTAAAAAAACGGCATGGGTTCCCCTGTATTTTTGATAACCAATCAGGCAAAACTCACAGCTGTGGGCTGCAACCCTCAGCTGTCAGCTTCATCAAGGCTGGTTTTCAAGACTAGAGGGGTTCCCACGCTGTTTTTTTAAATTATTTAAATAAATAATTTAAACTATCGGCATGGTGTCCCTCCATTTTTGACAACCAGCCTTGCTAAAGCAGACAGCTGGGGGCTGGTATTCTAAGGCTTGTAAGGGGTTATGGATGTTGGCTCCCCCAACCTAAAAATAGCAGCCCGCATCTGCCTAGAAAAACCTGAACATGTTAAAAGAAGCTCAGAAAACTGAACATATGTTCAGCAGGTGCAGATGTTCTTTCTTTTTAGTGTTTAATTAGCGCTTTTTCAAATGGATTACATAGCAGATCTGCCTTTAACAGATATCATGTGGACATAATTCAAACTGAGTATCAGTAAGGAGCGTGACCACTTAAAGTGCCTATGGCAGCCTAAATGCCAACTAAAGCCCTGATTTAAGTTGAAATCTTTCAATTTATTGAAAACTTTTTGTATTTTTAGTGTCGCCACAACAAATGAAGCCATCTACCATCATGAATTTAGCCAAAGTCTTCATCAGGAAGTGGAATTCCATGAATCAATCATTACCGCAGAGAGTTCAGTGGAGACTTCGTTACATCGCTTTACTATGGAGTCTAATATTGACAATACTGCTGAACTCTTACCATCCGGAGGGATTCATAGTCATCACCATGGCATAAAAACTGCCGTCAGTGAGACTTCCCCACCACAGCTCACAAGTACTGGTTTTAATCCAAAGGGCAATGTTGATTTAATTAAAGACCATCCAAGCTCATCATCAACATACTGTCAAGGAAAGGAGCTAAGAATAAAATCAACCAAAAAATTGGCCCAACCAGGTTTGGACCTACCTGAAGGTGTTTTGGACATGGGTGGAAAAGAGCCTCATGACAATGTCACCTCGGATCTCTACAGCGATGGAACAAATGGAATACATCTGGAGACACAAAACTGCTCAGAAGACATTGAACAGATAGCCAATCTTGAGAGAAAAGCAGATGATCATGAAGATCTTTACGCTGATTCCAATCTTTATGAAAGAAAACAACGTACATTTGCTTTCGATTTTAGACAAGAGCTCAGATTAAAAATGGAAATGACAGATGATACACTGCTCAAGAGCAAAGTATGGAATGTACCAAACCCCGCTAAAAAACACAGAAAACTGTCTGGAATGAAATTAGAACCTGGAAACGTCAAACAGATAGAATCCACCAAGGAAGGTGATTATATACAAACTGGTCATGGAAAAAATGATGAAGAAACATTCATACTGAAAAATACAGAACATAAAGGACAGATAAATGGTCCTCACAGGCAGGATGTAGTCACTTCTCAAACATTTATAGATGTTCCAACAGATCATGTAAGCAATGCGACAGATGACATAAGATTCAATGAACTTCAAGATAATAAGACAAGTGATGATATTACTGTGAAACATGCTGCCTGCTATGCAGATCAAACCCAAAAGATGTCTCACCATGGTTTTAAAGAAGAAAATCAATGTGAAGGTGAAGCAGCAAATGATAAAACACTGAAAGATGAAGTTTACCTCAAAACAGTTAACAACAAGAACAATCAGAAATTAGATGTAGAAAGTAATGCAAGTAAATCATTTAATGACAATGCAAGCTCGAAAGTAAAATATGATAGCATTTCGGGCATTACGGGTATGTGCCCTTTAGGGATCAACTCCAGTAAAGTTACATTCTTATCTCTACAAGATGAAAATAGTAAGAATATGGACAAACCTCAAGGTTATTTCAAGACATTATCTTCTGAGGGAGACAGTCTATGTCTAGAAGGTATAAGTTGTGAGAATATAAACAATCCATCTCAAGGTTATTGCAGGACATTATCTTCTGATGGAGACAGCCTTTCTCTTGGAAGTAGAAGTATTGAGGATATGAACAATCCATCTCAACGTTATTTGAAGACATTATCTTCTGATAGAGATAGCCAGCCATCTCCTCAACCGAATATACCAACATTAGCTTCACAAGATTTAGAAAATCCAGAGTATCATCCTCAAATTTGCTCAAACATTGTTGTTATTGGTAGGATAGAAAATAATGATTGGAATGCTAGAGTCATTGACATTTTAAGAAACAATATTACAGATCAGCTTGAATTCCAAAAAAACGGAGCTCTTTTAACCATTTGTTCTGAAAAGGAATATTCTGAACAGTCATTGACACCTCAAGAACTAAGTAGTAGTCAATGCTATGAGATTAATAGTGTTTCTTCAGAAAGTGACTTAATATCTACTGGTTCTGCTACTGTTAATGATGGAATAGCAAGGAAAATTTCTAGCAAGGGTATCATAAAAGATTTCAATGATACTGGACAATCGGCTTTGGCTGATGAGCATCATGCTAAACATGAACCCCCAGAAGAACACCAGGAGGATTACTTTGTCATCGACCAGGAAGACCAGATTTCCTCAAATAATCTAAGTGTTAACAAGCATTGCAGAAGGGATAAAATTAATATCATAGAAATAACAATGAAACCAGTTCATTCACATGCCAAAAACTCTGGGACAACAATTCAGAAAGAATTTCCAGAAAAGGAAGACTCATCTGAGATTGTGCTGCAAGCTAGGTCAAACAGAAACCACAATGACAGTGTCACAAGTTCTAAAATGAAAAGTAATGAAAGTCTACAAATTAATAGTTCACCAATATCCATCAGATCTGTTCTCTCCATAAACTCTTCTAACCGGGCCAACAAGACCACATGTGCTTTGTCTGAATCTTCTTTATCCAGTCCAATCAAATTTTTCTCTCCATGTGAATTTGATGAGTTTACATCTACATTTCCTGATGCTTCCAACCAGAACCTGAAGAATTTCCCTGACATTTCCCACCAGTGCAAACCCATCTCTGTACATTCACTTGACCATTACAACAACATTTCTCTAGATCTTCATAATAAATGGCAAAGCACCCGTCCTCATGCGTTGTACCAGTCGAAAAGCAATTCATTTAATTTGTCCGAAATCACCTTGGATGATTCACCTAATCAGTGTACAGTCACCATTTCAGATTTGAACCACTCCATGGTAAGCCTTTTAGATCCTTCCAGTCAATTCAGAACTACAGTTCAAGAATCATCTTTTGAGAGCACAATCACTTGTCTTGAAACATCTGACCAGTTCACAAGCATCTCTCAAAATTCAACCTACAAGGACCCAAACAAATCATCTGATTCCTCTGCCTTCTGCACAACAACACCTTCAGATCCATTTTTTCATCACAGAAATAACACATCACTTTCATCTTACCAAGGCAATTTGAATTCTATACAAACATCTGATCAATGTTCAATCATTAATTCTGATTTCGCATTCAATTGCAGTACATCTTTAAATATATCTGACTTTACCAGCCGTCTTGAATACAACTCGCCTGATTTTCCGGAACTTTTCACAAGCTCCTCTTCAGGTTCATCTAATAACTGCTACAATATTGCTCCAGATCCATTTAACCAGTGTACACCGTCCATTCTTGATTCAACCTACAAGAGGAAAAATGGTTCTTTTCATCAGCTCTACTCATCTGATTCCTCTAACTTGTGCACAATGACCAGTTCAGATCCATCTGACCCATGCAAACATGACATAACACAATTACTTGACCAGGTCAAAATCAAATGTCTAGATACAGTAGATCAGTGTTCGACTACGAGTCCGGATTCAACACTCCAACACACTGGCAATTCTGTAAATCCATTTGAACAATGTACAACTTACTTTTCTGATTTAACCAATCATTGCAAAAACAAGTCATCTGACTTGTCCCACCAGTGCACAATCACTTCTTCAGACCTAGCCAATTATCGGCCAGTTATTACGCCAGATTCAGCTCATGACTGTGGGTTCACTTCTGGAGGCCTATCTGATAAGTATACAACAACCTCTTCTCATTTAACCTACGAAGGGACAAAGAACATCGCTAATTTGTCTAACCAGTGTGTGATCAACTGCTCTACCTTATCAAAGCAGTCCACTTCTCCACACTCATCAGATCAGTACACAATAATTTCTCCAGATGCACCTGTTCAGTGCACAACCACTGCTCATCCAACTTATCAATGCACAACCAACTCTTTGGATCAATCTGATCAGTGCACAACCATTGCTCTAGATTCTTCTGATCAGTGCACAACCATTGCTCTAGATTCATCTGATCAGTGCACAACCATTGCTCTAGATTCATCTGATCAGTGCACAACCATTGCTCTAGATTCATCTGATCAGTGCACAACCATTGCTCTAGATTCATGTGATCAGTGCACAACCATTACTCTAGATTCATGTGATCAGTGCACAACCATTGCTCTAGATTCATGTGATCAGTGCACAACCATTGCTCTAGATTCATGTGATCAGTGCACAACCATTGCTCTAGATTCATCTGATCAGTGCACAACCATTGCTCTAGATTCATCTGATCAGTGCACAACCATTGCTCTAGATTCATCTGATCAGTGCACAACCATTGCTCTAGATTCATGTGATCAGTGCACAACCATTGCTCTAGATTCATCTGATCAGTGCACAACCATTGCTCTAGATTCATCTGATCAGTGCACAACCATTGCTCTAGATTCATCTGATCAGTGCACAACCATTGCTCTAGATTCATCTGATCAGTGCACAACCATTGCTCTAGATTCATCAGATCAGTGCACAACCATTGCTCTAGATTCATCAGATCAGTGCACAACCATTGCTCTAGATTCATGTGATCAGTGCACAACCATTGCTCTAGATTCATGTGATCAGTGCACAACCATTGCTCTAGATTCATCAGATCAGTGCACAACCATTGCTCTAGATTCATCTGATCAGTGCACAACCATTGCTCTAGATTCATCTGATCAGTGCACAACTATTGCTCTAGATTCATCTGATCAGTGCACAACCATTTCTTTATATTCATACAAAAATATACCTTCACTTCTTAATTCCTACCAACATACATGTTCTCCAACTCCATCCCATCATTTCCTAACCAATTCTTATGAAACATCTGACCTTCATACAAATGCGTCTGATCCATCTTGCCAAACTCCTCTTCCTGATTTAAGGAAACAATGTGTAATAAACACTGAAAACCAACCATTACTGTGCAACATTAACTCTGACCAATCCTTAAATGTCTCAGCTTCTGACATATCTGATTCGCGCACAAAAGATCCAATTTATGAATTTAAAACCACATCTTCACGAACTGAAGAAATGGAATCCTCTCATGGATCCTCCTTTCAGTGCACTTTTGATCTTCCTAATGGCATAAATCAATTAACAAAAAATTCTCCAAATCAATGTAATCAGTATATGGACAACGCTAATGACCCCAGCAACCGGAGCTCAACCTGTCATCAGAACATATCTACTTCTGATGCTTCTCGTCACTGCGTTGCCTATTCAAACTTCCATACAGTCTCTGAATATGATTTACACAAGTCACGTGCAACCACTTTACAAAATTCATCTCAACAGAGCACGACCTCACCCCCAGATCTTCACATATCCTCCGATCCTGATCTACCTGGTAGGTCTGCAACCTTCTTCAGTGATTCAGATTTACCGGAATCTTCCACAACCATCAACCCAATTACAATCTGTCAGGATACGATCACTTCAATGCAGTCATCAGACCAATGCACTAACATTTTTGTGAATTCTCAGCTGTCTGAATATAATATAGATTGCAGATCTTTCAAAGAGCCAACACAAGATGAATATGGACGTGTAATTAAACAGCATGAATGTTCCTTTTTAGGAGAAGTTAGGAGAATATACTTAGATAATCAAGGCAAAGGCTTTTCATTATTAGACTCTGGGATTGTTTTAAGAAAAAGAGTACATCGATGGAAAAATGTTACCCTGATGATAATGGTAAGTTTACTGCTATACTAGTAAGTTTACTTGTACTAATACTAAAGAATACTACTAATACTACTACTACTACTGTAAAACTACTACTACTACTACAAAACTACTACTACTACAAAACTACTACTGATTCCACTACAAAACTACTACTACTACTACAAAACTACTACAAAACCACAACTACTACTGCAAAACTACTAATTCTACTACTTTAAAACTACGAATACATAGCCAGGAATGTGGATATACAAAAATACCATAATTTAATTAGGGACACTCTCTGTCCAAATAGCATATCATCAAGAAAATATGAGAGTTTAAATTCCCTCCAAAGAAAGGAAAATATCAGAAAAATACTAATAATACATTTTGTCGTCTATACAAAAAGTTCACTTTATTAAATATAAAAACAGTTCATCAAATGACAAAACATACAATTACAAAAAATATTATACAAATGTAAGAGGCAGATAATGATGCAACCGTGGTTGTGACATGGAGACATATGTAAACAAGGGACCAGAAACTCCCATGTAAAAATCAATAATTATAATGCTAACAACAATAAGTGTCATCTATTAAATATTAATGTAAACATAAATAGAAAATTATTTTAAATTTTAATAGAGACACACTACCTTAAAAAGAGGGGAGGAAACATCCCAGTATAATCCATTAAGTAGTGTTAGCAAAAAAGATCATGTGTATAAACATCAAGAGTTCCCTTACCCATAATAAAGAAATGTCGCCACGTCACACAAAACACCCCGACGCGCGTTTCGCACCTCGCTTCCTCGGGGGGCGATATAATCCCTCCTGAAATTGTTCACCTTAAATAGGCCCTCATATATGAGCCGGATCCAATCGCTCTGTGTAAAACGAGCGCATGGAGTCCGGCACCACTACATCACTTCCGGCGTCGGGCGTGCCATGTCCCAGGAGCAATTGCTCCACTGACGTCAGTGGAACATGGGCGCGTCATATCGACACCTTCCGTGATGAGGGTAACCTAGGAGCCGCCGTCAACATGCGCACACACAGAGCGATAATATTGAAGAAACAACCAATAATGATGAAATCCATATAAGATACAAAAACCGCATATCAAACTAAAACCCATACATACAAACTGCATAAATGCAAATATATACATTATTATATTTATATGTTATATATTAAATTAAATTATACCGCATCCATGCATATTATCAAGAGATAATAGACATACTAAACACCCCCACTGAAACGCATATACAAACAATAAAAACACATATAAATATACAAAGGAGGAAAAAAAAAAAAAACAACTTTTTAATAATAAACAAAAAATAATAATAATAACATATAATATACAAAAAACACAAAACAACACTCATATGGAAAACATGAAAGCAAAATAGAGATGGTTCCAATCCAGAAGATAAAGGGCCCATTCAAACGAACAAATCATCTGCTGCAATACTGTGAATATAAAATACAAAAATACATACAATTAAAATCAGGGAGAATAAAAAGACTCACATAAGCGAATATTGACTAATGAGATGCAAGGCTGAAAATAACACATGCACATACATAAGCCATGTGTATATATGTGCACATAAATTGTGCACACAATATTACCAATATATAGGTGAATATTTGTCAAACAAAAGCAAAAAGAGAAATATATACAAAAAAATATAAATAAAATCAAATAAATTGGAGGAGGAAAATGGGGGGTGGAAAAACCATATAAAATGAATCACATATCACAAAAAAGATGAGAAACTAAGTTTCTCATTTAATCCACATGGTGTCATTGTGCCCAACCTCACAATCCACTTACATTCAAGTTGGGATAATTTACGTTTCAAATTACCACCCCTAATCCCTCCATGGATACGGTCAATCCCCCGTACCTTGAGTAGGTCCGGGTTGGATGCATGTTTTAACCTGAAGTGACGTGGGATGGTCTTCAAAGAGGCTATATCCTGAACAGTTGGAGCTGACATAATGTCCCTTACATGTTCCCTCACACGCACTCGCAATTCGCGAGATGTAAGACCCACATATATTAACCTGCAAGGGCAAGTTGCATAATATACAACAAAATCACTCGTGCAGGAAATATATTCACGAATTTTATAGGTCTGTGTTCCATCCGAGGAACAAAATGTAAAGGCCCTCTCGATGTTCCTGCAAGAAATACAAGTACCACAGGGAAAACATCCCACCCGTGGCCTTCCCGTATAAAAAGGCAAAGATGGACGGGAAACATAGTGACTCTTCACTAGTAAATCCTTAAGATTATTACTCTTTCTAGCTGTCAAAAGTGGTTTTTCCGGCAATACCTTACCCAGTACAGAATCAGTTTTTAAAACAGACCAATGTTTATTCAGGATCCCTCTAATAGCGTTCCACCTATTATTATAGGTTGAAATAAACCTGACGTTATTAATATCATCAGTCTTCCCCCTACTGCCGGACAGAAGCTGTCCACGGTCCGATGTTTTAGCACGTTGATATCCACGTTTTATGCAACGCCCACTATACCCCCGTGCAAGAAACCTCGATCGAAGGTCAGCAGCCTGAGTCTCAAAACGCTCCATGCTGGAGCATAGGCGTCTGATCCTCAGGAACTGACCAATCGGTATAGCCTGCACAGTAGATTGAGGATGGGCCGATGCAGCATGCAGAAGTGCATTAACTGATGTCTTTTTTCTATATACGTCAGTCTGGATCTGAAAATCATTAGAAATCTCAATCTGGATATCCAAAAAATCGATCTTCTGCCTATGGGATCTATAAGTAAGTTTAATATTATACCTATTGTTATTCAATTGTGACATAAAGGTACCAAGATCACTTTCAGTACCTTGCCAAATAATCAATAAGTCGTCAATGTACCGATGCCAGCACTGCACCTGGAGGACGGCCGGAGCACCGTCCCCAAACAACTCCCTCTCCCAGAAACCGAGAAAAAGATTTGCGTAGGACGGCGCACAGGCCGCCCCCATCGCAGTGCCCCGCCTCTGCACAAAAAACAATCTTTAAAGGTAAAAAAATTATGCCGAAGAACAAACTCCAAAAGCTCCAAGACCAAAGATCGAATTGATGAATCCAAATTACTGGTATTCAAAAAGAACTCAGCAGCCCTGAGTCCATGATCATGACCAATACATGTGTACAGAGATTCTACATCCGCTGTGACCAGCATCATGTCCGGCTCAAGGGAAAGACCATCAAGTCGCCGCAAAATATCATTAGTGTCCCTGACGTAGGAGGGTAGTGTCTCCACCAATGGATGTAAATAATATTCAATAAAACGACAGATGGGGTCGCACAAACCCCCTACGCCAGAGACAATAGGACGACCCGGTGGAACCAAGGGATCCTTATGCACCTTAGGTAAAAAGTATAGGGTAGGTATAACCGGATATTGTACCCAAAGTCCATCAAAAATTTTTTTCGTAATAATCCCCTCTGATAATGCCCTATCAAGAATCCGAAACAGTATTTTTTGATATTCAGAAACCGGATTACTAGGCAGAGGTGAATAAGACTCAGTATCCTTGAGATGTCTAAATGCCTCATGCTCATACATTTTAACAGGCCAAACCACCACATTCCCCCCTTTATCCGCCTGTTTAAAAACTACATCATCCAGGTCCCTCAACTGACACAAAGCTTGTCGCTGGGGCCTAGTTAGATTGTCCCCAATCCGTCCAGTAGGGACCATCTTAAGATCCTGAGTAACCAATCTACAGAAAATATCAATTTGTGGACAAAGTGAAAAAGGGGGAAATGTTGTAGATTTAGGAAGAATGGACGCAGGATAATTACCTGCGGATGGACCCAAACTCTCATTCTCTAATTCTTCAAGGATACGGATTGCCTCCTGCTCTGCCATACTGTCCGGATCTTGATTAAATTTGTTCCCCAGATGTAATCTTTTTAACACAAGTTTTCTCAAAAAGAGATGTAGATCTTTTACTGTTGTAAAGAAATCATAATTATTATTTGGGACAAAGGATAACCCCAATTGAAGAACCTCACATTGATCTTCACTCAAAATATGTGATGAAAGATTAATTACCTCCAACTTATTCCCTTTACTCTTCTTCTCCATAGACTGTGGTGGAGTAATTTTTCTCTTATTAACATTCTTGCCTCTAGGCCAATTCCCAGATTTTTTCGTACCAAAACGCTCCAACAAATTAAGACTGGTACTAGTCCCCACTACAGAATCCTCTTCCACAGAAGACATTGAGGAAAATGAGTTAGTACGATTCCCCATAGCGGGTATTTTTGATTTTTTAAAGTACGTTTGACGCCACTTGTAAACATACTTTGTTTTAAAATCATTAGAGTCCCTTTGATATTTTTTACTCTTAATTTGTACCAACTCCTTTTCCCATTTAGCAAAATCAGACTCCAATTCCTCATTCAATTTCGATAATGACTCCGGGGAAAGAGATTTAATCAAAGTCTCTTGAATAGATTTAATCTCAATTTCAACCTCTTTAATTGAGGATTCATTATGTTGTATGAGCAATTTCATAAAGCCTATGGAGCAATTAGAAGCTAGCTCCTCCCATTGTTGTTTAAAAGTCTCATCCTCAATTTTAAAGGAGGGAAACACTTGTATTCGCAGACCTCTATGAATCAAACATTTTGCAACATAACGCTGCAAAAAGGCCTTATTCCACCACCACTTCATATGTTTGTTTGACAAATTTCGTAGCCTTGCAATCTCATCATCAAAATTCCCGGAGTCTGTATGCGGACCCACGGTAGGAGCATCACCAAACACCTGCTCCAATTTAGTTAACCAGGTTTTTTCCCGAGCCTGGAAATCCATCTGCCCAAGCGAGAAAGCTGTGAAAATACACAGTATGCAAATCATGAATACATAGCCAGGAATGTGGATATACAAAAATACCATAATTTAATTAGGGACACTCTCTGTCCAAATAGCATATCATCAAGAAAATATGAGAGTTTAAATTCCCTCCAAAGAAAGGAAAATATCAGAAAAATACTAATAATACATTTTGTCGTCTATACAAAAAGTTCACTTTATTAAATATAAAAACAGTTCATCAAATGACAAAACATACAATTACAAAAAATATTATACAAATGTAAGAGGCAGATAATGATGCAACCGTGGTTGTGACATGGAGACATATGTAAACAAGGGACCAGAAACTCCCATGTAAAAATCAATAATTATAATGCTAACAACAATAAGTGTCATCTATTAAATATTAATGTAAACATAAATAGAAAATTATTTTAAATTTTAATAGAGACACACTACCTTAAAAAGAGGGGAGGAAACATCCCAGTATAATCCATTAAGTAGTGTTAGCAAAAAAGATCATGTGTATAAACATCAAGAGTTCCCTTACCCATAATAAAGAAATGTCGCCACGTCACACAAAACACCCCGACGCGTGTTTCGCACCTCGCTTCCTCGGGGGGCGATATAATCCCTCCTGAAATTGTTCACCTTAAATAGGCCCTCATATATGAGCCGGATCCAATCGCTCTGTGTAAAACTACTACTATAAATCTTCTATAAAAATTGAAAATGAATGCAAGGAGATGAAATGTTGTACCATAAAAAGACTTTATTCAGATGCACATATTTTCTGCCCTTGATTTCACATTATTGTCTATGGGAATGCCCATGTTGGCTTATTTTTTACAGACCATTTGTGCAAAAAAGGGAAGATACTTGTTTGTTTTTTTCCAATTTGCAGATCCAGATAGCTTTTCTCAAGTGAATGGGTCTGTAGAAAATAAGACAAAAAATAACGGATAGCATTCAGATGTGATCTCTGTGTCATCCAAGTGCTGGTGGCTTTTTACTGTTCAATGGGTAGGAAAAGCTTGAATTTCTTTTTTCACATAATAAAAATGGACATCACAATGATGGTAAAAATGAAAACACAAACCAAAAAGGTCATGCACACACACTGATGAATAACTCCATTTTCAAATACACAAAAAATAAACCTCTGAATGAGGCTTAATAGTAATATACCATAATAACTAGTTCAAGGCTCTATTCACACAGGAAGCATGGTTTCCATTTATAACAAAAGCCATTATGCTGTCCTGTACCCATGACATTTGGGAAATAAATGGCAGCTGATGGACCTTCTTGATTTATTGGTGTCCTACAAACCTCTGGTGAAGGCTACTAAGACTATGTAAACCGAGCCTAAAGAATTCAGATCTTTACTGCTTTCACCTGTGTGATAATAAGAACCGTCACGGTCTTTGTAAATTTCATGTCTTGTAAGACATTACCAGATTTTTATTATTACCCATTGGGTATGTAACTGTGATACATTTTTACATGGGATGATGATTGGCCGAATGAGGGTTGTGAATGATTATCAGATTGGTCTTATTGTTGATCAGCTGTTAGTCACCATGTCAGCATTCCTTTGGAAAACAGGCCGTCATGGCATATTTTTGTTTGTAAGCTAAAGCTGGTTTTGTAGGACAGAAGGTGTTATCCGAGCATGCTGGGGTGCTAACTGCTATGGCTGCATGTCTTGCGGGTGTTATTTTTTTTTTTAAATAATTTTGTCCAGCATGCAATGTTATTTAACTTTGTAAAGCACTTTATTGGGAAATTTGTCTTCATTCCTATAAAAAATAAAATGCATATAGGTGGATTGCAAACCCCTGCTTTTCCCCAGACTATTTGTCTGCCTTCAGCTGCATTGATAATTGATATCATAGCGTACTCATTTGGAGTACAGAGGATGGCAGTGACCGGGTCAGCACCTGTGTGTTACTAACTCTGGAGATCAGCTGCTGCAGGTGATTGTTCTGGTAAGACGAACACTCAGAGTAGTACATTGGTGCTGACCCTGCCACTGCCATCATCTGTACTCAAAATGAGTACATTCTGATATCAATGCAGTTGAAGGTTGGCAAATAGTATGGGGAAAAGCTAGGAATTTGAATCCACTTACATGATTTTTTTTTTGCAGGAATGAAGACAATTTCCAAAATACAGTGATTTGTAAAGCTTCAAAACTTTCCATGGAGGACAAGATTATCAAAAAATCAAAATGAAAGCTGAGCAACTTTATAAAGGATTTGCAACAAGAAATATGAGAGCTTTACGTTTTCCATGTTTTTTGGTTAAGATTTTATATCAGAGGTATCCAAACATTTGGCATTTCTGGGCCACATTGAAACAAGAAGAGTTGCCTTGAGCCACCCAATAAGCTTATGTCACCAAAAGGCCTTCTTCCCTTGGAACTGTACTAATTATGCTGAACTGGTATTATCATTGCAGTTTCTTTCAGCGAGTAACCATCCCACCACACCTGATGCTGTTTAGGGTCTCGCAAGAATCCTATCTGGGGAAAGAGTTAGGGGTGATGGGGGCATGTTTGCCGTTTGTGGCCTCACCTGAAATGGTGGCTTTGCCTTTCTTTTGTCCTGCCTACATTCAGGAAGCTTACATTGTATGCAGCCTTTCTCCTGAATCTTGCCTTCTGCCTCTTTCAGGTTACTTCTCCACTTTCTCCTACTCCTATATTTATCGTACAGTAATAGAAAAGTATGTAGAAACCAAAGGCTTCCTTCATTGTGTATAAAGAATAATATCTAAGTGCGATTGTTGTTTTTCCAGAGAAATGGAAAGGAGCTGGGCACGGTGATCAAAAGTTCACAGCTCTTCCTCTACTACCAGTTGGGGAAGCATTTTTATGTCACCCATCAGCTGAACGAAGACTGGTACCACACACGAGACCGTATAACCAAAGAAACCATGCTGATGAAAAAGGTGAATGGAGGAAATGGCACAATGCGCTGCGCTCCTTACTCACAAATGTGATGCTTTGAGGAAGCTTTGGTGATAAGTGAAGTAAGCTACAAACTGTAAACTGGTAAAATTATCACTGCTAGTATTGAGAAACTCCCAAACATGGCATTCTACAAGGAGGACACAATAATTTTTTCTTTATGTCTGTGCCAGATTTAGTGCCACTCCTTGTTTAACCTATCTGTACACACTGGTAGATTTTCCATTTTCAACCATTTTTTTTCCAAATTTTACTAGCAGTCGACTATTAAAGTAGAAAGTAACATGATACAATGAAGATTTTCTTCAATTCTTAAAAATGGATCAAAAACTTTGGAATGCAACCAATATGCATAGATCACAAGCTGGAAACACCCGAGTGTGACACTACAATGTATAAACTTGGGGCTCAGTACAGTTTATACCTGTGTACTTCTATTGCACTGTAATTTCAATTTCTACAAAATAAGGCACTAAAGATCCGTCCAATAAAAAAAACCCCATCACAATAACGATAGAAGTCATACTATACCACGCTAGATTGTGTCCGTGGGGGGGTAGAGTTGGTTAAATAGTAATAGTAACAGTTATAGCAATTTGTTAGTGGCTTCCTCACATTGTCTTTGTGGCTTTTAAGTAGTTATGTCCCACGTAAACATGCACCTATAGGAAATGGCACTATTTCTGCTCAACACAGTAGAGATCCAGTGGTGTCACCTTTGATGGCTGTGATTCAGTTGTGCTCAAAAGTTTACATACCTTGGCAGAATTTTTGCTTTCTTGGCCTTTTTTCAGAGAATATGAATGATAACACCAATACTTTTTCTCCACTCATGGTTAGTGGTTGGGTGAATCAACCATGCTCATGGAAGCAGTGCAAGGTGAAGAACAAGTCAAAGAATTAATTGATGCACTTGCTGAGCATTGTCCTAGCTTCACTGCACTTGCTGCCTTATTTTCATTACACCCTACCCGCCCCAGCCAATATTCGTTTTGGCACTTTTATTTGCCCTCCCTCTCATGCAAGAGCCATAACTTTTTTTATATTGTCCTAAAAACATAACCATATGAGGTTTTTTTTTTAAAATGCAGAACAGATCTGTGATTTTTGGGGTACATGTAGATATCTAAAAAATTTTGGGGTACTTTGATGACTGTTATTGCTTCTTTTGCGCAGTATCAGTGGCCAAAAACAACAACTCTGACATTTTGATTTACAAGATTTACTGTTCAGGTTATAATATATAAATAAATATATATATATATATATATATATATATATATATATACATACATACATACATACATACATACATACATACATACATACATACACATATATATATATATATATATATATATATATATATATATATATATATAGATAGTTTGGACTTTGATATTGAACATGTTTATTTTTTTTTTCTTTTTCTCCTTATTTTTAATGTTGCAAAAGATGGGTGATTCTAATTTTTAGGTCTTTTTGTGTTATTTTTTAATATTTTCTTTTGTTGTTTTTTTTAGCCCCCCTAGGGAACTTGAACTTCCGACCTTCTGATCGGTTGTTGTATATTCTACGATACAACAATATTACAGTATTACAGATGGTCTCCCATTAAGCCCACAAAAGTAACAACATCACAGTAACTAGGGTGTTCATCAGGCTCCTGGGTGCCTATGCAACCAATTGACGACCCATGATGGTGACTTGGGGGGACTGAAAGACACCCATCATGGAGTGCCCATGCAACTACGCATCTTAAATGTCATAAATTTCCAGATGCATTTAAGGGGTTAATAGCTGCAATCGGAGCATGGCTGCAATCATTGCTGTTGCTGGTAGATGCCAGGTGTGTAATACAGGTGGCATCTGCTAGGTATAGTGCAAGCTCAGCTCTTGAGCCCGCGCCACACATTTATTTCAGGAGTCAGGGACAGGGAGTGGGTAAAGCCCCACACTTTATTTTCTCAGCAATGTGAAAATTCTTTTCATTTAAGAAGGTATGTTTGAGCTTGTCTATTACCAGCTCCCTCGATGCTGCAATCGTTTCAGTGAACCTAAAGATCCCGTTAAGAAATTATAAGATTCTGAGATTTTCCCCAAAGATGAATCCCCAAAACTTGCATTTGAATATGAGATTTTCGGCTGGGGACACGCGTTCGTTTCTTCCCTTATAAAAGTTTCACAGAAGTTCCAGTGCTTACCTCATAATTGGCATCATAAATTGTATGAAGGAGAAAATTCTGCAAGTGAAAGAGGAGAAGGAGAAACAATTCTGTTTGGCTTCCCTTATTTAAAATTATTGCTCATATTCATCTTTTTTACCCTCCTCCTCCATAACTACATCTCCCTACTGCATTTCCCTAATCATGATAAATTCATACTCATATCCTCTCCCATCTCAGACGCGATAGCTCAAAAAGGAAGTTTTCTTCCCCCTTGAACGTCTCAGCGGCCATTTGGCTGTTTGCCGTCATTATTTCTTTAAAATATTTACTCATGAATATTAAGCGCTGCTATTAACAAGGGAACCTGCTGACAGATTCTAGGATAATGGAGACCATCATTTCTAGATATTCTCAAGCCCAACGGGAGCGTGGCAGACTGAGGAGGAGGGAGCGTTTGTAATTAAAATTGGAGATTCTCAGATTAACTTGTGGTTATAGTTGTCCCTTTTTTAACGCTGACTCAGAATACAGATCACAGTGATGCACCAGGGTTTGTGAAACATGCTCTCTAGCCTCAATCAATTTGCTTTCCTTTGCTGATCAAATAATTCAGACGATTTTGTACTCCATTTTGTTGTAGCCTCTTATTTATGGCTCCATTCTGTGCTTTTAACCATTTTTCTGCTGTAAACTAAAAAGGCGGGCTAATTTACCTTGACATTTTGCTTTTGATGACATGAGACTAATGAAATGTATAGAATACAGTGATATAAGAATATGTGGTAATATCTTAAAAGGGTTGTCCAGGACTTTAACATTTATTACCTATTTTTAAGATAGGTCGTCAATGTCTGATCGGTTGAGGCACCCCCGCCAATCAGCTGTTCCCAGTGTCAGAGGCGTCCGGAACTGCTTGGGAATAATGGCCAATTTGAATAGGGGGTGGATATGTAGTGCAGTGCCCGGCAGAGGCCATTATACAGTCAACAGAGCTGTACAGCTCCATAATTGAGCAGCTCCAGTCGCTACCGACACCAGAAACATATGATTGGGAAGGGTGCCGGGTATCGCACCTCTGCCGATCAGACATTGATGATCTATCAGAAGGATTGGCCTTCAATGTTAACTTCCTAGGCAACTCCTTTAATGTAAAGTTCCTGTCTGGGACAACCAGAGAGAGACCACTTTAAGACACTAAGTTAATGTTAGGCGTTGGGTTCCTGTCACTGCACAGCAGGAATCCAGAGCCTTGCACTCGGCCATCTCCCATTCTCCTTCGGCCGCAGTGGAGCCTGCTCAGCAGACTCCTCGGTCCCGGTGCTCTGCCCAGACCAGCAGTGTGGGATCGGTTGCTGCTGCCACCTCTGGTGCAGGTACGTCAATGCAGCCTGGCCAGCAGAAAAAGACTCCAGAATCTAAGTCCTTCCGTCGCTCCACTGAGCATGCTCATGGGACGATCCCCCATTTGGGATCGAGAGTCACATGCTCAGGTCCTTCTCCAGTTCTGATTAGTCCATCAGGGGGATCTGGAAGGTTCCGGAAGGTCTCGGCTATAAAAGACTCGCATGGCCGCTCGGCCATGCGCTAGTATAGACTCTAGTTGCTATATGTGTGGATGATGACTGATGCATGTACCTGGTGAATGACTTATTAAGATTCCCCTCCCTTGAATATTACGCATGTGGTTAGGGTATCAGTATTAGAGACAGCGCCAGTCAGTGGCTAAGCTATAGGCCACAGTGCACATCAGTTCACAGCACTAGCGTCCGATGGTGCCTCCTACTACAGGGCACTATCGTGCCACGGCAGTCACAGTCACTCCGTGGCAGTCGATCTCAGTTAGCGACGTTCGCGGTTGCGTCACCGTACGCTCAGTAGGTATAGAAGGACGCCGGCCCGTGTCTTTGGCCCCGAGTCCTGTGACCCTATACTGAGCGTTCATCTCCCCGAGCTCTGTGAGCTTGAACAGGCTCGGTATTTGTGTTTAGCGGTTCGGCGGCTCTGTGAAGCAACAGAGTTCGCCCTGTGCACATCGGGTGACATTTAACCCGCTTGTGTTCCGCCATTATACCGCCATATTGTGCTTCCGCCATCATTAAGCAGCAGTGTACCACCTCTGCATGGTGGACCCCGAGCTGCGAACGCACCTACTATTATTTTAGAATTTGGTGCGTTCCGCCAGCCCTAACAGTTAAAGGGGCAACAGCAACTTCTGAACAGTACCCTGTTGGAGCTGATGAGAATCATATCCAGCACAAACATAAGCAACAGGGACAGCAGGAATGGCGGAATGTGAAGCTGAAGCTTGGGCTTAATTTGCCTTCCAACAAGACAATGATCTCAGGCAAAATGCAAAGTTCACCAAGGTTTGGTTTCCAATTCCTAGAAGATCTTGAAGTGGTTGTCACAGTTGCCTGATTTGAACCCCATAGAAAATCTTTGGCGGGATTTCAAGAAGGCAGTTTTAACATGTAAATCCAAGAATATTAGTGATCTGGGGGCCATTTCTCATGAGGAGTAAGCTAAGACTCCTCAGGAACATTGCGAGAAGCATCATGTTTGCAGCAGGTCATAACAGGCAAAGGTGTTCTACTATGTATTAAAGACACTTGTCATGAAGCAATTGAATAATGATTGCAGTAGTCATTAACCCTTTCACGCCAGAGCCTGTTTTTGCCTTCGTGACCGGTCCAGTTTTTTCAATTCTGACCAGTGTCACTTTATGAGGTCATAACTCTAGAACGCTTCAACAGTCCCGGTGATTCTGAGTTTGTTTTCTTGTGACATATTGTACTTTATGATAGTGGTAAAATTTCCTTGACTTGCGTTCATTTGTAAAACAAAAAATGGAAATTTGGTGACAATTTTGAAAATTTTGCAATTTTCAAACTTTTGATTTTTATGCCCTTAAATCAGAGAGTCATATCGCATAAAATAGTTAATAAATAACATTTTGCATATGTCTACTTTACATCAGCACAATTTTTGAAACATAATTTTTTTTTGTTAGAAGTTATAAGGGTTAAAAGTTGACCAGCGATTTCTAATTTTTCCAACCAAATTTACAAAACCATTTTTTTTAGGGACCACCTCACATTTGAAGTGAGTTTGGGGAGTCAATATGACATAAAATACCCAAAAGTGACACCATTCTAAAAACTGCACCCCTCAAGGTGCTCAAAACCACAATTAAGAAGTTATTTAACCCTTTACGTGCTTCACAGGAACTGAAGCAATGTGGAAGAAAAAATGAACATTTAACTTTTTTTCAAACATTTTACTTCAGAGCCAATTTTTTTTCTTTTCACAAGTGTAAAAAGAAAAAGTGAACCACAAAATTTTTTGAGTAATTTCTCCTGAATACGCCGATACCCCATATGTGGGGGTAAACCACTGTTTGGGTGCACGGCAGAGCTTGGAAGGGAAGGAGCGCCGTTTGACTTTTTCAATGCAGAATTGGCTGGAATTGAGATCGGACGCCATGTCGCGTTTGGAGAGCCCCTGATGTGCCTAAACAGTGGAAACCCTGCACAAGTGACACCATTTTGGAAACTAGACCTCCCATGGAACTTATCTAGATGTGTGGTGAGCACTTTGAACCCCCAAGTGCTTCACAGAAGTTTAGAACGTAGAGCCGTGAAAATAAAAAAAATCATATTTTTTCCATAAAAATGATCTTTTCGCCCCACAATTTTTATTTTCCCAAGGGTAACAGAAGAAATTAGACCCTCAAAGTTGTTGTGCAATTTGTCCTGAGTACACCGATACCCCATATGTGGGGGTAAACCACTGTTTGGGCGCACGGCAGAGCTCGGAAGGGAAGGAGCACCGTTTGACTTTTTCAACGCAGAATTGGCTGGAATTGAAATCAGATGCCATGTCACGTTTAGAGAGCACCTGATGTGTCCAAACAGTGGAAACCCTACAATTCTAATTCCAACTCTAACCCCAACACACCCCTAACTTTAGCCTAACAGTAAAACTAACAGTAACAGTAATCATAACATTAGCCTAACAGTAACCCTAACTTTAACCTAAGGCTATGTGCACACGTATGCAGAAAATTTCTCCTTCCCAGAAAACGCACGTTTTTTGCGCAAAGAAAGCGCATTTTTTATGCTTTTTTCCGCACGTCCCCAGTCTCATAGAAAATAGCAAAATTAATGAGCATGCTGCGTTTTTTACCGTGATGCGGTTTTTTCACGGAAAAAAACACATCAATATGCACAAAAAGTGCAGAATTCATTAAAATGAATGGGATGCTTCTTGTAAAAAACGCAAAAAAACACGCTTACTTGTGCACACAGCCTAAATCTAACCCTAACTATAACACTAACCCTAACAGCAACCCTAACTATAGCACTAACCCTAACCTGCCGTATCTGTTTTACTTTATGACAAGATTGCTGACTGGCACAGCTGTTGCCAGCAGCACTTGTCACACTGTTTCTCCTCTGATCTCTCACTGACAGGAGATCAGAAGAGAAACAGTGTTACTATAAGGCAGATCGCCTGGAAAAGTTCGTTGCTACAACAAACTTTCCCAGTGATCTCTCTCATTGTCTGATGTGACGCTGACATCATCAGGACCTGAACCAATCAGGTCTCGATGAGGTCAGGGGTCACAGGAAGCATTGTGCGCTGGGATCCCCTCGCTATAAGGTACGTGGGGTTCCCGATAAGATCAATACCTTTACATGGCCAGTTTATTCCTCCATTACTGAGAAATCAGCATTTGAGCTTATATGCAAATGAGGCCATAGATTTAAAGCCTCTGTCACTCCAGCTCTATGTAAAGATATTTCTGGATTTGTTTTTGAAAGAGGTACACCTATAAATTGTTTGGGGAGTGAGATTCTGCTGACAGATTCCTGTGAACACTGGGATTTCTGAGATGCTCACCTCCATGACATTCAAGATGGGGCTCTACAGAGCATAGCTTACAACAGGTTCCAGAGTCCCAATCTTGGGATCGCTGTGGTCAAAGAGGTTGGACCCCTATTAATCAGTAAGTTAACAGTAATTTACTTCCAAGTTCCAGAGGTTCGATCTTGGGAGGTACCAGTGGTTTGACCTCAGTGATTAGTAAGTTACACCTTATCCTATGGATAGGGCTAACGAACAAACCCTTAAATTGTTACATAGTTACATAGGTTGAGAAAAGACTAAGGTCCATCATGTTCAACCTTTCTCCACCAGTTATTCATTCCCTATCACTACATTATTTATAATACACAATGCCATTTGTTGTTGTGAGGAAATCATCCAGCCCTCTTTCAAAAGCTTTTATAGTGTCTTCCATTGCTACCGCTTTTGTTAGGGCATTCCACAGTCTGACTGCTCTAACTGTAATGAACCCTTTCTTATTTAGCTGCCGGAATTGACTTTCCTCCACCTGCCCCCTGGTCTATTGAGAAACTGGGTCTGAGCAGAAAAAGTAAATTAATGTGCATGCAAAATGTAATTGCATATGAACACATGACCTTTACACAGAGAAAACCAAAAGCAAAACACAAAACAAATATCCTGGAATAAAAAAGTAAAAAAATATTGCAAAAATTGCATGAAGGTAGTAATAATAGTAATAATAAGGGTATTTAGTTAACATAATTTTGATCAAAATAATGTAGAAGCCATCCCGCCACGTCACGGCAACCCTTGTGGGACAGTCCTAACTCTTGTATTTAAAACCTTTCCACTTGTCAAGTGACGTAAATGTGAACAAGGACAGAGGGACTGAACCACCAGTAATAGTATAGGCCAGACAGGATGGATTTTCCAACTCAGAAACAGGGCGGTCACACCCTTATATGCACAGAATGCACAATGAAACAAATGAGAAACTGGGTCTGAGCAGAAAAAGTAAATTAATGTGCATGCAAAATGTAATTGCATATGAACACATGACCTTTACACAGAGAAAACCAAAAGCAAAACACAAAACAAATATCCTGGAATAAAAAAGTAAAAAAATATTGCAAAAATTGCATGAAGGTAGTAATAATAGTAATAATAAGGGTATTTAGTTAACATAATTTTGATCAAAATAATGTAGAAGCCATCCCGCCACGTCACGGCAACCCTTGTGGGACAGTCCTAACTCTTGTATTTAAAACCTTTCCACTTGTCAAGTGACGTAAATGTGAACAAGGACAGAGGGACTGAACCACCAGTAATAGTATAGGCCAGACAGGATGGATTTTCCAACTCAGAAACAGGGCGGTCACACCCTTATATGCACAGAATGCACAATGAAACAAATGAGAAACTGGGTCTGAGCAGAAAAAGTAAATTAATGTGCATGCAAAATGTAATTGCATATGAACACATGACCTTTACACAGAGAAAACCAAAAGCAAAACACAAAACAAATATCCTGGAATAAAAAAGTAAAAAAATATTGCAAAAATTGCATGAAGGTAGTAATAATAGTAATAATAAGGGTATTTAGTTAACATAATTTTGATCAAAATAATGTAGAAGCCATCCCGCCACGTCACGGCAACCCTTGTGGGACAGTCCTAACTCTTGTATTTAAAACCTTTCCACTTGTCAAGTGACGTAAATGTGAACAAGGACAGAGGGACTGAACCACCAGTAATAGTATAGGCCAGACAGGATGGATTTTCCAACTCAGAAACAGGGCGGTCACACCCTTATATGCACAGAATGCACAATGAAACAAATGAGAAACTGGGTCTGAGCAGAAAAAGTAAATTAATGTGCATGCAAAATGTAATTGCATATGAACACATGACCTTTACACAGAGAAAACCAAAAGCAAAACACAAAACAAATATCCTGGAATAAAAAAGTAAAAAAATATTGCAAAAATTGCATGAAGGTAGTAATAATAGTAATAATAAGGGTATTTAGTTAACATAATTTTGATCAAAATAATGTAGAAGCCATCCCGCCACGTCACGGCAACCCTTGTGGGACAGTCCTAACTCTTGTATTTAAAACCTTTCCACTTGTCAAGTGACGTAAATGTGAACAAGGACAGAGGGACTGAACCACCAGTAATAGTATAGGCCAGACAGGATGGATTTTCCAACTCAGAAACAGGGCGGTCACACCCTTATATGCACAGAATGCACAATGAAACAAATGAGAAACTGGGTCTGAGCAGAAAAAGTAAATTAATGTGCATGCAAAATGTAATTGCATATGAACACATGACCTTTACACAGAGAAAACCAAAAGCAAAACACAAAACAAATATCCTGGAATAAAAAAGTAAAAAAATATTGCAAAAATTGCATGAAGGTAGTAATAATAGTAATAATAAGGGTATTTAGTTAACATAATTTTGATCAAAATAATGTAGAAGCCATCCCGCCACGTCACGGCAACCCTTGTGGGACAGTCCTAACTCTTGTATTTAAAACCTTTCCACTTGTCAAGTGACGTAAATGTGAACAAGGACAGAGGGACTGAACCACCAGTAATTACCCTCTGTCCTTGTTCACATTTACGTCACTTGACAAGTGGAAAGGTTTTAAATACAAGAGTTAGGACTGTCCCACAAGGGTTGCCGTGACGTGGCGGGATGGCTTCTACATTATTTTGATCAAAATTATGTTAACTAAATACCCTTATTATTACTATTATTACTACCTTCATGCAATTTTTGCAATATTTTTTTACTTTTTTATTCCAGGATATTTGTTTTGTGTTTTGCTTTTGGTTTTCTCTGTGTAAAGGTCATGTGTTCATATGCAATTACATTTTGCATGCACATTAATTTACTTTTTCTGCTTAGACCCAGTTTCTCATTTGTTTCATTGTGCATTCTGTGCATATAAGGGTGTGACCGCCCTGTTTCTGAGTTGGAAAATCCATCCTGTCTGGCCTATACTATTACTGGTGGTTCAGTCCCTCTGTCCTTGTTCACATTTACGTCACTTGACAAGTGGAAAGGTTTTAAATACAAGAGTTAGGACTGTCCCACAAGGGTTGCCGTGACGTGGCGGGATGGCTTCTACATTATTTTGATCAAAATTATGTTAACTAAATACCCTTATTATTACTATTATTACTACCTTCATGCAATTTTTGCAATATTTTTTTACTTTTTTATTCCAGGATATTTGTTTTGTGTTTTGCTTTTGGTTTTCTCTGTGTAAAGGTCATGTGTTCATATGCAATTACATTTTGCATGCACATTAATTTACTTTTTCTGCTCAGACCCAGTTTCTCATTTGTTTCATTGTGCATTCTGTGCATATAAGGGTGTGACCGCCCTGTTTCTGAGTTGGAAAATCCATCCTGTCTGGCCTATACTATTACTGGTGGTTCAGTCCCTCTGTCCTTGTTCACATTTACGTCACTTGACAAGTGGAAAGGTTTTAAATACAAGAGTTAGGACTGTCCCACAAGGGTTGCCGTGACGTGGCGGGATGGCTTCTACATTATTTTGATCAAAATTATGTTAACTAAATACCCTTATTATTACTATTATTACTACCTTCATGCAATTTTTGCAATATTTTTTTACTTTTTTATTCCAGGATATTTGTTTTGTGTTTTGCTTTTGGTTTTCTCTGTGTAAAGGTCATGTGTTCATATGCAATTACATTTTGCATGCACATTAATTTACTTTTTCTGCTCAGACCCAGTTTCTCATTTGTTTCATTGTGCATTCTGTGCATATAAGGGTGTGACCGCCCTGTTTCTGAGTTGGAAAATCCATCCTGTCTGGCCTATACTATTACTGGTGGTTCAGTCCCTCTGTCCTTGTTCACATTTACGTCACTTGACAAGTGGAAAGGTTTTAAATACAAGAGTTAGGACTGTCCCACAAGGGTTGCCGTGACGTGGCGGGATGGCTTCTACATTATTTTGATCAAAATTATGTTAACTAAATACCCTTATTATTACTATTATTACTACCTTCATGCAATTTTTGCAATATTTTTTTACTTTTTTATTCCAGGATATTTGTTTTGTGTTTTGCTTTTGGTTTTCTCTGTGTAAAGGTCATGTGTTCATATGCAATTACATTTTGCATGCACATTAATTTACTTTTTCTGCTCAGACCCAGTTTCTCATTTGTTTCATTGTGCATTCTGTGCATATAAGGGTGTGACCGCCCTGTTTCTGAGTTGGAAAATCCATCCTGTCTGGCCTATACTATTACTGGTGGTTCAGTCCCTCTGTCCTTGTTCACATTTACGTCACTTGACAAGTGGAAAGGTTTTAAATACAAGAGTTAGGACTGTCCCACAAGGGTTGCCGTGACGTGGCGGGATGGCTTCTACATTATTTTGATCAAAATTATGTTAACTAAATACCCTTATTATTACTATTATTACTACCTTCATGCAATTTTTGCAATATTTTTTTACTTTTTTATTCCAGGATATTTGTTTTGTGTTTTGCTTTTGGTTTCCCCTGGTCTATTGTAAAGTCTTTGGAAGTAAAAATTCATGTGCCCGTCCCTTTTATTGATCACACATGTATTTATACATATAAATCAGATCTCCTCTGAGATGCTTTTTTCTAAGCTAAACAAACCCAACTTTTCCAAACTCTCATCATTTGTGAGGCCTTCCTTCCAATGTAATAATCTAGTTGCTCGCCTTTGAATTAACTCTAGCTTTTGAATATCTTTAAAAGTATGTTTGGATCACATGATTTTCTTTCTTTTTTTACATTCTAAAATGTATTTGCTTTTGCAACTACTGCTTGACCCTGAGTACTGGTGCTTAGCTTATTTTAACCAGAATACCCAAGTCCTCCTTCTGTTGAGTAGTCCCAAGTATGGTCCTATTTCATGTATATGCAGCTTTAGGATTACTCTGTCCTGGGGCATTACTCTACATTTATCTACATGAAACTTAATTTACCAAGTGTTTGCCCATTTAGACATCTTATCCAGATCATTTTGTGATATTGTACTGTCAAGCTCAGTTTTTATTATCCTAAATAGTTTGGTGTCATCAGGAAAGACTGACGCTTCACTCTCAATCCCATCCACAAGGTCATTAATAAAGTGATTAAAATGAATCTAGCACAGATCCCTGCGGTCCCCACTGCTGACTATATCCCAGTTAGAGAACGTACCATTTACAACTTTTTTCTGTCCATTAACCAGTTCTTTGCCCATCTGCATAGTTTCCCACACTCCTTGCATCTGTAGCTTCAGTATAATTCCGTATAAATCACATCAGCCGCATTACCAACATCCAGAATTGTACTTAGGGTATGTGCACACGCTGCGGATTCCGCTGCGGACCCGCAGCAGTTTTAGCTGCTGTGTACAGTACCATTCAAATGAATGGTAAAAAAAAACGCTGTGCTGACGTTGCGGAAAAATCCGCGCGGATTTGCTGCGGTTTTGAAACCGCAGAAAGAAGTGACATGTCAATTCTTTCTGTGGAATCCGCAGCGGGTTCCTATCTCCACCATTGTGGAGCTGGTGAATCCGCAGGACCAAACCGCAGTCAAAACCGCAGATAATCCGCAGGTCTTTTGACCTGCGGTTTATCTGCGGTTTTTGCAAAATCCGTGTGGATTAATCCGCAGCGGATTCCGCAGCGTCTGCACACATCCTTACCTCCTCATCCTCATAGAAGCGCAACTTGTCTTTCATGAATCCATGCTGATTGTCAGTTATTATATTATTCTTTGCAATATTTCTATGCAGGTCATCTCTTATAATGCCCTGAAAAACTGCGCACAACTGGTATTAGTCTTACCGGACAATAGTTGCCTGGATCCACCTTCTTACCTTTGTTAAATATCGGTACCACATCAGCCATCCTCCAATCCTGTGGCACTAACCATATTACAATAGAGTCTAAGTAAATGAGATACAGAAGTCTGTCAATTACTGAGCTCAATTCCCTCAATATCCATGAATGAATGCCATCAGGGCTGGTGGATTTATCAATATTTAATTTGCTCAGACGCAGCCATACTTCTACATGTGTTAATTAAAGTGCTTGTTTAAGCTCTCAGCCTTTTCTTTGTACTCTATAAATATATTGTTATTATCCTCTTTTAAGGGGCCGATGTCAAATTAATTTTGTTTGGTTATGTATATGCAATCTGTATGTAACACATACGTTCTTACCTGTATTATATATGTTACCTGAAATCATGCCAATAATGTTTAATATGAAATCTTGAAGATGTAGCGTTATTGGTACTGGGATTAAACCACACCCAATTAACATATTTTATTTCTCTCTCTTAGGTCCCACTCACATCTAACTGGTTAAAAACATTACACAACTTCTTGTGCCTTCCCAGTGATCACAGTCTGCTAATCCCATATGCTGTAATCACTGATCGAAATGGATCTGTCCTCTTTTTGATGGAAGACAGAGATGTTCTTGGTACATAAAGTAACTTTTCTGTATTTAATATAAGTAATTTAGACCCAAATAGGTTGTCAGTTGTCATCTTGCTGTATCTACTAGGAGTGGCATAACTACAAAGTTATGGGCCCCGGTGTGAACTTTCAAATGGGCCCCCCCATGCCAAAATACACGCACATCTCTGCTCCATACACCTCGTACACACGCGGCTCCTCTCCGTCCACCTCATACACATGCGGCTCCTCTCCATACACCTCGTACACACCCGTCTCCACTCCATACACTTTGTAAACACGGCTCCTCTCCGTACACCTTGTACACACGCAGCTCCGCTTCGTACACACACGACTCCGCTTATCTCCTACACACACGGCTGCGCTCCATAACACTTTGTACACACACAGCTCTCCTCCATACACCTTGTACACACATGGCTCTGCTACATCCACCCTGTATACCCCTCCTGACCCCACACATAAACTTACCCTCATCCAGCACCATGACAATCAGCACAGCAGAGTCCTGCATACATGGAGGCTCCTGATCATGTGACCCCTGACTCCTCCCCTCCTGTGACCTCATCACAGGTCCTGTGTGCACAGAACAGCCATCGCGTCAGACCAATTGCAGCCTGGCAGCCAATCAAAGCACGGAGCTGCACAGCCAATGAGTGGCTGCAGAGGCTGCCACTCCCCTGACACACCCACTACACAGCTCACCTTCAAAGTGCAGACTCGCGATCGGGCCCCTAAGCACTTTGGGCCCCATCACAACTGCGACCGCTGCAACCGAGGTAGTTACGCCCCTGTCTACTAGTCTATGCAACCTATACTAGCCACCTACATGGTGTATTTAACATCTATTTTATAATATTTCAATCTTATTTGTCCATATAGAACCAAGCAGACTGGGCATGTAAAAGTATTGCTGGACTTGTGTTTGAAAGAGTTACATGTGCATATGTAAGTTGCACAGGTCAGTAGTCATGGGTGAGGGGCTGCTGTTCTCCCACACCCTGGCACCCCACAAGCAAATAATGTCCCGTCTGCCATGTGCTCTGTGTGAATAGCAATCACTTTTTATCTAGACCATTCTGTCAGTTTTGTGATTCCGGATCAGGATGTGGCTACACAGTCAACAGGAGACAGGTTTTCCTTTTTAAACAGTTCAACTTTACACAGCAGATCAAGTTCAGTCTTAGACACGGACACAGCATAATATGTTACGGTGGTCATCGTTTCCTCAGCCTGCGCTATCCCTCGCTTTGCTGGCACTTTTTGACCCTGAGATGTTACACCCAGCTCCACAGCTTCCCAGAATTCCAGTCGGATTTTCATCTGTGAATCCCCTAAGGCACGCTCCTTCACACCTTTCTCAGGCAGTAGGTCTCTCGCTTTGTGGGATGAACCACTGAAATTCATTGAGGCTGTCCTCATGCGCAGTGGCATACCGGGCCTGGACAGGTGAGGGGGCCCATGACAGCCGCTGCGGTTTGGCAGCTGTGCTGTGCTGACACAGTACTATCTCCTTTAATTAAATGTAAGCGACGGCCGCCGGCCACTGTATACCCCCTTGAAGCTCCCCTTTCCTTGTTTCCTGGTCAGCAGTAGGCTGAAGTGTCTGGCAGGATTTGCATAAGAACGCCACGCCTCCTGGCAGCCAGAGAGCAGCACAAGTGCATAGCAGGAAGCAGAAAGCAGAAAACATTCATGAGCCTCTCTCACTCAGGGAGAGGGTGGACACACACACAAGACGGTGAGCCCGGCTGGGGGTAGATTTTTTTTTTTGTTAAATGTGTCCGCTCACTGTGCTGGCAGCCTGGCACTTTGCACCTTAGGGAGGGGGGCCCGGCTGCGTGCACTGTGGAGGGTGGAGGGGGCCTTGCATGCCCTGCAGGTGTGTGTGTGGATTCCTCTGTGCTTCTGTGGCTGGGCCTCTCCTGACGTCATCTGTGCTGCTGTGGCTGGCTCCCCTGACATCCTCTGTGCTGCTGTGGTTGTCTCTCCTGAGATCCTGTATGCTGCTGTGGTTGTCTCTCCTGAGATCCTCAGTGCTTTTATCTCTGGATTTCCTGACATCCTCTGTGCTGCTGTGGCTGGCTCCCCTGACATCCTCTGTGCTGCTGTGGCTGTCTCTCCTGACATCCTCTGTGCAGCTGTGGCTGGCTCCCCTGACATCCTCTGTGCTGCTGTGGCTGTCTCTCCTGACATCCTCTGTGCTGCTGTGGCTGGCTCTCCTGAGATCCTCTGTGCTTTTTTCTCTGGATTTCCTGACATCCTCTGTGCTGCTGTGGCTGTCTCTCCTGACATCCTCTGTGCTTTTGTTGCTGACTCTCCTGACATCTTTTGTTCTGCTGTAGCTAGCTCTCCTGACATCCTCAGTGCTGCTGTGGCTGTCTCTCCTGACATCCTCTGTGCTTTTGTTGCTGACTCTCCTGACATCTTTTGTTCTGCTGTAGCTAGCTCTCCTGAGATCCTCTGTGCTGCTGTGGTTGTCTCTCCTGAGATCCTCTGTGCTGCTGTGGTTGTCTCTCCTGACATCCTCTGTGCTGCTGTAGCTAGCTCTCCTGACATCCTCTGTGCTGCTGTGGCTGGCTCTCCTGACATCCTCTGTGCTTTTGTTGCTGACTCTCCTGACATCTTTTGCTCTGCTGTAGCTAGCTCTCCTGACATCCTCTGTGCTGCTGTGGTTGTCTCTCCTGAGATCCTCTGTGCTGCTGTGGTTGTCTCTCCTGAGATCCTCTGTGCTGCTGTGGTTGTCTCTCCTGACATCCTCTGTGCTGCTGTAGCTAGCTCTCCTGACATCCTCTGTGCTGCTGTGGCTGGCTCTCCTGACATCCTCTGTGCTCCTGTGGATAGCTCTCCTGATATCCTGTATGCTTCTGCTGTGGCTGGATGTTTGACCTATAACATGCATGCCTGGAGTTAAGAGCACCTGTTGATTTTTTTTCTTTTTTCTTTTTTTTTTGGGGGGGGGGGCCATTGAGACTTTTGCTATGGGGCCCCATGATTTCTATGTACGCCCCCGCTCATGCGGCTCCCTTTCCTTTGATATCCACATGGTTTTCAGCTCTCTGGCCCCGAACTACTGCTGCTATAACTTTTATCTACTTTAGTCAGGAAACACTTCCCTTTTTATTACCCATGCCCCTCCCTAACTGGGGCTGTTCCTATCTGTATTAATTATTACCTTGTAATACCTAACTACTTCCTGATTCTACTGTGCCCTCCACTGCACTTCCCAATCCTTACTATACCTTTCAGTCTATTTCCTAACTTCTTACCCTAATACTTTCCCCATTCTTAGTACATTAGCACACTATTATAGAAATACATTTGTCATCCTTAACAAAGTACACAAGTCATCCACAATAAAATAACTATACAACCGCACATGCTATGTTATTTACATTATTACTTCTAAGCCCTACACATTAGTGCTTGTTATATTCTATGCACTCGAAATACAAAAAAAGTGAACTCTATTTAGAAGTGAGGAAAGAAGAGCACGCTTGTTTCGGGCATACTCTTACACATACAGTATAAGTAGTTTAGATCCTGACAGATTCTCTTTAAGGTCATGTTCACATGACAGTATTTTAGTCAACATTTTTGTACGGCAAAATCCGAAGTGGGTCAAAAATGTAGACGTGGTGCTCATATTTCTATTATGCTTTTATTCTGATTGTTCTACTCCTGATTTACGAATACTGATGTAAAATACTGACCAAATACTGATGTGTGAACGTGACCTAGCTGTAAACATCTTGTGTAGGTTATGTAGCTCCAATTTTGCAACTCATCATTCTAGTGCTCTAAAGTTTTTATTTTGTCTTTTACTTTGTGTTATTATGATCTTTTATCAGGAAAAATATACTTTATAAATAGGTATATTTAAATGTATATATATTGATGTCAGGATGAATTAGTAAATGACTGACAGCCATCTCTGTATACACTCTTATACAAAAAAGGCTGTCAGTCACAGATCAGACCGCCCACTGGACTTGAAATCCCAGAAAGAGCAGAGGATTAAATGATTTAAATACAAGTTATACGGAATCTTTACTTACAGAACTCTATATTAAACTACTCAGCTCTATAACATCGTGTTTGCAGATTGGGCTGCACTTTTATGCAGACCGGTCCCCTTTAAAATGCTTTCACGATAAATAAAAGGGAAAATCTTCATCTCTTTGCAAGTGTTGGGACACCACCATCGGGATTCACGTTTAACACAATGGAGAACCTATCCAGAGCTTTGTGCTTCATGAGATATTGCAGGATTCAAGGAGTGTTACCCAGGAAAATACCACCCTCCGTATTATACACACCACAGGTCGGTAGGGGCACGATCACATTATGTGTCCAGAGGTCACATGTTCATTCCCAATGATTTTTTGAAGGGAACCTGTCACCCCCCCAGGCGGTTTTAAGTAAAAGAGCCACCTTGTGCAGCACTAATGCTGCATTCTGTCAAGGTGGCTCTTTTACTTGGCGTCCCTTCCACCGCAGAAATAATCGCTTTTAAAATTGTTCAAAAATACCTGAATTTTGACAGGGGCGCAGGTCTTTCCCCCTCTGACAGACGCCTCGCATCCATCAGTCATTTCGTATTTGGCGCCGCCTCCTCAGTGTTCTTTTGAAATGCTGGCGCCTGCGCTGTACTTTAGTTTAGTGGGCATGCGCAGAGAACTACCACGCAGAGAACTACTGCGCATGTCCAAGATTTCCAGCCCCGCAGTGTGAATAAATCATAAGCGACTGCGGGGCGGGATCTGTGGCCGCGTGATATGAAGGCCAGGATGTGATCTGAGAGCACGGGCACGTCGGGCAGCGCTAACTGCGCATACCCACGAAACTAAAGTACAGCGCAGGCGCCAGCATTTCAAAAGAACACTGAGGAGGCGGCGCCAAATACGAAATGAATGATGGATGCGAGGCGCAGAGGAGGAAAGACCTGCCCCCCTGTCAAAATTCAGGTATTTTTGAACAATTTTAAAAACGATTATTTCTGCGGTGGCACAGACGCTATGTAAAAGAGCCACCTTGACAGAATGCAGCATTGGTGCTGCACAAGGTGGCTCTTTTACTTAAAAACGCCTGGGGGGGGGGGGTGACAGGTTCCCTTTAAATATAAGATGGAGGAAAACTGATGGCACAAGTGACCCCACTGTTTTTAGGCAGGATTTCCATTTCATCACTACATCAGGATAATTTTTCTCATGCCAAAACTTCTTCAATTGTCATCTGTTTTTTTTTAAATAGTTTCTACTACAAAATCATGGGGCTGAATTAAAAACACGCAAAACATACTGCAATTTTGGATCCACTCCTTGAAGGATCCAGAGCAAGAACTGATTCCGGGCCATAGAATGCTATGAGATCAGTTCCCACATCAGTTTAACTCCAGCATTTTTGTTGCTCTTATGGAAAAAAAATGGTTGCCAGTAAAAATGGAAATGGGGCCCTACTGATTAAAGGGGTTGGCCAGGCTATTTTATGGGACTGCAGAGTGCTGAATCCTGACAGCGTGCAGAGTGCGACTCCACGGTATTCCTAATGCGAGTGCGATTAGCACACTTGTGGTCAGAAGCCACAAGATTAGTTTGGCTTCTGTCAAAAGCACTGAATTCATAGAAACCGAATGTGATTAATTGTCGCATTAGTTGGCGCATCCCCGCTCACGGGGATCATGATAGTGTGCAGATGGAACACTGTCACGATTCAGCAGTTGCAGTCACATAAAGTAACTGCAGACTTTTGTCCAAAGTCTGGATAACTCCTTTAAGACTGGATGTCATTACAAAATTTGTCATGTTCTTTCAAGTGGGACCATAGGGCCAGTATTTTGCTGAATTACATTTTTTTAAAGCACTACTGCAGCGTTTTTTTTTAATTGCGCCGTGATGTGGTGCTTTAAAAGTAGTTCACTTGCCCTTTGTCTCAAACTCACCTGCCTCCCTCTTTATCCTTTCCAGAGTCGCTCTTGTCAGTCTCTGGCAAAAAGTGACCTGCCAGCGCGCTCTAGTGTTTCATTGAGTGACGCGGAGGTCACTTTTCAATACAAGTCTATGACAGCCTTGTTCTTTCTCTCTTAGACTTTTATTAAGCTCAGGTGACGTAACTTTTGATTTCCAGCCAGTGAGAAGTTACGGGCACAAGATGGCGTCGCGGGATCGGATCACCGTCGGTAAAGGTGAAGTCATCAGAAGGTGAGTATAAGAACAGGGGCTGGGGGCTTGCATTTAAAGCATCACTCCAAGGCTGAAAAAAAGGAGTTTTGCTTTAAATTCAGGTGCCTGATTCAACCACCTGGTGTGTGAACATATCCCAGAGGAATGAAAAGGGATAAGAGGGTCCAATGAATAATATGGACCCCTGTCTTGGTGCCAACTGAATCAATATGGCAGCTGCGAATCTGGACTTGTGAAGAGAGGGTTTTTATAAACTCATCAAAATAAGTGATGGGACCTACCTGATCTAACCCTTATGTGAGACTTCTCTTATTGTGGTATTTGTGACGTGTGAACATATGGAAATATCATTTTATTTATAGGGAATTTGCTTTGATCCCAGCAGCCTTTCTAATAATGAGGATGTCTGTGAATTCAACAAGTGTCTGAAAAAGTGCCTTTTAGTTTTCCTGTTTGATGGACAGCAGGTATGTGTCACAATGATTGCCCAGTCAAGCCAATCATTTACAAATGTTTTAAAAAAAAAAAAAAAAAAACAACCAATTAATCGGGGTCCAAACATTATTTTTTTATTTTTTTGAAAAATTATCTAAAAATCACAAACAATCAACATTTTTTTTACGGATGTCTTAGGCCGGTTTCACATTAGCGCTTTTTAAGCGCACGCACGGCCGGGGGTAGCTCCGCCCCCGAGCCGGCTCTCTGCCCGGCGTGCCCGCCCCTTGCTTATAGCGCCGCCTCCTAGCGGACAGCGGCGCCTGCGATCGGCGCACCCTATCTTTAGCATAGGGTGCGCAGATCGTGCGCAGGCCGTGCGCTAGTTGCGCTTTGACCTGCGCTGCGCACTTCTGACGGTGCGCCGTGCGCGCCAAAATCCGAAAAGTCCGATTTTGGCGCGCACGGCGCACCGTCAGAAGTGCGCAGCGCAGGTCAAAGCGCAACTAGCGCACGGCCTGCGCACGATCTGCGCACCCTATGCTAAAGATAGGGTGCGCCGATCGCAGGCGCCGCTGTCCGCTAGGAGGCGGCGCTATAAGCAAGGGGCGGGCACGCCGGGCAGAGAGCCGGCTCGGGGGCGGAGCTACCCCCGGCCGTGCGTGCGCTTAAAAAGCGCTAATGTGAAACCGGCCTTAAACATAATAAATCAAAAAAATCAAGCAGTAAGTGATATAATGTTTATTGCTAAGATGCCACTGTATACTGAACGTATTATCATCCTACACTGTGATAAATATAATCGTATTATTCTGTTCAAATTTAATAAAAATATATCACTGACATATCAAACTTTGGAAAAAAAAAGTCCCGTCATTTCATAGAAGGTCCAGGATTTTGCAAATGGCTGCAAAATTTTAGTATTGAAATAAATGATAAGAAGCACCAAAGTGGCCATTATTTTATGCCTACATATTTAATAGCTTATGATATAATAGATTGTGTGATGCAACAGATTAATTTCCTATATTACTATAACATTCAGCCATTCATGGAGTCATCCAGGAATAACACATTGATAACTTATCCATGGGTTGGGTCAGATCAGTGGGTGTCTGACACCAGGCACCCTCATCGATCAGTTGATATCTACTTTGGAAGTGGCTGGATGTAAGCAAAGTACAGAGCTGAACACTACAAATACTGTTTGGACGCCATTGCGGAGGACTGCAACTTATGTCCTGTCAACTTGATTGAATGGATAGGTCTTCAGTGTTAGACCCCAATAATCCCTTTAAATCTTCTAATGTTCTTCTATCATCTTCTAGTAACCAGGGGTCCTATTTGATTAATTTGTGTTTCCAGATCCAAATTTACCAATAATCATAGCAGACCTGTGCCTACAGCCAACCCTTGAGGAAGGGGAGCCACTTAAAGGGGTCATTTTAAGAATGTTGGTCCCCAAAAGCTGTTAAAATATCAATCAGAGCACATACTTGCCCTCCCCGAGCCCGCGTCGGCTCTCGACCACTGTATTCTCTGTATTTTGACTGCACTGATGACGTTGCATCGACAGCACATGTCTATGGTGCAGTCAATCACTGAGCTCAGTCACCTACCATCTACATCGGCAGAGGGAAGGAGCAGAGGATGTACAAGGGGGGTGGGACATGGGTAAGGATGTAGGACAATGGGAAGGATGTAGATGATGCTCAATGTTATGAGAGGTGCATCATTTTAAAGCCGCACTTGACTTTAAGTTTGGCTTAGCAGATGGGTAGAGTGTAAGGGGCCTGGTGATCTATACCTGTAGGCTCCCAAGATGTGAATATGAGAGTTGTCCTCTCAGTCGTTTCTGATTTCTGACCATATATCGCTATTACTTTGTATTGGCTCTCCAAGCAAAGGTTAAAAATAATGAAATGGCTGATATTATATATTGAACCTTTTCTAGGAGGAGTTGGATGGGACGGTGGACCTTCTACTTGACAGAGCTGAGCTACTTCTTGAGGAAGACTGGTCACCACAGATATGTGTAGCCAGACTGTTATCTGCATCTCTGCTTGGACCCTTTCCATTTTGCCTTCCTTTTTGCTAACAAAGAAGTTAGGCAGATCAGTCTGAAGATGTGAGTAAGAATAGCTCCTAGGCATTACTTACTCATAAAGTGGTAAACATGCATCTGCAGTCAGTTTGTGCACTGATTACCTTGACTTCAGCATATTTAGTATGTCCTCTGCCTAATCAATGTGCGCTAATTATTTACTTTGCTCATTTGATTTCAATTAAATCTGCGTTCATTATTAAATAGAACTAAGACCCGATGAGACTGGTGTACTTATTTTGACAAGACATGTAAGAATAATTGTGTAATCTTTTTTGACTGTTTCCCTGCTTACTATTAACCCCTTTCCAACATGTGACATATGTAAACCACACGTCAGATGCGGGTGTATATGATTAATGCAGAGGAGTTTCAAGCTGTGCTATACAGCCAGTACCTAATGTTTATTCGCTTAAATGTCTATCTCTAGCTCTTTAAATGACATTTAAGTGGCGGGATTGCGTGAAAAGACAGTTTCGGCACCCAAGCCCAGCACCCACCCTTGAGGGGCGATTGGGGTACCAATTTTTTGTGAAGGTCCCCGAGTGCTGCCATCTTTGTACTTTCATTGAGATCAAAATTTCGACAACATACTGCAATTCTGTAAAGGCAAGAAAAAGAAACATACTACACACCAGGGATCACCAAATGATACAAAAAAATCAGAAATTCTTTATTCAATTAACCATAGAAAAACACACACCAACAATAGATTAAAAACAATTAAACAACAAGGGCAAAAAGCCCACATGAGATGTTATAATCCCCCTGAACCCGAACCGGTCAGACACATAATAAATCTGTTTATAACCACATATATACTAACATGATCAAAGAGACCAAGAAGGGATGTTATAAATGAGCAGACAAATATTGAAAAATAGCAAACATACAATAAATACGTAAGTGGATCCCCCAAAGGCCTAAAGGAGAGGTAGACCTCCAATAAGAAATCTTTGCACAGGGATATAATGAGCTGAAAATAGTAGCTCATGAGATAAAACTCCAAATCTGGTAGGTAATATCTAATATAACAACTGGCCACTAGATGGCCACTGTAGATCCCACATAAAAATAAAGCTAGGGTAACCTATGAAAGAAGTAAAGTTCCATCCAACAAAGTATAGAAGGAATCTACACATAGATGTCCAAATGACCCATATCAGGGATGTTGAAACATCAGATTAGACCTGTGCAGATAAAAAAGGAGTGTGGTGGCCCAAACATGATAAATTAAGCATGACCAGAGTGTAACCAAAGCGGAGGGTAAGGGGGGGGCATGAGCCCAACGCGTGTCGCCACCTCAGTGGCTTCATCAGAGGCAGGGGTGGTGATTCAACTGGACAATTGAGTATTCATTACAAAAATAATTAACAAACTCACAGCAGCTGCATGGTGCTCTCGCGTGGAGACTTCCTTGTGAATGCAAGTAATGGCAAATGGCGCCGGAAGAGAGCAGGATGTGAGGAAAGGGTATACCAAAATGGCCAATTGATCGCAAAAGTGCATGCGCCTGATTGTCATGAAGCCCGTTGTAAAAGTAGCTGATGGTCACATGGAATGTAAAAAAGATGATTAATAAGGGGCGTGTAACAAAGCGCGCATGTCCCATTTCAGTCACAAATTAGCCTATCAGGTTGTGGCCGCTATAACAGACTGTACCCTGAGCCCATACTGCGCAAGCGCTACAGTCCAGAGCATCAGCACAGCCTGCCATGTCCACAATAATATGGGACCTAGCAGGAAGATAATACCATAAGTGTGCAGGTTTTAAAAAGGGAAATAAACATGCCGCATATTGAGGGTAACTAGTTGCATGCTGTATATAGATGACAAAAATCGGGCCCTCAGTTGGCCCGCTATATTAACCATAACTTGCCATATAAAAAATGCAGTGCTGGTATGCCAGATAATATAGACAAGAGTAAAGCGCCGCTATTTTATTATTACAACCAGTTGTTACCACTATATAAGGAGAGATTATTAGTTATATACTACATGCGCGCAATGTCAAAGGTCCGCAATACATATTCCCTTATCCACTGCAGTGGAGATAAGACAGAAAAACAAAAAAACAGACAAATTTGAATATGAACAAGATGGTATTATCTTCCTGCTGACCTCTTCCGGCGCCTGCGCACTGCAGTTCTCTGCTCTGCCCTCAACAGGGCAGAGAAGTGCGCCGGAGCCGCGACGGGAAGCAAACAAGATGACGTCATCGCTAAAAGATGGGTGGCGCCGGACCGGACCGCGACACCCTCCGGACCCGGACCGCACCTGGGTGAGTATAATTAAACTCGTTTTTCTTCTCTTTCAGGTTACATCGGGGCTTATCTAGATCATTACAGAATACTGTAGATAAGCCCCTGATGGCGGTGGCCGCAGCTTATAGTTGAAAAAATAGGTGACGGATTCCCTTTAAATTGCTGGAATATTTAAAACAAATATTCTCAAGCCTTTGTGTATGGTGGCTCTGTCAGCGGTCCACAGCAGCTCTAAAGTGATTACCATGAACAGGCTTGGCGCAGGCTACTCTGTTTTCCAGAGCCCTGGGGTTGCCCTGGCTTTCATCCTTTAACTCTTAAACAGGGATCACAACTTACACTGGGTCCCTGGGCAATGACCACAGAGTTATGTGGCACAAGTGCAAGAAGGACAGTTAAGTGGCCAGGTCAAAATCAAGAGGGCACCAAAGGCACAAAATCGTCAGGAAGGAGTAGACTCAATAAAAAGCCGAGGCCAAAATAGGAAAACCTAAATACAACACTGGAGCAGAAAACACAGACCTAAACTAGGGAAGCACAAAGCTATATTGGGCACCTTCCAGCAGTAAGCTGGAAGCTTAAGTAGGGTGTGGTGCCCTCAAATTGGCTGGAGATGGTGACTCCAGCTAGACAGCATGCACACCTATACTGCCACACTTGACAGCATTGCTGGTCCCAGACACTAAAATCTAAGTGGCTGGACACTGCCTGTGCCGCCCAGTGCTTTTGGTTCCATCATCTCCCATCACCATTGCCGCCCACCAAATGAATATGTAGGCGCCCAGTGACAGAAGCAGATGTGGCAGGAGCAGGTCCTAGTGGAGATGTTATACTTTGCTTTATGCATCACTTAGGATTACAGTATGTATTATTTGAACTATTTTTGCTACAATGTATCTTAAAATAATTGCATCCACTGCGTGACTTTTCTATTCACGAGATGTTTGCTCTCGTCTAAAAGCAGTTCCATGTAAAGAAAGCTAATAAATAGTATAGGTGCACAAATACTCGGCGGGGCTCAATTGATGTGATGTCACCACCCCTGCTCAGTTACTGATGTGGAAATGAGTAGAACTGGAATTACCCCTCCAAGAATAAAGTAATATCAAAAGGCAACTAGCACAACATATATAAACGCAAGACAGTATATGCGTCACCAAATAACAAAAGACTGACTGACCGTCACTTCCAAGCAGAAATCAGGTGTGTACAGGTGCAAACTAAGAGTAGCCATCTCCATATATAACTAACAAATAAAGTTGCACTCTGTATCGCTATAACATGAAAACATTCAAAAGTCGAACGTATGAAATATATATCTCATAGGAATCAGAAATAGTGCGAA
This sequence comes from Dendrobates tinctorius, assembly GCF_039654945.1. Lineage (NCBI taxonomy): Eukaryota > Metazoa > Chordata > Amphibia > Anura > Dendrobatidae > Dendrobates > Dendrobates tinctorius. The sequence goes on along the minus strand of NW_027361897.1, from coordinate 6,215,087 downwards.
CATATAAATCCCTTAAAACGAATTATTTATTTAATACATTAAAAAACACCTATCCCAGTGAAAAATGGTCAATGCCAAAATTAACCAGACCTACGCTGGGATGCTACATAGACCTACTATAAAACTCAATGATACCTTCCTAGCCGTGGAGGTTGGCACCCTAAATACGAGAATTGGTGCCCCCACTCAACATGGACTATCCCTCACTCCCCTACCAGTCCCTATTCAGACAGGAGGGAAAACAATAATCTGATAGTGCAGAAATGAAAATTCAGAATGCCCTAAGCTCGAGCAAAACCTCAAACAATTGATATTGTCCTGATAGAACCCCCACATAGGGGTATATTAACCAATAAATTGCTTGTCATGTATAGGTATGCCCATCTGATATTATAGCAATGAACATTAGAGTTGCCTTAGGCTAAAGTAGGACCCCAGGATAATATAAACGATAAAAAATCTAATACCTCCACATCATGATCATATGTGACAAACTGATATGTCCGATAGACAGATAATACAAACTAACCCCTCTCAAGGGTATACTCTAAATAATAATATAATAAAGTCACTTATCATGTGTAGATCAACCCCGACGCGTTTCCCCGCCTGTAGCGGTTCATCAGGAGGAATCAATAAACGTCATATCCATGTATGATACCCAGATGATGCATGATAGCACCGGTGGTCAAGAATGAGTGGATTTAAATAACCCCCATGATGCAAAGCCACAAATCAGCCCCACCCATTATCAGGTGGGCAAATCACATATGAGAAGGTAGTGATAGCCCAAATATCTCCACATGATACCGTAAATAGTAGCTGCCCTCAGCGTAAAACAGCTCACGTCATCACAACCGCCTACGATACATAGCGGATGGATAGAGGCCCCACGTGTGCTCCAGGATGGCGCCAGCGTCCCACGTCATCAAGACGCCTCAGATACATAACAGGTAGATGAAGCCCCGGCGTGCGTTCCACACTGGAGCGCATCCAAAATGGCGCCGGGACTTCCGGTTTGGGCGCATCCAAAATAGCGCCGGGACTTCCGGTTTGGGCTCATCCAAAATGGCGCCGGAACTTCCGGTTTGGGCGCATCCAAAATGGCGCCGGAACTTCCGGTTTGGGCGCATCCAAAATGGCGCCGGAACTTCCGGTTTCGGCAGATTTAGTTAAGCTCCAATACCAGCATTCATTTTACCCTCAGACAGAGGGAGGCGCAAAGGATATATGTATCACATAGCGGGGCACAACGAAAAAGAGCAAATGGTACAGAATATTCAAAAGTGTAGAGTTTATGATTATATCACTCATATATACTAGAATACCGCCAAGTGACTATTTATTAGGAGGACAATATTGGGGATAAAAAATTATTCAATATAAAGATAAACATCAGAAACAAATAATAGATATATACCGCTTTTCAATGCTTTGTATGCCTAAAAGGCATCCTCAGATATGCCCTTCAAAATAAAAAAACCCCATTAATCCAGAATACATACATATATTAGAGAACAGTCGCCATATCAGGCATACTTTTAGTCCATTATATGAAGCAGGTATATGACATGCACTCATTCATCCCATCTGGGAAGAGGGACTGTAACCTGAAAATCCACTCACATTCCCTTCTCAGGATTATATTATCCAGGTTACCTCCCCTCACTTTCGGCTTTATTAGTTCAATCATAGTGAAGGAGATGTCGCTCACACAGCCTTGGTGTACTACATTCATGTGTCTTGCGACCGGGGTATCTCTCTTATTTTTGATATCCCCCAAATGCTCCCCCACCCTAACCCAGAATTCCCTAGTGGTCTTACCCACATAGTCCCTGGGACATGTGCATGTGGCTTTATAAACCAGACCTGTAGATCTACAATTGCCGAAATCTCTAATGTAGAAGGTTCTCCCATTATATGAGCTTGTAAAGGTCTTACATTGCAACATATATTTACACCTGGAGCAATTACCGCATTTGAAAAAACCAAGGGGTCTCCTATCTAGCCATGTAGCCGCCGCTTTTGGCCTTTGATAGAAACTATGGACAAGCCTATCTCCAACAGACCTCCCCTTCCTATATGTAACACTTGATTTCTGTGTTACAAGACCTCTCAAGTTGGGGTCAGCTAACAAGATACCCCAATGTTTTTTAAGGACATGATATACTTTATCCGCCTGAGCATCATAAGTTCCAATAAGCCTTACAATATTTTCATTTGTATCATTCCTGGGTCCTTTTTTCTGAAGCAAAGAATGTCTTTCACTTAGTAACGCCTCATGTTGCGGTCTGTCCAAAATCTGTGGGGGATACCCTCTCATCTTAAACCTATTATATAGGTCCTTAGATTGTCTTCTATAAGAATATAAATCAGAGCAGTTCCTTCGAATCCTCAGGAACTGCCCCTTAGGGATCCCCTTCTTCAATGGCTCTGGGTGATGGCTTGTCCATCTCAAAAGATTATTAGTGGCGGTTGGCTTCCTATATGTGCAAGTACTAATACCTCCATCAGCCATTTTAGTAATCGTCAAGTCAAGGAAATTAATGCTGTGCATATGACATTCATATGTAAATTTAAGTCCCACTGTGTTAACATTAATAAGCTCGATGAAGCGGTTAAATTCAGCCTCTGGGCCAGACCAAAATATCAATATGTCATCAATATATCTGGCCCAGAGGCTGAGGAATGGAATCCACCACTCATCCTCATCGCCAAATATGACAGTCTCCTCCCACCAGCCCAGGAAGATATTTGCATAACTGGGGGCACAGGGGCTCCCCATTGCAGTCCCCCTGAGCTGGTGGAAGTATTTGGAGTCAAAAAGAAAATAATTCCTAGTAAGGACAAATTTCAGCAAATCCTTAATAAATAAGTTGTGTGCCCGACATTCTGCTGCTCTGGTTTGCAGAAAATGAGTAACTGCTTCAAGTCCCCATCTATGTGGGATACAACTGTATAGTGCCTCCACATCAATGGATGCTAGCATGGTGTTTTCTTCAAGCGTAACCCCTTCAAGTATATTTAGTAGGTGCGATGTGTCACGTACATATGAGGGAAGTGCTGCCACAAACGGCCTTAGAATCCTATCCAAATAGACACCACTGTTCTGGGTCAAAGAGTCTATGCCTGAGACAATAGGTCGACCCTTTAATGGATCCAGCCCTTTGTGCACTTTTGGTAATGCATAAAACGTTGCAATCACAGGCGACTTAGGTAACAAAAACTGAAATTCTTTATGCGATATTAACTTATTAAGCCTTGCCTCATCCAAGATTATCAATAATTCTTTCTTATATTCCTCAGTTGGGTCGCCATGCAACACCTCATATGTATCATCAAGATTTAACAAAGAATAACACATCGCACGATATTTGTCGTGATCCAACACCACCAGATTCCCACCTTTATCAGAGGCCTTAATTATTATATTAGCGTTCTTTTCCAACCCTTCAAGGGCTATATTCTCAGCATGTGAAAGATTAAAAATGCCATCACGATTGACACAAGGAATTTTCCGTAGATCATCCTCCACCATCTTAATAAATATATCAATACTTGTTACCTCCTTATTGGGTGGCATTCTGGTACTCCTATTTTTCAAGGTGGTGAATGGACCAACCCCCCGCTGCTGTTCATTCTCCCTCAGGATGAATGAGTGCATGTCATATACCTGCTTCATATAATGGACTAAAAGTATGCCTGATATGGCGACTGTTCTCTAATATATGTATGTATTCTGGATTAATGGGGTTTTTTTATTTTGAAGGGCATATCTGAGGATGCCTTTTAGGCATACACTGCATTGAAAAGCGGTATATATCTATTATTTGTTTCTGATGTTTATCTTTATATAGAATAATTTTTTATCCCCAAAATTGTCCTCCTAATAAATAGTCACTTGGCGGTATTCTAGTATATATGAGTGATATAATCATAAACTCTACACTTTTGAATATTCTGTACCATTTGCTCTTTTTCGTTGTGCCCCGCTATGTGATACATATATCCTTTGCTCCTCCCTCTGTCTGAGGGTAAAATGAATGCTGGTATTGGAGCTTAACTAAATCTGCCGAAACCGGAAGTTCCGGCGCCATTTTGGATGTGCCCAAACCGGAAGTTCCGGCGCCATTTTGGATGCGCCCAAACCGGAAGTTCCGGCGCCATTTTGGAAGAGCCCAAACCGGAAGTCCCGGCGCTATTTTGGATGCGCCCAAACCGGAAGTCCCGGCGCCATTTTGGATGCGCTCCAGTGTGGAACGCACGCCGGGGCTTCATCTACCTGTTATGTATCTGAGGCGTCTTGATGACGTGGGACGCTGGCGCCATCCTGGAGCACACGTGGGGCCTCTATCCACACGCTATGTATCGTAGGCGGTTGTGATGACGTGAGCTGTTTTACGCTGAGGGCAGCTACTATTTACGGTATCGTGGAGATATTTGGGCTATCACTACCTTCTCATATGTGATTTGCCCACCTGATAATGGGTGGGGCTGATTTGTGGCTTTGCATCATGGGAGTTATTTAAATCCACTCATTTTTGACCACCGGTGCTATCATGCATCATCTGGGTATCATACATGGATATGACGTTTATTGATTCCTCCTGATGAACCGCTACAGGCGGGGAAACGCGTCGGGGTTGATCTACACATGATAAATGACTTTGTTTATTATATTATGATTTAGAGTATACCCTTGAGAGGGGTTAGTTTGTATTATCTGTCTATCGGACATATCAGTTTGTCACATATGATCATGATGTGGAGGTATTAGATTTTTTATCGTTTATATTATCCTGGGGTCCTACTTTAGCCTAAGGCAACTCTAATGTTCATTGCTATAATATCAGATGGGCATACCTATACATGACATGCAATTTATTGGTTAATATACCCCTATGTGGGGGTTCTATCAGGACAATATCAATTGTTTGAGGTTTTGCTCGAGCTTAGGGCATTCTGAATTTTCATTTCTGCACTATCAGATTATTGTTTTCCCTCCTGTCTGAATAGGGACTGGTAGGGGAGTGAGGGATAGTCCACGTTGAGTGGGGGCACCAATTCTCGTTTTTAGGGTGCCAACCTCCACGGCTAGGAAGGTATCAGTGAGCCTTATAGTAGGGCTATGTAGCATCCCAGCGTAGGTCTGGTTAATTTTGGCATTGACCATTTTTCACTGGGATAGGTGTTTTTTAATGTATTAAATAAATAATTCGTTTTAAGGGATTTATATGTTCGCACTATTTCTGATTCCTATGAGATATATATTTCATACGTTCGACTTTTGAATTTTTTCTTGATATGGCCAGCTTTTTATCGGCTCCCATTAATACTGACTTATGGGCACAGGATGCCAATCAGGTCTTTTCCATTAGTTCATCCCCAGAAGATTTAGACAACCCTCCTCTGAGAACCCTCTTTAAAGAACTTTATTATGCATATAAAGAAAATATTAAATCTTGGTGGGAGATTAGAGGCTTAGAGAGCTATATTAAAAATAAGATTGTCCCTAAGGGCCTTCGTATTAATATACAGCCCTCACCCCGAACCACTAGCCCTCATTTATTGGCGGTTTGGACTAAGGAATCTGTTGACTCATCAATCGGGTTCATGCAGCTTCTCCTCATTGAGGAGAAAAAACTGTTCGAGGAATCTACTAAAAAATTGAATAACCTTATTGAAAGAGTCCAAAAGTTGAGATCTGACTCTGATTTTGTACGAAGGGAAGAGATTCTCAAGACATCAGTTGAGAAGTTTCAAACCAATCTTAAAGATCGAAAACACTCGCAGTTTATACGTGATCTTGCTGAATTCAAAGACAACAGGGCATATGAGTATCAGATTAGTAACTCAATAGAGGTATCCTCATCAGATATTGATACATCTGACACCGAACGTACAGAGAATTCTAGTGGTTTTAAGGGAAGAGGAGGGCAGAGTAGATCAAGATGGCGCCCACCAAGAAATCAATACAGACAAAGGGGATGGGGAAGGGGAGCACAGCATCTGTCCTTAGGTCCTTCCTCATGTGCATCACAATCTTTTTTGGACAGAGGCCCTGCAGTGGGCTACGATCTGAGGAAAAGACCATAATTGATCAGGGTCAGATCATAAATCTGTCATCACACAATCTGGGGATGAATGTCTTGTTTTGCAGAAAGGTCTCAATTTTGTGCCGACAAATAAATATAACTGCTTCAGCTGGGTTAAGGATCTTAATTTGTTTGGTCGTAACCTTAAGTGGAAACTCTTTTTCAAGCAGCATGATCGTGAACAGTGCCTCAGGCTTGGTTTATCAGAGGAGGACATGGAGGGTCTTGATGCCCTGACCAGCCTCCTGAGGGAGAATGAACAGCAGCGGGGGGTTGGTCCATTCACCACCTTGAAAAATAGGAGTACCAGAATGCCACCCAATAAGGAGGTAACAAGTATTGATATATTTATTAAGATGGTGGAGGATGATCTACGGAAAATTCCTTGTGTCAATCGTGATGGCATTTTTAATCTTTCACATGCTGAGAATATAGCCCTTGAAGGGTTGGAAAAGAACGCTAATATAATAATTAAGGCCTCTGATAAAGGTGGAAATCTGGTGGTGTTGGATCACGACAAATATCGTGCGATGTGTTATTCTTTGTTAAATCTTGATGATACATATGAGGTGTTGCATGGCGACCCGACTGAGGAATATAAGAAAGAATTATTGATAATCTTGGATGAGGCAAGGCTTAATAAGCTAATATCGCATAATGAGTTTCAGTTTTTGTTACCTAAGTCGCCTGTGATTGCAACGTTTTATGCATTACCAAAAGTGCACAAAGGGCTGGATCCATTAAAGGGTCGACCTATTGTCTCAGGCATAGACTCTTTGACCCAGAACAGTGGTGTCTATTTGGATAGGATTCTAAGGCCGTTTGTGGCAGCACTTCCCTCATATGTACGTGACACATCGCACCTACTAAATATACTTGAAGGGGTTACGCTTGAAGAAAACACCATGCTAGCATCCATTGATGTGGAGGCACTATACAGTTGTATCCCACATAGATGGGGACTTGAAGCAGTTACTCATTTTCTGCAAACCAGAGCAGCAGAATGTCGGGCACACAACTTATTTATTAAGGATTTGCTGAAATTTGTCCTTACTAGGAATTATTTTCTTTTTGACTCCAAATACTTCCACCAGCTCAGGGGGACTGCAATGGGGAGCCCCTGTGCCCCCAGTTATGCAAATATCTTCCTGGGCTGGTGGGAGGAGACTGTCATATTTGGTGATGAGGATGAGTGGTGGATTCCATTCCTCAGCCTCTGGGCCAGATATATTGATGACATATTGATATTTTGGTCTGGCCCAGAGGCTGAATTTAACCGCTTCATCGAGCTTATTAATGTTAACACAGTGGGACTTAAATTTACATATGAATGTCATATGCACAGCATTAATTTCCTTGACTTGACGATTACTAAAATGGCTGATGGAGGTATTAGTACTTGCACATATAGGAAGCCAACCGCCACTAATAATCTTTTGAGATGGACAAGCCATCACCCAGAGCCATTGAAGAAGGGGATCCCTAAGGGGCAGTTCCTGAGGATTCGAAGGAACTGCTCTGATTTAAATTCTTATAGAAGACAATCTAAGGACCTATATAATAGGTTTAAGATGAGAGGGTATCCCCCACAGATTTTGGACAGACCGCAACATGAGGCGTTACTAAGTGATAGACATTCTTTGCTTCAGAAAAAAGGACCCAGGAATGATACAAATGAAAATATTGTAAGGCTTATTGGAACTTATGATGCTCAGGCGGATAAAGTATATCATGTCCTTAAAAAACATTGGGGTATCTTGTTAGCTGACCCCAACTTGAGAGGTCTTGTAACACAGAAACCAAGTGTTACATATAGGAAGGGGAGGTCTGTTGGAGATAGGCTTGTCCATAGTTTCTATCAAAGGCCAAAAGGGGCGGCTACATAGCTAGATAGGAGACCCCTTGGTTTTTTCAAATGCGGTAATTGCTCCAGGTGTAAATATATGTTGCAATGTAAGACCTTTACAAGCTCATATAATGGGAGAACCTTCTACATTAGAGATTTCGGCAATTGTAGATCTACAGGTCTGGTTTATAAAGCCACATGCACATGTCCCAGGGACTATGTGGGTAAGACCACTAGGGAATTCAGGGTTAGGGTGGGGGAGCATTTGGGGGATATCAAAAATAAGAGAGATACCCCGGTCGCAAGACACATGAATGTAGTACACCAAGGCTGTGTGAGCGACATCTCCTTCACTATGATTGAACTAATAAAGCCGAAAGTGAGGGGAGGTAACCTGGATAATATAATCCTGAGAAGGGAATGTGAGTGGATTTTCAGGTTACAGTCCCTCTTCCCAGATGGGATGAATGAGTGCATGTCATATACCTGCTTCATATAATGGACTAAAAGTATGCCTGATATGGCGACTGTTCTCTAATATATGTATGTATTCTGGATTAATGGGGGTTTTTTATTTTGAAGGGCATATCTGAGGATGCCTTTTAGGCATACAAAGCATTGAAAAGCGGTATATATCTATTATTTGTTTCTGATGTTTATCTTTATATAGAATAATTTTTTATCCCCAATATTGTCCTCCTAATAAATAGTGACTTGGCGGTATTCTAGTATATATGAGTGATATAATCATAAACTCTACACTTTTGAATATTCTGTACCATTTGCTCTTTTTCGTTGTGCCCCGCTATGTGATACATATATCCTTTGCTCTTCCCTCTGTCTGAGGGTAAAATGAATGCTGGTATTGGAGCTTAACTAAATCTGCCGAAACCGGAAGTTCCGGCGCCATTTTGGATGCGCCCAAACCGGAAGTTCCGGCGCCATTTTGGATGCGCCCAAACCGGAAGTTCCGGCGCCATTTTGGATGAGCCCAAACCGGAAGTCTCGGCGCTATTTTGGATGCGCCCAAACCGGAAGTCCCGGCGCCATTTTGGATGCGCTCCAGTGTGGAACGCACGCCGGGGCTTCATCTACCTGTTATGTATCTGAGGTGTCTTGATGACGTGGGACGCTGGCGCCATCCTGGAGCACACGTGGGGCCTCTATCCACCCGCTATGTATCGTAGGCGGTTGTGATGACGTGAGCTGTTTTACGCTGAGGGCAGCTACTATTTACGGTATCATGTGGAGATATTTGGGCTATCACTACCTTCTCATATGTGATTTGCCCACCTGATAATGGGTGGGGCTGATTTGTGGCTTTGCATCATGGGGGTTATTTAAATCCACTCATTCTTGACTACCGGTGCTATCATGCATCATCTGGGTATCATACATGGATATGACGTTTATTGATTCCTCCTGATGAACCGCTACAGGCGGGGAAACGCGTCGGGGTTGATCTACACATGATAAGTGACTTTGTTTATTATATTATGATTTAGAGTATACCCTTGAGAGGGGTTAGTTTGTATTATCTGTCTATCGGACATATCAGTTTGTCACATATGATCATGATGTGGAGGTATTAGATTTTTTATCGTTTATATTATCCTGGGGTTCTACTTTAGCCTAAGGCAACTCTAATGTTCATTGCTATAATATCAGATGGGCATACCTATACATGACAAGCAATTTATTGGTTAATATACCCCTATGTGGGGGTTCTATCAGGACAATATCAATTGTTTGAGGTTTTGCTCGAGCTTAGGGCATTCTGAATTTTCATTTCTGCACTATCAGATTATTGTATTCCCTCCTGTCTGAATAGGGACTGGTAGGGGAGTGAGGGATAGTCCACGTTGAGTGGGGGTGCCAATTCTCGTTTTTAGGGTGCCAACCTCCACGTCTAGGAAGGTATCAGTGAGCCTTATAGTAGGGCTATGTAGCATCCCAGCGTAGGTCTGGTTAATTTTGGCATTGACCATTTTTCACTGGGATAGGTGTTTTTTAATGAATTAAATAAATAATTCGTTTTAAGGGATTTATATGTTCGCACTAACATGAAAACATGAAATATAAATATTGTGGATTTTGACGTGTTTAGGATCATTATCCATTTGTAGAAGCCATCCCCTTTTCAACTTTGGATTTTTTGCAGAAGGGGTTATTTTTGTATCAAGCATTTGTTGATATTTTAAAATCCATTCTTCCCTGTACCTATGAAATGATCCCCATGCCATTGGCTGAAACACAACCCCAAACCATGATCGATCCACCCCTATTTTAAATGGTTGGTGAGATGTTATTTACCTGAAATTCTGTGCTCTTTCTTTCTCCACACATACCTCTGATCATTGTGGCCAGTGACCTCATCGGTCCACAGGACTTATTTCCAAAATGCATCAGGCTCATTTAGATGTTCTTTTGCATACTTCTGACACTGAATTTTATAGTGAGGATGCAGGAGAGGTTTTCTTCTGATGACTCTTCCATTAAGGCCATATTTGTGTAGGTGTCTCTGAACAGTAGAACAATAAACCACAACTCCAGTCTGCTACATCTTTCTGAAGGTATTTTGCAGTCAAGCGGGGGTTTTGATTTGCCTCTCTAGAAATCCTACGAGCAGTTTTCACTGAAATTTTGCCTGGTCTTCCAGACCTCATCTTGAACTCCACTGTTCCTATTAACTACCATTTCTTAATTACATTTTGAACTGAGGAAATGGCACCTTGAAAATGCTTTGCTATCTTCTTATACCCTTCTCCTGCCTTGTGGGCCTCCACCGTTTTCATTTTCAGAGTGCTAGGCAGCTGCTTAGAAAAACCCATGGCTGCTGTTTTTTGGGACACGGTTAGAGGAGGCTGAGTTTTTATAAAGCTGGGAAATTTGTATCATCTGGCAAATTCCTAATGATGATAGTGAACAAGCCATAGCCCTAAGTGGCTAATTAAGGTCTGAAACCTTGGTGAAAGTTAAATGAGCACGCAAATCTCCAATGGTGCCCAAACTTTTGCATAGACCCATTTTCCTTTTGGTAATTTTTAAAATGTAAAAAAATGAGACTTTTTGTTGCCTAAAATACTAAGGAAATGTGTCATCTTTAACTTTAGGTCTTTTAGAGATCATTTCATTTTCCGTCCACAATAGCAGTAATTTTGACCAGGGGTGCCCAAACTTTAACATGCCACTGTAACCAACAAATAAAATTGCACTCTGTAGCACTATAGCATGAAAACTTAACTTCATTACTGCTCTAGAAAATAGGAAGAAACAAGAATACTTAACGGCTGCTCGGCACATGAATTGGCCAATTTATGCGCTAAGCGTTCTCGTTTCTTCCTATTTTCTAGAGCAGTAAATACAATGGATATTTGATGCTTTCATGCGATAGCGCTACAGAGTGCAGCTTTATTTGTTGGTTAGTATATGCTCCCCCAGCAGGATCCCGCGATGTACTAAGTGTAAATAAATAGACTGTATGTGCAGCAGTTTTTACTTAGTTTTTATCTTTGCTAATGACTAAGCATAACTTTATGGGGATAATTTCCATTTGCAGCAGACGTCCTGCCACTTTGTGCTGTATTCCGGAGAATGGCATCACCACGATATGGATCATTTTAATATGTTATAAAAGGCAATGTTATCTAATACTAACCTAGCTAGTGAGACCTAATTATCTCATTTTTTATTCTCTTGTATAGAGCAGAAATTCCTATTAATATCACAACAGGAAGGTAAATGTTTTTTTGGTTTGTATTATTAAATTTTAGATTTAATTTACTATTAAAACAATTGAGCTGCGGTGGTCCTGTCAGGGTGACGGGGTTGTTGGCTACTGTGTATATACTACACGTATATATCTATAATTCTGTAAATACATCTGCCTATGTCTCAAGAAAACTCAAAAAAATGGGGGAAGCACTACAAAGCCAGGTGATAAAAAAAACGGACTATTTAAAATCCATTTTTTTCCATCATCTGACTTTATTCTGTAGTGCTGCTCCCATTTTGCGGTGTTTTCCATATTTTCTATATATGGGAGTTTTGCACCCATTTTTGTAGGAAGAAGTGTTTGTATTTTCTTTTATTTCCATATCTATCTAATTTTTTTAAAAGTTACCAGGCACAATATTCCAATTTATTGTGGACCTAGCGCAGCTGATCCTTGTGTTATATGCAAGCAGGCCTGAAAAATTATATGCAGCAACTTATGAAATTACCGTATACTTCTTCTAAGTTTTAATCATTAAAATTATAATTTTTAAGACCAGTTTTTTCACTACAGGAGGGTTTTTTTCATACTTTTTTCTAATTGACCAAAAGCGATACCAATGAACAAATACTACAACACTGCACTAAATACTACCGCAAAGCACCTTGGTTACCCTCAACAACACCAAATACCACTATGCAATGCTCATAGTAATGCATACCAAATACCACAGTGCAGCACAACATACCTCCCCGCAGTGCCAAAAAGAAACTACAGTGCCAAAAAGAAACCACAGTGCAGCACAACATACCTCCCCGCAGTGCAAAAAAGAAACCACAGTGCAGCACAACATACCTCCCCGCAGTGCAAAAAAGAAACCACAGTGCAGCACAACATACCTCCCCGCAGTGCAAAAAAGAAACCACAGTGCAGCACAACATACCTCCCTGCAGTGCCAAAAAGAAACCACAGTGCAGCACAACATACCTACCTGCAGTGCCAAAAAGAAACCACAGTGCAGCACAACATACCTCCCTGCAGTGCCAAAAAGAAACCACAGTGCAGCACAACATACCTACCTGCAGTGCCAAAAGGAAACCACAGTGCAGCACAACATACCTCTTCACAGTGCCAAAAAGAAACCACAGTGCAGCACAACATACCTCCCTGCAGTGCCAAAAAGAAACCACAGTGGAGCACAACATACCTCTTCACAGTGCCAAAAAGAAACCACAGTGCAGCATAACATACTTCCCCGCAGTGCCAAAAGAAACCACAGTGCAGCACAACATACCTCCCTGCAGTGCCAAAAAGAAACCACAGTGCAGCACAACATACCTACCTGCAGTGCCAAAAGGAAACCACAGTGCAGCACAACATACCTCTTCACAGTGCCAAAAAGAAACCACAGTGCAGCACAACATACCTCCCTGCAGTGCCAAAAAGAAACCACAGTGGAGCACAACATACCTCTTCACAGTGCCAAAAAGAAACCACAGTGCAGCATAACATACTTCCCCGCAGTGCCAAAAGAAACCACAGTGCAGCACAACATACCTCTCCACAGTGCCAAAAAGAAACCACAGTGCAGCACAACTTCCCTCCGCTCCCTCCAGACAGCGGCATTATGGCCTCTCCCACCCATTCTGTACAGGAAGAATTGTTCTTATCAGTTGTTCTTCCATTGTCAGTTACATCCATTTTTTTTACATTGACAGCAATGTCAGCATTTATCCTGCGTGATCCCTACCATTCTGGTAACAACATCCAACTCCCTAACTTTGTTCCAAACCACCATTCCCAACTGACAGCAATACTTTCCCCATCCCCACCTCTCCCAGACTGGCAAGAGCACAGTTGAAACTAGAGATGTCAGGAGAGCTCTGAACCCTGTGGTTTTATGGCCATGTTATTAATGTCACTGTATGTCCTTCTTCACTTGTAGCCTGTTCTGGAATTCCTGCTTTTGTGCTGATACCTGAGACTTGTGGCGACCTGGACCTCAACATCCAAGACGTTTGCCTTACGCATTGGGAAGAGCTGCCCTAATAGTGTCAAATACATATAATTTGCTACACTGTTCCATGGCTCCTGCTGGAAACCCATGACGTCTTGTCACTTGTCTGCTTCGGTCTGCCCTCGGTGATGTATGAAACTGTTATAGAAGCTGGGCCCAGCCTATATACACCGGGTGCCGACTGTTTTATACAACTGACCCCCGTCTGCAATTGCTACAATTGAAGATAATTCTGATCCACGCGGTTCAATCCCTTAGATGTTACAGTTGGGCCAAACTATTGCATTAAAGCAGTTAGACAGAACAAATGGCCTCTCAACCCCTCCTTTCCCAAGCAAAGTGATCATATGGTGCTGATGGATTGCAATTAGAAATGTGTGGATCGCTGTGCGTGACCCCGATCCACTGTCTAGGTCAGATTTTAATGGCCACGGACAGGAACTACATGAATTTCTCTACCCTCTGGGATACCATGCTCGACTTATGATTTGCCGTGCTAGCGAGAGACGTCACCAATGCACCGCATGCCATACAGATCATGTCACACCAGTGTGACGTGGTTTGAGATTCTTGTGTCCTGAGGTGGGGTTCATGTATGTGGTGCTCTGATTAGCTATTCATAATGCAGACTGCTAACAGGTCTCTGATTCCTCACTGATCTGCCCCCTAGTTTACATAATGATTACCTAACATTCTGAAGAAAAAGACAAAAAACGCTTCTGCAGGCAGGAGTCAGCTGTGGCCCCAGCTCTACAGCATAATCGCATGGTAAGTGTGGCAATAATACATTTTCTTGATGTTATCCAGCTAGGGGAAAAAAAACTATTTGAAAATGGCGCCCACCGCGCCTGCGCAGTAGCAGCTATCAGTGTCCACAGCTGTGATCCGATAGCTGCTTCAGCGCATGCGCCAGCGGTGTCATCTTACTGGAGAAGAAAAAAAATTCCTCCTCCAAGATGGTGCCACCCGTGCCTGTGCAGTAGCAGCTCTCGGATCACAGCTATGGACACTGATAGCTGCTACTGTGCAGGCGCGAGCGGTGACCACAATAACCATGCGATTATGCTGTAGAGCAGGGGCCACAGCTGGCTCCTGCCTGCAAAAGCATTTTTGCCTCTTTCTTCAGTATGTTAGGTGTTCATTATGCAAACTAGGGGGCAGTGAGGGATCAGTGAACTGTCAGCAGTCTGCATTATGAGTATCTAATCAGAGCATCACATACATGAATCCCGCCTTAGGACACACGAATCTCATTAACTACAAATTAAAAATACAGATTAAACAACAACCACAAGATGGATTTCATCAACCAATGTATCATTGTAATCAGCAAAAAGGCACCGACCTGACACTGTGTGTAGGTTACTATGCACAATCCTGCTGACAGGTTCCCTTTAAACACTGGGCCGGTGAACCCGTTAGCTCAGAAAATCTGTGCAGCTCCTGGCCAAGGCCAGAGAACACATCGGGGTTGTACGAAGCGTTCCGCTCATCTCTAATTGACCTAATGATGGTCCCTGTATCTGCCATGTTGGTACTCATAGGAGATTGCTGACAAGATGATACACTGAAACAAAAGTGTGTTGGACAAGTGATGAAGCAATCACAGGGTTGGGTCACCTAGTGTTACTAAATACAATGCAGTTAGTATACAAATAAATAGTAAATAAAATGTAAAAGTTGAAAAAAAGTAAGAATATTACATTATCTAGTCTGCATGATTAATGCCGTAAAACAAAACAAACCCTATAAAGTATAGCTAACAAATAATGATAATGAGCACCTATAATTAATGCAGCTACAGAAACAATGTGCAAACCAGTTAACAATATAAAAATATATTGTAAGGTTACAGCCGGACCAGTCCTGGATGGGAGGTACAGTATGGACTTTAATTTAATTTTACCAGTTTTGCACCAAGCTGCTTTGTGCCTGTTCCTACCTCAACCACTCAACTGCCACAGTCAGTGGTCCCATTACAATATATATTATCTTTTATTAAAGATCAATTAAAAGCGATAATAAAAAACACACAGAAACACAGACAACAGGTAAGGTGGACAAGAAATGTCCCCCTGAAAAAGCTGTTGGTGAAACGCACGATGGGTGGATGGTTGAACAAGTTGTTACTGTGAGCGCTTTATTGGTATCATCCATTCCTATTTCTTGTGGGACTAGTTATTTTTTTCACCGCTGATCTCTTTTCTTGTGCATTTGAAACTTTAATGTCAGAAACACCGCACTAACCTTGCTCACTGAGCCAGTGCGCATGTCCTGAGTAAAGCGAAACAGTGCTCAAAGATACCTGTGGAGCGGGCAGCAACCGAGTAGATGTGTACTTCAGAGCTGCAGGACCTGAAGCACGTGACTGCTGGGGGCGTGGCCTAAACAAGCTGCAAGGAACCAAAGGGGCGAGCAGAGAGTAGTCAGGTCACAGGCAATGAGTCATACACAGGTAATAACGCAGTACAAAATCAACAGGCAAACTCACAACGGGAAACAGAGCCGGGTCAGAACCATATAAACAAGCTATAGCAACACACAGGCACATGGGGGTCAGCACACTAGGCCAAAGGCAAAAGTATAACTGGCAGGGATTGAAGCTTCCCAGGGGTTTAAGAAGCTCTCCCAGAACCAAAAAGAGGCCACAATCATTAACCCCAAGTGTGCAGGTAAAAACCTGCACAGAGCTCCAGACATTAACCCCCGTTGTGTAGCTCAAAAACCTGCACTGGGATCATGACATTTAATGTAATTTTTAGGTTAGCAATTGATAATTTAATTGCTGATATAAATAAAAGTGTATACACATTTTTATATCGTCATTTGGGTTGCACATTATGTCTGTCGGTGCAGAAAAAAAAACAAAAGTAAAAATGTCAGAATATCTGTTTTTCGATGGCCTGAAATCCTCAAAAAATGGAGTAAAAAGCAATCAAAAGTGGTGTTTAGCTGAATTGGTAGCAATAACAACAACCAGCTCATCATGTAAAAATAGCAATCCCTACACTATCAAAAATTGTTAAAACTTTTTTTTTTGTTTTAGTAGTAAACCTAAAAGAAAAGTATGCGAACTTGGTAGCAACATAATCAACCACAGAACAAAGTTAAAAGTCAATTATTTTCTGCACAGTAAAAATAAAAATCCATAAAGCAATTGTGAAAGAATTTTTATTGTTGTTTAATACAACATGTTGTAAATTAACAATTCAGCTTTAACTTGCCATGCAAAAAACAAAGAAATAAATGCATTAATTAAAGAAAACCAGGTGGTACGTGCTTTTCAAAGCTTCTTGTCACAGTTGTACAAAGATTCAGTAGAGAAATGGTGAACACACAGCATTGCTCAGCGTTCCAAGGAAGAGGAGGTGCGATAATCCATTCCAGCAGTAGAAAATAATCCATGGCACTCAACATTCTGCTCTTAATGCCTAAAAGTCCACATTATTTTGTGCAAATACATCTGTACTGTTTTTTTAAGAAGACTTTCATAGATTAAAAGCAGAAGAGTGAGTGTGGGGAATTATTTTCTACTACTGGAAGAGAAAAAAAAAAATTATGATCCATGGGGAGCACGGATGAAAAACACAAATGAAAAAACTAAAAAGGTAACTTTTTACTTTTTGCAAAAAAAAAACACAATGTATTTACTATTGTTTATTAATAATCTCTGAGAAAAACAGGGTTTGCAATTTGAAAATAGAAAAAGCATTAAAATAAAAGAAAATCCACCTCTACGGCTCATTCAGACTCAGTTTTTTTTCCAATTACGCGAAAAATTGACCGAGTTTGAGCAGTGATTTTTATCAGCAATGCATCAGAGTTTCATCAGTTTTTTCACTGAGATGAGGAAAAAAAAAGTTTCTCCACCTTTTCCTATTTATGAGTCAGTGAAAAACAAACACATGGATGGCATTCGCGTGCGGTCCAATTTTTTCACAGACCTATAGACTTTCATGCCGGGTTTGATCCGATACTTGGCTCAGCGTCGGACATGTCTCCTTGATTTTGCTCGGACATGTGAATAGCCCCAAATACGAGTTCTATACATAAAAAATGGATAATATTTGTACATGAAAAAACTGCTGTGTGAATGAGCCCTTACTTGTCCTGAAAGATGGCGTTCTGTAATTTTCTTGTATTGCCTTATGTTTAATCATTCACCAGCAGATGGAGCCCGAAGACTAGTTTAGCATCTCGCATCTCGCCTGACTCTGTTGACATTTGATATATGTGAGGCCAAAACAGCTTGAAACAATTCTTAGCATTTCTTGCTCAAAGGGCTATTTGCTGACAAGGTGCTAATACGAATGGCAGACCCGGTGATTGGCTTTATGCTTTTATATCATTCATTGTGTGTGTTATAGCCTGAGATGTATTTACAGATTCTCCTTATACAGAGAGGGGTGCTAGTGAGGTGCCTAATATTTTGTAAAATGCCTTTCCCTTGAGAGGATCCAGCCCATCTTTCAATGACATGATTTCAATGGGTACCAACGAAATTCAGGATTTTCTTGCCCATACACTTTTCATAGCTGTAGAGTGAGTCTCATTTGACAGAAAGCTATTCCTCCCAATCCCCCTCCATACACATGCACACATTTTTGTGAAAAAACAATCCAGCTCACCGCTTAAAGACATCCCAGGAGTCGGAGCACGGAACTGCCATGTCTTGGCTTGAAAATTCCAGTAGATAGTCCAGCTCAACGACAAAGTGAGATAAAATTCTTTATTCACTCAGATTCCAATAGAGGATAAAATATCAGCAAGTATGAAGCAGAGGGTTGCGTTATCTACGCGTTTCGGGTGACGCAGCGCCCTTAGTCAACCCCTTCTTGGTCAAAATGTTGGCCCTGATAAAATAATAAAGCCAATACTCAACTCTCGTGTCTGCGCCGTTCTCCCCGGGGCTCACATGCAGTGTTGGGTGCCAAATGTAATAGTTTGTGAAAATATAAAGCGAGACCTCATTGACCATATAAAACAGACATGATAATCAGCGCGGACCCTGACCGCACTCATCTCTAAACCTACATAAAGTGAAATAACCGCTGTTTTACTGCGTGGACTATTACGTCCATTATATAATAACCATAATGATAAATATGAGAATGCAGAAATACTGGATCACTCCTGTGCGCTGAAGTTGCATTTTTTTTAGTAGAAGACTGGCACCCAAAAAAGCAGAGTGTTGGCAGGATAAATGCTGCGCATGTATGGGCATTTTTGATGCATTCATTTAAAAGGTAAAAGAAATGCAGCAAAAACACTGGAAGAATTGACACGCTGAAATTTTTTTAAAGAACGCACAAGGGTTCAGAAATGCAAGGAAAAAATATTTTGCGGCTACTGTAAAATGCTCATATATACAGTGTACAGGTGTATGATGTCTGCTCATGTAGATCAGGTATGTTATTAAAAATAAGACTCATTGAGGGTGATAATTCTTGGACATACATTCTTTGTGTGCTGGCTTGCAGACATGGCCGCTCTACAGTCACTGTACACCGATAGCATCACATATACCAGCACCCTGCCATGCCCCCGACCACACCCATTTCACAACTAGTCACACCCATGCCCAACTGCACTCATTTAGCACTGCTGATCACACTGACTGGTACTGAGGGCACAGTGGCTGGCATTATGAGCACAGTGGCTGGTACTGTGGGCACACTGACTAGTACTGAGGAAAAGAAAGAAAGAACAGAGAGAGAAAAAAGAAAACAGAAAAAGAAAGGAGAGAGAAAGAGGCGAAAGAAAGGAGAGAGAAAGAGGCGAAAGAAAGAACAGAGAGAAAGAAAGAACAGAGAGAGAAAGAAAAAGAGAACGAAAGAACAGAAAGAAAGAGGGGAAAGAAAAAAAAAACAGAAAGAAAGAAAGAACTGAGATAGAAAGAAAGAACAGAGAGAGAGAACGAGGGGAAAAAACAGAGCGAGAAAGAGGGGAAAGAAAGGGGAAAGAAAAAAAGAACACAGAGATGGAAAGAACAGAGAGAGAAAGAGGGGAAAGAAAGAACAGAGAGAGAAATAAATAAAGATACTATAGCAGCCTCGCTCCGATTGTAATGCCCACGTGAGCCTCTCTCTGCAGGACATATCATGATCCGCTCACATGGCCGGCATCCCCGATTCCAAGGCAATCCCGCTGTCTGGCTGTCGGAGGAGGACATGGTGATGGAACTGAAGCATTCCCTGAAGTGCCTCCATGGTTCAGTCACAATCTCCCGAAATTATCTAATTTCCGGTCACCTTCCAGCACATCACTTCTGGTGGAACGTCATGTGCGAGTTTTAAAGTACTTCTCGGGGCTCCACTGTGTACTCCTGTGTCCGCGGGAAAGTAAGCTCCCGGCCGGGACAGCGGGGCAGACTCTCAATATCGGGACTGTCCCACTGGATCCAGGATGGTTGGGAGGGATGAATGCTCCCCACCATACACCTTGTACACGCACGGACCGCGCACCTTATACACACGCGGTTCCGCTTGTATGCCTCATACACACATGGCTCCGCTCTGTAAACCTCGCACACACATGGCTCCACTCTGTAAACCTCATACACACATGGCTCTGCTCCGCCCTGTACACACACGGCTAAGCTCCGTACACACACGGCTCAGCTCCATACACTTCGTACACAGCGTTCTGTTTCGTACACCCCGTACACACACAGCTTCGCTCTGTACACCAAGTACGCACAAGATACTGTCTGCAATCACGCACAAAACCCTGAAAAAGTCCAACACTTCTGATACACCAAAAAAACCTGAGATCACACAATCTCACCCCGCTAGATCAGCACTCTGGTATAAACTGGCAGCAAGCAAAAAGATACTAACATAATAGGGGACTGAACAAGCTGCAACATATGAAGCAGGGCCCAGCGCTGCCCCCAGCAGGGAGCACGCTGAACCCTAACAGCAAAACAGAAAGCAAAAAAAAGACACAACCAGATTAGCTGCAAACGATTAGCAAAAGAATCACTTAACTGAACATGCAGATCAGGCAGGGGACAAAAGAGCTCCAAATGCACACAGAGGAAAAAATCACCAGCAACCTTCAAGAGCAGCCAGCTCCATTATATGCTCCCAGCCAGCAATCCCAGATTCCCAATTTCATCGTCAGGTGGAGAACCTCCATCCACCTGGCCAGCTCCACTACTCTCAGTAACCACCAGAGGGAGCAGAGGGAGCTTTGGCCCAAAAATCCGAGCAAGGGAGTTCACAACAGTAGTGTAACTGCAGTGCTAGCAGCTTGATTCCACAGGAATAGTGGGGCCCAGGGGTCCCTCCTGCAGCCCAGTGAGAAGCCCTAGTTCTGGAGCCACTAGGAGGCAGCATCACAGAATTGCTGACGTTTTCTGACTCCAATGTCTTCCTGCTGAGCATGAGTAGCTCGCCCGCCAGGGCAATGGGGATACTCAGCACTGGGCCGCTTCTTAAAGGTGAAGTGTCACAGCAGCAGTGACCGGGTCCATGGCCCTGGGCGTCCAATAAAAGGGATAGTGAAAAAGGGTTAATAAAGTTTGTAATAAAGTGTTCATGACGCCAACTGTGGTATTTGATCAGGGGACCGACGCTGCAATGCAGATCCTCTGGGGTGAAGAAAAGGCAGCAAAGATGGTTAAGCTCTCCATGGGTAGAGCTGTGTCCCAGGGCAGTTAGGATGATAAAGGTGATGTTGGTGGTGAGTGAGGTGCAGGGCAGGTGAAGCAGGAATGATTGAGAAGACACAGCAGGGTGCTGTTTCCTTTACCTTTTACTGAGCAGTGCAGGTACAGTCCGGGGCTCAGGTTACAGATAGTTCTGGAGCCATTCAACCTGGAAGCAATTTGGGAATTTCCTTAGGTGGGTTGTGAGGCCCCCTTTCTAGCGATATTCTCTGAGGTATTTGCTGCTGTAAACTCTATTCAAGTTCTTTCTGTCTGATGCTTAGGTAGAACACCACTCGCATGACAGGCAGCTGGAGCCTGCTTCAGGGGTCGCTCCTGTCTGGAGTCTCCAGCTCACACGTGCTGCTGTGTCATTGATTATCAGTCGGGGACAGAGGATCTGCGGTCTTTTACCCTCTGGATTCTGTTGCTGGGGCTTTAGTACCCACACAGGCTTGAACTCTTGTCCCCGGTCACTAGCGCTCAAGCCTGGGGTGAGCTCAGATGGAGCTCCTATCCCCAGCTCCTCTCCACATGTCCTCTCTCAACCTTGGAATTTTTTTCCATTTTACAGTACAGTGGGTACAGAGAGTATTCAGAACCCTTTAAATTTGCAAAAATTTCTACATTTCTGTTTTTTTCAGTCAAGATGGGGTGCAGTGTACATAACCCCTTTCTGCCATGTGACGTATGTTAGCGTGGATGGTCTGGAGCCGGAACTCCAGGAGTGGACCCACCTGGCCCCGGGTGAGCTGCCAGGTGGAACCGACTCCTATACATGGACCGTTAGGAGCAAACCCAGGGGTTCGAGTACCACGGTAGCCGGTACCGAGAGGGACGGCTCACAGGAGACATGGGTGAGTGTGTCTGAAGGACGGTACTGGATACTAGGAACACCAGGTGTGTACACGGAAGTGTGCTATCTACAGGATAGTGCGAGACAGGTACACGTGAGCACGTATGGCGAGTAATACGTCCGGAGGAAACCAAAGCAGGACGCGTGCAAGGAGCACGACAGAGAACCGAATGGAGCAGCAGTCATGCCAGGAGGCGTAACAGAGCACAGGGACAGAGTGCGTGCCAGGAGGCACGACTGAGCAAGAGACAGAGGACAGGATGCGAGAGTGTGCCAGGAGGCACTACTGAGCAAAAAGCAAGTGAGAGTTCAAAACGAGAGCTAGAAGCACAATAGAATGCAAGACAGAGCAGAGGACCTGAGAACAGCGCACAGCCAGGCAGGGACAAAGCAGACCCAGCCAGGAAGCACAATAATAATCAGGCACCTCCCATAGGGGGAGGTCGCCTGATATAGCACATGACAACTTCTGGTTTCGGGTCAGGTCCTCTAGCCAGAAGCACCTGACCACTACAGCTTCTGGGTCAGATCGTCCTTTACCTTAGAGAGGACCGACCGAGGCCTGGAGGACAGGAACGCGCCAATGCGAGCGCGACATGGAGGAGGCGAAAACCCGAAAGCGCGGCGTGCGCGTGTGCACCCGACGAGGGGCCCGGAGCGGGCGCGACACCGGAGAGAATGATGTCGGGACCGCAGCCCCGCCTCCTGGTGAGCGCGGCATGACAACGTACTATACCGTCCATATGACTCGGCACAATTTGAACATGGACGGTATAGTACGTCATAGCGATTGTCTGCGCACACGGATAGTGTGCGGCCGGGTGTCAGCTGATTCTCACAGCTGACACCCGGCACTAAGTGCCAGGAGTGGTCACAGACTGCTCCCAACACTTTAATCCCCGAAATGCTGCGATAAAACATCGCAGAATTCCAGGAGCAGGCAGAGTGCTGGCAGCCCCTCTCCCATTGGATCAGAGACCCCGTGGCGTGACGCGATGTCCCAATCGCTGCCATGGTAACCCGATGTTGTCATGACAACATCCGGGTTACCAGAGCTAAGAAACTTCCTGGTCATGCGCAGTGCATATCAGGAAGTCTCTCAGTGTCCGTGCACTGAGTGCAGCGCTGACAGTTTCTATAGCATGCAGATGGCAGTTCATAAAATGGGGCCACTTATGGGTTTTTTGCTGTTTTGGCACCTCATGGGCTCTCCCAATGGGTCATGGCACCTGCACATGGGATGCCCTCCCAGGACTGTGGGGTACTCGGTACCGGGCTGGTCTCTCAGAGGGAGGAGTCACAGCAGCGGTGACCCGGTCCGTGGCCCTGGGCGCCCATGTAAAAGGGGTTTGAGTGGTGAAATAAAGTTTGAGTGATTCGTGACACCACCTGTGGTGTTCGGCATGGGAGGTGTTAAGCCGATGCTGCAGACAGATCCTCTGGGACAGGTGGTGGGGTGCAGCAGTGATGTTATAGCCCTCCACAGGCAGGGTTGTATTCCCTGGTTTCTGTTGCAGGACAGTCAGTATCCATACAACCATGGAGACCAGGCTCCAGATCATGCGCTATCACTGGGAGGGAGCTCTCTATCCTCAGCTCAACCTCCAGCTTCTCTCCACACATCTACACTCTTTGCCCTCCTCACACTAACTGATTTCCCTTCCTGGCCCTCAGAGAGCACTCCTCCCCCAATTCTGGTTCAGTGCTCCCTCTGCTGGCCTGGAGTGGGAACTATGTTGCATGACATGTTAACTGCTAGAGAGACCCTTCATCGCTTCCAAGCCTGACATCACCCTCCCTGGAGGAAGGCAATGCCAGTGTGGCGACCATACTCCTGTGGGCGCCACACACACCATAACAGTAAAATCTGGCGCTCTTTCCCTTCTGAGCTCTGCCATGTGCACAAACCATGGTTTACCCCCACATATGGGGTATCAGCATACTCAGGAAAATTGCACAATAACTCTTGGGGTCCAATTTCTTCTGTTATCCTTGGGAAAATACAAAATTCGGGGAGAAAAGATCATTTTTGTGGAAAAAATTATTTTTATTTTTACGACTCTACGTTATAAACTTTTGTGAAGCACTTGGGGGGTTCAAAGTGCTCACCACACATCTAGATAAGTTCATTGGGGGGTCTAGTTTCCAAAATGGGGTCACTTGTGGGGGGGTTTCCACTGTTTAGGCACATCAGGGGCTCTCCAAACGTGAAATGGCGTCCGATCTTAATTTCAGCCAATTTTGCGTTGAAAAAGTAAAACAGTGCTCCTTCCCTTCCGAGCTCTGCCATGTGCCCAATCAGTGGTTTACCTCTACATATGAGGTATCAGCATACTCAGGAGAAATTGCACAACAACTTTTGAGGTCCAATTTCTCCTGTTACCCTTGGTAAAATAAAAAAAAATGGATCTGAAGTAAATTTTTTGGGAAAATAAGTTAAATGTTCATTTTTTATATGCAAATTGCCTCTTCAGAGGGAAAGAGGACTTTTTTTTAAAACATTCCAAAAATTCCTGTGAAGCACCTGAAGAGTTAATAAGCTTCTTGAATGTGGTTTTGAGCACCTTCAGGGTGCAGTTTTTAGAATGGTGTCACTTTTAAGATATTTTCTATCATATAGACCCCTCAAAGTGACTTCAAATGTGATGTGGTCCCTAAAAAAAAAAAATTGTGTTGTAAAAATGAGAAATTGTTGTTTAACTTTTAACCCTTGAATTTTTAGTTCCAAAATTGTGCTGATGTAAAGTAAACATGTAGGAAATGTTACTTAAGTATTTTATGTGACATATCTCTGTGATTTAAGGGCATGAAAATTCAAAGTTGGAAATTTGCGAAATGTTAACATTTTTTGCCAAATTTCAGTTTTTTTCACAAATAAACAAAAGTAATATCAAAGAAATTTTACCACTATCATGAAGTACAATATGTCACGAGAAAACATTCTCAGAATCACCAGGATCCATGGAAGCATTCCAGAGTTATTACCACATAAAGGGACAGTGGTCAGAATTGTAAAAATCGGCCCGGTCATTAACATGCAAACCACCATTGGGGGTAAAGTGGTTAATGAGGAAAAAAAAAAGAGCTTTTTTGAATTTACCAAATGGCTGCAATGAAACAAAGAGTGAAAAATTTAATGGGGTCTGAATACTTTGTGTACCCCCTGTATATGGTAAAATCATAGGTGTTAAAAGTACAACTCTTCCCACAAAAAAAACCCTCACACGGTCATATTGATGAGAAAATAATAAAGTTATGACTATGAATAAGGGGAGCAAAACTAAAATGCAAAATTCAAAGGTGGTGAAGGGGTTAATAAAAAGTATAATATGTCACAAAAAAATAGGCATTAATCCTACCAGTAATAAGTTTTCCAAGTCCATCATAACAGCACCATCAGGAGGTTGTCCTTCATATCCTTGAAAGGGACAGGAAGACACAAGAGGTTTAAAGACCCCTCCCACAACAACCACCAGTGATTTCTTTCAAATACCACACCAGGATGGATGCAACTTTATTTTACTCTGTTTCTTTCTACATATGTTACTTTCACATGTCAGATAGGAAATTTCAGGGAGGGAATGCAATGGGTGTTGTCATGATGGACTGAATAACCTATTACTGGTAGGACTAATGTCTGCTTTCCAGGACATCCTTCCTGACAGCACCATCAGGAAAATATCAGATAATTTGTTCAAGGAGGGATAACTTCTTAGAGGACCTTTCTTCTGAAGGCAATTTTTTTGGCTCGATAAAACGTTGTTATAGTGTCTGCAAAGTTTAAGATTTGTCCACGTTATGCAAATTCGGCCCACTGAGGCTCCTGCTTGCTCTGCCCATGATGTGGCTACTGCTCTAGTAGAATCGGCTCTGATGTTGACCGGAGGAAACTTCCCTTCTGATGAATAGGTCAGGCTGATCAGTGACCTAACCCATCTTTTGTAGCATTGCCTTTTACATCTTTTTCCCCTGTTTTTTCTTCCAAACTGCATGAACAGATTGGGATCTATTCGTCAGTCCTTTGTGGTTTCCAGGTATCATAAGGCTGAGTTCACACGTGGCGTTTTTTTCGCGTTTCCGCGGCGGTTTTAACCGCGCGATTTTGCTGCGAAAAATAAGCATCCCATGCATTCCTATGGGATTCCGCAATGCTGTGCTAATGCTGCGGTTTTTACCGCGGCGGAATCGCTTCGCGGTAAAAACCGCAGCATGCTCATTAATTTGCGGAATCGCGGCGATCCCGCACCCATAGGAATGCATTGTTCCGCTTACTTCCCGCATGTGGCTGTGCACACCATGCGAAAAGTAAGCAGAACAATTGCGGATGGTACCCACGGTCCGGAGGAGAGGAGACTGTCCTCCGGGCTTTGGGTACCATATCCCTGTAAAAAATAGAATTTAAAATAAAAAATATTGTTATTCTTACCTTCCGGCGTCCCGCGCAGCATTCCCGCCTCTCTCCACTCTTCCGTTCCCAGTAATCCTTTGCGAAAATGCCCGCGATGACGTCCGTTCTCGCGGGATCGCGAAGTCTCGCGGTCATTCGCGCGACGTCATCGCGAATTACCGAGAGACATCGCGATCCCGTGAGAACGGACGTCATCGCGGGCATTTTCGCAAAGGATTACTGGGAACGGATGCGCGGGACGTCGGAAGGTAAGAATAACACCATTTTTTATTTTTTTTTACATTCTATCTTTTACTACTGATGCTGCATAGGCGGCCTCAGTAGTAAAAAGTTGGTCACACTCGTCAAAACTGTGTTTGACGAGTGTGACCAACCTGTCAATCAGTTCTCCAAGCGATGCTACAGATCGCTTGGAAAACGCTAGCATTTTGCAAGCTAAATACGCTTGCAAAATGCTAGTTTTTCCGCGGGAAAATCGCGGGAATTTAAAATGCGATTTTCCCGCGGAATGGAATTCCGGAATACTCGCGGTAATTTCCGCAAGAGTTCCGGTACGTGTGCACTTAGCCTTAGCGATGCACCAGCGATCCCGACCACGATATGACCCGGTCAGGATCACTGGTGCATCGCTAAATGGTCGCTAGTGAGCTGCCATACAGGCAGATCTCACAGCGATGCTCGGCGGTCGCTCTTACCTTTCAGACGCAGCGATGATGTCTTCTTCCGCCCGCGTCCATAGCTCGCTCATCGGTGCCAGCAGGAAGACGACGACGGGAAATGGACCAGGCCGATCTCGCGCGATCAGTGATAGCCAGCGGGGGAGCCGGTCGGAGGTAAGTATCACATGTAGCGATATCGCTAGCAATATTGCTGCTGCGTCACAAAATCGGTGACGCTTTAGTGATATTGCTAGCGATATCGCTATGTGTAAAGCCCCCTTTAGTTCCTCAGTCCATACCCTTCCCCCATCCAGGGGAGAGGAGAGTGGGTAGTGCACTGTAGTAAACCAACCAGACTAACAAGGTAATACGAACAGGAGTAACAGAAAATACCAATCATACAAATATACACTTACATACAACAGCTACGCATCGGAGAGTGAAGAATGGGATTAAAACAAAGTAGGAGAAGAAAGGGAAAAGTATCACACTCTTAAAACCAAGCAACTGTCACAAATAAATCCACTGACTACTCAAATAACCACCAACACCTATCCTCCTAGCATAATAATGAAGGTACTATGGAATCTGATTGCGTAGGATAAAACGAATCTGAGACCAAAGCTGAGGTGAATAAACTGTATTTAACAAAGCAAGGAATATAACATAAACTAACAATCCTGAAGTTGCAGCAAAGTGTACAGCACAAAACAAAAATGTCCAGCAACTATGATAGCGGGGCGCAACCGCTAATACAAGCAAGTCCAGCAGTTATATGAAGCAAGAGTGCGACCAGCACTTATACATGGTTGTCCAGAAATATGCAGACAGTGTAGCCGACTCCTTTCATTGAAGTCCAGAAATATGAAGGTGGTGTCAGCAAGGAGTAGGTTTTTCAGTGTACTTCTTTTTGGGCTGAAAAGTCCCACTCAAGTCCAGCACAAGCACAGTCCAAGAGGTAATACTCAGGTAATAATAATGTCAGAAATTCTTACAGACCACAGTAGAACGAGAGATTTATAGCTCCTCTGTTTTGAAGTTTGGACAAAAGGTAACCACCAGGATCAGGAAGCAGCACTGAGGACTAAAGGCAGCTGGAAGTGATGAGGCAGAGCACCGAGTAAACGAGCAGCAGCAGGAACTCCAGAAGCAAGCCAGGAGGAAGCTCAGAAGCCAACAGCAAACAAAATACTCAGGCAAGGAGTGTTTCCTTTCTCGGACTTAAATAGCAGAACTGACAGGAAATTCAAGGACAGGGCGAAGTACCAGACTCCATCTTGGACGAGGGCAAAACAGGCTCCATGGAACATCCGGAAACTTTACACTCAGAAACCGCGGCCTTCTGGCTCCTCTCTGTTGTGGTAAACACATGACACCAGGTATTGGAAAACTACTCTTCTGACGTCTAGTGAATGAAATGCCTGTTCTTGACTATTTTTATGGTCCTGGCAGAAGGAAGGCAAGACTACCTCTTGGCTCATTTGGAAAGTTGTCACAACTTTCGGTAGAAACACTGGATCTAGCCTGAGGATAATGCAGTCGTCTATGATCCATTCCTTAGGTATGAAATTTTTATGGAAAACGCCTGTATTGCCCCCATCCTTCTGGTTGTTGTTATGGCGACCAGGAATGAAGATTTTAGGGAGAGAGATTTTATATATGAATTCTCAAGCAGCTCATATGGTGGTTTGCATAAACCAATTAAGGACTACATGTAAATCCCAAGGTGGGACATAGGCTCTAATAGTGGGTCTTATTCTGCTTGTGGCTTTACTGAGTCTCTCAATCCATGGATGCCCTGCTAGTGGATAGTCCATGAAGGCACTCAGAGATGAAATTTAGAATTTTACTTTTTCTCAAATACTGTCTGGAGAAACTCTAAAGTTTTGGGGATATTAGGAGTGGAGACTTCTACCATCGCCTCAGGTTACTGTGCACAAATTTTTTTTCAGATTTTTGTGTATATTGCCGATGTTATTGGTTTCCTACTTTTTTGTATAGTTGTTATGATGAAGTCAGAATGACCTTTAGATTTCAAGATCTGCCTCTCAGGATCCAGGCAGACAATTGTAGAAGCTTCATATTTGGATAGTGTACTGGCACTTGGAATAGTAGATGATGCCTTTCTGGAAGGATGATGGGATCTTCTATGGACATCATTTTCAGCGATTAACTTGGCTTGATCCTCCTGTATCTTCCTTAGCGCTGCTGGAATTAGGGGCAAGGGAGGAAAAACATACGCCAGGACCATATCCCATTTCTATGATAAGGCGTCCACCCTTGTCGGCATGTTTCTGATTGAGGGAAAAAGTTGTTGCTGTTTTAGCATTTTCCCTTGTGGCGAACATGTCCATCTGCAGAGTACCCTATTGATGTATTATGCGATTAAATTATTCCCAGCTCAGCTCTTGTTCCAACTGTTGAACTGCTTTTCAGCTAATAAAATCTGCCACTAAATTCTGAGACCCCTTCAGATGTATCGCTGTCGCTGATAGAACCATTTCCTCTGCCTATAGGAAGATCTTCCGTTCTACTGCCTGCAGGTGGCGGTGTCTTGATTTCTGAGAAGGGCTACTGTCGTGATATTGTCCGACAGTATTCTGATGTGTCGGTTATTCAGACTTGACCGACATGTTTTTAGCGTCTCCCAGATTATCTGTTAGGATTTTATTTTTGCCAGGTACCCTGTATGTACTGATGTACTGATGTATGTAGGCCCCCCAGCCACTGCTGCTCGTGTCTGTGTTATGAAAGGGGACAGATTCAACATAATCCTTTTTTTTAGGTTGGTCATGGAAGTCCACTAGACTAATGACTTCTTTTTTATTGCCGAAAATGTTATTTTCTTGTCTAGTCCATCTGTCCTTCTGTTCCAGGCTGTCAGAATCTGTTGTAATTGCCTCAAGTGGAATTGACTCCACCCAACCCCTGTTATAGAAGGAGTCATTAGTCCCACAATCCTCACAGCTTCTCTGATGGAAACTTGTGATTTCCTTCTGAAGGCTATAGAATGATGATAGCAGTCTTCAGCACCCAGGGCTGGGGAACAGCGCTAACTGTACTGTTGTGTGGCACTGATGACATACGGATATTATCCGTGTGTCATCAGTGTGCACGTGTGCGGGAAGTTTTGCGGCTCGTGCTGCTGGTAAACAACGGACATGTCAACGTATTTTGCCCACGGACACACCGTCCATGGAAATACACTAACATGTACGCTTGAAAAGGTCTACGTGTGTAAGTGTCTCTGTTACATGTGAAAACGGTCACCATATGTACCGGACACATTGACATCTGAAAGAGGCCTTATACATGTTGCTTTTGGGCAATTTAATACTAAGCAATCACCCAGTCTCATCAGTATTTTGCACCTGTGTTGCTGCCATCTTTACTGCATGGGTTTGCTGCATCCTGAGAGTGCATTAGCTCTGAGATCCTGGCAGTTAAACACTGCTGCCCCTTTTTTGCTGTATTTTTGAATTTTTGGAGGATTTTTAGTCCTCTTTTTGTGGCTTTGCTATTAAGTTTAGTATTAGGACTCGCAAGTATGAGGACCTTTGACGCGGGTTGTGAGCTTGAATATCTTGGCCAAATTGAGTCGCCATTTTTTATGCCAAGTAATTTTTCATAATTTTTTGTTAAGGGAGCCATGGGAAGGCTTATTTTTTGTGTGCCAAGGTTCAGTTTTTATATACACCATTTTGAGGCTCGCACGACATTTTGAGAGCTTTTCATTGCATTTTTCGGGCAAGTGCTGTGACTAAAAACCAAATACTGGCATTTTTATTATTTTCCCCTTAATTTAACGTGTAAAATGATATAATTTTATATTTGAAAGATCACACTTTTATGGACACAAAGGTATCAATTATGTTTACTTTTTATTTTATTTTACTTTATTTACCTTTCATTGGGAAATAGAATGATTTAACCCCTTGATGACTTTGCGGTTTTCCTATTTTTCGGTTTCATTTTTTTCCTCCCTTTATTCCAAGATCCATAACTTTTTAATTTTTTATGTCTCCATAGCTGCATCAGGGCTTGATTATTTGCTGAACAAGTTGTACTTTTCAATTACACCATTTATTTTGTCATGTGATGCACTGGAAAGCAGGGAAAAAAATTCAAGTGTGTTGAAAGAGCAAAAAAAGTGCAATTCCACAATAGTTTTTTGCTTTTTTTACCATCTTCATTATATGACTTGGCAATATGATTCTCCAGGTCATTATGCATATTCAGATACCAAACATGTAAAATAAATATAGGTTTTTTTAATTACCGTATATACTCGTGTATAAGCCAACCCGTGTATAAGCCGACCCCCCTAATTTTGCCACCTAAAACTGGGAAAACTTATTGACTTACGTATAAGCCTAGGGTCGAAAATGCAGCAGCTACTGGTAAATTTCAAAAATAAAAATAGATACCAGTAAAATTAAAATTAATTGAGACATCAGTAGGTTAAATGTTTTTGAATATCCATATTGAATCAGAAGCCCCATATAATGCTCCATGCAATTCATGATGGCCCTATAAGATGCTCTATACAAAATACACCCCATATCATGCTCCATAAGATGCTCCATAGAATAATATGCCCCATATGCTGCTCCATAAAGGTTATGGCCACATAAGATGCTTCACAGAATAGGCCCCCATAAGATGCTCCATAGAATAGGCCCCCAAAAGATGCTCCATAGAATATGCCCCCATAAGGTGCTCCATAGAATATGACCCCATAAGATGCACCATAGAATATGCCCCCATAAGATGCTCCATACATTATGCCCCATAAGATGCTCCATACATTATGCCCCCATAAGATGCTCCATACATTATTCCCCCATAAGATGCTCCATAGAATAGGCCCCCATATGATGCTCCATAGAATAGGCCCCCATAAGATGTTCCATAGAATAGGCCCTCATAAGATGCGCCATAGAATATGACCCCATAAGATGCTCCATAGAATATGCCCTCATAAGATGCTCCATAGAATATGCCCTATAAGATTCTCCATAGAATAATCTCCATATGCCGCTGCTGCTGCAAATTTAAAAAAAAATGACATACTCACCTTTCCGTCACTGCTGGCTCAGGACCCGACACCTGAGATATTCACCTGTCCCCGTTCCCACGCTGCTTGCCGCTGTCTGCCATGTCGTCTGTCAGTGACGTTCAGGCATCAGAGGGGACGGCAGGCAGCGGCGAGCAGCGTGGGAACGGAGACAGGTGAATATCGCTTATACTCCCCCCCCCCGGCGCGTCTCTGCAGCCCCGTTCTCCGGCGCCTGCCTTCAACAGTCACGTGATACCGCTCATTAAAGACATGAATATGCGCATATTCATGTCTTTAATGAGCGGTACTATGTGACCGCTGAATACAGGCCCCTGAGACCGTGGGACAAGCAGGGGGGCTGCAGAGACACGTGGGGGGAGGGAGTCAGTATTATCTGACACCCCCGCTCCCCCTCCCCCGCCGACCCCCTGACGTATATGACTCGCGTATAAGCCGAGAGGGGGACTTTCAGTCCCCAAAAATGGGATGAAAATCTTGGCTTACTGTATATGCAAGTATATACGGTAAGTAGTGAACAAAATATTTGGAAATTTGTAAGAAAACATGTTTCTCTTATGTTGCCATTTTCCAAGACCTGTAGCCCTGTGTGAGGGCTTATTTTTTGCACCCTGAGCTGATGTTTTTATTGATACCATTTTGGGTTAATGCTGTGCATCGCCTCTTATAGCATTTTATTGCAATGTTGCATCGGCCCAAAAATGTAATTCTGGCATTTTGATTTTTTTTCCTCGTAACGTTGTTTACCTAGTAGATTAATTTGTTTCATGTTTTGATGCATCAGACTTTTACAAATGCAGTGATACCAAATGTGGATTTTTGGCTTGTTTTATTTTTAGTGGGTCAAATGATTTGAAGTTTTTTTGTTTTTTTACTTTTGACTGAATTTAATAGTTCTTTTAAGGGACTTCAAGCTACGATTGTCCAATCACCTGATCTATACATAGCAGGGCATCAGCTGATTATGCAAATTTTCAGCTGCATTTTACAGTACCAGCTATGTCTATGAGATTTCAGAAATCTCATGCACATGCACACACATATTGTTTTTTTTTGTCATCAGTATTTTGTGCATTGCATGTTTTTTGCACAATAGATCATATCACTTCTTTCATGTGTTTTTCACTCATTGACTTGAATGGGTGTGAAAAAACACTGAAAATCTGCAGCAAAAATGCAGGTATCAGGTTTTGCTGTGTTTTTGTGTGCCAAAACCTGATTCTGTAGAATAGGACTTTTTTTGTAACTAAACTTTGTCCTACCCACTGAGGAGGAGGAGCAACGAAAACACCCAAGAGAAGACATCCATACAGAGAGTGAGTAGAAGTCTGTAAAAAAGCCCTGACATGGCAGAACAGCAGATCCTCAACTCGGGACAGTCCTGCTGAATACTTGACAGGAGCTATGACTGTGTACAGCACAGAAGGAATCTGGCACCAGGACCTCCCAATAAAGAGCACATGCGTAAGCTGCAGTGCAGTACAAGAGGACAGCAGTCTCAGAGGCCACAGCTATGGATCACCCCCAGGGCAAGTGGGGTACTTACTCAGTACCGGGCCGGTGTCTGAAAGGGGAAGTGTCACGGTGGCAATGACCCGGTCCGTGGCCCTGGGTGTCCATGTAAAATAGGAAGATGGATGCTGAATAAAGTTTGTGTAGATAAGTTTGTGACGCCACATGCGGTATCTGGTCAGAAGGGGACCAGCGTTGCTGTGCAGATCCTCTGGGACAGATGGTGTGATGCAGCAGAGGTGTAATAGCTCTCCACAGGCAGAGCTGTAGTCCCAGTGCAGATGAGAATAGATGTTAAGGTAGCTGGTGTAGTGTTCAGGCACAGAGATGTAGCAGTGCTGAGAAGATGATGCAGGAAGAAGGCAGAGACAC
This sequence comes from Dendrobates tinctorius, assembly GCF_039654945.1. Classification (NCBI taxonomy): domain Eukaryota; kingdom Metazoa; phylum Chordata; class Amphibia; order Anura; family Dendrobatidae; genus Dendrobates; species Dendrobates tinctorius. The sequence goes on along the minus strand of NW_027361897.1, from coordinate 6,180,879 downwards.
AGCTGAATGCAGTTCCAAAGCTTTAATCACATTTCTGGCATACACAGGTGCCCGCTTCAGTGACGTATCCTCCAGGTGAGGGGCTCAGCCAACTCCCAGGCAGATGGAGTACACCCTTCCAGCACTCCCTTCTGTGTGCCTTTTCTGAACGTCTCCATACTAGCACTAACCTGAAGTACTTGTAGTTATGAATTACAGTCAAGTTCCTCTTTCTTGCTGTTACTTAGAACTCCACTTGCATGACAGTCAGCTATGGCCTACTTCGGGGACTCCTTACAATCATGTCCCGGCTCACACACGTTGCTGCTGTGTCGTCGAGTCTTAGGTGGGAATAAAGTGGTCACAACTTCTATTCCTCCGGTTTCTGCTGTAGAACCATTAGCATTCACACAGCCTCGGATACCGGCGCCCGGCCTTTGGTGCTTAAACTTAGGAAAGGGCTCTGCTCTAGCCCCAGATCCCAGTTCTCTCCTCCTCACGTTCCGTCCTTTCCTATCTTTCTTCTAGAGAACTGATCCTTCTGTTTTACTGTCCTTTTTTTCCCAGCAGCTTCAGCTTGCAGGAGGCTGCTGCATAAACATCCTCTCACTGCTTCCCCCTCTGGGGAACTGATCCTGACTACCTATCAGTTTTCCCCTCCACTAGTGCAAACTAAACTCCACCCACCTCCCAGCACCCTTCATGAACCAAGCAGGGGTCATAGAGGGTGCCCTGCTGTTCTAAGGTTTCTGTGCTGGGTGCAGGTGCTGGAGTCTGGTCAGGTGTCCCCATCTTACCTGGGAAGTGGGATACTACATCTCAGGAGGAGGTGCAGTACCTCTGTGGTGACTGAACCCTCAGGGGCGCCACAGCTACAAGATCCAGAATCCCCGGGTCCATCACCTGTGACTGCAAGTATTCAGAGACTCATTGAGTTATTGCCCTTGTGGTCCATTGCCCCTGTTCAAAACCCATCCAGATAAAGAGACTCCAAACATACACTTACTATTTTCCTTATTGCCTATATTTTATACTGAAAGTTCCCTGATCTCAACTCTTGTGAGTAAATCACTGATAAAAAATAAACCCATTCTCAGGTCATTGTTACCCATCCATCTGCATCTTACACTATATCACATAGAATCCCAATAAAATACATTTAAGTTTGTGGGTGTAACTTGAAAAAATGTGAAAAAGTTCAACCTCCCTTCCTCCCACTTTGCATTTTTTCATGTTCTGCTACCTCACAACTTGGAATTTCACTGTTTTTTTTTAGAGTTTGCATCATTTCATGAACTGTGAGCATTTGGTTTACTTCTTATTGTGAAGCAACAAATGGGACAAAATTACTTAAAATTCAGTATTAATAACTATTCACCCCCCAAATTCAGAACTTTGTAGAACAATCTTCAAGTTTCACCACAGATTCTCAGTTGGATTAAGGTCTGGGCTTTGATGAGGCCACTGCAAAACATTTACACATTTCACTCACAGACTGAAACAGATTTTGCTTAGGAATATCCCTTTATTTTGCACCATCCATCTTCCCTTTGATTCAAAACATTTTCCCTGTCCCTGCTGCAGAAAAACATCCCCATAGCATGATGCTGCCACCACCATGTTTCACTGGTTCCTCCGTACTTTTGAGGAGTCTCCCATATGTCTTTTGGCAAACTCAAAAAGAGACTTACAAGTTTTGTGTGCAAGTAAAGGCTTTTTTCTGTCCACTCTTCCATAAAGGCCATCTCTATAGAGTGCACGGCTTATTGTGGTCGCATGGACAGATACTCCATTCTCTGCTTGAGAACTTTGCAGCTCCTTCAGGGTTACCTTTTGGTCACTGTGCTACCAATCTGATTCATGCCCTCCTTGCCCGCATTGAGAATTTTGGTGGGCGGCCTTCTCTTGGCAGGTTTGTTGTGGTACTATGTTCTTTCCATTTGATGATATTGGATTTGATGGTGCTCCAGGGGATCATCAGAGATTGAGATATTTTTTTATACCCCAACCCTGACTTGTAATTCTCAACAACTTTGTCCCTGACTTGTTTGGAGATCTCCTTGGTCTTCATTGTGTTTGGTTAGTGGTGCCTTTTGCTTAATGGAGTTGCAGCCTCTGTAGCCTTTCAGAAAAGGTAAAGTGTATATACTGACCAACCATGTGACACTTAGACTGCACACAGTGGATTTCCTGTCACTAAGCATGAGACTTATGAAGGGAATTGCTTGCACCAGAATGTTTTAGAAGATTCATAGCAAAATGGGTGAATACATATGCACATGCCAATTTTTAGCTATTTGATCTCAAATTAAATTTATACCTATATGTTTCTCAATTCACTTCACCAACTTAGACTATTTAGTGCTGATGTATCACACACAAATCATATTGCAAAGATATTTGAACACATGTTGTAATGTAACAAAACAGGTAAAAGCCAAGGGCGTGAATACTTTTGCAAGCCACTGTACATATTAGGCGATGGACATCTAAATAGTTAAACAGCAATGATCGTAGCTAGCAGCAGGCACTGTTGCTGGCTGTTTAACACAGCTGGCATCTGCCCAATATGGAGACGGCTCACCACCTAAACATCTGTTGCATTTGGTACAGTTGTCCGTTTCAGTCAAAAATGGTTGCTCCAACTTGTAGTGCCGAATCCACACCAATTATTTGAGTCTACTACAAGGAGTAAGTTTCTCTGTGCAAGAGATATGAAAGGAACTAACCAAGTTATGGACTAAAAATGTGGCCAATTCAAGTTAGGCAAAAAAGTATAAGAGCTTATTGTTGTAGTCCAGGCAATGGCAGTCCTGGATAAAGCCACAGTGGTTCTGAGCACATAAGGCCCCAGAAAAATTCATGAAATCAATGATATGGCACTCCCACCCTAGCGGAATACTGCAACAAGAAGTGTTCCTGGTGGCTGTGCAGTGACTGCCAATGCAGAATTTATATGTCAAGTTTGCATTTGGTAGAAACCTGGTGGTGAAGTGGGGGGCAGATAAAGAATAACTAGCTTGACAGAGAAGAAAGGAGGAGAGCTCACCACTTTTGAAGAGTTATTAATCAGTATGCATCTTGGTGGAGTTTAGGGTGATTTCTGAAACTAAGGCTGGAGACACACTAGCGATTTAATAATCAGTTGATTTTGATGCAGGAGAGTCGGACCAGTGTAATGCAATTGTCATGTGAGTGTCATGCGTTTTTTAAGCGAGTATAATCCAATTTTTTCACACCTAGCATCCGATTTACATCCGAATTCAGTGCGATTGCTATCAGACTGCAATGCGATTTTAACTTTAGCTTTTACATAGAGAAATGTTCTAAGTCATTTACACATCGGTTTAAAACGAAAATTCTTCGGAAAAAAAAAATATATACACTGCTCAAAAAAATAAAGGGATCACTTAAACAACACAATGTAACTCGAAGTCAATCACACTTCAAGGGATATATAATTAACAAAAAAGTGTGAAACAACTGAAAATACTGTGTGTCTTATACTCTAGGTTCTTCAAAGTAGCCACCTGTTGCTTTGATTACTGCTTTGCACACTCTTGACATTCATAGTCATGAAAATAAAGAAAACTCTTTGAATGAGAAGGTGTGTCCAAACTTTTGGTCTGTTCTGTGTGTGTATATATACACTCACTGGCCACTTTATTAGGTACACCTGTCCAACTGTGTGTTAAGACTTAATTTCTAATCAGCCAATCACATGGCGGCAACTCAGTGCATTTAGGCATGTAGACATGGTCAAGACAATCTCCTGCAGTTCAAACCGAGCATCAGTATGGGGAAGAAAGGTGATTTGAGTGCCTTTGAACGTGGCATGATTGTTGGTGCCAGAAGGGCTGGTCTGAGAATTTCAGAAACTGCTGATCTACTGGGATTTTCACGCACAACCATCTCTAGGGTTTACAGAGAATGGTCCGAAAAAGAAAAAAAATCCAGGGAGCGGCAGTTCTGTGGCCGGAAATGCCATGTTGATGCCAGAGGTCAGAGGAGAATGGGCAGACTGGTTCGAGCTGATAGAAAGGCAACAGTGACTCAAATTGCCACCCGTTACAACCAAGGTAGGCAGTAGAGCATCTCTGAACGCACAGTGCGTCGAACTTTGAGGCAGATGGGCTACAGCAGCAGAAGACCACACTGGGTACCACTCCTCTCAGCTAAGAACAGGAAACTGAGGCTACAATTTGCACAAGCTCATCGAAATTGGACAGTAGAAGATTGGAAAAACGTTGCCTGGTCTGATGAGTCTCGATTTCTGCTGCGACATTCGGATGGTAGGGTCAGAATTTGGCGTAAACAACATGAAAGCATGGATCCATCCTGCCTTGTATCAACGGTTCAGGCTGGTGGTGGTGGTGTCATGGTGTGGGGAATTTTTTCTGGGCACTCTTTGGGCCCCTTGGTACCAATTGAGCATCGTTGCAACGCCACAGCCTACCTGAGTATTGTTGCTGACCATGTCCATCCCTTTATGACCACAATGTACCCAACATCTGATGGCTACTTTCAGCAGGATAATGCGCCATGTCATAAAGCTCGAATCATCTCAGATTGGTTTCTTGAACATGACAATGAGTTTACTGTACTCAAATGGCCTCCTCAGTCACCAGATCTCAATCCAATAGAGCATCTTTGGGATGTGGTGGAACGGGAGATTCGCATCAGGGATGTGCAGCCGACAAATCTGCGCCAACTGTGTGATGCCATCATGTCAATATGGTCCAAAATCTCTGAGGAATGCTTCCAGCACCTTGTTGAATCTCTGCCACGAAGAATTGAGGCAGTTCTGAAGGCAAAAGGGGGTCCAACCCCTTACTAGCATGGTGTACCTAATAAAGTGGCCAGTGAGTGTATATATTAGATAGATTAAAAGCCAGCAAATGATCTGCTGGGTACAGTATAGAATAGATAATACCAAAGATTAATATCAATAAAATAATAATAAATATCACCAGTGCTCAGTAGGTAGAAAACCACCCAAAGAACAGAAGAACCAAGGGTACCCAAATAAGTAGACAAGGTAGGCTAAAGTAATGTAATCAAAGAATATATACTGTATTTATTTAATCAATTATAAAAAGTGGTAACGGGAGTATTACACCAAAGTTTGTGCCTGTATTTAGAACCTACATACAATGATAATCATCACTAATATAATTAATGATATTAGGGTACATATATGATAAAATAGCAGAAAAAAAGGTCAATAACAATTAACAATCAAGAAAATATAAAAAAAAATATTTATATACCGTATATTTCATGTTTAATATATATTTCATGTTCAAATGTAAAAGCCCCTATATTTATAAAACTAAAAAAAATTGCTAAAAAAATCAATGTTTCTCCATGATTAAAAAAATGATATATACATTATTAAAAATGTGAAACCAAAAACCTCAATATATACCACAAGGTAAAGTGTATAAGAAAATACCATGGAATATATCAATCAAAATATTATAAAAAGTTAATATAATAGAGGGGTATCATAAAATATATGTGACAAAAAAGTGCTATGTGCTAAAGTGGAAAAAATACAAAACCGGTGCATCACCAAAAAGTGACAGTGTACAATAGAAGAGGGGAGTATAGTAAAATAGCACTCAATATACTCATATTGGTCACTGACATCTATATATCAAACTATTATGCATGTGTTTACTGTATGTAAACCATGTCTCCAATCCTGTCGGCTGCTGCATTGATTTTACAGAAGCCGACAAATTAATTAACGGCTATTCTTCTACCTGTCTATGAAATATAAGGAAATATATATGAGTCACCCTCGCTTCACCCAGGGCTGTGGGGTACTCGGTACCGGGCCGGTGTCAGGGGGATGATGTGTCACAGCAGCGGTGACCCGGTCCGTGGCCCTGGGCCTCAATATCGAATGGCGGTGGTGTTTGTTTGTAATGTAAAGTTTGTGACGCTACCCGTGGTATTTGGCAAGTAAGATGGTGTTAGCCAACGCTGCGTGCAGATCCTCTGGGGCTGATGGTGTGTCGCAGCTAGATGGTGTAGCTCCCCACAGGTGAAGCTGTAACCCCAGGGCATTGTATAAGCGATGGGCACAGGGATGTAGCAGTGCCGACAGGTTAGGAAGCAGACACAACACAGCAGGGTGCAATTTCTTTACCTTTACTTGATAACTGCAGACCAGGGTCCTGATTACAGATGGTATTGGAGCAGGCTAGCCTGGAAGCAACTCAGGGATTCTCTCTCACAGACAAGCTGTGCAGTCTCCTTAATAGCGCTCTGTGTGTGAAGCACTCCAGTCCTTAGTTACTCTGAAGTTCCACCTGTCAAATGTTCCTAGTATTCTCCTTGCACGGCAGACAGCTGTAGCCTCTCTCTCTCTGGGACTCCTCTCACTCTCTGAATCCCCGGCTCTCTATCCGTTTCGCTGTTGTGCCTCAAGTCTTCGATGGGAGCAGGGCATCTGCAGCCTCCTACTCCTCGGGTATCTGTGGCAGGGCCATTAGTACCCGTACCACCGTGGTGACTCGACTCCAGTTCTGTGCGCTCTCAAGCTGAGGGAGCTCGCCTGCTGCAGCTCAACCTCCAGCTTCGCATTCTCCGTCTGCACACTTCAACCTCCGCAGACTAACTAACTCTACTTCCTCCTGGCCCTCAGGGATCACTCCTCCCCTCAATCCCGGGTCAGAGCTCCCCCTGCTGGTCAGGAGTGGAACTGTGTTGTATGCATGGATTGACTGTGAGAGAGTCCCATCATTGCCTCCAAGCCTGGCATTACCCTCCCCTGGAGGAAGGCAAAGCCAGTGTGGCGACCGTACTCCTGGGGGCGCCACATTCCCCCCTAGTGAAAGTCAGCACTCCTGGGCTGAACAAGAGAAAACATAGATAACATATAAACATTTGAACAATAATAATTTGTACAAGATTGAAAAAGGAAAAATGTACAAAAACCAAGTGTTTCCAAAAATGGTCCTATGATGGTAAGTCCAGCATCAATGTCCATGGTCCATTCCTGGGTAACGGTAACTATTTATAAATAAAGTTTTTGACCACACACAAGTCCTGTGGTTCAGTGTCCATAAAAATCAAAGGAAACTCTTACAGGTTACCTGTAGGCACAAAAGCTTGAAAACAGTTACATATTTACATTTCAACAGTTTCAACATTTACATTTACTCTATATGCGGTATCTAACTGGTGGTATTCCCTGTGTGGTACGAGTAGATCTACGTAACACTGGTGTTGTACTGGGTACACTACTAGGGATTCTACATGGCACAGGGATATGTGATTGTCTAGTGACTGTTGGACTCCCCAGGGGTACAACAGGTTCACCACTGGCAGGGAGAGGGTTCTCTGGCTCCACTGCTGGTGTGGCTTCTGCTACCTGATTCTCCTGATCTTCTTGAGTCACGTCCTCCTGTGCTTCCACTTCAGGGAATAACAACACTGGTAACACTATTGCATCATTAATTCTAGTCCAATTCACAGGGAATTCCCCAAGCACTGTGCTGACCTTCTCTTCTGCCTCTACAGGTTGGATGTCCTCTGACTCTTCTGCTCTTGCTTTCAACTGGTCAGGGCATAACTTCAAATGGTCCCTGGATACAGCCGCTGAGGTCTCTCCTCCATCTTTACTCACAAGGCACACTTTAGTATTATCAAAATTTGAGGGCAGAATAGTGTAAGGTTCCGCTTCCCACTGATCATCCAGCTTGTGCAATCTTCTCTTTCTTTTCAAGACTTGTTCTCCCGGTGAAAAGGGGGCAGCAGGTGCGTTCTGATTGTAAAGCTTCTCCTGCTTTTGTCTTGCTCGGGCCAGACTCCTCTCCACACACTCCTTTACTCTCCTGTACTGCTGCTGCCTCTCTGTGTCCCAGTCAGCTTCTGGCGACGCTACTTCAGGCGTCAGGACTCCCATGTCCAAATCCACAGGCAGCCTACCTGGTCTTGCTCTCATCAGGTATGCTGGAGTACAGTTGGTAGAGTTCACTGGAATATGGTTGTAGAGGTCTACCAGATCTGGCAACTTCTCTGGCCACAGATTCCTCTCCTCCAAGGGCAGCATCTTCAACAGGTCCATTACTACCTGGTTCATCTTCTCGCACATGCCATTGGTCTGTGGGTGGTAAGGTGTTGTCCGGATCTTCTTACACCCATACAAGTTGCAGAACTCATGGAACACTTCAGCTTCGAAAGCTGGACCTTGATCTGTGAGTACTCTTTCAGGATACCCATGTGGCCTACAGAAGTGTTGTTGGAAAGCTCTGGCTGCTGTCCTTGCAGTTAGATCTTTGACTGGCACAACTACCAGGAATCTTGAGTAGTGGTCCACAATGGTAAGAGCATAGATGTAGCCCGACCGGCTTGGAACCAGCTTCACATGGTCCAGGGCTACCAACTCAAGGGGCTGTTTGGTGATGATTGGTTGCAGGGGCTCTCTCCGGCTGTCTCGATCCTTTCTGCGCAGGTTACATCGTCCACACTCCCGGCACCACCTCTCAATGGCTTTCCTCATACCAGCCCAGTAAAACCTCTCTCGGAGCAATGCTTCCAACTTATTCCATCCGAAGTGTCCAGCTCCTTGGTGGTAAGCTTCCAGGACCATTGATGCCTCTCTCTTCGGGACTATTACCTGCCAAACCAGCTCATGTGTGCCGGCATTGATACTCCTCCGACACAGCTTCCCTTCATAGATAAACAGCCGGCCTCTCTCCTTCCACAGCTGCGGGGTTTCTTCAGGAGCATCCGACTCCGGATGTGAGTCAGCTCGTATCAACAGCTCTTTCACCAGGCGGACTGCTGGGTCACTATCTTGCATTTCTGCCCAGTCATGGTGGGACAAAGGATTCAGGGTGACCTCCTTCAAGCCAGACCATCTGTCTCTCACTCCTTGAGCACGTTGGGCCGCCAGTGGCCTGTGGAAGGGAGGCAGCTCAATCTCCTCCAGAGCCTCAGGGTCTTCTCCTGCATCTGGTAGTTTCGGCATCCTGGACAGCGCATCAGCATTGGCATTCTTGTGCCCTGCTCGGTAATTGATAGTGAACTCGTAATTGGACAGCTGAGCCATCCATCGCTGCTCCAGGGCACCTAGCTTTACAGTATCCAAGTGGGTCAACGGATTGTTATCTGTGAAAATTGTAAACTTGGCAGAGGCTAGGTAGTGCTTGAATCTTTCTGTGACAGCCCAGACTATAGCAAGGAACTCCAACTTGAAAGAACTGTAGTTATCAGGGTTCCTTTCAGTGGGACGCAACTTCCTGCTGGCATAGGAGATCACTCTTTCTCTTCCATTCTGTACCTGAGACAGTACCGCTCCTAGTCCCACATTGCTGGCGTCTGTGTACAGCACAAAGGGTTTCTCATAGTCTGGGTAGGCCAACACTTCATCACCAGTGAGAGCCATTTTCAATCTGGTGAAGGACCTCTCTAACTCTTCAGTCCATTCAATGGTGGAATTCTTCTGCTTGTTCTTCGTGGACTGCCCCACCAGAAGGTTTTGCATCAGGGTAGCTATTTCAGTAAAGCCCTTGATGAATCTTCAGTAGTAGCCTACAAGTCCAAGGAATTGGCGTACTTCATGAAGGTTGCTGGGCTTCGGCCAGTCCCGGATGACTGTGATCTTGTCAGGATCTGGTGCCACACCTTCTGTACTGACCACATGACCAAGGCATTGTACCTTGCTTCAGGAGGTGGCATTTGAAAGGCTTCACCTTCAGGCCAAAATTAGACAAAGCTTCAAACACTTTAGCCAGGTGTTCCAGATGCTCTTCATAAGTTTTGGAGAAGACAATGACATCATCCAGGTACAGCAGGACCGTTTCAAAGTTCATGTGTCCCAGGCAGCACTCCATCAGCTGTTGAAATGTCCCTGGAGCAGTGCAGAGCCCAAATGGCATATAATTGAACTCACAGAGATCCATTGTAGTGGTAAATGCAGTTTTCTCTTTATCTGTCTCTGCCACGGGAACCTGCCAATACCCACTGGTGAGATCCAAGGTGGAAAAGTAATTAGCAGTTTTAAGTGCAGCTAAGGATTCCTCAATCCTAGGTAATGGGTAGGCATCTTTATGTGTAATGCTATTAATTTTTCTGTAATCAACACTCATTCTCATGGTACCATCCTTTTTCTTTACAAACACAATGGGAGCTGCCCAGGGGCTACAACTGTCTCTGATAACCCCAGCCTCCTTCATCTCCCTCAACATACTCTTAGCACACTGGTACTGTGTTGGGGGTATAGGTCTGTACCTCTCCTTTATGGGTGGATTGTCTCCCGTGGGGATATGATGTTGGACCCCTTTTGCCTGCCCAAAATCTAGTGGGTGTTTGCTGAATACCCGCTCATACTCTTGTGTCACTTTGTAGACCCCATTTCTCTGGTATGAAGGTGTAGAGTCAGTTCCCACCTGCAGTTGCTGACACCACTCCTCCGGCTGCTTCACAGAACCATTGTCCTCCCCCTGATCGGATGAGACCAAAGGTTCTGCTGCCTGCAAAGAGTTGTTGTTAACGGTGAGCAGCTTAGCAACTGTGGCGTACCGAAGTATTGTGGCTTCCTCTTCCCCGCAATTCAGAAGACGAACAGGTACTCTCCCTTTCTTGACATCAACCACCCCTCTGGCTGTCAGGAAAGTAGGCCTACTTTCGGAGTATACTGGTTCTACCAATGCCTGGTAATCCCTCCCTCTAAGACCTATGGCTGCCCGACACCATACCAACAGTTCACATCTGGGGGGTATTGCAATGGGGAAGGCATCACTCACTCTGACGCTGCCAATCTCGCCACCAGCGAGTTCCACTTGTTGCCTTTGCATCAGGGCTCGGATCTCCTTCTGCAGGACTCTTTGTTCTCCGGAACCAGCAGTTTCAGCCACCTGTTGCAACAAGACAATAACCTCGGACAGACAGTTTTCAATTACATTGGTACCAAGAGTCATCATAGGGTTAAGTTCACGTCTATCAATATCAACAATGATCAGACCTTGAGACTTTAATTCCACCCTCCCCACCTTGACAGGAATCTCCTTACATCCAATCTGCCGTAAGGTCTGACCATTACTAGCAACTACTGTCAGTTCATCAGTGGCACCACGGGTGAGTTCGGAATCAGCCCAATACCTCTTGTAAAGAGTATAGGGCATGGTGATCACCTGGGAGCCAGTGTCCAGCAAAGCGTTCATGGGGATACCATCAATAACCACAGGAAGGATTGGTCTCCCTCCCACATACTTGGCTCTCCAGTTCCTGGGCCTGGGGATCCTACTCCTGGAGGTTGGCCCTCTGCCCCAGGGGTTGCTCGTTTAAAGGATAGTACCTGGCAAGATGACCTGCCTTCTGACAGCGATGACAGATGGGACGTCCGTACTGGTCATAGCGATCGTTGGTCCTTCCTCGAAGTGGCGGGGCTCTCCTTCTCCGGAGCCACGGGACATCATCTGGACTGGAAGCAAGCTGGATCTTGACTTTGGAGGACATCTGTAGGGACTGCACGGTTTTAGTGAGTGCAGCCATTCCTTTGGTCAACTCCTGGACCTGTAGACGCAGCTCCTCAGTGGTATCCTTGTCCGAAGTCTGTGCATCGGCCTCCACAGGGATGGAAGGAAAAGATGTTGCTTCCTGATGATAGGTGATCGCTGGGCGTCTAGGGGGCGCTGGACGGCTGTCAGTGGATTCCTGCAGTATCCGGATAGCCCTGTCCTTAAATTCAGCAAAGTCCAGATCAGGGTTTTGCAGGGTTATTATATGCAACTGTCCTCGGTGGGTACTGGACAAAAGGCCTTCAATGAATTGCTCCTTCAACAGTTTATCTTCTTCCTTTACGCTGTCAGGATCAACTTGTTTAACTGCTCGCAGCGCCTCCTGCAGGTTGAGAGCATAGTCTCTGATACTGTCCTGTGCCCTCTGCTTGCAGCCAAAGAACCTCATCTTGATCTCAGCGGCAGTGCGGGTGTCAAAAGTGCTCTTCAGCTTGGCCAGGACCTTTGCAACAGTCTCTTTATCGGTGTCCTGCCAGGCTTTCACTACTCTCAACGCTGCACCCGTGAGCTGTCCAATCAGGATATTTACTTTCTGGCTTGCAGACAGAGGGTAAACTTTAAACAAGCTGCACAGTCTCTCTTTAAGCTCACTCAGGGTGTGGGACTCAGCCGAGTACTGCGGTAGCCAGTCCGCTCCCGTTATGTAGGGCATAGACAGCGGCATGATGGGAACCACTGTGGAGGGTGCATCTCCTGGTGGGACTGCGGGGTTGGCAGCGGCGTCCGCCGCTGCATCGCCGCCCGGCGCGGACATCTTCTCCCCCCCAGTGAACGTTAGCCAGGGCCGGGGGTTGTAGGAGGTCACCGGCGGCCGCTTCGAAGGCCCGACGCTTCAGGCTGTAGGCCTCAGCTCCTCCTCTTCTCTCTTCCCGCGCGGCACTTCACCGCTTTGCGCTCTGTGGCAGGCTCCGCCCACGAAGGCCCGCCTCCTCTTCTTCCCGCGCGCGCCAAGCAGCGCAGCAATGGTGGCAACTGGCGTCAAATTCACACAGTCTTTTTCACATACACAGTCTATGGCACACAGGACCCGGGGATACCGGGCTCCGTAATCCTGTTCGCGATGCCAAAATTGAGTCGATCTCACTTCACCCAGGGCTGTGGGGTACTTGGTACCGGGCCGGTGTCAGGGGGATGATGTTTCACAGCAGCGGTGACCCGGTCCGTGGCCCTGGGCCTCAATATCAATGGCGGTGGTGTTTGTTTGTAATGTAAAGTTTGTGATGCCACCCGTGGTATTTGGCAAGTAAGATGGTGTTAGCCAAGGCTGCGTGCAGATCCTCTGGGGCTGATGGTGTGTCGCAGCTTAGATGGTGTAGCTCCCCACAGGTGAAGCTGTAACCCCAGGGCAGTGTATAAGCGATGGGCACAGGGATGTAGCAGTGCCGACAGGTTAGGAAGCAGACACAACACAGCAGGGTGCAATTTCTGTACCTTTACTTGGTAACTGCAGTCCAGGGTCCTGATTACAGATGGTATTGGAGCAGGCTAGCCTGGAAGCAACTCAGGGATTCTCTCTCACAGACGGGCTGTGAGGGAGCTCGCCTGCTGAAGCTCAACCTCCAGCTTCGAATTCTCCGTCCGCACACTTCACCCTCCGCAGACTAACTCTACTTCCTCCTGGCCCTCAGGGATCACTCCTCCCCTCAATCCCGGGTCAGAGCTCCCCCTGCTGGTCAGGAGTGGAACTGTGTTGTATGCATGGATTGACTGTGAGAGAGTCCCATCATTGCCTCCAAGCCTGGCATTACGCTCCCCTGGAGCAAGGCAAAGCCAGTGTGGCGACTGTACTCCTGGGGGCGCCACATATATATATGTCACTGTGTTGCTATCAGTGTGTCAAAAGTGGGAGAAGAGGGTTGCATTGACAATCGTAGCATGCTGCAATTTTTTCCCAGCCCAATCGTGAAAAAAAAAGCATATAAGGCTACTTTCACACTTGCGTTTTTTTGCTGTGCGTTTTTTTGCGCACACAAACGCATGAAAAAAACGCATCATGCATTTGTGTGTGTTTCTTTGCGGGTTTTGGTGCTTTTAAAAAAAAAAACGCATGCTTTTTTAGCGCATACGTGCGTAATACAATGCACACGTATGCGCACCCATAGACTATAATGGGTGTTTTGCTGTAAAAAACGCATTGCGTGTGCATGCTTTTTTTGGGGCAAGTCGGGCGCACAAAAAATGCAACAGGATGCATTTTGTGCGCCCGAGCGCACACTACAAAAAAACGCATGCGCATACAAACGCGTACAAACGCATGTGTATGCGCACCTATGCGCACCCATGTTAAAGTATGGGGAAAAAAGCATGCTTTTTTTGCGCTAAAAAACACCACAAAAAATCGCAAGTGTGAAACCAGCCTAAGCACACAATCATAGATTAACATTGGTCCAAATTCAATACGATTTTTTATCATATTGAATTTGTCCGATTTCATCGCAAGTGGGAATGAGCCCTAAGGGTAGAAGTAGGGGTTGGGGTGGCTTAACCTTCATATTCCGCTTTACAATAAATTGTGTGTGCTTCCGAAGACTTGGACTGGAACTGTGTTACCCACCTGATGCCTTGGGGTAATGATCTTGTGCTTCACAGAATGTTTTCGACTTTTATGCAGTTAGAGGTGTAGGAGACACAAGAGCCCGTTGAGGTGAAGAGTAATATCTTTTAGTAAGTGATGCATGCAACCCCAAAAGTGGCATAAAAGTAGGGCAGGCTGCGGCAGAGGGTTACTCCTCAAGTGTGACAGAGGGTTAGTGGATGGAGGGGAAGGTGGCAGGGAAAGTTGGCAGTCACTTTGGCACAAACCAAATGTGGTGGAAGAGTTGACATAGTTTTTTGTGCAACCAGAACATCATCAGTCATTCACAAAGAAAGCTACCCCCGTAGCCAAAACCACAATTCTGTGGTAGATTTGTCATACCAAAGAACTAAATGGCATCCAATGGACCCAGTTGATGGTTAAGCACAAATTCATTAAGACTCATCTTGATGAGGGGTTGAGGTGGAATGCAAAGAACTTGATTCATTAAGAGGCACACACCTTTAATAAATAAAGAAAGGCACAAAGTGGGCCGAGTCTCTATGTGTGCCTTGTCATAAATCTTACTCCGATTATGGACTGGAATAAAATTTGTGGTGTAAGAAACGGCCCTCTCATTATGAATTTAAGACGCGAGTTTTGCCATGCTAATCATGCCCCAGCTCCTCCAATTTTGCCAGAGCTGGGCGAAAATGACACGGAAACCCCAAGTCACAACGTTTTTGGCCAACAATATTTTACGACATTTCAAACCTTTTTATCCCAGAATTCTGGTGTTAAATTTTTGATGAATCTGGGCCTTAAAGTCTTAAATGTATCATGAATATCCTAACGATTCACATCCCTATTCTCAAAGTCAGGCCCCATGACAGTGCAGGAGAAGGATGTGTCTTGTTGTATCTGTAATAAGAACGCTTCCACTAAAAATGTGTCCGTTTTATTCTTTTATGTAGGGTTTTCCTTTATGTAGGGTTTGGCTGCCATTATTTGTGCAGCCATTTATGTCCCCTTCTGTCTTTTCTTCATATTAGACATTTTTTAGTTTTATCAGTCAGGAGTTCACCCTGACTGTAATTTGCATGTTGCGTGCTCTTCACTCGCTGTCTCCGACTAATCTTCTTGAAACAAAGGCTTGAAAAAAATCTGCAGAAGCTGTCACCCACTTGAGATGTGTCAGCCTGGCAGCGCTATTCCACATTCTGATCAGAACAAATGGAAATTTTTATGTCCGGAAATAACCTGCCAGAATATGTCAAACTCAATCTCGGATCCTTTGAAGAGATTATCAGTGGTGAACTGTTTGTCTTTTGTTTAGAAGAATATAAATGCACCAGCCGCTAACATCTTAACAATGCTAGTTTGGCCTTGTCTTTGTCACCTTTGCTACCTCTCCCCCTCCCTGTAGTGCTCCAGTATTACTTGATTTATAGCTGGGCCATCCGACTCTGACCTTGCACTCCAGCTCAGGCATTATAACTAATGGCAGGTCAATAAAGCTACTGCTAAAGTGAACTGGGTGCATGTGCTGCATGTGGAGGATTAAGGGCATAAAGATAGGGGCTGGATGCCACAAAATTAAAACTGCTTTTATTGCTACTGTTTGCATTATCTCACTAGGGACATTTAGTGCAATGAAGAACAAAGAAACAATGAAGACCAAAAAGAGAAAATCTACATTGCGACACGTCGATATCGTGATATTCTTGTATCACAACAGGATCAAATTGCCTTCCTCCATTTTGTTTGATGGAAAAAAAAAAGAGTGCATTAGGTTAGCTAGTACCCTTCACTGTCATGGCCGACGTATACACAGAGAAGAGAGAGCTGACTTGGAAATTAAAATGAGAAAAACGCCAAAAAGAATAAACATATGCACAGCAATGTCAAAACGACTTTCAGCTTTTGTTACTTCTTCTAACAGCTTCAGGCTTCGAAAGCCATGAAGTGGCTAAAAGAAGTGACCAGTCCATTCTTATGGCAGATTTCACTTGGAAGCCACCACTAGGTTATACAATGGAATGTAAAAGTTTGGGCACCACTTGTTAAAATTACTGTTATTGTGAACAGTTAAGCAAGTTGAAGATTAATTGATCTCTAAAAGAACTAACGTTAATGATTGTATTTTAGGCAAGGAAAAAATATATATTTTAAAAATTAGAAAAAGGAAAATGGGAAGATGCAAAAGTTTGGTTACCATGTGTAAGGAGGTAGACCGGACCGCTGGTACCTGCATGCTGGGTACGGAACTAGAAAGGCTGCATCCTGTGTTCCCGGGGGGAAGCCTGAGTGGAGCGAACCTTCCCCTGCTGTCTGGGGGAAGCCTGAGCAAGGATGACCTTTCTGGGGATGGAGAGAGGCAGGGAGAGCCAGAAAAGAGCGCAGCAGCAGAGGCATAAAAGGAAAAAGTGCGCAAAGTGGGGCAATCTGGCACCGGTGGGGAGCAGCACAGAGAACAGCATGTAGAGCGGCGCAGAGAGCAGTGAGCAGCGTGCTCTGCTTCCCCCATCAGAGTGTACCAGTGTGGCAGCGGGCCATATAGAAGGAGCCCCTGTCGGCAGCAGAGCAGAGCCGTGCCAGCAGAGCAGAGCCATGCCAGCGGAGCAGAGCTGTGCACACAGAGCAGAGCTGAGCCTGGTGTTGCAGCAGCAAGGGAGAGAGAAGTGCTCCGTCCAGGGAGCACCAGCCCCACACAGACCAGTGACCGCTGTTGCCCGCCGCCAACCGCGGTGACCAGAGAGAGAGAGAGACGGGCAGTGAGTGCCCGGTGACCAACATATAGTCAGGAGCCAGACTCTTCAGGATCGTGAGTACCCTGAATGTGCCTTCTGAAAGGAATCGGTAGCGTGACCGTATCCTACACCCTGACTGTGCTAGTAAATCTCGGCACCAGACACTTGTGACTTGTCTTGACCATTGAATACTTGCAGAGCCACTTTGGGCTCGTACAGGACTGTAGCCTTCACTGTTGTTTAGCCACCACAGTATATGGACTAGGGGCAGTGGAAGGTACCGGAGACCGACCACTGTCACCAGAAGACGGGGTATTGTTTGCTTGCTGGACCCTGTTAATAAGAACACCGCGTCGGCCGTTGCCGGTGCCATTGAATTTGCAGCAGGAGCTGCCGTTCAGGAAGTTCCTTACTCCTGATCTAACAAACTGCAGATATTTGAACCGTTGTTCTTCACCTCAAGTTATCCTTTGTCTTTATGTACTGTTTGTCTCCCCTGTTTAACACTTTACCTCCCTGTGTGGAGTATTCCCCTGTAAATAAACCATTAACCCTTGCTCTGCCTACGTACCATCACTGCATCATTCCTGCTTGTTACCTTACACCTGCATGGTTAGTACCTAGTAACACCCACTTTTTAAAGTATAATTTCTTGTAAATGCTTTTTGCAGTCAGCCAAGAGTCTTTCACTTCTTGTTTGAGGGGTTTTCATCCATTCCTCCTTGGAAAATTCTTCCAGTTCTGTGAGATTCCTGGGTCATCTTGCAAGCACTGCTATTTGAGGTTTAGCCACAGATTTTCAATGATGTTCAGGTCAAGGGACTGTGAGGTCATAGAAAAACCTTCAGCTTGCGCCTTTTGAGGTAGTCTATTGTGGGTTTTGACATGTGTTTACGATCATTATCCATTTGTAGAAGCCATCCTCTTTTCAACTTCAGTTTTTTTACAGTTGGTGTTATGTTTGCATCAATAATTTGTTGAAATTTCATTGAATCCATTCTTCTCTCTACCCATGAAATGTTCCCCGTGCCATTGGCTGCAACAACCCCAGCACATGATTGATTTAACCCTGGAACCCATGCCTGTTGTTTTTTGGCACAAGGTAGAGAAGTCTGGGTTTTAATAAAGCTGGGAAATTTGCATCACCTGGCCTTTTGTAATGATGATAGTGAACAATTCATAACCCTAACAGGTTAATTTAGGTCTGCAAACCTTGGTCAAAGTTATATGAGCACACAAATCTCACGGAGTGCACAAACTTTTGCTTCGGCCCATTTTAACTTTTGTAATTTTTAAAATGTAATAAATGACTATATATACAGTATATATATAATATATATATTGCCTAAAACACAAAGGAAATGTGTCATCTTTAACTTTAACCCTTTTTAGAGTTCATTTCCTCATCATCTTTATTAACGGTTCAAAATAACAGTAATTTTGACAAGTGGTTCCCAAACTTTTACATGAAGGCAATGTGACGGAGGTGCCACTCATGCGCTGCCAATGATCAATCTACAGTATATCCAACGGGATTTATTGAATAGGTTTACAGAGTCAACGTGTTTTGATGCCACGCAGGACCTCTTCATCAGGACAGAAACTTAAACTAGGTTTTTATCCTGATGAAGAGGTCCTACGAGGCCTTGAAAGGCGTTGACTCTAAAAATATTCAATAAATCATTCAATATATCTCGTTGGATATACTGTGGATTCATCATTGGCAGCGCATGAGTGGCATCTCTGTCACATTGTCTTCATCCAGTTTGGTCCTTTCAAGACCGGTGTCCTTGCAGCAGCTGTGTGATAATTATATATGCGAGATACACGTTGCTTTGCAACAACTATTCTAGTTGAGTGGATTCCCTTCCTTTACACCTCATTGTTTGTCGGATAATACCCTATTGCCCTCTCTTTTGCCAGCTTTCTTCACGCACAAACTCTTACATGACACTGTATTAGGAGAAAAAAAAAGAACACAGATGGCAAAGTCACCGCAAAAGACATCCAAACAGATGTCAGAAAAGACATTTAAGGGAAAATCCTGTGGACATATTCCTGAAGTGTCTTCTGATACAAAAGCGTTGCAGGTACACCGGCGTCTAAACGGTGTAAAAGGTGTTGTGTGCACATACCCCAACGCCCCGTTTCAACTGTTCTGGCATAAAACGTAATATTGTAAAAATTTTACCAACTTTTAGCTGCACAAAAATGTTCAGACTTTTTGCATTTTTTAGGCCAGTTCTGACCAGCTACACCAAATTGCTGACTGGCGTACACTTCTTATGCTCTTAATGGGAATCTGTCACCCCATTTTTGCTCTATGAGATGCGGCCACTGCCATCAGGAGCTTATCTGCAGCATTCTGTAATGTTGCAGATAAGCCCCCCCGATGTAATCTGAAAGATAAGAAAACAAGTTAGATTATACTCACCCGGGGGTCCAGTCCGGTCTGATGGGTGTCGTGGTCCGGTCCGGCGCCTCCCATCTTCTAGCGATGACGTCCTCCTTCTTTCTTCTGCCAGGCAGAATACAGTACTGCAGTGCGCAGGCGCCGGACCTCTCTGACCATTCCCGGTGTCTGCGCACTTCAGTACTTTACTGTGCCCTCAATAGGGCAGATAAAGTATGCCTGTGCAGGAGCCGCGGCAGAAGAAAGAAGGAGGACATCATCACTAGAAGATGGGAGGCCCCGGACCGCAACACCCACCGCACCTGACCACGCCCACCGGTGAGTATAATCTAACTTGTTTTTCTTCTCTTTCAGGTTATATCGGGGGCTTATCTACAGCAGAATGCTACAGAATGCTGCAGATAAGCCCCTGATGGCGGTGGCCACAGCTCATAGAGCTAAAATGGGGTGACAGATTCCCTTTAAAGACTTATCGTTGTTTTATTTTTTCATTGATACATCAATACTACACTTGAAAAAAAGAGAAATCTGCTTTCTTTCTCCTGTAATGAACTTTCACTCTTAATTCAAAAGGTAAAATCTAGTAGATTTCTCTGATAAAATATATTACAAGGTTTCTTATTTTCAGGTGGACGATTCATTTCTGGAAAAAAAAAATAAAACAATGTTTACTCTTTAATAGATTTGGTGTATTATACTCCAGTACACCCTTCATTAAGATTGGCGTGCAAAACATTAGTGTTGATGAATCGGGGCCATATAGTTTAATGAACTTTGGTTTAAGAAAGCCTAAAAAAACTCCACTGTGTGAGCTTGTTCTTATAAGCAAATTTGTCAGGATGATTCAACTATTGAAAGCAGTCGTTTATTTTGATAGGCAGGGGCGTAACGATAGTGTCGCAGAGGGTGCGACTAGGCACATGCGGGAGACACCAGTAAGACCTGGATGTGTTTCCTTCGATGCACATTCTGGTGGATGTTTTGCGACTCAGAGACCGCCAGCTCCCTGCTCTGCAATGCACGCTGCTGACAATCAGAGGCTGACAGCTAATGTCAGCTTGCCAGTGATACGCGGTGTATGGCAGTGATGTCATGTGCTGTCTGTGCTGGCACTCTGAATTCAGCTAACAGCTCCTGTATGGACTATGGAAGATGACACAGCTTGACATGGGAACAGGGGAGGGTAAGAATAATCTTTTTTCTTTTTAAAATATGCTGGAGAAGAGAAGGGACCTAGGATGGGGAACATTATACCTGAATGTGGACATTATACCAGGATGCTGACATTATACTAGGATGAAGACATTATACCAGAATGGGGACAATATACAGGATGTAGGACATTATACCAGAAAGGTGACATAATACCAGAATGAGGACATTATACCAGGATGGGTGACATTATACCAGAATAGTGGACATTATGCCATGATAGGGGGTATTACACCAGAATGAGGACATTATATCCGAATGGGGGACATTATACTAGGATGGGGGGCATTACACCAGGATGGGGTCAATATTCCAGAATGGGGACATTATACCAGGATGGGGACATTATACCAGGATGTGGGACATTATATCAGGATGGGGACATTATACCAGGATGTGGGACATTATATCATAATGGAAGACATTATAATAGAATGGGGAGCAGGATGGAGAACATTATACCAGGATGGTGGACATTACACCAGGAAGGGGCCCAGGATGGGGGAAATTATTTCAATAAGGAGCCAAGATGGAGGACATTATTACATGAGGGGAGAAGACATATGTTTTTATAGGATCTAAAATGCCACAAAGGCCTATACCTCTGACCAACATGCAGGTGGGGACCCAGGTCAAAATTTAGGACCGAGTCCCGGACTCTACTTACATCACTGTGTATAGGACCAAGCAAACAAATAAATATGATACCTGCTTTGTAGTAAACCCATGTGTTCAGAAATGAAGTTTAAAGCCAGATTTATGAATGTCTATACATGTGAAATCCATCAACACGCCCTCAATACACTTACAGGCTAATTTGCATGTGACTTCAAAGCTCAATTTCTCAGCACACCAGATTATTACACAGCAGGTGTCAGTTTTATTGTTGCACTTTGATTTATACAGCCATGCCACTAGTTTCAGTAGTAAAATCAGCCAGACCCATGATATTTATTATGTTTTTTAGTTAGTTTTATAGTTATTGATTTTAATTAGGAAACTGCAGATTGCATTTTATAATTTTCACCTGGCTGTAGAGCATATATTTTGGTTGAGGATTGGTGATTTGACAAATGATTTTTTTTCTAACTGCTTTAGGAAAAAAAACTTCTGAAAACATTTTGAAGCTCATATGACAAAATGCAATATGCTGGGAAAAGCTTTATGGTAAAAACTAGGCAAAAAATGTGTTCATTTTCTCTTTTATTTTACACCATTCAGAGCTTAAAAACTCCACAAAAAATCCTGTGCTCTATTACCAAATTATTTTCCTCTTTTAAAAACCCAATGCAAGTTGTCATGGACCCAACCTACAAAATTACAGAAACCGCATTAAATATAGTTATAAAATCCGCAGAATGTGTGAGTGCCCGTCTGAAAATATCAATTGTTATCACATAGTATTTGTGCCTATTATGATGCAGAACCGGTTATGTATCCCATAGAAACACAAACACCTGGAACTTGTTAAATGATTTCAGATACCGGGATCTACATTAATAATTTCCCATAGAGAAACGGTTGAGTTCTCTCCTCCGATTTGAGCAATTCTCATCTTAAATTAAAGTGCTTCATCTACAATGTAATAGCTATAGATCGCCTCCCCTGTGTGTCAGCGTTTCATATTGACCTGCAGAGAAAGCCAAGCTACAATATTTCTTTCTAACACAACAGATGCCACTGTCAATTCACAGCGCACTGCAATTTTCACTACATCATTATTTCTGGGGGGAAATCAAAGAATTTCATTGCTGGAAAATATGAACCCACCCTCCCCCTGTATGGTATTAGAAAGCTCTGTACAAATGTGTTGCAGGACTGTCTCTCCAATATAAATGCTAAATATCTGTATTCTTACAGGATAAATTCATGTGGAAGGCTAACAAAACGCATGGATTCTAGGGCAAAAATGATGTCAAATAATGGAAAATGGATAAAATTAGTCCAGAGAGCTTCGCAAACTATGGCATATCTAATTGTACCTCTAGAATATAATGTGCAGCCTGAGAGCAATATTTACACTTTTGACAATTTACTGCTTTTGACAATCCCCATCCATTTAAAAGGGCGCCTAATAATATGATGGCCCATTGGGATCTCAACAGCCAACACCACCTCCGGTTTTTGTTAAGACGGTTGAAAATAAGTGCGACATACTCTTACAGACCATGAACGAACTCGTACGGCTACATACTGACCAGTCCAAGTACTGTACTGGTGCCATGTCAAGGTTAACATACGGTAAGTTGTTATATGTAATGAAATATGTACAGTATGTTGCGACTACTGTGCAACAGATCCAGTGGGCAACGGGTTGTACAAGTGTTACAAGGGGTTAGTGATGTATGCATTAATGACGTTTTGGGGAGCAATACCCCAGATCTAATATGCCTAAACAGCATCCTACTGAGTAGCAGGACTAGAGACAGAAGAGATGAATGCGGACCATAAAAAGTTAACACACTGAGCTTACTGAGTCACAGAGTGGAGTGTGGAGCTAATATTAGCATATTTGCCCCCCCCGGGTGTGTGTGTGTGTGTGTGAACCAAATTTACATCTGTAAGTTTCCACAAATTGAGAGACACTAGCAGGTGAGCTTGTAGGCAGATACAGAGGGGGAGAGGATCCTGTTGAACATGTTATGCAAGATAGAAAGCTAGCAAGTAAGAGCTAAGGACACTTGCCACGTGGTGTGAATAATGAGGACCAACGAGGAGCATGTAACAAGGTCTGGCTACACTGCAGTTGTAGTAGTCTGCCCCAGGTAGAAAGGATTGGACTACCCAGATGAGAGAGCCACTGTTGCTAGCGTCAAAAAAACAGTATAAAAAAAATCAGATTTTCATCCAGAAAGGAGGGACAATTTTTTTTCTCGTGTGTCATCTGTATACTATCCGATTTTTAACTCAACAGCTATTAATCAATTACAGGACCATTTATAGTTTCTGGTTACAGAACTAAAGTGTATCCATAAAAATGATATGCTATTCTGTGGCATCGGATTTTTTTCTCACACCCATAGACTTACAGTTGATACGGAAAGTATTCAGACCCCTTTAAATTTTTCACTCTTTGTTTCATTACAGCCATTTGGTAAATTCAAAAAAGTTAATTTTTTTTTTAATGTACACTCTGCACCCCATCTTGACTGAATAAAAACAGAAATGTAGAAATTTTTACAAATTTATTAAAAAAGAAAAGCTGAAAACTCACATGGTCATAAGTATTCAGACCCTTTGCTCAGTATGGAGTGGTAGCATCCTTTTGAGCTAGTACAGCCATGAGTTTTCTTGGGAATGATGCAACAAGTTTTTCACACCCGGATTTAGGGATCTTCTGCCATTCTTCCTTGGAGAGCCTCTCCAGGTCCGTCAGGTTGGATGGTGAACTCTGGTGGACAGACATTTTCAGGTCTTTCCAAAGATGCTCAATTGGGTTCAGGTCAGGGCTCTGCCTGGGTCAGTCAAGAATGGTCACAGAGTTGTTCTGAAGCCACTCCTTTGTTATCTTAGCTGTGTGCTTAGGGTAATTGTCTTGTTGAAAGGTAAACCACTGGCCAAGTCTGAGGTCCAGTGCACTCTGGAAGAGGTTTTCATCCAGGATATCTCTGTACTTGGCCGTATTCATTTTTCCTTCAATTGCAACCAGTCGTCCTGTCCCTGCAGCTGAAAAACACCCCCATAGCATAATGCTGCCACCACCATATTTCACTGTTAGGATTGTATTGGGCAGGTCATGAGCATTGCCTGGTTTTCTCCACACATACCACTTAGAATTATCACCAAAAAAATATAATTTCTTATTGTCTGGTAGTCCTTCATGTGTTTTTTTTTTAGCAAACTCTGTGGGCTTTCATATGTCTGGCACTGAGTAGAGGCTTCCGTTGGGCCACTCTGCAAAAGAAAACCGACTGGTGGAGGGCTGCAGTGATAGTTGACTTTGTGGAATTTTCTCCCATCTCCCTACTGAATCTGTGGAGCTCAGCCACAGTGATCTTGGGGTTCTTCTTTATCTCTCTCACCAAGGCTTTTCTCCCACGATTGCTCAGTTTGGCTGGACACCCAGGTCTAGGAAGACTTCTGGTGGTCTCAAACTTCTTCCACTTAAGGATTATGGAGGCCACTATGTTTTTAGGAATCTTGAGTACTGCGGACATTCTCTTGCAACCTTGGGCAGATTTGTGCCTTGCCACAATTCTGTCTCTGAGCTCCTTGGCCAGTTCTTTGGCCTCATGATTCTCATTTGGTCTGACATGCACTGTGGGCTGTGAGGTCTTATATAGACAGGTGTGTGTCTTTACAAATCAAGTCCTATCAGTTTAATTAAACACAGCTGGACTTCAATGAAGGAGTAGAACCATCTCAAGGAGGATCACAAGGAAATGGACAGCATGTGACTTAAATATGAGTGTCTAAGCAAAGGGTCTGAATACTTATGACCATGTGACATTTCAGTTTTCTTTTAATAAGTTTGCAAAAATTTCTACATTTCTGATTTTTCAGTCAAGATGGGGTGCAGAGTGCACGTTAATGAGAAAAAAAAAGAACTTTTTTGAATTCACCAAATGGCTGCAATGAAACAAAGAGTGAAAAATTTAAAGGGGTCTGAATACTTTCCGTAATCACAGTACATGGATGAATGGATGCAGTCAATAAAAATAATCATTTATCCTCACTGCCACATTAAATAACAGTGGCTCGAGTGCCAGTCCGTTGGCCTGGTTTACGAGCAGTCAGAGATAGTGGGACTGGCTGCTCACATATCCCTACCCTGGGGCCTGATACTGAAGATAAAAAGAAATCCATCTGCATCATTAATGTGGTGGTTGCAAGGTGAAAAGACTTGGACCCCTGTCTTTTGTGCATCAGTCGATTACATATAAACAGTGGAAACCAGAAGTTTGCATACACTATATAAAAAGACACATCTGCATGTTTTTCCCAATATCTGGCATGAAATTAGAATAAACCTTTCCCATTTTAGGTCAATTACGATTAACATAATTATTAGTATTTGCCAAATGCCAGAATAATGAGACAGAGAGAATGTTTTAAGGCATTTTTATCACTTACCCCAAAGTCAAAAGTTTACATACATTTCATTAGTATTTGATACCATTGCCCTTAAACTGAATGATTTGGGTCAAATGTTTGGGATATCCTTCCACAAGCTTCTCAAAATAGTTGGTCGGAATTTGGGCCCATTAGTCCTGACAAAACTGGTGTAAATGATCCAGGTTTGTAGGTCGCCTTGCTTGCACCGGCCTTTTCAGCTTTGCCCATAAATTTTGTATAGGATTTAGATCAGGGCTTTGTGATGGCCACTCAAAAACATTGACTTTGTTACCCTTAAGCCACTGTGTTACCATTTTGGCAGTATGCTTTGAGTCATTGTCCATTTGGAAGACCCATTTCCACCCAAGCTTTAACTTCCTTTCTGATGTCTGGAGCTGTTGCTTCAGTATTGCCACATAATCTTTTCTCAAGATGCCATCTATTTTGTGAAGTGCACCAGTCCCTCCTGCAGCAAAACAACCCCACCTCATGATGCTGCCACCCCTGCGTTTCACAGTTGGGATGATGTTATTAGGCTTCCAAGCTTAGCCCTTCTTCCTCCAAATGTAACGATGGTGATTATGCCACAAAAAGTTAAATTTTAGTTTAATCAGATCACAGGACCTGTCTCCAAAATTAAGGTATTTGTTCCTGTGTGCATTTGCAAACATTAATCTGGCTTTTTTATGTTTCTTTTGTAGTAATGGCTTCTTCCTGGAAGAGTGGCCTCTCAGCTCTTGTTGATACAGTACTTGTTTCACTGTCAACATTGACACAATCTTACCAGCCATCATCTTCACAAGGTCTTTTGATTTTGTTCTTGGGTTGATATGCACACGTCGGACCAAAGCACCTTCATCTCTGGGACACAGAACCCATCTCCTTCCTGAGTGGTATGATGGCTGGACATTCCCATCTTGTTTGTACTTACATATAATTGTTTGTACAGATAAACAAAGCACCTTCAGGTATCTTAAAATTGTACCAAAGAATGAGCCAGACTTGTGCAAGTCCACAATTCTCTTCCTGATATCTTTGCTGATCTCTTTAGACTTTGCCATGATGCTACACAAAGAAGCAGTGTTATGTCTTTAGAAAGACCTAGAGAAAGGAAAAGTGCAAAACTGAGAAGGGGATAAAGGAAAAGTGCAAAACTGTTGCTTCATAGTCAGTTCTTCTGCCTGATGAGCTATCACACTTTTCTTTTCTGTCCAAATGCTGATTGTTCCTTAGTCCTTAATCTCCCTTCTTGGTTTGCTATTTACATTTTAACATTTTGTTTAGCCGTATCATATTCTGGGTGAGGCTTTACATAGTATTCCTTCTCTGCACTTCCTTGCTGGCTATATTTCCTGTTGGATGTATATTTAGGAGTTACAGCTCTTTATCTTAGGGGTTTACCTTGCTGGATTAACTTCAGTGTTATTCTTGCTGCAAGTTGGTTTGCTTTCCCTCCCAGCACCTTTTCCTTTTACCACTGTTAGGTTCTTGGGAGGTCTTAAGGGCCTGTCACACTAAGTGATATCGCTAGCAATATCGCTATAACGTCACTGGTTTTTGTGACATAGCAGCAATATTGCTAGCGATATCGCTATGTCTGATACTTACCTCTGACCGGCTCCCCCGCTGATTATCGCTGATCGCGCGAGAATGTCCTGGACCGTTTCTCGTCGTCAGCTTCCGGCTGGGCTTCCTGTGGCGCCGACGAGCGACGTGTGGACGCGGGCGGGAGGACGTCAGGATCGCCTCGTCTGACAGGTAAGTAACGACCCCCGACCGCTGCCATGTCGCTGGTGAGATCTGCCTGTGTGGCAGCTCACTAGCGACCACTTAGCGATGCACCAGCGATCCTGACCACGTCATAAGTGTGACAGTACCTTTACTTGTTTCTTATATTTTCAGTACTCGTTAACCTTCCCCTCTTCACTTTATTTGAATGTGTCTTAGTTTCTCACCTTGGGTTCTCCTATCTCTCCTCACACTTTCCTTTCCGTTGTTAATAGTGTTGCAGCCTCTCCCTGGTTTCTCAGGAGGTATGAGAAACCCCTTGACGTCTTTTACGGAACCAGGTCAAAGGAAGTGCTTTTTTAGTTATGTGGCTAGGGCCTTTCTAGTCTTTGCAGCAACCAGTTGAGTGTAGGTGCGGCTCTTCCCTGGTGTGAGTGTGATCATGTTCATAATAGTCTTTAAAGGATTAAAGAGAATGTGTAACTATTAAACTTGTGGCCTCCTATTGAGTAAAATCGACATGAACTGTTGATATTTTAAGGGACAATCCACACCACCTGATGCACCCCTTACATGTTCTTGGGATGACATTCTCTTTGAGCCTCTTATCTTCATTATTTCAGGTTAGATTTGACAAGTGTAAGGCTTAATTTTCTATATTGTGAATATTTCACGTCATTGGTGGAGCTGTAGACAAGGACAACCTATAATGGTGCATAGAATGATAATTTACAAAAATAATGTATGTGCAACATAACTGTTCTTGTAATTTCCCACCATGGTTGATGATTCATTGTAGTGAATGAAATTCTAAAAAGGTCAGTCAGTGCTCGTGGTTTTGATAGAATATTAAGGCACAATTTTGTTGCAGACATTTTCACTGATTCTTCATGAGTCAATGGTCGCAATCAATGAATCCAGTTTTCAACACTAGAAGTACAAGGTACATTTCCCTTGAAATGCTTCTTCAAAAAAATCTACAATAAAATCCACAAGTACTTACAAGCACTCCTTGATGTAGCTTCCTTAAAGCCACTCTCACACGTGAAAATTTTCCGATGTGAATTTGGTCTCAAATTTGTGACAATGCGTAACCTGCATGTATTATTGTGGATTTCATTGCAGATTTCACCTTACGACATTACTAAGCATTGATTAGGATGAGATCCACAATAAAAATCCATACAGGAAAGAGTATGCTACAGATTTGAAGTCAGCACCATGATTTCTGTTCTTCAACTATATCAACAGTTTATATCAATACTATATCAATAGTAAAAAAACTATATCAATAGTAAAAGAATCAAAAGTGAACGTGTAGGCCCATTAAAAAATTGTGAGGAAAGTATGGTTGTAGATGATGAGGAAAAAGCTAATATATTAAACACCTTCTTCTCCACGGTATTCACGGTGGAAAATGAAATGCTAGGTGAAATGCCGAGAGACAAAGAAAACCCTATATTAAGGGTCACCAACCTAACCGAAGAAGAGGTGCAAAACCTCCTAAATAAGATTAAAATAGATAAATCTCCGCGTCCGGATGGCATACACCCACGAGTACTAAGAGAACTAAGTAATGTAATAGACAAACCATTATTTCTTATATTTAGAGACTCTATAGCGACGGGGTCTGTTCCACAGGACTGGCGCATAGCAAATGTGGTACCAATATTCAAAAAGGGCTCTAAAAGTGAACCTGGAAATTATAGGCCAGTAAGTCTAACCTCTATTGTTGGTAAAATATTTGAAGGGTTTCTGAAGGATGTTATTCTGGATTATCTCATTGAGAATAACTGTTTAACGCCATATCAGCATGGGTTTATGAGGAATCGCTCCTGTCAAACCAATCTAATCAGTTTTTATGAAGAGGTAAGCTATAGACTGGACCAAGGTGAGTCATTGGATGTGGTATATCTTGATTTTTCCAAAGCGTTTGATACCGTGCCACACAAGAGGTTGGTACACAAAATGAGAATGCTGGGTCTGGGGGAAAATATGTGTAAATGGGTAAGTAACTGGCTTTGGCTTAGTGATAGAAAGCAGAGGGTGGTTATAAATAGTATATTCTCTAACTGGGTCGCTGTGACCAGTGGGATACCGCAGGGGTCGGTGTTGGGACATATTCTCTTCAACATATTTATTAACGATCTGGTAGAAGGTTTGCACAGTAAAATATCGATATTTGCAGATGATACAAAACTATGTAAAGCAGTCAATACAAGAGAAGATAGTATTCTGCTACAGATGGATCTGGATAAGTTGGGAACTTGGGCCGAAAGGTGGCAGATGCAGTTTAACAATGATAAATGTAAGGTTATACACATGGGAAGAAGGAATCAATATCACCATTACACACTGAATGGTAAACCACTGGGTAAATCTGACATGGAGAAGGACTTGGAGATCCTAGTTAATGATAAACTTACCTGGAGCAGCCAGTGCCAGGCAGCGGCTGCCAAGGCAAACAGGATCATGGGGTGCATTAAAAGAGGTCTGGATACACATGATGAGAGCATTATACTGCCTCTGTACAAATCACTGGTTAGACCGCACATGGACTACTGTGTACAGTTTTGGGCACCGGTGCTCAGGAAGGTTATAATGGAACTAGAGCGGGTACAAAGGGGGCAACAAAATTAATAAAGGGGATGGGGGAACTACAATACCTCAGAGAGATTAGCAAAATTAGGATTATTTAGTCTAGAAAAAAGACGACTGAGGGGCGATCTAATAACCCTGTATAAGTATATAAGGGGACAATACAAATATCTCTCCGAGGATCTGTTTATACCAAGGAAGGTGACGGTCACAAAGGGGCATTCTCTGCGTCTGGAGGAGAAAAGGTTTTTCCACCAACATAGAAGAGGATTCTTTACTGTTAGGGCAATGAGAATCTGGAATTCCCTGCCTGAGGAGGTGGTGATGGCGAACTCAGTCGAAGGGTTCAAGAGAGGCCTGGATGTCTTCCTGGAGAGTAACAATATTGTATCTTACAGTTATTGTTAGGTTCTTTAGAAGGACGTAGATCTGGGGATTTATTCTGACAGAATTTTATAGGCTGAACTGGATGGACTAATGTCTTTTTTCAGCCTTACTAACTATGTTACTATGTTACTATATTTCACCTTCAGCCGGATCTTCAAGCCATACTTTCTCTGAAACGTCGGAGAATTATGTACCTGTGTGAAATCGTGGAGCCAAGCCCAGATTTGTGCAGCATGAATCAAGTGACAGGTTCCCCTTAATATTAATGTTGTATTTATATTCTTGGCATATGGAAATCAAAGTACTGGCTTAAAACAACCAAAATAATAATATAGGATAGGACATATTGGGATCGTTTTCTTTTAAATCTCCTTTAGTCTGTATAAAGCACAGTTGTTCCTCTGACATTTAGCTGCTGTTTATGGCATTTTCCATATGGACATAACCGGTGGAGATTGATAGACTGGCTGGCTCGTTATATTGTTGGAGGGAGAAAATTGGCTTATGTTAAATCAATACTAAATCTGTAAATAAAAATCTTTAATGCTTGCATTTAAGGAATGATTCTCAGTCCAATCAAATACAGTAATTTCATAGATAAAGTATTGTTTTCTTTCTTTACTGCACCAGCCCTGACATATGGATATGTTTTATACTGAAGTCTGGGGGATGTTACTGTAGGCTCTCCACATCTGGGAGACGCTAAGACATTCGGTGAGGTCTCTCTTAGGCTGGTTTCACATTTGCGTTTTTTTGCGCTTGAAAAAAACGCATACGTGCGCATGCGTTTTTTTCCCCTATATTTAACATGGTCGCGCATATGTGCGCGCTGGCATGCGCACGTATGCGTTTTTCATGCGCTGCGTTTTTTTGGGGTGTGCGTTTGTATTTTACAGACGCTACATGTTGCATTTTTTGGTCCACCCAAGCACTGCAAAAAAGCGCATGCGCACGTATGCGCACGTTTTGCGCTAAAAATGGCCATTATGGCCTATGGATGCGCATACGTGCGCACTGGCATGCGCATGTATGCTTTTTTTAGCGCTGCGTTTTTTTGGTGGTGTCCACTAGTTGCACTAGTTAGAAAATTCTAAAGTCAAAAAAAAAAGTCTATATAAAGGAGGTGCCTGCCAAAACTCTGCCACTACTACACTGACAGATTGGAGAGCAGTCAGTCACCAAGGAACCCATCTTCATCAGCGTCAAGAATGTGAGTATTATTACATCATATGCCTGTCCTTTTAAATTATGTATGTACTAATGATTTTTATTATTTTTACATGCAGTATGTCTTCAGAATCAGAATATTCCCCATCGCAGCAGGAATTGGCGCAAGCAGACCATGAGGTGATTATTTTCGTGCATCTGGTAAGTATATCTGCTGCTACTCCAAATCTCTTACGTTTTTTTCAACTTTTTTAAGACATCATCATCATCTTCTGCGGACGGGACTACTGAGGGCGAAGAGCAGGAGCAGCGAAGCCAAGTCCCGGTGGTGATACGGAATGTATGTATCAAATGATTTGTAATGTTCTTTATTTTTTATCTTCTATTTTTACTCTTTTTTATGTTTCTTTTTTTTGTAACTTTTTATTCAATTTAAATTTGATTATTCTAATGAATGTGTTTTGTCTAGGTTCCACAACGGGATGAAGACGTCTACCTGGATAATGAGCAGCTCATCAGCCTGGTCCAGGAGCGTGCGCCGTTGTGGGACAGCCGTGACCGGCTGTACAAGGACAATGTGGTGACCCGGCGGCTATGGAATGAGGTGGCCGCAGCGTTGATGGATGGCTGGGACAGCGCCACAGCATCCTCCAAAAAGGCGTTTAGTGAGTATTTCCCTGCTCTGTATTGTGCCGCAGTGACTGTTGTCCTTGACGGCACTGTTGGGTTTCCTGCTAGGTATATTCTAGCAGGAAACCCAACAGTGTCATCAGGCTCTACAGTGACTGCTTTGAGTATTGTATTGCTATATTGTGCCGCAGTGACTGTTGTCCTTGACGGCACTGTTGGGTTTCGTGCTAGGTATATTCTAGCAGGAAACCCAACAGTGTCATCGGGCTCTACAGTGACTGCTTTGAGTATTGTATTGCTGTATTGTGCCGCAGTGACTGTTGTCCTTGACGGCACTGTTGGGTTTCGTGCTAGGTATATTCTAGCAGGAAACCCAACAGTGTCATCGGGCTCTACAGTGACTGCTTTGAGTATTGTATTGCTGTATTGTGCCGCAGTGACTGTTGTCCTTGATGGCACTGTTTTTTTTTTCCCAACAGTGGACAAAGTCCGAACACGTTGGCGTTCGATCAAGGACCGCTTCAACAGTGATGTTCGTGCTGAGGGCCAGGTTCGCAGTGGATCTGCGTCAAGGACCTGAAATAGATACCGTCACTATCACGCATTGCAGTTCCTAAGACTGGTCCTTGCCACGAGATCGTAAGTATTATAAATTTTGGGTTTTTAGTAATCTGTGTTTTTCTAATCCACAGCTGATGCTTCTTGTAAAGGCATGGTAGTAATGATTTTCCTTTCTTCCACAGCACCTGTAGCAGCACCCTGCAACCTGGCCCTAGAGCGGTCCTTCCTCGGACGTCCTCTGACCCGTCCCAGCCATCCGACAGCCAGGAAGCACCTTGCAGGTCAGCCACACACACAGCTGGTGACCAGGAAGCTGGGCCATCAGGTGTTCCCCTGTCCCAGGTCTCTGCCACTGGTTATGCGGGCACTACCCGCCAGCGGCAGAGGGCCTTGGACAGGAATGTCTTGCCCGAGTTTATGCATTTGAGCGAGGCCTTTAATTCCAGCCTCAAGTCGCTGTCCGACAGAGTTGAAAGCGGTTTTGCACTCATGGAACGTGGTTTTAACCACTTTGAACACCGCTTCAATTCTGTAGAACAGCGCCTTGACCGTCTGGAGGCCGACCTCAACAGACCAGCACACCATTTTTTTAGTAAGATTGAAAAGGGCATGGCGGAACACCTTAGTCCTGAGCAACAGCTGAATGTGCTGCAGGCCTGCAACAATGCTTTCTTGCAGGCTATGCAGCATAATCGGTACGGTCAGCAGTCAGTGGTGTCATTTCCACCTGTGCCACCATTGACTCGCTTTACCTCACTACCGACTTGTGCTGCATACCACTGCACGGACACCTCTATTCAAAGCCAGGACACCCACCGTTACACCACCACAAGTCTGAGTGCAGCTGGTCACTTCACCGACACCACCATGGCAAGCGCTGCTCCTGTCTGGAGCACCACCGCCACTTCCATGCATGCGTGGAGCTCAGCCACCACTAGGCAAACATGGAACAGCCCTGCCGCTACAACAACATGTAGTAGCCCTGCCACCACCACTCCGCAAACCTGGACCATCACTGCCGCCACCAGTCCTCCTGCAAGGACGAGCACTGCCAACCAAGAGCAGCAGCAGCAGCCACCTCAGCAGCAGCCACCTCAGCAGCAGCAGCCACCTCAGCAGCAGCCACCTCAGCAGCAGCCACCTCAGCAGCAGCAGCAGCAGCCACCTCAGCAGCAGCAGCAGCCAACTCAGCAGCAGCCACCTCAGCAGCAGCAGCAGCCACCCCAGCAGACGGGGGACCTACACTCAATATTTGCCCCAAGTTCAAGGCGAAATCAATCAAGGCGGGCATTGGGCCAAAGTCGGTCCAGGCACACAAGCCTACGGCGACATGCCATTACAACAAATGTACCTGAACAGATTTCCTCTCCTCCAAGTGTTCCTAGTTTAATTCCCTTAACTGGACTACCTTCCCCCACAAGTTTTGTTGCCCCTTCCCCTCAAACACCGTCTTCAACTGCAAGTGTTGCATATTCCCTGCACACCCCCAAATTGAAACCATCTGCCCCCAAACGCCGAAAAAAATAATTTTTTTGTTTATTTTTGTGGTTAAAAATAAATTTACATTTGTGGTTCACCATTACAAAGTTTGATTAATGTTGTTTGCGCCGCTCACACACACTGATGGGTAAATACATGTTAAAAACCAACCCAAGGCCTAGTATAGTCATATGTGAAATACCATGGCCTAGTATAGTCATACCAAGGCCTAGTGTAATAACTCAAGTTTTACCAACTAGAATCTGGTTTCATGAAAAACAAACTGTTGAAACTTGTCTAAAAAAATAAGTTTCTTTCTTAAAAAATGTTTCAATTTTTTTAGTCAAGTTTCACCAGTTTGTTTTTCGTGAAACAAGATCCTAGTTGGTAAAAATCGAGTTATTACAGTAGGCCTTGGTATGACTATACTAGGCCGTGGTATTTCACATATGACTATACTAGTAGGCCCAAGGCCTAGTATACTCATATGTGAAATACCACGGCCTAGTATATTCATACCAAGGCCTAGTGTAATATCTCGAGTTTTACCAACTAGAATCTGGTTTCATGAAAAACAAACTGTTGAAACTTGTCTAAAAAAATAAGTTTCTTTCTTAAAAAATGTTTATTTCTACACTACCACAATTTTAAATAAAAGTTGGAATTGAGCGGTTTACATTCATCCGACTTGTATTCCCCATTGACTTTCATTGGGGTTGGGTTTTGAAAAAATCACACTAGTTGGACAATTTTCTCTTGAAAAAAATTGGTTTCCTGATTCATGGCCTGGTTAATACGCATCAGATTTAACATGCAGCTTTGCTTACGTTCCAATATATTTCACGCAGACTAGCAATGCTGCATTTTAACTCATATGTGTATTTACCTGCCCAGGTGTGTGAACATCAAAAACTTCACAGTTATACATGGGAAGTTTTTTATTTAATTGGAGTTTAAAAAATATAGTGCACTCAGTAATGGTATCAAATAAGGTTTTTTTATTACCATAAACAAACAAAAACATTTTTACACCATTTCATCTTGCCAGTGCACCCGTCCTACATCAGAAATAAAGTAGGCCGCAAATTGGTCCCTCATTTGGCCAACTTCAACGGATGACCTGAGAGGGTGCTGAGTGAATTCAGGCAATGGGTTAGGAGCATCAGCGCCCAGTTCAAAGGTCGGGTGCTCTTTAGCCATCACAAAGTTATGTAGAACCACACAGGCCTTCACCACCTCATCGACTGTTTCAAGTTTAAGATTAATGGCCGTGCCCAGAATTCGCCATCTGGAGGCAAGAATCCCAAAAGCACACTCGACAGTTCTTCTGGCCCTGGTCAGCCTGTAATTAAATATTTTTTTGGTGTGGTCCAAGTCCCGGCTGGAGTAGGGTTTCAGTAAGTTTCCGCACATTTGAAAAGCCTCATCGCCAACCATTACAAAGGGCAGTGGCGGAGCTTCGGTGTGAGGAAGAGGCCGTGGCATAGGGAAATTAAATTGGTTGCCATACAACCTCCGGCCCATGTCTGAGTTTTTAAAAGCCTGTGAGTCATTACCACGGCCAAATGCTCCAATGTCCACTGCTACAAACATACACCCGGCATCCGCAATGGCCATGAGTACTATTGAAAAGTACTTTTTGTAATTATAGTACTCAGATCCCGTTCTTTTGGGTTTGATGATCCGTATGTGTTTACCATCAACAGCTCCCAAACAGTTGGGGAAATTGCATACTGTCCAGAATTTGTCAGCAATTTCCATCCACTTTTCAGCGGTGGGCAGGGGCATAAATTCTGGGCAAAGAACATTCCAGAGAGCCCGGCAGGTCTCCGCAACAATTCCAGACAAGGTAGAGATTCCAATACGGTACTGGAAGTGTAGTGAAGATAGGGTTTCTCCAGTTGCCAGGAATCTGTGAACAGAGAAAGAAGTTAAATTAATATTTATGTATATTATTTTAAAAAACTATAAAATAAAATATTAGTACATTCACGAAAACTAATTACCCAAGGTTTTGAATATTAAATTTTAAAAGAAAAGCAATCAGACCGCACCCCTTGGTTTTTAAATATTACGTACCGTAATGTCACCAGTAGATTGTTGGACACGAGCAAGCAAATCCCTGAAACTTTCTTGGGACATCCGGATATAATCTGTAAATTTCTCCGGGTTTGCCTGGAGCTCGCTGTAGAGGGTGTGGTATGCCCCACGGCTCTCCCGGAGTTCAACAATCGGATGTATCCACATACGCCGCCGCTGCCGTCTTCGCTGCCTCTCTCTCTTCCTTTGTTCATGGCAAGCAACTGCATACGCCTGAGCCATCGCGATGTCCAAATCCAAGTTGAAGTGAAAACTCTTCCAGCGCAGATCCATGGTCACGAGAAGAATCAAGCAAATGGGAAGAATACTGTAGACAGGGTCTATATATTAACATTCCACACCCACAATGAAGTCCCATTGGTCTTGTGTGTTGTTGAATGTTTTTTTTTTTCTTTTTTGGGGGGTTGTCCAAAAATCTGTAAAAAAACGCAAACGCACAAAAAACGCATACAAACGCACAAAAACGCTGCGTTTTTTTCCTGCATGCGCATAAAAATGCTTGAAAAAAACGCAGCGTTTGTATGCATTTGTATGCGTTTTTTCTATGCGTTTTTTTGCGCTAAAAACGCGCTGGAAAAAAAAGCAAGTGTGAAATTAGCCTTATAGATACATTTTGCACTGTCGCATTTTCGGGATAAGAATATAAAGCAACGTCCAGACCGGAAGAAAAATGTTGAAGATTTT
This sequence comes from Dendrobates tinctorius, assembly GCF_039654945.1. Lineage (NCBI taxonomy): Eukaryota > Metazoa > Chordata > Amphibia > Anura > Dendrobatidae > Dendrobates > Dendrobates tinctorius. The sequence goes on along the minus strand of NW_027361897.1, from coordinate 6,144,084 downwards.
CTGCTTGGATTTCCTTACTGAAAAAATGCAGCAGAATACAGTAACAACAAAGAGTAGGAGCCTTGAAGAAATCTCATCCAGTGTCGCAGAAATTATTCTCATGAAAATGAACTTCTTAAATCCCTATTCTTCCAGAGCAATAATTTGTTGTGGTTTTTCAAAATTCTCAAGTTGTCAAGTTTTCTGAGAATTGACTAAATTTGTTTAATAAAATAAAAAGTAATATATATGTATTTATTTTATTATTATTATAAACCATTTTACATGCATTGACTAGGAGCACATTCACACTGTAGCCACCCAAGAGACAAAACCAAAGAAAATAACAAAATGTGCATATACCCTGTAGTAAGTAAATAAGTAATACGTAATTAAATAGTAATAGCACAGTAGCTGGAGGTCATTTTACAGGGCTCTGGCAGTGCTCCTCCTGTTCCTCCTTGCACAAAGGCTGAGGTAGCGGTCCTGCTGCTAGGTTGTTGCCCTCAACGTCTCCTGGTGTACTGGCCTGTCTCCTGGTAGTGCCTCCAGACTCTGGACACTACGCTGACTGACACAGCAAACCTTCTTGCCACAGCTCGCATTGATGTGCCATCCTGGATGAGCTGCACTACCTGAGCCACTTGTGTGGGTTGTAGAGTCCATCTCATGCTACCATGAGTGTGAAAGCACAACCAACATTCAAAAGTGACCAAAACAGCCAGAAAGCATTGGTACTGAGATGTGGTCTGTGGTCCCCATCTGCAGAGCCACTCCTTTATTGAGGGAGTCTTGATAATTGCCAATAATTTCCATCTGTTGTCTATTCCATTTGCACAACAGCATGTGAAATTGATTGTCAATCAGTGTTGCTTCCTAAGTGGACAGTTTGATTTCGCAGAAGTTTGATTTACATGGAGTTATATTCTGTTGTTTAAGTGTTCCCTTTATTTTTTTGAGCAGTGTATTGTGTGCTATATGAGTCTCTGATTTAAGGGCATAAAAATTAAAAGTTTGAAAATTGCGAAATTTTAACAAATTTTGCCAAATTTTTGCTTTTTTTTTCACAAATAAGCGCAAGTCATATCAAGTAAATTTACCACTATCATGAAGTACAATATGTCACGAGAAAACGTTCTCAGAATCACCGGGATGCATGGAAGCGTTCCAGAGTTATGACCTCATAAATTGACAGTGGTCAGCATTGTAAAAATTGGACTGGTCAGGAAGGTGAAAACAGGTTTTGGGGGGAAGAGGTTAAAATATCATGAGAACTTCCAGGAAAAATCTATACTGGTAAAATATCACTTCTCCAAAGTTTGGGTGGAAGTTCCAGAGGATTGATGTAATGACTGACTTTTAGGAGGCGAATGGGGCGACCACTTTGGTAAAAAGGCCCAATTCCTAGACATTAGTTTACTAATAGTTTGAAGAGGGCAATCCTTGGCAGATGTTTTTTTTATAACTAGAAATAAAAGGAAAAAGAGTAACCAAGGTTGGGCCCTATATCTCCAAGGACCCTACGGCAGTCACTTGGTCTGTTGCTGTAAAATGGATGTCCTCAGGCCTTTTTCTGAGCCCTAAAAAGTTCTACAGACAAAAGGGAATTCTAAAAAAAAGGCATTCCTATTGGCCATTTAGAAAAACACCATATGCTAAAACCTGTAATCAATAAAAACATGTTTCCTTGACATCCCAAAAGCTTGTTCCCATGGCAGATGTAGCCCGAGGAGGCGTCTAAGCATCACAAGTAATAATATTACAAGGGGCACGCTATAAAAGGCCGTTCATGAATTTCACTAGACAACAATGTCACTTTGGGGCTCGTAATTCCCTGAGCAATTTATTCCTCGCAATATCTGATAGCAAACTCGTTCTCTGACATCTTTCTTCCAGATCTCCAATGCTTATCTACAAATGGTTAATATTCGGTCACATGTATCCTGAATATTATTAACCTTACATTTTCTGACAGCTCCCAATCTTTAAAGGTGGCTCCGCTTCCCTGTACACATGATAAATTAGGCACCTATCTTTACCTGCTTCAAAATTACAAATCATCCTTCTTACCCAGATATCGTCCATTAGACACAAGGCCACATTTCGTCTTCTCTGGATGCATCTGTCCGTAGAAAGTCACGAGGTGTTGTGATATCTATCAATGATGGGGATGAAACATTCTAAAATATGCATATATTAGTTATGCTATATATGTCATATATTAGTTATATAATACCTGTAATGTCAAAAATCTGGTTAGCACAACACTGGTTTCTTTAAGGACTCATCCACACAGTACATGTTGTATGTAGCAGGAGCGTAAGTAGGATTTGGTCAATTTGTTTGTTTTTTTTCATTTCCTTTGGACAGTTCATCAACAAATCACAGACCGTCAACTTTTTTTTTACGGACACATTGGAAAACCATAATAAATGACTAAGGTGACAGCCCATAATTCTGATATGAAGTCATTAGCTGCATTCACTGTGCACTGTAAAATGATAATAATTAGTCATAATAATCTGTACAAGTTTGTCCACATGCACAAAAATCAACATTTTTTATGGACAGAGGAAAAAATGCCCAAATTTTACTCAAAGTACAGAATATTTCAAATGGTCTGTAACCCTGGTGAGTACACAGGGATATGAGCAATGTGTTCACTAATACTCATGGCTCCACAAAGGGTACAGTGCAAATGTGCAAATGTACACAACACGCATACATATACATATTTTGTGTGTGTATGTGTATATACAGTATATTGTACGATGGTCCTCGGATAGTTCCTCAAGGGAAGATTTGTATCATCGAGGTTGATAGCCTCGGTGATATCAGCCCGGAAAAACACTCTCCAGCACATATAGTGCTTAGAGAATTAATAGGGCGTGTCCAGGGCCGGGCTTATGGGCAGTCAGAGAGATAGGTGGGACTGGATACTCACATATCCCCACCCTAGGGCATGGTACGGCAGATATAAGGAAGTCCAGCTGTATCATCGTTGCACTGTGACTGGAGGTGTGCAGACCTCCAGAGTTGTCAGTGTGCTGCCAGAGACTTTGAGCTGGACAAATTATTCTGTTCGGTTTGAGCCCAGACTGTCATGTAGGAGCCTATTTGCATGGAATATTTATTTTGTTTTCTTTATACTGAGTGGCTGTTTTTATGTTTATTTTGTTGAAGGTTTATGAATTTTTAATAAACTATCCTGCATGTATTAAGAACTTGCTGGATGTGAATACCTAAAGTGCTGCCGAGTTACACAAAGCTGTACTGTGTATGTACACGGACATACATACTCCTCCAGTGGATATTCATGTAAAAAGAACGGACTTATATTTGCCCATAATATACAGTGTATTTGAGAAAGGCCCATTCACTTGGGGCTTAAACATCACTGTATCTTATAGGGAAATAAAAGGGCCTTATTTTTGCATGGTAATCCCCTGTAGTGCTGCCTCTTTTTGCAGTCTATGAAAGAAGATGGCTGGTTCTACATCTGGAGGCATGTGCCCACCATTGCAGGGACTTCTGATGCTTCAGTTAAATTTTGCATATATTCACATATACACACTGTGTTACGCACACACAGAATACATACTGTGACACACACATATACACACTATGACACACACATATACACATGTGACATGCATATATACACACTGAGTCACACACATATGCACACACAGTGACACACACATATACATACTATGACGTGCACAAATACACACTATGACATACACACTGTCACGCACATATGTACACACTGTGACACACATATACACACTTTGTGACACGCACATACTGTATATACTCTATGATATGCACATATACACACTGTGAAGCGCACATATACACACTGTGACACACATATACAGTGGGTACGGAAAGTATTCAGACCTCTTTAAAGTTTTCACTCTTTGTTTCATTGCAGCCATTTGGTAAATTCAAAAAAGTTCATTTTTTTCTCATTAAGGTACACTCTGCACCCCATCTTGACTGAAATAAAAACAGAAATGTAGAAATTTTTGAAATTTATTAAAAAAAGAAAAACTGAAATATCACATGGCTATAAGTATTCAGACCCTTTGCTCACTCATATTTAAGTCGCATGCTGTCCATTTCCTTGTGATTCTCCTTGAGATGGTTCTGCTCCTTCATTGGAGTCCAGCTGTGTTTAATTAAACTGATAGGACTTGATTTTGAAAGGCGCACACCTGTCTATATAAGACCTCACAGCTCACAGTGCATGACAGACCAAATGAGAATCATGAAGTCAAAGGAACTGGCCAAGGAGCTCAGAGATAGAATTGTGGCAAGGCACAGATCTGGCCAAGGTTACTATACTCAAGGTTCCTAAGAGCACAGTGGCCTCCATAATCCTTAAATGGAAGAAGTTTGGGACCACCAGAAGTCTTCCTAGACCTGGCCGTCTAGCCAAACTGAGCAATCGTGGGAGAAGAGCCTTGGTGAAAGAGGTAAAAAAGAACCCCAAGATCACTGTGGCTGAGCTCCACAGATGCAGTAGGGAGATGGCAGAAAGTTCCAGAAAGTCAACTATCACTGCAGCCCTCCACCTGTTGGGCCTTGATGGCAGAGTGGCCCGACGGAAGCCTCTCCTCAGTGCCAGACATATGAAAGCCTGCATAGAGTTTGCTAAAAAGCACATGAAGGACTCCTAGACTATGAGAAATAAGATTCTCTAGTCTGATGAGACGAAGATAGAACTTTTTGGTGATAATTCTAAGTGGTATGTGTGGAGAAACCACACACTCTTCAACACCTGCCCAATACAATCCCAACAGTGAAACATGGTGGTGGCAGCATCATGTTATGGGGGTGTTTTTCAGCTGCAGGGACAGGACAACTGATTACATTTGAAGGAAACGTGAATGCAGTCAAGTACAGAGATAACCTGGATGAAATCCTCTTCCAGAGTGCTCTGGACCTCAGACTTGGCCGAAGATTCACACACATATAATACACTGTGACATGCACACAAGCAAAGTGTGACACACACATTTATATTTGCATATACCATAGCTGCTAAGAGTCCGAAGTTTGCTGGAGTTATGACCCACTTGCTGGTGTTTCAGGGAAATTAGCTATTTAGGGCGTGGGATTAAATGCCCCAGTTTTGCCCATTAGATTGCTTGTGAGCATGCATACTTATTCCCTTTGGTGCTGTATTTCTTTGCAGAATTAATCCTCCCGATATAGCAGCAGTCATTACTCCCTCCTCTTCGTGTAGCTGTGCACATGCTCCTGACCAAACTCTTTATGTAATGCTCCCATGTAACTTGCTTCTTACACAAGCAGAGGCAGAAAACATTATATATTGCGCCAAAATGGAGGAGGAGATCTTCAGGACGAGGAGAGTCATGGAGAAGAACTGGGGAAATACTAGAGTAGATGTGAAGGCACAAGGGGCAAGTTTTAACCCTTTGCCTATGCCCCTTCATGTAGCTATAACATGGCACTGCTCTGCCATAGGGAACACAGTGTCTCTTTGGCCTTATTATCACAGTTTTAGCTTAGGTTGGTCACTTGAAGTTACACCTGTACATTTTGTTTCTTGCAGCCACCATGTGGGACAATATTGAGCAATACTGAATGGCGCTCTAATATGAGATGATCATAATCTTGCTGTAAAGACAAGGCCTTAAAAAAATCAGGACCCATAATTACGAGTAAACGTTCACATTTAACCACTGAGAATAGCTTGTTTTTCCAATCCCTTTTCACATACTGTATATTGGATGTTTCTTTCATTGTGTAAAAATAGGGAAAAAGTAACAGTACTACAGATGAGCAGATTGATCCACAGAGGATCGATTTCAAGTCGACTTTCCTGAAATTCGAGTTTTCACGCAAATTCGAACACTTTGAGATTTGATTTATGGGTTGCAAAAAAAGTTTTGTCCGACACCATTTTCTACATTGCTGAAGCATCAAAGAGCAGAATAACAGCATTTATTGCTGCCACATGGGCCTCCTTCAGTTCACTGCAGTTATGACATCTAGCAGATTCTCATGCCTTGTACATGGGTGGCCAGTACCAGGACCATCTCACATCAGCGGTTCCCACTGGAGCACTGTTTGTACGGCAGAGTCATTTTCCATCTCTACAGTCATTGGGTAAGTCTCTCTGTCCTGTAGAGTGCAAGTTCTCATGGTTAACAGGATCCTTGATTTCTCTCTCCTGTAGAGTGTAAGTTCTTAGGTTATGTTCCCATGATCAGCTTTAGGTGAGTTTTTGACTCTGCATATTTTTGCTCTCTTAAAAAATGCAGCGTCTTACAGTTCAATCAAAGCGGATGGGAGTTATAGAAATCTTCTGCCCGCTGTGCTTCTTTTTAATGCAGCACAAACTGACCAATGGTGCCTGTTTCAAATCCGCAACATTTCAAATTCTCTTGTGGGTACTCTGAGTTTTCTGTGAGGAATTTCACCATAGACTTATATTAGGTACAAAAAATCCACAGATAAAAAAAAAAACGCTTTTCTTCAGCGAAAACGCATCAAAAACGCATGTAATTCATCCATAAGTTTGTCAATAAAGCTTTTTCAAAGCCAAATACCTGGAAGTATCAAAAGCAAAGCAGCATTATTTAAAGCATGACACACCAAACAGACAAAAACACAGTGCCAAAAATAGAATAAAAAAAAAAATGTTAAAAGAAGCATATAAAAATACAAGTAACCTAATTTAAATAATTCTGCAATATCTAAAACTCAACAAAAGTTCATAGTGGGAACGTAGCCTTATGGTCAGCAGGGTCATCTCGATCTTGTTCGCTCTCTTTCTTTCCTCTCCTCTCCCCATGTGTATACTCCGAGCAATTGCACGCTTTCCAGTATTGAGATTTGCACAAATTTTCCCTATAAATAAAATTTGGGGGGAAAATTTGGCAAGTTGCCGAATTCAGATTTCAAAAAATCCACTCATCTGTAAATAGACCATTACTTAAATGCATGCAAAGAATCCCCCTTAAAAACAGTAGTTACCATTGTGCTTGCTGTTTGACACATGTAACGGTCTAGTTAAGGCTAGGTTCACATTAGCGTTTGAGTCCGCAGCGTATCATCCGCATCTGCAAACGCATGCAAAAACACTTGCAAAAAGCATGTTTACGCAGCGCTTTTTATGCGCATCATCTTACACATGACGGAAAAAAACGCTGCATGTGCATGAATTTGTATGAGTTTTTGCATGCGTTTGCGTTGTTTATGCACATGCATTTGATATAACATCAGAAAAAATGGGTGTGTCTCATGGGATTTCTATATGTATTTTTAATAATGCGTACTCATGCGTTCCCATAAACAGTAGTGAGTTTTTTTTATACACTCATCCGCATGCGCATGCCTGCGCATATTTGATGGATTTTTGACGCCTCAAAAAATGCAACATGTTGCGTTTCCGGAAACCACCGCAGACCGTGAAACGACCCATGCATACGCATCCGCAAGCGAATGCGTGCAAACGCATGTCCCTGCGTACACCATGTTAAATATATGTACGCCTGACGCATGTGGATCTATGCAGAACAAACGCTGTGCGCACAGACGCAAATGTGAAACCAGCCTCAGGTTATTAGGTTGGGGCTGTGGCATTGATTTTATTTAAGGCCAGGAGAGGTTTGTACTCACTCAGCTGCGGTTGAGGTAGGTACAGGAACGGTATTGCTGAAATGTCCAGGCAGGTTTATTTAAACTTCATAAACCGCTCAGGATGGCAAAACAAAACACAGTGTTTTCCGGCAAAAAGTGAAAACATAAAGTAAAACGTTCATACAAACAATAAGTACAATAAGGGGGGCACCACAAAAATAAGGTCAGGGATACACCAGTAGTCAGTAAAAAATAAATCACAAGTTAGGAAGAGAAAGCTCTACAGGCTCCCCCCATTAGTGGTATTGTATGATCTCAATGCTCCCAGTGCTTATTTGGTTCTCTTCTTTTGGGCATTTGCCCTTTTCTGGAGTTTTTATCTGAGTCCATAGGCACTATCAGGGTTTCTTTGCTGTTTGCTTATTTCATTTTCCTTTGAAGAAAATTTTTTTATGATTTTTAATTCATGTGAGATTTTTCCAATAGATCAAATAATGAAACGCCGCAAACAAAAAAGAAATATTCCAAAGGTGAGTATTATATGGTTACGTTTCGACCTATTTTTCACCGCAGACTCCTGCCTGCCACATGCTACCAGCCCCTAACTGGGACTTTGCAATTAATCTCCCTGCTGTTTACCTTGAATCTTCTATTGAGTATGGTTTGAGAAAGACCTAGGATTAGGTCGAAACGTAACCATATAATACTCACCTTTGGAATATTTCTTTTTTGTTTGCGGTGTTTCATTATTTGATCTATTGGAAAAATCTCACATGAATTAAAAATCATAAAAAAATTTTCTTCAAAGACTCTTTTGCAAAGATTATTTATTTTCTGAGTGCGACTGTCCATCCATTTACTACTGCCTGTGGTCTGTCCACGCTCAGTCAGCACCTCTCTTTATAGCAAGAGTGCGCGTCATTTTTCTTCTACTATTTCTTTTTCCTGACTGCTAGATGTATTAGCTAGTGTGGCCAGTTTCATGTTAACAATTGGCTCTTATATGGTTATAACAACTGACACGTTGTTTTCAGGATTTGATCCCATGCACTTTATTAGTGATGTCAGGATATTGGCTTTATTATCATACAGTAACCACTTTCTGTGTAGATATGGAATATATTTAGTTAACATTTTGATGCATTATTGTTTACAATTTTTGAATATGTAGATTAGATATATCAGTCTACTTCCATGTCAGAGAGGGGAGTCTAGAGGGCTGTATTTTAAGCCCCAAGGGTCTATTGTAATTGTCATGTGTTTGACTTTTAAATGTTTTTAAACGTTTTTTTGTCTGTCTGTACCTAATAAACATTTTGATATTTGTGGTGATCCCGGTGTCTATGGTCAGTAGCTTTCTCTTCCTAATTTGTAAAAAGTCCATACAACATATAGCAGGTCCGCCTGAAAGGATAGTGTCCGGTTCTTTAGGCCTTAGCACAGACCAATACACAGGTGATCCACAGATCTCCAGACACTGAATGAGACACTCAGTCTCCATTTTACACACATGATCAAAACTGTTGGTACCCCTCGCTTAATGACAGAAAAACCCACAATGGTCACAGTAAATAACTTGAATCCTACAAAAGTAATAATAAATCAAAAATCTATGATAATGAACAAAAGTCAGACGTTGCTTTTCAACCATGCTTCCACAGAATTTAAAACAAAATAAAATTCATGAAATAGGCCTGGACAGAAATGATGGTACCCCTGAAAATAATGTGACAAAAGGGACATGTTAAATCAAGATGTGTCCATTAATTAGCATCACAGGTGTCTACAGTCTTGGAATCAGTGAGTGGCCTGTATAGAGGGCTACAGATACTCACTGTGCTGTTTGGTGACATGATGGGTATCACACTCAACATGGACCAGAGGAAGCGAATGAAAGAATTGTCTCAGGAAAATAGGAAGAAAATTACAGACAAACACGATAAAGGTAAAAGTTATAAGACCATCTCCAAGCAGCTTGATGTTCCTGTGACTACAGCTGCATATATTATTCAAAAATTTAAGATCCATGGGACTGTAGCCAACCTCCTTGGACGTGGCCGCAGGAGGAAAATTGATGACAAATCAAAGAGACGGATAATACGAATGGTAACAAAAGATCCCAGAAAAACTTCTAAACAGATTAAAGGTGAACTTCAAGCTCAAGGAACATCAGTGTCAGATCGCACATATGTGACCATTATGCGTTTTTCTGTCAACAAACGAGGGGTATCAACAATTTTAACCATGTGTGTCCCTGCCAAACCACGCCCCTGAGTGGTGATATGTGAGCAGTCATTCCCACCCATTTCTTATGACTAATTGTAAAACCTGTCCCTGGAATAGCCTAATAACTCTCTCAGCACTATATGTGCTGGAGCATGTTTCCAAGCTCACATCACGGCGGCTACTAACGCGGCTACATATCTCCCTTCAAGGACCCGTCCGGCGGCCATCTTACAGGCCCTATATACATTAGAAAAAATTAGCAAAGCTGACTCGTCAACTATTTAAAGTGTATGGTGCTCCCCTTACTTTCTCCTGAGAGAATATGTCAAAGGAAAGATGGATTAAGGATTTTGAATCTGAATTTCTATTCTCCCTGGAGATGAACCACCACCGGAGGTTCCAGAAAGCAGCTTATTTCCTTCTCCCAAATGAAAACGCATGCATACTTAGGTGGTTTACCTGTTGGTCAAGCGAGCCTTTGGCCAACAGTTATATAAGATAAATGGGCACCTTTATGGTTATGAATTTGTATACCTGCTCCCCCTTTACTATCCATCAGTCTTCATTTAAAAAATCCTTCAAACTCACAGTAAATAAAGTTTCCACCTATTTATTAGATAAGTTGCTGGGGGTCTGACTACTGAGTATCTCACCTAATGGAGTGGTGATCACGCATGCGCACTAAAATTTAATGCACACATGCACTTTGGGATCTTTGTTCTTAAGGGGGCCTTTGGGGTTGGACCACAAGCAATCACACATGTATCACTTGAGGATAAGCGCTAAGTGCATTTATCTAGAAAACCTCTGCAATAGTTCTCCTATTAAAATGGTTGTCTAGGCATAATATTGTTCATCGCTATCAGATTGGTGGTCAGACAGTCGGCACCCCCACTGATCAGCTTCTGTTAGCTCATGCGGTGGCAAGAAGTAAATATTACGCAGCACTGATCAGCACAGCATAATTCAACGTGTAGCTTTCGACAACTGCGGATTAGCTCTAATCCTAAGTATAGGTAATCAATGTTAGATGCCTGGACAACTCCTTTAACTCTTTGATAGAACCATCCTAATATATAGTAGTAAAAAAACATTTTTTTTATATTGTTACAAATTGATATGCCAGTTCTGTGCTTAACGCTATGGAATTTCCTGGACCTATATATATAATAATCATGATGTAAAGAAACGGCAACAAAAAGAAACAGCAGCAAAAGTGTGAACATGGGTTTAGAGGTGAAAAATGGGACAGCAACTCAGTAATAAAAAAAAACAGCATGAAAAAGGCTAAGTGTCTCATTATGTTTCTGTGTGTTATGTTTCGATCTATATTATATAGAACAGCAGCCAGACACATGACTGTCAGGTGCGGTGGGACTTGGGAACGTGGTGGCTAGCGGTATGACTTGACTACTTGACTGCGGCTTATAGGTGAGGGATTGCCTTTGGCTGTTCAGACTCAATTAGTGCAGCTTGCGTGGCTGGATTTTTCCCCCCTTTTTAAGACTCCTGTTCTCTCTCTGTTTTCTTCCTTAATTGGAACCCAGAGAGACCAGCCAAAATCGCATTAACGCAGGGCCCCGCCAGAGAGAGCCATCCATCTTTTTTTATTACAGCGTAATGGGGCTGCTCGGGAGCCTCCATTCGATTTGTCACCGGCCTCGTTCGCTGATAACGGGCATTTGTCATCACTTTCTCTCCGTGTTAATGTCATCATCTCGAGCTGACAGCTGGCCCCGTCGAGGGAACACTGGCGACAGAGCACATCCGTCAACATAATATTTTCGTGACTGTGGGGACTGCTGCTGCAATGAACACACATTAAAGCACTTATGAAAAAAAAAAGAATGTCTTGTCATTAATTAAAATGTTAGTGTGTGCCATAGCAGTCCTTGCCTTGTATATGTTCGTGAAGACTTGTGTGGCACATGCATAGATTCTGCTCAGTTAACAGGGAGCAGGAGTGATAGGGTGTTAACCACCGCGCACTGATCTGCATATTCCTCTGCTAAATCCTCGGAGGACACCGCTAGACCAGGAATCTAAAAATCTAAGAAAGCATCAAAATGTATCAAACATATTTACATCTACTTTGCATCTTCAGGAAGGATGATGAGATTTTACATTTCGAACGTTACTCATGCACAGTGTATGCCAGCGCCGTGTGCCAGCCTGTCAAGGGATGCCAGCGGAATTAATTTGCCTTTAGAATGATGTATGACAGAACAAATTAATATGGATCAATGGTCAATATCAATGACAACCAATAATTGTCATGTTTATAGAAAGTGGGGCACTGGGTAAATCACATTTAGGTTTCCCTTCCTCCCCTATCATGTCCAGTGTGTCACCCACTTCAACTGATCCTGCGTTCAGAAGGGTAGACTTACTAAAACAGTCATTATGATATCTTATCAGCAGCACTTTTTAATGTGCTGTTTCATTGGAGGAAACGGTATGATATTTTGGGAGGAAATGGAGTAAAAGGAATTTACTCAAATAAAAAATCACCCTAGGTTAGACCCCAATCTACCCTAAAAAAAAACCAAACAGTGTATTTTAAATAATTAAGTATTCTTTTAAATATTATGTAAACTTTTAATTTACTATTACTTTTTAATAATAATAATAATAATAATAATAATAATAATAATAATAATAATATTCCATTATCTCCAGGCTTTGCACAGTTATGAATTTTTGTAATATACTTCATTACTTTATTTTATTTTGCTTCATTCTTGCCAAAACACTATACTGCAATGCTGTTTCAGTTCCAAGTCTATGCTCCTTTTAAAGGTCCTTTTATCTACTGCTCAGCAAAGATTTGTACACTATACTCAGTCTGTGTATGGGAGTTTACCTGTCTGAGCCTCTATGCTCCAAAAATCTCTCCCTACTCAGACAGGGAAAGTTGTCTCATACTCTGTTTCATGCATGGTTCTTTACTGAGCAGCAGCTGAAAGCAGCTTCTAAAGGAGTAGCAAAACCCTTTAACTTTGGTGCATCACCAAACTGTAGAGTACACTTTTCTCCATATGTGACTACTAGGGATGAGCGAATGTGCTTGGTATTATGGATATCATTCCAGTATCTGGGTGCTCGGATGTGCTCCGCACCTGATGTGCATTGGCTCGTGCTCGAATTTAAAGCTCAAATCCCGACCCCACATGGTTGGTGCCTGTTACACAGCCAATAACCATGCGGGGATTGCCTGCCAGTCACTGTAATTAAATAGCCATCTTGGTAGTGGTATTACTGTGATTGGCTGGCCACCTTGCCTCATCAGAGGTTATAAAAGGACGGGTGCCGCCATACTTTGCTCACAGATGTCATTGCACAGTTCAGAGACAGTTGGGATTTTAGGGAGAGAGCAATTGTCCAGGCCTGTGTGTGCAGAGTCCTCTCGTGTTGATACTGGAGCTGATGCTGAAATAGCTTACTAACAGTCCTTCTAAGTGCTAATCTTGTGCTTTGCTATTTGTATCAGATTCTACATTTAGCCTAGGGATAGTTTTGTTCTGAAAAAAGATGGAGGTTTGGGTCCTTGTTTGGATTTAATAGAGATTAATAAGATTACTGTAAGTAACTCATATCCGTTACCTCTTATTCCTTATCTGTTTAATCAACTAGTGGTGACCAAGTGGTTTTCTAAACTGGATCTGAGAGGGGCATGAGTACAGTATCATCAGATACAAGGTATATATAGTATAGTGTAAACATTCTGAATCTCTGTATACATTTCAGGAGGCCGACTCAAACGCTCTCAGGCCCAGTATGGATTACACAAGAATATGAAAAGCTGTAAATGGGTAATGTAGCACAAGCATACAGCTGTATACAGTGTTGGCCAAATTTGAAATCTCGGTATATATTTCCAGAGTCACCCTCAGACGCTCACTCAGTCTGGGTTTGACCATAATAAAAAAATGTTGCAAAAAAGGTACTGGATAACAAGATAGCAAGTATATATATTGTAGGGTACAATTGAAATCTCCATATACATAGTCCTGTAGTCAGTCTCAGACGCTTACTCAGTATGGATTTGACCGTAATACTAAATGTCGAACAAAGGTACTGTATAACAAGATACAAGCTGTATCGAGTATAGGGTAAAAATTGGTATCTCCGATTCATCGTATATATAGAAGGCGTAAACCACACACGCTCACTCACTATGGATGATACCGTAATGCAAAATTTTGAACAAATGTACTGTATCAGCACATACCAGGTGTATCCTGTCCAGGGGTAATTGTAAATTTCCGTCTATACTTCCGGAGTCAGACACAGACACTCACAGGCTCAGTATGTCTTACACCAGAATTTAACAAGAAGAAAAAGGGAAAGGTAGTCAAAGCGTACAGTAGTATACAGTGTTGTGGTAAGTCGAGTGTTAGCAGAAATTTGGGAATTACTCATTGCTGGAAAACCTCCCGGTAGATGTTGCAGAGGCGATGCAGACCCTCAATTACTGTGTCTCTAGAGACAGTGAAAACGGTTCTTTGTGAAGAAAGGATTGCTTTATCGCAGTAGCGTGGATCACATCACCGTTACTCGTCTCCATCAAATTGTGATCACAGGGAGAGATGTAGACATGGTCCTCACTGCCTATCATGATGTGTCTGGTCATTTTGGAGTGCAAAAGACAGAAGCCACAGACCGTAGGCGATTCTATTGGATTAGCATGAGAGGAGACATTGAAAAATGGTGGCAGGAATGTCACACGTCTGTGACTATCACAACTGTGAAAGGTGATCATAAAGCACCACTGCATCCGCTTATATCTTATCCGCTGTACCTCAAGGTACAGTTCTTGCCCCTTTTCTCTTCACACTGTACACTGCGGATTTTAAGTGCAACTCATCTAGCTGCTACTTGCAGAAGTATTCTGATGACTCTGCAATAGTAGGCCTCATCACAGGAGGAGATGAAAGAGAGTACAGAGATACTAACCAAGCTTTTGTGGAGTTGCATCAGAGGAACCACCTTAGGATTAATTCCGGGAAGACCAAGGAATTGGTGGTGGACTTTCACAAGGGAAAAAATCCACCAGTAGTGGTGAACATTCAGGGAAATGACTTTGAGATAGTCGACACCTATAAGTACCTTGGTGTGATCCTCAATAATAAGCTTGACTGGGCCCATCACTTGCATGCAGTGTACAGGAAGGGCCACAGTAGGCTTTATCTGCTCATAAGGCTGAGAGCCTTCGGCGTTAGGGGGGCACTCCTTGCATCCTTCTTCAATTCTGTTGTGGCATCAGTCATCTTCTTTGGTGTGGCGTGCTGGGGTAGTGGCATATCAACCAGGGACAGGAATAGGCTGGACAAACTGATTAGAAGGGCCAGCTCTGTCCTGGGATGCCACCTTGATCCAGTTCAGGAAGTAGGCGACAGGAGGATACTGGCCAAGGTGAGCTACATGGTGCAGAATGATTCCCATCCCATGCATGAGACCGTGACAAAGATGTGCAGTACTGTCAGTGACCGGCTACTTCATCCTAAATGTGAGAGGGAGCGCTACCGAAAGTCCTTCCTTCCTGCTGCAGTTAGGCTGTATAACCAGCAATGTCCAAAACAGAGAACGACCCAAACAGTGAACTGATAGATCCAAAGTTGTGATAGTCCAGTTATATCTTTTTTTTCGTATATGTACCTACCTACTGTCAATGTAATGCCTTTATGCATCTGTATCTGTACTTGTTCCTGCCTTGCTGCTGTAATGCTCTGAATTTCCCCATGGTGGGACGATTAAAGGATTATCTTATCTTATCTTATAAGTTGGTGTCCATTACAAATGGTAGCCATTGATCATCTGAAGGTAGAGGCCAGCAGGACAGGGCATAGCTACATCTTAAGCATTACCGATCAATACACCAAATTTCTAGTGGCCATCCCTGTGAAGGATTTAACTGCCCAGACTACACAGCGGTGGAGCAGGGAGAAGTAAGTATTGCAACTTGCAAGTGCTGTGGCCATGACCAAGCAGGGGGGGCACACTCGTGGCCGACGGTACTGGCACAGGGCCCCTCATAGTACGCTGGTGTGTCTGACGGCGAGTGGGCCCCCCACAGTCAGAGAAACTGTATTGTACTATGAGGGGCCCTGTGCCAGTGCCGACGGCCATTTGTGGGCCCATCCACCTGTTCAGAGCAACGGCACTTGCCTGGGTGCGCGAGGTGTTGACTTCAGCCATTGGGGGGAGGGGTGGGCAGCCCACTTAGGGAGGTTTAAAAAATGGCATATGTTGATGTGTTGGCTGGACATTCAGCTGCTGCAAAGGGCGGAATTGGGCAAGTCCGAGGAAGAGGAGGACAAAAGCGAGGCAGTTTTCTGGCAACCTATATGTCATCAGGGGAAGGTGGGATAAAATCCTTTGAAACCCATGCATGGTTCATTTTAATGAAGGTTAGATCATCAACATTTTGGGTCGACAGACGGGTCCTTTTTTCTGTCAGGATTGATCCAGCAGCACTGAAGACTCTTTCAGATAACACACTAGCAGCAGAGCAAGCGAGCTCCTGTAAGGCATATTGTGCCAATTCAGGCCAGGCATCCAGTTTAGAGGCCCAATAGTCAAAGGGGAATGACCTGTGAGGGAGAACATCGATATGGGAGGAGAAGTAGTTTGTAACCATCGTTGACAACTGCTCTCTCCTGTCACTTTTAATCGATGCAGTATTAGCAGTCGTGTGAGCGGTACTTGAGAAATCATTCCACAACATGGTCATTAAACCCCTGCTCCAACGCCACTTTGGCTGTGTGCACCATGAACACCTCTTCCATTGTGCCCACTACGGCTCGTGGGAGAACCAGCACCGCTGCTGGGTACTGAGAAAGCCTCAAACAAACGGTTTACCAGAGTTGCTTGTTTGTTAGCCAATATAATCTCTAGGTTCTCCTGTGGCATGATGTTGTGTAATTTGCCTTTGTAGCATGGATCGAGGATGCTGGCCAGCCAGTAGTCAGCATCCGTCATCATTTTGGCAATGTGGGGGTCCCTTTTTAGGATCCGCAAGGCATAATCGCACATGTGGGCCAATGTTCCAGGTGTCAATGATGCACTGCCAGTGGTTGGTGGAGGAGCACTTTCTGGCAAATCCACATCCCTACAGTCACGCACAAACACTGTACCTGACCTTGGAACGCCAACATTTTCTCTTGCCCCCAGAGAAGCATCCTCCTGCCCAAAATAATCATCCCCCTCATCCTCCTCCTCCTCTTCTTCCTCCACCTCGTACAGGACAGTTCCCTGACCAGACAATGGCTGACTGTTATTAAGGCTTCCCTCCTCCTCCTCCTCCTCCACTGCAGATGCCTGATCCTAAATGTGCGTCAAACTTTGCATGAGCAGACGCATAAGTGGGATGCTCATGCTTATGATGGCGACGTCTGCGCTTACCAGCCGTGTGCATTCCTCAAAACACTGAAGGACTTTACAGAGGTCTTTTAGCTTTGACCACTGCACACCCGACAATTCCATGTCTTCCCTCAAACTGCCTGCCCATGTATCTTCCCACAAATGCATTACAGCCTGCCTCTGTTCGCACAGCCTCTCAACCATGTGCAGGGTGGAGTTCCACCTTGTTGCAACGTCTATGATTAGGCAGTGTGTTGTGAGTTCATTTTCTGGTCTACAAGTTGTGAGTTCTCCTTCCAGGCTCCCTCTGGTGGTAACAGGAGGTAGTGAGGCTGATCAGTAGAGATCTGCCACCTGATAATGAGGATGACGAATGGACCTCAGGAATCTCAGATTGGATTTAAGACAGCCGACACCCTACTCTGGTGCTGGTGATTCCTTCTGCTTGTCAGGTCTTGGTTCTCAGCTCTGTTCAAGTCAGCTCAAGCTAAGTTTTTCTGCTAATGTTCACACTTGATTTTGTTGTTCTATTCAGTTTTTTGTGGGGGCAGCCAGCCCCCTGTGCTGAATTTCCACTCTTATTTATCTGTATTTCCCAATTTGCTTTTTGTCCCTTATTAGATTGGCTTCTTTTTGCTCTGTCTCAGAATATTTCAGAGTGCTGATATAGTGGAAGAAGTCTAGTGATTTCAGGGTTAATTTTGTTATCAGAAGTGTTGGACATTATTTTGTAGGGTTTTGGGCAGATTGCAGACAGTGTCTTTCCTTTCCTCTCCTTTCTAGTTAGTTTGGGCCCCATCATTTGCTCAGCCTATTTTCCTGCCTGTGTTTGTGTTTTCATCTTGTTTCACCGTCATTACATATGTGGCGGCTGTCTATTCCTTTGGGGTCTGCTCTGGGGCAGTTAGTTTTCCCCTTTTCTTGCTTTAGGCTTATTTAGTCCTCCGGCCGTGACGAGGCGTCTAGGTTCATCGTAGGTACGCTCCACGGCTGCTGCTAGTTGTGTGGTTAGGATCAGGGATCTGCAATCTGCATAGTTACCAACCTCTCTTTTTTTTTCTGGGCTTAGCTTGTTTAGGTTTTTTCCTCCTCGGTGACCCATTCATAACAGCGGTGCTTGGGGAGGTGGAGCAATCGCTGCAGCTTCTGCATACGAGTGGAATCGACATTTGAGCGACGGATGTGCGAGCACAGTCTTCGCACCTTATGGAGCAGGGATGTTAACTCTGGATAATTATTAAGGAAGCACTGCATCACCAGGTTCAAAGTGTGAGCCAGGCAAGGTATGTGTGTGAGTTTTGCACGGGCTATGGCTGCCACAAAATTACAGCCATTATCACTGAGTACCTTGCCTGCCTCAAGATGTAGACTGCCCAGCCATGACTCAGTTTGTCGCTGCAAGTAGTCGGCCAGTACCTCCACGGTGTGTCAGTTGTCGCCCAAAGACATCATCTTTAACACAGCCTGGTGACGCTTACCACTAGCTGTTCGACAGTGGGACACCTCATGTGCAACACTGCCAGCTGCGGATGGAGTGCTCGTGTGACTGCGCTCTGTGGACGAGCTTTCGCTGATAGAGGAGGAGGATCGAAAACCTACAGCCAACTGTTTCCTATACCGTGGCCTAGGCAGCACTGTTCCACCACCGCTGTCCCCAGTGGAGCCTGCATCCACCACCTTAACCCAGTGCGCAGTGATGGACACGTAACGGCCCTGGCCATGCCTACTGGTCCATGCATCTGTTGTGAGGTGCACCTTTCCACTTACTGACTGTTTTAGTGCATGGACAATGCAGACTTTCACATGCCGGTGGAGGGCAGGGATGGCTTTTCGAGAAAAGAAGTGCCGACTGGGTGGGTCATAGTGTGGGACAGCGTAGGCCATGAGGTCGCAGAAAGCTTTGCTTTCATCCAAAAGGTAGGGCATCATCTCTAATGAGATTAGTTTGGCAATGTAGGCGTTCAAAGTGTACGCGGATGAGAGGATGAGTACTTTATTTTCCTACTCAGAGTGTCTGGTAGGGTGAGCTGGACTGGAGAGCTGCATATGGGGTAAGTAGCGGTGGACTGGACGGAGTGAGAGGGGGTTGGTGATGGTATTGGTGGTGATGGCCTAGATTCAGTGTTGTGTTGCAAAACCATTGTGATTCCCTGAGAGCTTTGGCCTTGCGACGACACCTCCACATTTAGTGCTGTTGGTGTGCTTAACGGTGGCAGTGGTCTTACAGTGGGGGAAGCGATGGAGCGTTGCTGGCTACCTTCAGTCGGAGCAGGTGCACATGCGCTACCTGAGGTTTTGTAGTCCGTCCACGCTTGCAAGTGAATGTTGATTAAATGTCTAAGCATGCAACTGGTATTCAAATTTCTGAGTTGTTTACCTCGGCTAAAGGCCCTTCCGCACTTCTTACAGGTAACCTTTGCCTCATCAGTAGGATTTTGGACAAAGAAGTGCCACACTGCACTCTTCCTACTATGGTATACATTTTCTGGCCTTGCACGCTGTGCTAAGTTGACCATCTGGCCAAGCTGTCCTGCAACTCTTTTAGTTTTTGTTCCACGTTTTTGGACAGCTACGGGCCTGGCAGATAACCGCTGCTGTGATGTCAATGCCTGCTGCGGATCCTTCTCCTTATCTGAACTATTGCCAGCGCCACCCTCCTCCCCCAATGGATGCCAATCCGGGTCAAGAACTGGGTCATCCATCACCTCCTCTTCAAAGTCATCTGCACCTTCCTCTTTACCTTCCTCTGTGTCACCGTGAAAGGTGGTATAGAATGCGGGAAGGGGCACCTGAGTTTCATCGGGGTCAGATTCTGGCTCAATAGACTGCGAGGGTAATGTGGTGCTCTGGGTCGATGTACCAGCAGAATCATCTAGCAGTGGCTGTGCATCAGTGCACTCCATGTCAGATTCATCTTTGACTGGGGAATTCTGGATTTGACTGGATAACTCAGGCATGGTATGTGAAAAGAGCTCCATAGAGTAATTTGAAGTGTGGGCTGCCGCATCCTTAACTTTTGGTGGGGGTGAAGGACACAAGGAAAGGTGTTTTTCCTGACAAGAAACCTGCACTGATGACTCCGTGCTTGCAGGTTTCGACCGTTCAGAAGAGGAGGCAATAGAGCTGGTGGCTGTTTCGGCAATGTACGCCAAAACCTGTTCCTGATGCTCCGGTTTTAAAAGCAGTTTTCCTATTCCAAGAAAAGGCAACCTTACAGGCCTTCTTGGGCCAGACGATGACGCAGGCTCAACTCCTCCTGCCTTAGCTGCTATTGTGCTTTTGCCAGAACCAGCCGATGCACCACCACCATCAGTACCAGCTGTGCCTCCCTGCCAACGTCCACGGCCTCTTCCACCATACTTCCTCATGTTTGGGAAAATGTACCAAAAATACCAGCAGAGAGATGGTACTGTATGAGGTGCGTCCAGCTGTGTAAGGTGTATTAAAAAAATTAAATCTACGTATATATTTTGTTAGTCACAGATGCTCTCACAGTATGTATTTGACCGTAATCCAACAAGCAGATATACGGAACTGTATCAGAAGTGTACAGCTGTATATGTTTTTGTGTAACTAACAATCTCCGTATATGTATTTATGGAGTGTCACACACACACTGACTCTGTATAGATGTGACTGTAATGCGAACAGCAGATATACAATACTGTTTGAGAATCGGACAGCTCTCTATGGTGTGTGTATGGAAAATTGTCAATCTCCGTCTATTTGTATAGGGACTGACACACGCTGTCTCTGTCTAGTTTTGACCGTAATCAATCAGCAGATATACAAAACTGTTTGAAAAGCGGACAGAACTCTAAGGTGTAGGTCTGGTAAACGGAAAAACTCCTCGGCTTTTTTTCCCAGAGTCACACACAGATAGCTTTTATTTGTCCGTGATACAAGGCGGTACACGGTAGTGTGTGAGGAGCGTACACCGCTGTACGGTGTCTGTATGGAAAATTGTCAATCTCCATCTATTTGTATACGGACTGACACATGCTGTCTCTGTCTTGTTTTGACCGTAATCAAACAGCAGATATACGAAACGGTTTGAAAAACGGGCAGCTCTCTAAGGTGTAGGTCTGGAAAAATGGAAAAACTCCTCGGCTTGTTCTTCCAGAGTCACACCCAGATAGCTTCTATTTGTCCATGATACCAGCCGGTACATGGTAGTGTGTGAGGAGCGTACACCGCTATAAGGTGTGTGAAAAAATGAACGCTCAGTTACTCACCAGGACAAAATAATAAAAGTTGGAGTGCTTTGAAAAAAGCAGTTTGAACAGCAGTGTGCACACAGCAATGCAGCTAGCCTTAAAAGGCAGCCTAATTACCACCAGCGCTGCTGCACATAACAAAAATCCTCCCCTTTCACTGCACACTAACTGTACAGTGAAAAGGGCTATCAACAGAAGCAGATTTTTTTTCTTCTTCCCTGCCTAACGCTCTCCCTATTCAGAATCATCATCAGCAGCAGCACCTCTCCCTATTGTGAGATCGTCAGAAGTAAGATGGCGGTCGGCGGTCACAGCCTTTTATACCCACTGTGACGCCACACAAAGCCAGCCAATCACTTCAATGCCCTTATCTAAGAAGGTGGTGGCCGCTGCCCATGTCATTGCGTTGCCCACAGTGTGCGTCCTCCATCATTGGCTGAGAAAAGGCGCTGGAAGCATTATTTGAAACGCAACTTTGGCGCTCTGATCGGCGACCTCATGGCCGACCTCACATTATGGTTGGGTTTCGATCGGCGAAACCAGACTTTAGCTAAAGTCGGCTATTTTTGAATTTGACCGACCCGTTTCGCTCAACTCTAGTCTTGACTTTAGATCCACTTGTCTGGATTTTGTCACAGATGTGCCTAATTATGGTGATAATACTGTGGTATTGGTGGTAGTTGACCATTTTAGCAAGATGGTTCATTTGGTTCCTTTACCAAAATTGCCTATTGCTTATGTTTTAGCTACTTTGTTTATCTCCCACGTTTTTAAACTATATGGTGTTCCTAAAAACATTATTTCTGATAGGGGGGGTCATTTTGTGGCTAGCATTTTGCATAACTTTTGCCCTAGATTGGGAATTAAGCTATCTTTCTCCTCAGGTTATCATCCTGAGATTAATGGTCAGACAGAAAGAATGAACCAGGAATTGGAACAATATTTAAGATGTTTTGTCATATCTAATCAAGAGGATTAGGTGGATTTTCTTCCCCTGGCTGAGTTCACATTCAATAACCACACCTTTATTGACCTAATACTGTTGATACCAGTGGTGCAGAGTTAAGATGAGACTGCTCACACTGCTGTCCACCCTGTCTATCTGATCTAGTACTGAACTAGTACTGGAGATACCAGGGGTGCTAAGGTAAGAGGAGGCTGCTCACACTGCTGTCCACCCTGTCTGTCTAATAATGCAGATTCCAGAAGTGCTGAGGTAAGAAGAAGCTGCTCACACTGCTGTCCACCCTGTCTATCTGATCTAATACTGGAGATATCAGTGGTGCAGAGTTAAGAAGAGGCTGCTCACACTGCTGTCCACACTGTCTGTCTAATGTTGAATATACCAGAAGTGCTGAGGTAAGAAGAGGCTGCTCACATTTCTGTCCACCCTGTCTGTCTAATACTGCAGATGCCAGAAGTGCAGAGTTAGGCCGGGGTCACACTAACCGACGCAAAATACGGTCCGTAGTTTACATGCGTAATACGGAGAAATGTCCCCTAAATAGTGCTCCGTATGTCATCTGTAATCAAGGTGTGGTCACGTATTTTGCGCATGTAAGCATCCATATGTAATCTGTATGGCATCCGTATGCCGAGATTTTCTCGCAGGCTTGCAAAATGGACATTTAACAGTTTTGAGGCCTACACCCTATTTATTGCCTCTGTAACAGGTGGTTGCCTCCATTCTGTCGACTTTTAACCTTGCCTTGACTAGGTGTGTTGGTGTTGTATGGCCAACATGACAGATAGTCTGAGTTTCAACACAACTGAGCAGGTTCTCTTCAACTGGCTTTTGTCACGCCGCTTTGGTCAGCCATACCCAGTGATAGTGAATTCGCGGAGGAGGAGACGCATGTGGATCCATCCACTTTTGAGGCAACAACTCACAAGAGGTCATTTCCACCGGCTCTATACTTCTTTGCGGGATCATCCGTAAAAATTTTTTCAATACTGTCGCATAAGCCTTGCAACATTTGATCTACTCTTGGAGACAGTGCGTTCTGGGATAACCTTTCAGGACAAAAGGATACGCAAAGCTATATCTGCAGAGGAGCGACCTCTACTCACATTACGGTATGTACTATACAACCACATTCTCTATTTTCATGATGTGTTGCCCAAAGTATGTGTATTTTTGGATTTGGGTGCTTTTTTTTGGCCTCATCTTAGTTCAGATATATTTAATCCATGTAGAGGAAAGGTCGCACTCAACAGGATAAAATGTGGCTCATTTATTGACATATAATTACATGTCAGGTCAGAGTGGAAATACAAGAGTGCTCACAAGCTGGCAACGGCCGTTTCGCGCTGTTCTAGCGCTTCCACGGACCCGTGTAATGTAATGAGGCCATATCCCCGGCTCAACCTGGACCACCGGCGCAGAATTTTTAACTTGCGCCTATCACGTTCTCGGCGACTGGTGGAGTGTTCCTTTGGCATTCTTTGTGCCAAATGGCGGGTCCTCCAGTCTGCCATTCAGCTGAGTGAACAAAATGTGAATTAAGTATTCAAAGCATGTGTCGTTCTTTATAACTTCACCAGGATACATGATTGTTCCTCCTCTGCTGGTGTTGTATGTGGGTCGGACAATGTGCTTAGGGCGAGACCACATGTCAACCCTCAAGGTAGACCGCTCTCTGGTCTCAAAGTGAGTGATATTTTCACGAATTATTTTATGTCACCTGAGGGGGAAACTTCTTGGCAAGAGCATGCTGTGTCTATGTTATAAATTTTTGCTTTTTGTCTGTGTTAATATATATATTTCAAACCCTTATGTTTCTCTCACTGTGTAATTGCCTTGGTAAGCGTATGTTAGTATGTTGTGAACTTTTTTCATAATTGAGACAGAGACATAAAATTGTGTTGACAAATTTTTACTTTTGCCTTTTTTTATTGTTTTTTTTCAACCCATTATTGCCATATGGTAAATGTGGCAATGGCCCAAAGTTGCCTTTTTGCAGATTTTCAAAGTTACAACAAACACATTTGCTGAAACCAAAAAAACAAAACCACAAAATAATGCAAGAACAATATTCCAACATTACAAATGGTGGTAGGTCGGGGGAGGAGAAGGTGGAAGACCAGCCTGTGTTTGCTGCTGGCTATTTTGCCCAACTTGGCCATCGCCCTATGTGGGGGCATACTGTTGCCCACGATGTGGGTAGTGTACTGCATCCTGTGATTGTGGTGGGTACTGGGCTGACTGAAACTGGTGAGGGGTCTCTTGTTGGGGCTGGTAGGCCCATGGCTTATACCCACCAAAATAGCCATGTCGTCCCCAACCAGGTTGGGACCAGTCTCCAACACTGGGTGGGAAGAAGTGGCCATATTGGTGAGGTTGGCTAGAGGCAGACATATGTGGCTGCTGTGGGCAAGGTTGGGTAGGGGGAGGAAGGGGGCGAGGTGTAGGCCCACGTGTTTGAGGATCCTCAGAGCCTGATTGAGCAAGCATGTGTGTGGGGGGTCTAAGGCGCATTAGATTCCTTGGGGAAAGCTGCCATCTCTCCAGATATTCAAATAACTCATATGGGGTTTTGGGGTGTGTGCTTGCGTCAAGCAGGATCTGAAAACATCCTCGAATACGTAGCCTCACCTTACGGGGAAGGGACCGAAGATAACGGGCCAGGCTGCATGAGTACGCCTCTTCACCATCATCATTATTCACTCTAGCAAGATAGTTGAGTACCCCTGTGTCAACAATGATATGGCTATCTTGGGCAGGGATCTGGTGCCGCCTTCTTGCCGGGATGGTCCAGCAGGCTGTGGGGAGCCCTGTAGCTGGGCAGTTGGGCCGCTGCTGATGTTGTCCTGCTCATCCTGTTATGATTGAGTCACCGTAGGAGGCAAAAATAGAAATGCTAGCTAAGTCCAGAAAACCAGAGAGGTTGGCAGCTATCGGATTGCAGACCCCTGAACCTATCAACACAACTAGCAGTAGCCGTGGGGGGCTCCTACGATGCCCTAGGCCCCTCGATCACAGCCGGAGGACTAAATAGCCTAAAGACAGAAAGGGAAATCTAAACTGCCCCAGAGCAGACCCCAAAGCAAAAGGCAGCCCCCCACATATAATGACGGTGAAGCAAGAAGAAAGAACACAACACAGACAGAAAGATAAACTGAGCAAAGATGGGGCCCAAGCTAACTAGGATAGGAAAGGACAGGAAGGCTGCTGTCTGCAATCCGTGAAAAACCCTATGAAAATAAGAGCCAACAAACTGACAGAGAAAAAGGCCCTAAAGATGCTAGGCTTCAAAAAGGCTATGTCAGTACTCAGGAATATCCTGAAGACAGAGCAACCGGCAAAAGGAGATTCAGCTCACCCCAGCAGGGAATGGCAGAATCCAGAAAAGCAGAGAAAACAAAACACTAATTCAAAAAGGCAAAGCAGAAAACTTAGCTTTAGAGGAGCAGGAATCAGACTGGTTTCCTAGAAGTCCACAGAGAAATCACCCGCAGGACAGAAGGGCGTCGGCAGCCTTATATCCAGTCAGTAACTCCACTCAGCCAGTCATCATCATCAGACTCAGGTGTTTGATAATCAGGCTCACTACCTTTCTTTACCAGAAGAGGAAGTTCCTCGGGCCTCAGTAGTGAAGGGGAAAATGAACTCACAAAATCATCCTATATGGCGGATGGTGCTGCAGCAGACGGTCCTACTTGTGGTGGTGGGGTTTGTGGTGCAGGTCCACATGCAAGGGCAGGCGCTAGGTTATCAGGAGAAGAAACATGACTCATGCTTCTTGGAGGGGGAGAAGATGGGCCAGCGGGCTCTTCCCCTACAGCCACAGGATCGATGATGGGCTCTGTATATGAGCCAGTTTCCCTTTCCGTAAGGTTTGACTGAGTTCTGTTATGAAATATAACATAGCCAAAATTAAAAACATTAGTTTTAGCCCTGTAAAGTATCTGTGTAATGTGGTGTGAGGTATCTACTTACGGTCTCAGATCCAGAATTGGAGCGAGGAAGGAGAGGCGTCTCATCACATCTTCCACTGCAATGTGACAGGAAATATTCTAAATTTCACATATTTGCTATATAAAATTTGCTAAAAGTTGCATAGTCATGTGGCCTTTTAGGGTGTGCTTTCTACCCAGGGTGGCATATATAATTGGGGCATCCAGGCCAGATACACAGGGTCACAATAGCTCAGGGGTCAAGTAACTACACTGTGTTCCAAATTATTATGCAAAAAATATTTCCTCATATTTTCTCTAAATTACCTATATGAATTGCAGTCATTGTTATTTTCCAGTCATCTACTATTCTAGTATAATTGCAATGTATTTGAACAAACTGCCTATGAAAACAGTATATTTTTAAAAATAATAAACACTCAAAATGCATGTTCCAAATTATTATGCACAGCAGAGTTTTCAACCTTTTTATTTTGAACAAAAAAATGGTCAATTGTGAAATTATAAGCATTATCAGCTTATTACAAAACAAAATCAAACAGTTTTCAAGTCAAAACTTTATTCTAGGTAATGTTACATTTGCACATAGGACCCCTTGTTCGAAAGAAGCTTCTGAACGCTCTCGTCCATTGAATTTGTCAGTTTTTGGATGGTTTGTGCTTCAATTGTTGTGCATGTGGACAGAATACCCTCCCAGAGCTGTTGCTTAGATGTGAACTGCCTCCCTGTTATGAGCTCATTTTCTGCTCCACCAGCTGGGAGTTCTCCTTCCGTTCTCCCTCTGGTAGTGACAGAAGGTAGTGAGGTTAGTTTAATTGGTAATGGTCTGCCACCTGACGAGGAGGATAGTGATTGGATCTCTGGAGTATCAGACTGGATATAAGACAGCCAACGCCCTATCCTGTTGCTGGTGATTCAGTCTGTTTCTCAGGTCTTGGACTTCAGCTCTGCTCCAGTCATCTCAAGTTAAGTTTGTTTTTTGCTAATGTTCACACTTGCTCTTGTTGGTTAACTCAGTTTTTGTGTGGTCAGCCAGCCTGGCTGGGCTGTGCTGAATTTCCACTCTTATTTATCTCTATTTGCCAATTTGCCTTTTTGTCCTTTATTAGATTGGACTCTTTTTGCTCTGTCTCAGAATATTCCAGAGTGCTTATATTGTGGGAGAAGTCTAGTGACTTCAGGGTTAATTTTGTTATCAGATGCATTGGACATTATTTTTGGGAGGGTTTTTTGGCAGATTGCAGACAGTATCTTTTCTTTCCTGTCCTTTCAAGTTAGTTTGGCCCCATCGTTTGCTCAGCCTATTTTTCTGCCTTTGTTTATGTTTTCATCTTGCTTCACCGTCAATACATGTGGGGGGCTGTCTTTCCTTTGGGGTCTGCTCTCGGGAGTTAGTTTTCCTCTTTTCTTACTTTAGGCTTATTTAACTCTCCAGTTGTGATGAGGCGTCCAGGACCACCGTAGGCACGCTCCACGACTGCTTCTAGTTGTGTGTTAAGATCAGGGCTCTGCAGTCTGCATAGTTACCAACCTCTCTGGTTTTCTGAGACTTAGCGTGTGTTGCTTTTTTCCTCCTCGGTGACCCATTCATAACACCTCCCGCCATCATAGACACTCCTTTTGATGAAGCTCCAGAGGTTCTCAATGGGGTTGAGGTCAGGGGAAGATGGTGGCCACACCATAAGTTTGTCCTCTTTTATGCCCATAGCAGACAGAGATGCAGATGTGTTATTTGCAGCATGAGACAGTGCATTATCATGCATGAAAATGATCTTGCTGCAGAAAGCACGGTTCTTCCTCTTGAACCATGGCAGGAAGTGCTGGTTTAGAAACTCCACATAGATTATGGAGTTCATCTTTACCCCTTCAGGGATCCTAAAGGGGCCCACAATCTCTCTCCCCATGATTCCAGACCAAAACATTACTTCACCTCCTCCTTGTTGGCGCCTAAGCCGTGTTTTCATGGGGTGTCCATCAACCAGCCATCCTCCACTCCATCCATCTGGACTATTGAGCGTTGCACGGCACTCATTGGTGAACAAAACAGTTTGGAAGTCAGTCTTCATGTATCGTTTGGCCCACTGGAGCCATTTCTGCTTGTGTGCAGTGGATAGAGGTGGTCAACAGGATGGCTTACGCACAGCTGCAAACCTCTGAAGGACCCTGCATCTTGTTGTTCGGGGGACATTGGAGGCACCAGCAGCTTCAAAAACTTGTCTGCTGCTATGACAAGGCATTTTTGCAGCTGCTCTTTTAACCTGACGCAATTGCCTGTTGGAAAGAGTCCTCAATTTTTCCTTATCAGCACGCACACGTGTGTGCTGGGAATCAGCTACATACTTCTTGATTGTGCGATGATCACGATGAAGTGTCTTGGCAATGTTGATTGTAGTCATGCCTTGACCTAAATACTCCATAATTTGTTGCTTCTCAGCAGCCGACACATCCTTTTTCTTTCCCATTTTGGCAAAAAATGTAGGCTGCTTAATAATGTGAAACAGCCTTCGTAAGTAGTCTTGCCTTTATTTGGACACACCTGCCAAACTAATTTGCACAGGTATCTGCAATTGATTTCAGTGATATAAAGAGCCCTGACCACACATCACCATCAATGAGTTTAAATGACAAACAAAAAAATTCTAACCTTATCACTCCTAAACTCTTTTTGCATAATAATTTGGAACACAGTGTACTTTTAAATTGGTTGCCTAGGAGGATGAGGAGCTTGTGGACAGGGACCAATTATGTCAGGGTAAAACAATGGGTTAAATAAAGTTCTACAGGCCTCAAGAGGCAAAAAGGCAAAGCACAGGAAGGAAGGGGGGCCTTATTCCAAAAGCCTTTTTTGAAGTGAGGTAATTTTCAACCCTTTTTTTGGTTGTACTGCTGCTCCTCACCTGGCCGATCACCAAAATCGTGGAACATCTGGTGACATATGCGCCTCCATGATGTCTCCTTTCTTGCCCGGTTGGCATAAAGGGCATCACGTTGGTCCCAGATTTCCGGCCGCTCGTGCACTAATACAATAAGCAAACATTGAGGTAGTAGGGTGGCATGATGCTGTACTCCTGGAGGCGTACTTCCTGGATGTCTGGAGCACTTTTTGAGCTAATTAGCATGTCTAAGCTTCTTGAGTTTTGGTTGGCCCATTTCCTGTCACCTGCCAAAGTCATGCGTATTTCTCGCAAGTCACATGTGTGGTCCATGTGTAATACGTTGTTTTTGCGCACCTATAGACTTGCATTGGCGTACTATGGGCGTAGTACGCTGACAATCGCAGCATGCTGCGTTTGGCACGGACTGTAAAATACGAGCGAGAAATATACGGCTGATGGGAGCAACCCCATAGAGAATCATTTGTCCGTGTGCAATGCGTGGTTTCTACGCCTCTCACTCATCCGTATTTCTCGCTAGTGTGACCCCGGCCTTAAGAAGAGGCTGCGCCCACCGCTGTCCACCCTGTCTATCTGATCTAATACTGAACTAGTACTGGAGATACCAGGGGTGCTAAGGGAAGAAGAGGCTGCTCACACTGCTGTCCACCCTATCTGTCTAATACTGAATATACCAGAAGTGCTGAGGTAAGAATAGGCCACTCACATTCCTGTGTGCATTGTCTTGCTGAATAACAATATAAGTTTCACCAGGTCACAGCACAGGAGCTTCATACTTCACAATCTCACAGACTCCTGTCCTAACATCCTAGGACAGATTACTGTCAGTGTAACAAAGCTGCTGCCATTTTAATTCTATAGTGATTACCTCTCTAGAAAAAGTGATTTAGCTTTGCTATTTACGGTAAATCTATTCATGAACTTATAATGACATGTCATTTAGTTATTTTTATTCCTATTCCTGTAGAACCCCTTTAAGCGACTCTTAAATGCCTGGGTATGACATACAGGAAAGATGTATATCTTTGGGTATAACATAGGCAGGTTTTCTCCTTCATTGTGCTTTGCGACCTACATGATCATTACAGCTAGAATATATCACCTCCCGACTCCATTTTGGAAGTATTTTTATCCTGTTAGTTTAGCCCTTTATGGATACGTCGGCCTCACAGATGTTAATGTGAGACGTCCTAAACATCTTCTCATATTTTATTGAAACACACGAGCGCATTAAAAATAAAAAACAACAAAAAACAGAATAACGTAAAATGAATAAAAATCACCTTTGACTGAAGACTGACGTGACTGTGGTGTACTAGAAAATACCTATTTCATGCAAGCAGGTGTTTCATAATCACTTTACTTTACATTTTAATGAAGTTAAGATAGTGAATATAGCATGCCTCACAGAGTGGAACAATCTGATTGCCATTCATCTGCACAAAGAAACAACTGCGCCGAAGATAACAGGTGCATAGAATGATCTGATTAGTGATATGCTGCAGGGTCTTTTTAATGGTGTAGAAAGCTAGTTTAGGAACGACAGCTAATGATTTATTACACCGGTAAAATACTCTCTGATGTCATAATCAGCCTCTAAATGCTCGAAAACACAAGAGTGTGATTGAAATAAACCATGGTGAAAAAAACAGATACACGTGCCATGAAGAATGATAGTATCTGGTTAAGGAACAAAGCTGGCCATCACTTACCAATAAGGGCCATAACCTTTATTCATGGGGTCTATGAAGATGGCTAAGTCATGCCAAAGGACATTTCTACATAATCACCAAGTCCAGAATCAAAACTAGTCCTTTTTCAGTTCATAGTAGGGTTTCAAATGACTGGAAAAACTTTGATTAGGTTCATGTGGTATATCCTACTGTTATAAGAGTAGTATGTTGTCATCCCATTCAACATTATTTTACATTTTCGCACATGGAATCCATGACTTATTGGGTAATCAACCAAAATCTTGGTCCTCTTCTATGGTTGACACTGACAGGAGAAGGCTCTTGAGCAACAACACTATACGGGCCCTTTGCAGTCCAATAGCTCATCACAATGCACAATGTCAATGGCTTTTGAAGCTAGATGGGGGCCCCCTTACCTCTAGGGCCCATGTGCGGCTGCATAGACTGCAGAAATTATATATCCACACCTGGTCCTCTTAAATGAACATAATTGCTTTTCCTTGGTTTGCGTTTTTGCAGCCATAAACCACTACCTTCTTACACTGTTCCAGTTGAGGCAGGGCAATAAAACTTAAACATATCGGCCATCTTCTTTGGGAGGAACATAGCAGCATAAATCAGACCCTGGCTGTGTGATTGCAGCTAGGTATGTTGTTTGCTGAAATACTTCAGTGATTTAGAGAAAGTATAATTTAAAGATCATATCCAGAGACCAAAGTAGTCTACTACCACGACCATCTTCTCCCAGCGCTGGTAGAAGTGATTGAAAGATCTCTCCCATAGTAAGAGACCTGTCAATCACCAGCCCCGTTGGGGCCGGCACTGGACTAGTCTCATCACTGGCAATCGTCCCGTGCTGGAGCGTTTCAGACAAAAATATACCCAGTGACCATTTTGTAGCCAGGATTTGCCTGTGGTATGGGCAGCATGAATCAGATCATAGGTTCCCTTTATTGACTCAACAATTTAGAGGACTCAAGATCCAGAGACCAAAAATAAATCTGAGTAGTAAATACTTTCCATAAACTTAAATCAGTTGTATTTTTATTTTTAATCTGTTTTTCAAAAAGTAAAGATATTATAGTTCAAAGGTACAGTACACACTATATTATCAGTCTTTAAATCAGGCTTCTAAAGGGCTGTTTACACAAAATGACCGGTGGCACAATATGATCGCCATTTGGTAATTGACGGTAGTTTGAATGCCTGTTTACACCGGATCATGCACCACTGAGAACGATGATCTTTTGTGCTGCATTAAATATCATTTCACTCAATGAACTATCTGTGGTAAGATACTCATGAAACGGGCGTTTTTAGCAACGCTCATTCACTACTATCTAGCAGTTAAACACCCCTTAAGTGAGGAACATGAGATAAAAACTGTAATGGGGTCTGTAAGGGGGCTCTCAGTCTGTCCAGTTTCTTCTTTCAAGGTCTTGACTTAGTCATGGCCAATTGGCCATCATTAAATGATGTTCTAAGGGTATGTTTACAGTAAGATAATGGACATTCTGGCATTGAACCAGAGGGAAATCTATAACCCTGATTTATCATTGTATTACTCTAATAATGAGTTTTTTTGTTGCCTCTTATTCATTTTTTAATTTGGGCCTTTTTTAATCCCTTCCAAACATGGCGCCAATTTCCATTTCTGCATTTTGTTTTTCCCCCCCCCCTTCTTCCAAAACCCATAACTTTGTTTTATTTTTCTGGCCACACGGATGTATGAGGGCTTGTTTGTCATTGAAGGAGTTGTGCTTTTGAATTACACCCTTCATTTTTCCACATAGCGTGGATTGGATTTGAGGACGGCTTCTTACTGCATTGTTTTTAGGCAATGCAGGAATAAAAAAAAAAAATGGAATTTTGTTGTTTCTAAAATGTTTTTTTATTTATGGTATTTACCGATCGAGTTAATTAATTCTATATTTTGATTGATCAGACTTTTATGGTGATACCACATACAGTGGGGCAAAAAAGTATTTAGTCAGTCAGCAATAGTGCAAGTTCCACCACTTAAAAAGATGAGAGGCGTCTGTAATTTACATCATAGGTAGAACTCAACTATGGGAGACAAACTGAGAAAAAAAAATCCAGAAAATCACATTGTCTGTTTTTTTTTCATTTTATTTGCATATTATGGTGGAAAATAAGTATTTGGTCAGAAACAAAATTTCATCTCAATACTTTGTGATATATCCTTTGTTGGCAATGACAGAGGTCAAACGTTTTCTGTAAGTCTTCACAAGGTTGCCACACACTGTTGTTGGTATGTTGGCCCATTCCTCCATGCAGATCTCCTCTAGAGCAGTGATGTTTTTGGCTTTTCGCTTGGCAACACGGACTTTCAACTCCCTCCAAAGGTTTTCTATAGGGTTGAGATCTGGAGACTGGCAAGGCCACTCCAGGACCTTGAAATGCTTCTTACGAAGCCACTCCTTCGTTGCCCTGGCGGTGTGCTTTGGATCATTGTCATGTTGAAAGACCCAGCCACGTTTCATCTGCAATGCCCTTGCTGATGGAAGGAGGTTTGCACTCAAAATCTCACGATACATTGCCCCATTCATTCTTTCATGTACCCGGATCAGTCGTCCTGGCCCCTTTGCAGAGACACAGCCCCAAAGCATGATGTTTCCACCACCATGCTTTACAGTAGGTATGGTGTTTGATGGATGCAACTCAGTATTCTTTTTCCTCCAAACACGACAAGTTGTGTTTCTACCAAACAGTTCCAGTTTGGTTTCATCAGACCATAGGACATTCTCCCAAAACTCCTCTGGATCATCCAAATGCTCTCTAGCAAACTTCAGACGGGCCCGGACATGTACAGGCTTAAGCAGTGGGACACGTCTGGCACTGCAGGATCTGAGTCCATGGTGGCGTAGTGTGTTACTTATGGTAGGCCTTGTTACATTGGTCCCAGCTCTCTGCAGTTCATTCACTAGGTCCCCCCCGCGTGGTTCTGGGATTTTTGCTCACCGTTCTTGTGATCATTCTGACCCCACGGGGTGGGATTTTGCTTGGAGCACCAGATCGAGGGAGATTATCAGTGGTCTTGTATGTCTTCCATTTTCTAATTATTGCTCCCACAGTTGATTTCTTCACTCCAAGCTGGTTGGCTATTGCAGATTCAGTCTTCCCAGCCTGGTGCAGGGCTACAATTTTGTTTCTGGTGTCCTTTGACAGCTCTTTGGTCTTCACCATAGTGGAGTTTGGAGTCAGACTGTTTGAGGGTGTGCACAGGTGTCTTTTTATACTGATAAAAAGTTTAAACAGGTGCCATTACTACAGGTAATGAGTGGAGGAAAGAGGAGACTCTTAAAGAAGAAGTTACAGGTCTGTGAGAGCCAGAAATCTTGATTGCTTGTTTCTGACCAAATACTTATTTTCCACCATAATATGCAAATAAAATGAAAAAAAAAACAGACAATGTGATTTTCTGGATTTTTTTTTCTCAGTTTGTCTCCCATAGTTGAGGTCTACCTATGATGTAAATTACAGACGCCTCTCATCTTTTTAAGTGGTGGAACTTGCACTATTGCTGACTGACTAAATACTTTTTTGCCCCACTGTATGTGTATTTTTTTTATATATCATTTTCTAATAGGGGAAAGAAGGGTGTTATGTGTTTCTTTTTTCAAATCCTATAAAAAAATTTTGTTCACTGTTTTGTTAGTTACCTTAGGGGACTAGTACCTGTGGGTGACTGATTGATTATACTGTATACAGCACTACCACAGTATTGGTGCATATAGTAAAACTTGAGGTCTGCTTGGAAGCCTAACCACAGGCTGGTTTTCATCGGAGCTCCGTGATGACAATCACTAGGGTCTTCAACAAACCCCCAGCAGTCATAGTAACCCATTGGTGTCCCGCGATCATTTTGCAGGGTGTCTGATGGGAGCAAATAATGACACACACATGCCAGCGAGATGTTAATGACACTGTCCGAGTTAGACTGCAGCATTTTATAAGTTACCAGTCACGGGTGAGCTTCACCCCACCTACAGCTAGACAGTGCCTGGCAGTGAAACGCAGCCATTATCTGCCAAATAAGATGCAGGTTCATCTTTTGAGCCAACTCCATACAACTGGCCACATCTTGTGCCGTACTTGTACGGCAGATTTCAGCAAGGTGTTAAAGTCGTCCTTACTTTTGTTTGTTTTTTTATTCGACAAAGTGTCAGTGGTTTTCCTTATGTCCCAAAAGTCTTACACAATTGTATTTGTATTTTATTTTTGCACAGTTGAAGTCTAACATTCAACATATTTGAAGAATTACACGATTTTTTGCTACAAAAAGGTGGAGAAAAGATAAAAGACAAAAACAGCATAATGGATTTTGCTGAAAATTCATTCCCTATTTTGTACAATTTGGGGCAAAAAAGGCAACAAATGCCACAGGACAAAAGAGAAAACTCACAAATAATA
This sequence comes from Dendrobates tinctorius, assembly GCF_039654945.1. Taxonomy (NCBI): domain Eukaryota; kingdom Metazoa; phylum Chordata; class Amphibia; order Anura; family Dendrobatidae; genus Dendrobates; species Dendrobates tinctorius. The sequence continues at coordinate 6,108,744 of NW_027361897.1, read as the reverse complement.
TGAGAAATGCATTAGAGTGACTTCACAAGAGTTATTGCATTAAAGGGAATCTGTCACCCTTTTTTTTTTTGACTATGAGCTGCCGGCACTGGCATCAGGGGCTTATCTACAGCATTCTGTAGGGCAGAGCAGTGCGCCTGCGCCGAAGCCACAACAGGAAGGAAAGAAGAGGATGGCATCGTATGAAGATGGGAGGCGCCAGACTGCAACACACATCGGACCAAGACCGGACCGCCCCCGGTGAGTATAATATAACTCCTTTTTCTTCTCTTGCAGGTTACATCAGGGGCTTATCTACAGCATTACAGAATGTTGTAGATAAGCCCCTGATGGTGGTGTCAGCAGCTGATACTCGAAAAATGGGGTGACAGATTCCATTTAAATGAATTCTTCAATGCTGCTATTAAATGAAGAAACAATATGACTGTTCTAACACGAGTTCTACATGGCTTATAGAAGGCCAAAAAGACTTTGCAAGATCGCAGGAAAAAGCTCAAGATTGACCAAGATGCATAAAAACAAACATATTCTCCTACCTCCATATTTGCTAATATTTTGACCCCTGAGCCAATTCACTATCGCATATTAACAAAACATTTGCGCTAATGTCTAATACTTCATATCAGGCCACAAGTAAAATATTCTCAACACTAGAAAATGTGCCCAAACAAAATATTCATCTTTTATGAAACCAGAAAGCTGCACCCATCAAAAAAGAAAATAATTAAAGGCTGCAAATCTGCTGGGTTTTTTTTGTCTAACACATTCGTAGCGCTGGCAAATTCTTAAATCCAAGAATACATAAGATTAGTCACCCAGGGCCAAAGCCACTAGTCTATCTAGGAGAAGAGGTGCCAAGAATAAGTTATGAAATGCCCCAAAGAAAATCTGTCGACTTGTAATTAAGAAAATAAATTGTGCAGATCGTTACAGGCGAATTATCTAGAGATGTCTGATAAGAATTACTGTCCTGTTTATTTCAGATTTTGTTAATTTTTTTTTCTAGCAGTGCTGAGAGAAACATGAAAACTGTTATATTTTGCCTGAGAGTAATGCAACGATGTTATAAAAAATAATAAAAAAAACATAACGGCTTCTTATTGAACTAGTTACTGCAGCATAATTTATGGCTTGAAAGGCACAAAGAATAAATAGAGTAGAGCCTTTGGTGGAGGTACTTAAGGAAGGTGGCAGGGATAAATTGAATATACATTTGGGATTAATTAACATATTTGCTTAACTAATGCACATTTACTTAGCCACACAGAAAGGACAGGTTATCCAAGCAGATAGGTCTAGAAATGTCATGAATACACATCTTCATGGGATGGTAAAGTGGATATTACTTGTAAAATTGCACATTATTGTATCCCATAGGAAACATTAAAAAAAATGTAAAAAATTATGTATCAACTAACACACTCCATTACAAGAGAATTGTCCCCTTTATCTCAAATATAGAGGGTTCTCCTGTTCATATTCACAGAAACTAGGAAAATTAAGATAGGTAAATAAGACCTTAGTTGGGATAACCCTATTCACAGTGCAATAGCACATGGACTCTCCAACTCGCGGGGTTTCTCTATACTCTTTCACACCACCGTATTTTCCATCCCAGTGCTATCCAACAAAACATCGGATTGCACTGGGACCAATAATCTATGGGGCTGTGCAGATGTCCAATTTTTTTTTCTCCTATATGAAAAATCAGAGTTTGATCTGATGGATTGGAATTGGCCATGCAAGTCCATGAGAGCGTGAGAAACATTGGACTGCACCCCGATGACATATGACTGCAGTCTGATTTCAAATCACTAACACAATGGAGAAGATGGAGACATTTTGTTCTTTATCTTAGGCCCCCTCCTCTTCTCTTTATACACTGCCCCTATTGGACAAACAATCAGCAGATTTGGGTTCCAGTATCATCTCTATGCTGATGACACCCAATTATACACTTCTTCCCCTGACATCACCCCTACCCTAATTCAAAATACCAAGGATTGTCTGTCTGCTGTCTCTAGCATCATGTCCTCCCTCTATCTGAAACTAAATCTCTCTAAAACTGAACTTCTTGTGTTTCTCCCCTCTACTAACCTCACTCTACCTAACATCGAAATAACCCTGGAGGGTTCAACTATAACTCCCAAGCAGCATGCCCGCTGTCTTGGGGTCATATTCGACACTGAACTTTCCTTTACTCCGTACATCCGATCACTCAGTCGCTCTTGTCACCTGCATCTTAAAAACATCTCCAGAATCCGACCTTTTCTCACCTTTGAAACTGCTAAGACTCTTACTGTCGCTCTTATTCATTCTCGTCTGGACTACTGCAACTCTCTTCTGATCGGTCTCCCTCTTACCAAACTTTCTCCTCTCCAATCCATCTTGAATGCGGCAGCCAGGGTCATATTTCTGTCCAGCCGCTTCACCGATGCCTCCATCTTGTGCCAGTCATTACACTGGCTACCTATTCGCTACAGGGTCCAGTATAAACTCATCTCTCTCACCCACAAAGCTCTCCACTGTTCTGCACCGCCTTATATCTCCTCTCTCGTCTCTGTCTATCGCCTTACACATGCCCTCCGTTCTACAAATGACCTAAGACTAATATCCCCGTAATCCGAACCTCGCACCTCTGTCTCCAAGACTTCTCTCGTGCTGCTCCAGCTCTCTGGAATGCACTTCCCCAGACGATCAGACTGATTCCTAGCCCTGACCTATTCAAGCGCGCTTTGAAAACCCATCTCTTCAAACAAGCCTACCACATCAACTACTCAGCAAGCTAACTTTGCCCTGTTCCCTCCTTCCAAATATTATTCTGAATCTGCACCCTACTATTCATCTGTCTCCACACCCTTCATGCACATGATAACTGCACTTGATACTTGTCTATTGCACTTAAACACACGGGCTGATGACCGGATCATGCAGCTTTATATGAAAATCCCTATTATAATTGCCAGACCTGAATTAACAAGCATTTCTCACCTACTGTGTCCCCCCATTTCCTTGTAGATTGTAAGCTTGCGAGCAGGGACCTCACTCCTAATGTCACTGTTTGAATTGTCTTAACTTGTATTGAATTTATTGTCTGTACATGTCCCCTCTTAATTGTAAAGTGCTGCGGAATATGTTGGCGCTATATAAATAAAAATTATTATTATTATTATTATTATTATCTTCAACAGTGTGCTCTGATTCTCACATTTGAGAGAATAGGATCACACTATCCTGACACACTGAATAGAGTTTGATCAGAGTCCATTTGCATAATCAGCACAAATCTCTTGGATGAGATTAGCTTGAAGGAAAACAAACTGTAATGCTGTGTAATGCAGTGATGCACTACTGTGCCATGGGTCACATTGTATATGGTGTGCTGATATTAACTCTTCACTATGGCAAGGATAAAAGAATAAAAGAAAACAAACAGTGATGCCAAGATACACTTAATTAAACTCTGCTTCCAGGTAGTGTGATGTTATGTGGTGGACTCCAAATAGTCCAGAAAACAGGGAGGCCAGAGAGGCTGTTAAATAAGCTTTAGCTGTTGCACGAAAACACAGGTACATCCAGATAAATGATTATTTAACAGAGATTCAATTTCAACTCAGCAATCACAGTTACTTTCCAGTATAGTCATGCATATATAACAATGATGCAGTGATTCCTAAAGGCCCCGCTACAGACATCAATGTCCCAGCGATCCCACCAATGATCTGATGTGGATGGGATCGCTGGGACATAGTTAGCTGATCCCTGGTGAGCTATCACATAGACAGACCCACCAGCGATCAGGACCAGCGAGCAAGCTGGTATCCAAGGTAAACAGCGGGTATCTAAGAGCCACGTGGCTCTTAGATACCCGCTGTTTACCCTGGAAACCAGCGTGCACGCTGGTTTCCAAGGTAAACAGTGGGTAACTAAGAGCTGCGCGGCTCTTAGATACCCGCTGTTTATATTGGAAACCAGTTCTCAGCGTCGCTGATCGTTGGCCTCCCGCTGCCACACGCAGAGATGCGCACTGGCCAGCGGGAGACCAATGATCAAAAAATGCCCCAGGACGTTCGAGCTAGATCAGCGATACCCGGCGGGGGGGGGGGGCGGTCGCTGATACATGTCACACACTGGTGAGATCGCTGTGGCATCACAAAATCAACGATCTCGCTGGCGATCTCGCTGTGTGTGACGGGGCATTAAGTCTCAACTTCTGCTTATATGCAAAGTCATGATCACTCAGCTGTCTGGAGCTGAGGCTCTGGTTTCTCTTTTAAAGAAATTCAGGCTGTTTCCTACCTGATCCTTCAGTTTTTCTAGAAAAAACACTGATGCACACAAAATGTCTCCTTTTCTTACTAACCTCTGGACTTGATGTCAATGGTTATAAAACAGCTGACATCAACCCCAAACCTATTACCCCACTTTCCACCACAAGGCAAGTGAGAAGAACTAGGCAAAGCGCCAGAATTGGCGCATCTAATAGATGCGCCTTTTCTGGGGTGGCTGCTGGCTGCAATTTTTTGGCTGCTGAGAGCCAATATTCATGGCCCCTTCCCAGTCTGAGAATACTAGCCCCCAGTTGTTTGCTTTAGCTTGGCTGGTTTTTAAAAATGTGGGGACCCCATGCCATTTTTTAAAATTATTTAAATAATTTTAAAAAACGGCTTGGGACCCCCTCTATACTTGATAACTAACCAGCTGTGATAAAGCTGACAGCTGGGGGTTGCAACCCGCAGCACTCAGTTTTGCCTGCACTGGTTATCAAAAATAGAAGTGACCCAATTTTTTTTAATCTATTTATTACACAGGCGCAGGCTGATTAATACTCTCTTCAGCCTCGCTTGCTCTCGCTGCTATCAGTGAGAGCAGGTGTAGGATGATAGCAGTAATACATATTAGCCAATGCCTGTGACCTGCGGTAACCTTTTTACTGCTGGTTACAGCTGCTGGCTCATATGCCGTCATCTGACAGCATGGAAACTACAGCTCTCTGACCGGTGGTAATGAACTTACTGCTGATCAGAGCCCGTGTTTGCCGTGCTGTCATGCAAACAGGAAGTTGATATCACCAACCATTCCCATTTTATTTAGGTGTATCCATATAAATTGCCCACCCTGTAGAGATGTTTATATACACTGCTCAAAAAAATAAAGGGAACACATAAACAACAGATTATAACTCCAAGTAAATCAAACTTCTGCGAAATCAAACTGTCAACTTAGGAAGCAACACTCTCTGAGAATCAATTTCACATGCTGTTGTGCAAATGGAATAGACAACAGATGGAAATTATTGGCAATTATCAAGACACACTCAAAGGAGTGGTTCTGCAGGTGGGGACCACAGACCACATCTCAGTACCAATGCTTTCTGGCTGATGTTTAGGTCACTTTTGAATGTTGGTTGTGCTTTCACACTCGTGTTAGCATGAGATGGACTCCACAACTCACACAAGTGGCTCAGGTAGTGCAGCTCATCCAAGATGGCACACCAATGCGAGCTGTGGCAAGAAGGTTTGCTGTTTCTGTCAGTGTAGTGTCCAGAGGCTTGAGGTGCTACCAGGATATGTGGAGGGGGCTGTAGAAGGGCAGCAACCCCGCAGCAGGACCAATACCTCAGCCTTTGTGCAAGGAGGAACAGGAGGAGCACTGCCAGAGCCATGCAAAATGACCTCCAGCAGGCCACAAATGTGCATTTGCCTGCACAAACGGTTAGAAACCGACTCCATGAGGAAGGTCTGAGTGCCTGACATCCACAGAATTTTTTAAAGGGAACCTGTCACCACCCCTCCTTGGCTTACTGTACGCATTCTTCGCTGTGAAGATCGCAGATTGCGTGCATTGAAATGTGAACTCGTGCGTGTGCAGTATGCTTTGCCCAACTGAGGGCAAAGCTGAAAATCAATACTTCTGGGACATAAGAAACAACTGCACATATGTGAGGTCACATTTCAATGCCCACACGCGAAATATGTACGCAATCTGCGATCTTCACAGCGAAGAATGCGTACAGCAAGCCGAGGGGTGGAGTGACGGAACAGAGGCAACGCCTATTGGACCGGACCGAACAGATACAGATAAAAGGTTTTTATGGGTGATACATAGGGAGTCAGGGGCTTTCAGAACTAGTTGTGGAACGCATAGCTGACACTCAATTAAATGATATTTTTATCTAGTAGGCCAAAAAAATGGTGACAGGTTCCCTTTAAAAAATAAAACTCATAAAATAGGCCTGGGCAGAAATAATGGTACCCTTAACTTAATATTTTGTTGCACAACTAATCATTGCAATCAAACGATTCCTGTAACGGTCAATGAGACTTCTGCACCTCTCGGCAGGTATTTTCACCAACACCTCAAGAGCAAACCAGTTGCCTCGTGTTTGAAGGTTGCATTTTCCAGACGGCATGTTTTAGCTCTTTCCAAAGATGCTGAATAGGATTTAGGTCAGGGCTCATAGAAGGCCACTTCATAATAGTCCAATGTTTTTCTCTTAGCCATTCTTGGGTGTTTTTAGCTGTGTGTTTTGGGTCATTATCCTGTTGCAAGACCCATGGCCTGCAACTGAGACCAAGCTTTCTGACACTGGGCAGCACATTTCTCTCTAGAATCCCTTGATAGTCTTGAGATTTCATTGCACCCTGCACAGATTCTAGACACCCTGTGCCAGATGTAGCAAAACAGCCCCAGAACATAGCAGAGCCTCCTCCATGTTTCACAGTAGGGGCAGTGTTCTTTTTTGATATGTTTCACTTTTCTGTCTATGAATATAGAGTTTATGTGCCTTGCCAAAAAGTTCCATTTTTGTCTCATCTGTCCATAGGACATTCTCCCAGAAGCTTTGTGGCTTGTCAACATGTAGTTTGGCAAATTCCATTCGGGCATTTTAATGATTTTTTTGCAACAATGGTGTTCTCCTTGGTCGTCTCCCATGAAGTCAACTTTGGCTCATACAACGACGGATGGTGTGATCTGACACTGATGTTCCTTGAGCTTGAAGTTCACCTTTAATCTGCTTAGGTTTTTCTGGGCTCTTTTGTTACCATTCATATAATCTGTCTCTTTGATTTGTCATCAATTTTCCTACTGCGGCCACGTCCGGGGGGGTTGGCTGCAGTCCCATGGAGCTTAAATTTCTGAATAATATGTGCAACTGTAGTCACAGGAACATAAAGTTGCTTGGAGATGGTCTTAAAACTTTTACCTTTAAAATGTTTGTCTATAATTTTCTTTCTAATCTCCTGAGACAACTCTTTCCTTCGCTTCCTCTGGTCCATGTTGAGTGTGATACACACGATGTAACCAAACAGCACAGTGAGTATCTGTAGCCCTCTATACAGGCCCACTCACTGATTCCAAGATTGTAGACACCTGTGATGCTAATTAGAGGACACACCTTGATTTAACATGTCCCTTTTGTCACATAATTTTCAGGAGTGCCATCATTTCTGTCCAGGCCTATTTCATGAGTTTTATTTTTATTTTTTTGCTTCTGCGGAAGCATGGTTGAAAAGCAATGTCTGACTTTCATTTGTTCATTTTCATTGATTTTTGATTTATTATTACTTTGGTCAGATGCAAGTTATTTCTGTGACCATTGTGGGTTTTTCTGTCATTAAATAAGGGGTACCAACAATTTTGACCTTGTATGTACATGGTTGGGCACAGCAGAACCGAATACTAATGGAGATAAATTTCTCCATCTCAGTAACAAAATATAAATATACTTATTTTTTGAGGTGTGGGTAGAGTTGAGCGAAACGGGGCGGTCAAATTCATAAGTCGCCGACTTTAGCTAAAGTCGGGTTTCATGAAACGAAACCCGACCATAGTGTGAGGTCGGCTACGAGGTCGGCGACCAGAGCTCCAAAGTTGCGTTTCAAATGAGGATTCCAGCGCCCTTTTTCAGCCAATGATGGAGGACGCACATTGTGGGCAACGCGATGACATGGGCAGCGGTCACCACCATCTTTGAGAAGGGCATGCAAGTGATTGGCTAGCTTTGTGTGGCGTCACAGGGGTTATAAAAGGGCGTGCACGCTGACCGCCATCTTACTTCTGCTGATCTTAGCATAGGGAGAGGTTGCTGCTGCTGATTCTGAATAAGGGAGAATGTTAGGCAGGGAAGAAGAAAAAAAAACTGCTTCTGCTGGTAGCGATTTTCACTGTACAACACAACAGTTTGTGTGCAGTGCAAGGGGAGGATATATTTTTGTGCATCAACTCTGTTGGTTATTAGGCTGCCTTATAAGGCTGTGCAAACTGCTTTTTTTTAAAAGCAAAAATACTCTTCTTCCTCTTTTCTGCCCAGTTACCAAGCGTTCATTTTTCCACACTTTTGTGTGCAGCAGTCCTGCTTATTAGGCTGCTTGCTGCCATACTTGGACTGAGAGCATCATTGTCAGCCTCCTAATATCTCTAGGGAGATGCAAATTCTATATACACACCTTGTACCTTGTCATACACCAGCCAATTTCAGCCTGTCAAATTGAGGTGTAATCTATAGTGGGTCTGAGATAATTGTACAGCCTCCTAAAATCTCTAGGGAGATTCAAATTCTCCCCAATACTATATACACCTTGTACCTTGTCATACACCAGCCAATTTCAGCCTGTTAAATTGAGGTGTAATCTATAGTGGGCCTGAGATAATAGTTCAGCCACCTAAAATCTCTAGGGAGATTCAAATTCTCCCCAATACTATATACACCTTGCACCTTGTCATACACCAGCCAATTTCAGCCTGTTAAATTGAGGTGTAATCTATAGTGGGCCTGAGATAATAGTTCAGCCTCCTAAAATCTCTAGGGAGATTCAAATTCTCACCAATATTATATACACCTTGTACGTACCTTCTCATACACCAGCCTATTTCTGCCTGTCAAATTGAGGTGTAATCTATAGTGGGCCTGAGATAATTGTTCAGCCTCCTAAAATCTCTAGGGAGATTCAAATTCTCCCCAATACTATATACACCCTGTACCTTGTCATACACCAGCCAATTTCAGCCTGTTCAATTGAGGTGTAATCTATAGTGGGCCTGAGATAATAGTTCAGCCTCCTAAAATCTCTAGGGAGATTCAAATTCTCCCCAATACTATATACACCTTGTACCTTGTCTTACACCAGCCAATTTCAGCCTGTTAAATGAAGGTGTAATCTATAGTGGGCCTGAGATAATAGTTCAGCCTCCTAAAATCTCTAGGGAGATTCAGATTCTCCCCAATACTATATACACACCTTGTACCTTGTCATACACCAGCCAATTTCAGCCTGTTACATTGAGGTGTAATCTATAGTGAGCCTGAGATAATAGTTCTGCCTCCTAAAATCTCAAGGGAGATTCAAATTCTCCCCAATACTATATACACCTTGTACCTTGTTTTACAGTACAATATAGCTGGTGGTATTTTGGGTACATTTTCCCAAAAATGAGGGAAAATGTATGAGTATGGTGGAAGAGGCCGTGGAAGTGGGTGGGGGTTGCCAGCTGGTACTGATGGTGCTGGTGGTGCATCTGCTGGTAGTGGCAAAAGCACAATAGCAGCTAAGGCAGGAGGTTTTGAGCCTGCATCATGGTCTGGCTCAGGAAGGCCTGGAAGGCTACCTTTTCTGGGAGTAGGTTAACCGCTTTTAAAGCCAGAGCATCAGGAACTGGTTTTGGCTTACATTGCTGAAACAGACTCCAGCTAATATGCCCTCCTGTTGTGAGTTCATTTTCCCCTTCACCATTGAGGTCTGATGAACTCCCTATTCTGGTGAAGGAAGGTAGTGAGGCTGATTACCAAGCACCTGAGCAGAATGATGATGACTGGGTGACTGGAATTGCTGACTGGATATAAGGCAGCTGACATCCTTCTGCCTTGCTGGTGATTTCTCTGAGGGATTCTAGGAGACCAGTCTGATTCCTGCTCCTCAAAAGCTAAGTTTTCTGCTCTGCTTTTTGCATTTGTGTTTTGGTTTTGTTTTGCCTTGTTTTTCTGGATTTCTGCCATTCCCTGCTGGGGTGAGCTGAATTCCTTTTTGCTCTGTCTTCAGAAAATACCTGAGTACTGATATAGTCTTTTTGAAGCCTAGCGTCTTCAGGGCTTTTTTCCCTATCAGTCTGTTGGCTCTTGTTTTGATAGGGTTTTTGGCGGATTGCAGACAGCAGCTTTTCTATCCTGTCCTATTTAGTCAGCTTGGGCTCCATCATTTGCTCAGCCTATCTTTCTATATGTGTGAGTGTTTTTTCATCTTGCTTCACTGTCATTATATGTTGGGGGCTGCCTATTGCTTTGGGGTCTGCTCTGGGGCAGTTTAGATTTCCCTCTCTGTCTTTAGGCTATTTAGTTCTCTGGCTGTGATCGAGGGGTCTAGGGTACCGTAGGAACCCCCCACGACTACTGCTAGTTGTTGTTGATAGGTTCAGGGGTCTGCAATCCGATAGCAGCCAACTTCTCTGGTTTTCTGGACTTAGCTAGTATTTCTGTTTTTGCCTCCTACGGTGACTCATTCATAACAGAATCACCCACCATACCGCAGATCCTAGGGTACTCCATAGCAGGGAAGAATTGTAAAAAAAAAAAAGTTTATATTTTTTCCTCTATATCTCTGAGGCCGTAGGGGGAATTTTTTTTTCTTCTCTCAATGGAGATAAAGCAATTGTCTGATCGTGTGGAGCAGCTCGCTGCGGAAGTGCGGGGAATTTCCGCCTACCTTGCTCATTCACATGCTGCTGAACCAAAGATCCCTACTCCTGATGTGTTTTTTGGGGATCGGTCTAAATTTTTGAATTTCAAAAATAATTGTAAATTATTTTTTGCCTTGAAGCCTAACTCGTCAGGGAGCTCCGCGCAGCAGGTTAAAAATGTCATCTCTTTGCTGTGTGGCGATCCCCAGGATTGGGTGTTTTCTTTGAAACCAGATGATCCTATTCTGACTAATGTGAATGCATTTTTTCAAGCCTTGGGGTTGTTGTATGACGAACCTAATGCTATTGATCAGGATGAAAAGACCCTGTTGGCATTGAGCCAGGGTCGAGATTCTGCAGAATTGTACTGTCAAAAATTCCAAAAGTGGGCGGTCCTAACTACCTGGAATGATAATGCCTTGGCAGCTCTCTTTCAGAAGGGTTTGTCAGAAGCCGTAAAAGATACTATGGTGGGATTTCCTGTTCCCTCTGGTCTTGACGATTCTATCTCATTAGCCATTCAGGTTGATCGGCGTTTACGTGAACGCAGGACTGCACGAGAGGTGTTGCCACCTGTTGAACAAGTGTCTGAACCTATGCAATGTGATAGAGTTTTGTCCAGGGAGCAACGTCAGGAGTTCAGAAGGCGTAATAAGCTGTGTTTTTTTTGTGAGATGCCTCACATATTATTTCTGTCTGTCCTAAACGAGAGAAACGTTTTGCGCACACATTTTCTGTGGGTGGTGTTCAACCTAAGTTTCTTCTGGCAATTACTCTGATCTGCTCCCTGTCCACATTTTCCACCAAGGCTTTTGTGGATTCGGGAGCAGCCCTGAACCTAATGGACTTGGATTTTGCTAAACGTTGTGGATTTCCTATGACACCTCTGCGGACGCCTATGCCTTTGATGGGGATTGATGCTAATCCTTTGGCGAAAAATAAACCTCAGTTTTGGACCCAGGTGGTAATGCGGGTCGCCCCAGACCATCAAGAAAATTGCAGATTTTTGGTGTTGCATAATTTGCATGATACCATTGTTCTGGGGTTTCCCTGGTTGCAAATTCATAATCCAGTTTTGGATTGGAAATCTGTGTCTGTGGTGCGTTGGGGTTGTCAGTGTGCCCTTAGTGAGGCTCCGGTTTTTTCCACCTCTCCTCAGTCGCATGATGTTCCTGACTATTTGGCGGACTTTTATGATGTATTTAGTGAGAATGAGTCTGCGTCTTTGCCTCCTCATAGGAGTTATGACTGTGCAATTGAACTGAGCCCAGGGTGTAAATTTCCCAAGGGTCGGCTCTTCAATTTATCTGTACCTGAGCACGAGGCTATGCGATCCTATATTAAGGAGGCGTTGGAGAAGGGTCATATTAGACCATCCTCTTCACTCTTAGGTGCTGGGTTTTTTTCGTGGCCAAAAAGGATGGTTCATTAAGGCCTTGTATTGATTATCGTGCCCTCAACAAAATTACTATTAAATATCAGTATCCGTTACCCCTGATTTCGGATCTATTCTCCAGAGTTAAAGGTGCTTGCTGGTTTACCAAGCTTGACCTCAGGGGGGCGTATAATCTTATCCGCATTAAGCATGGGGATGAATGGAAGACGGCGTTTAATACTCCGGAGGGATATTTTGAGTACCTGGTGATGCCTTTTGGGCTCACTAATGCCCCTTCTGTCTTCCAGTGCTTCATGAACTACATTTTCCGAGACTTTGTGGATAAATTTTTGATTATCTATCTGGATGATATTTTGATCTTCTCCAAGGATTGGGATTCTCATGTGGAACATGTTCGGACTGTGTTCCGGATCTTGAGGGAGAATTCCCTGTACGTCAAAGGATCGAAATGCCTTTTTGGGGTACAGAGGATTTCATTTTTGGGATTTATTTTGTCTCCGTCAACTATTGAAATGGACCCGGCCAAGGTACAGGCCATTTATGATTGGGTTCAGTCCACTTCTTTGAAGGCCCTCCAGAAGTTTTTGGGTTTTGCTAATTTTTATCGGAAATTTATAGCAAAATTTTCTAGTATTGCCAAGCCATTGACTGATCTGACTAAGAAGGGTGCTGATGTGTTGAATTGGTCTCCGGAGGCTGTTTCTTCCTTTCAGGAGCTGAAGCGAAGATTCACTTCTGCCCCGGTTTTGCGGCAACCTGATGTCTCACTCCCATTCCAGGTAGAGGTGGACGCTTCTGAGATTGGTGCAGGAGCTGTTTTGTCCCAAAAGGATCCTGTAACATCTAAAATGAATCCCTGTGCTTTCTTTTCCCGAAAGTTCTCACCATCTGAACGTAACTATGATGTGGGGAATCGGGAACTGTTAGCTATGAAATGGGCATTTGAGGAGTGGAGACATTGGTTGGAGGGAGCTAAACATCAAGTCGTGGTCCTCACTGACCACAAGAATTTGATTTACCTGGAGTCGGCCAAACGCTTGAACCCTAGACAGGCTAGGTGGGCCTTGTTTTTTACACATTTTGATTTTGTGGTCTCTTTTCTTCCTGGCACTAAGAATGTTAAGGCAGATGCCCTCTCTAGGAGCTTCTTTACGGATTCTCCTGTGGTGACCAAGCCTGCTACCATCTTAGGCGAAGGGGTAGTTCTTTCTTCCATCTCGCCCGATTTGAGACGTGCTCTGGAAGAGTTCCAGGAGGACAAACCTGAGCGTTGTCCCAGTGGAAAGTTGTATGTTCCTGACCAGTGGAAGAAGAGAGTGATGTCTGAAGTTCATTGCTCTGCATTGGCTGGTCATCCAGGTATTTTTGGTACTAGAGATCTGGTGAGTCGGTCTTTTTGGTGGCCCACCTTGTCTCGTGATGTCAGGAATTTTGTGCAGTCCTGTGGGACTTGCTCCCGGTCTAAACCTTGTTCTCGCTCTAGTGGGTTGTTGATGCCTTTGCCGGTCCCCAGGAGGCCATGGACCCATATTTCAATGGATTTCATCTCTGATATGCCTGTCTCTCATAGAATGACTGTTATTTGGGTGATTTGTGATAGGTTCTCTAAGATGGTTCATCTTGTACCACTCCCTAAGTTGCCATCTTCCTCTGAGTTGGTGCCCCTGTTTTTGCAACAGGTGGTTCGCTTGCACGGGATTCCTGAGAACATTGTATCTGACAGAGGAGTTCAGTTTGTGTCTAGATTTTGGAGGACTTTCTGTTCCAAGCTGGGAATTCAGTTGTCCTTCTCCTCTGCTTTTCACCCTCAGACCAATGGGCAGACGGAGAGAACAAACCAGACCTTGGAGTCGTATTTGAGATGTTTTATTTCCGCTGATCAGGATGATTGGGTTTCATTTTTGCCCTTGGCCGAATTTGCTTTAAATAATAGAGCTAGTTCTGCCACTTTGATGTCACCTTTTTTTTGTAACTTTGGGTTTTATCCTCAATTTTCTTCAGGGCAGGTGGAGCCTTCTGCCTGCCCAGGTGTTGACACTGTAGTGGAGAGAATGCACCAGATCTGGGACCAAGTGGTGGATAAGTTATCTCTCTCCCAGGAAAAGGACCAGCGGTTTTCCAACCGACATAGGACCGTTGGTCCCCAGTTTAAGGTTGGTGATATGGTTTGGTTATCATCAAAAAATATCGCTATGAAGGTGGCTTCTCCTAAGTTTAAGCCTAGATTTATTGGACCTTACAAGATTTTGGAGATTATTAATCCGGTCTCTTTTCGTTTGGCTCTTCCTGTCACATTTAAAATCCATAATGTGTTTCACAAGTCCTTGTTGAAGAGGTTTGTTGAACCAGTTGTTCCTGGGGTGGCACCTCCGGACCCTGTATTGGTTGAAGGTAACATGGAATATGAGGTAGAGAAGATACTGGATTCCCGTCTGGCTAGACGGAGACTCCAGTATTTGGTTAAGTGGAAGGGTTATGGTCAGGAGGATAATTCCTGGGTCTCTGTCTCTAATATTCATGCCAAAAGATTGGTGCATGCCTTTCATCGGGCTCACCCTGATCGCCCTGGTGGTGTGGATGAGGGTTCGGTGACCCCTCCTCAAGGGGGAGGGACTGTTGTGAGTTCATTTTCCCCTTCACCATTGAGGTCTGATGAACTCCCTCTTCTGGTGAAGGAAGGTAGTGAGGCTGATTACCAAGCACATGAGCAGAATGATGATGACTGGGTGACTGGAATTGCTGACTGGATATAAGGCAGCCGACGCCCTTCTGCCTTGCGGGTGATTTCTCTGAGGGATTCTAGGAGACCAGTCTGATTCCTGCTCCTCAAAAGCTAAGTTTTCTGCTCTGCTTTTTGCATTTGTGTTTTGGTTTTGTTTTGCCTTGTTTTTCTGGATTTCTGCCATTCCCTGCTGGGGTGAGCTGAATTCCTTTTTGCTCTGTCTTCAGAAAATACCTGAGTACTGATATAGTCTTTTTGAAGCCTAGCGTCTTCAGGGCTTTTTTCCCTATCAGTCTGTTGGCTCTTGTTTTGATAGGGTTTTTGGCGGATTGCAGACAGCAGCTTTTCTATCCTGTCCTATTTAGTTAGCTTGGGCCCCATCATTTGCTCAGCCTATCTTTCTATCTGTGTGAGTGTTTTTTCACCTTGCTTCACCGTCATTATATGTTGGGGGCTGCCTATTGCTTTGGGGTCTGCTCTGGGGCAGTTTAGATTTCCCTTTCTGTCTTTAGGCTATTTAGTTCTCCGGCTGTGATCGAGGGGTCTAGGGCACCGTAGGAACCCCCCACGGCTACTGCTAGTTGTTGTTGATAGGTTCAGGGGTCTGCAATCCGATAGCTGCCAACTTCTCTGGTTTTCTGGACTTAGCTAGTATTTCTGTTTTTGCCTCCTACGGCGACTCATTCATAACACCCTCCTCTTCTGAAGTTTCAAAGAATGCAAGCACTGATTCATCAAGTGCTGGCTCCTGGTCAGTAAGAACCCATTTCCTTGTGTCCTTCACCCCACCAAAAGTGAATGATGCAGCAGGCCACACTTCACATTAGTCCATGTAGCTCTTTCTCACATACCATGCCTGGGTTATCAAGTCAAATTGTGAATTCCCCAGTCCAAGATGAATCTGACATGAAGTGTGGGTCGCCAGCCAGGGCAGTGGGGTTAATCGGTACCGGGCCGGTGTCTCAGAGGGATGTGTCACGGTGGTGGTGACCTGGTCCGTGGCCCTGGGTGTCCATGCAAAGGGGTGAATAACGTTTATAGGTGAATGATACGTGACGCCAACTGTGGTTTCTGATCAGATTGACCAGCGCTGCAGTGTCGCTTCTCTGTCACAGATGTTGTGGTGCAGCTAAGATGTAGAAGCCCTGCACAGGTAGGGCCGTAGTCGCAGGGCTGATGAAAGAGTTGGTAGATGGTGTGCAGTGCAGGATGTAGCCGAGCTGTGCGCCAGGTGCAGGAGAAAGATGACAGACACAGTCATGCAGTTCCTTTACCTGTACTTGGTAAGTGCCGTCCAGGACCCAGAGTACAGATGGAGAAGGCGTTGGTCAGACTGGAAGCAAATTAGGAATTCTCTCTTTGCAGATACAGTCATGGCCAAAAGTTTAGAGAATGACACAAATATTAATTTTTACAAAGTCTACTGCTTCATTTTTTCTAATGGCAATTTGCACATACTCCAGAATGTTATAAAGAGTGATCAGCTTAACAGCAATTACTTGCAAAGTCAATATTTGCCTAGAAAATTAACTTTATCCCCCAAAACACATTTCAACATCATTGCAGCCCTGCCTTAAAAGGACCAGCTAACATTGTTTCAGTGATTGCTCCATTAACACAGGTGTGGGTGTTGATGAGGACAGGGCTGGAGATCAATCTGACATGATTAAGTAAGAATGACACCACTGGACACTTTAAAAGGAGGCTGGTGCTTGGCATCATTGTTTCTCTTCTGTTAACCATGGTTATCTCTAAAGAAACACGTGCAGTCATCATTGCACTGCACAAAAATGGCCTAACAGGGAAGAGTATCGCAGCTAGAAAGATTGCACCTCAGTCAACAATCTATCGCATCATCAAGAACTTCAAGGAGAGAGGTTCCCTTGTTGCCAAAAAGGCTCCAGGGCGTCTAAGAAAGACCAGCAAGCGCCAGGACCGTCTCTTAAAAGGGTTTCTGCTGCGGGATCAGGCTACCAGCAGTGCAGAGCTTGCTCAGGAATGGCAGCAGGCAGGTGTGAGTGCATCTGCACGCACTGTGAGGCGGAGACTCTTGGAGCAAGGCCTGGTCTCAAGGAGGGCAGCAAAGAAGCCACTTCTCTCCAGAAAAAACATCATGGACAGACTGATATTCTGCAAGAGGTACAGGGAGTGGACTGCTGAGGACTGGGGTAAAGTCATTTTCTCTGATGACTCCCCTTTTCGATTGTTTGGGACATCTTGAAAACGGCTTATTCGGAGAAGACCAGGT
Organism: Dendrobates tinctorius; assembly: GCF_039654945.1. Classification (NCBI taxonomy): domain Eukaryota; kingdom Metazoa; phylum Chordata; class Amphibia; order Anura; family Dendrobatidae; genus Dendrobates; species Dendrobates tinctorius. The sequence goes on along the minus strand of NW_027361897.1, from coordinate 6,091,704 downwards.
GAGCGCTACCACCAGTCTTGTCTCATGCCAACTGTCAAGCATCCTGAAACCATTCATGTGTGGGGTGGCTTCTCAGCCAAGGGAATGGGCTCTCTCTCAGTCTTGCCTAAAAACACAGCCATGAATAAAGAATGGTACCAGAATGTCCTCCAAGAGCAACTTCTCCCAACCGTCCAAGAGCAGTTTGGCGATCAACAATGCCTTTTTCAACATGATGGAGCACCTTGCCATAAAGCAAAGGTGATAACTAAATGGCTCAGGGAACAAAACATAGAGATTTTGGGACCATGGCCTGGAAACTCCCCAGATCTTAATCCCATTGAGAACTTGTGGTCAATCATCAAGAGACGGGTGGACAAACAAAAACCTTCAAATTCAGAAAAAATAAAAGCATTGATTTTGCAAGAATGGACTGCTATCTGTCAGGATTTGATCCAGAAGTTGATTGAGAGCATGCCAGGGAGAATTGCTGAGGTCCTGAAGAAGAAGGGTCAACACTGCAAATATTGACTTGCTGCATTAACTCATTCTAACTGTCAATATAACCTTTTGTTACTCATAATATGATTGCAATTATATTTCTGTATGTGATAAAAACATCTGACAAACACACATAAAAACCAGAGGGCAGCAGATCATGTGAAAATATAATATTTGTGTCATTCTCTAAACTTTTGGCCATGACTGTAGGTAGTGTGGCCTCCGTTCTAGCGCTTATCTGAGGTACTCGCAGGACTGAGTTCACTGAAGTTCCCCCTGTTGACTCTCTTTTGGAACTTTCTCGTATGGCAGGCAGCCGTAGCCTTTTCCTTCTGGCTTACACACATCGCTGCTGGGGCCTCCGAGCCTTAGTTGGGAACAGAGCATTTACAGCTGCTATTTCCTCTTGTTTCTGCTGCAGGACCGTCTGTGCCCCTACAAACTTGGAGACTGGAATCCCGACCATGCGCTCCAGCTAGGAGTGAGCCTTAACTTTGCTCATCCTCCAGCTCCCCTTCTCACATCCACACAGTTCCCCTTCCCTTAACAGACTGCCCTAACTTTCCTCCTCCTGACCTCAGAGAGCAGCTCGTCAGCAGTCAGGTTGAGAGCTCTCTCTGCTGGCCTGGAGTGGGAACTGTGTTGTGTGTTGGTTTAACTGCTAGAGAGATCTTTCGTTGCTCCCAAGCATGACATCACACTCCCTAGGAGGAAGGTAATGCCACTGTGGCGACCGTACTCTTGGGGGCACCACAAGTGCACTGATGCCCAGCCACTGCTAGATGATTCTGCTGGTACATTGACCCAGACCAATACATTCCCCTCGTACTATACACAGCTAGAATCTGACCCTGATGAAACTCAGGTTCCCCTTCCCGCATACTATACCACCTTACACGGTGACAAAGAGGAAGGTGCAGATGAAACTGCAGGTTCCTTGAGCAGGTGGCGGGGCATGCTCATGGGCGATGGCACTGGCACAGGGCCCCTCATAGTATGCAAAAGTGTCTCTGCCGGTGGGAGGGGAGGGGAGGGGAGGGCCCACCCCCACCCCACCCAGGGCCCACCCCACCCCCCGTCACCCCACCCCCCGTCAGACACACCACCGCTCCCACCCCCCGTCAGACACACCACCATACTATGAGGGACCCTGTGCCAGTGCCGTCGCCAACAAGTGGGCCCCCCCTGCTTGCTCAGGATCACAGCACTTGCAAAGTTGAAATATTCACCTCTCCCTGCTCCACCGCCGTGACGTCTTCCGTGTTTCCTGACAGCGACATTCTGGTCAGAGAGCGCGATGACATCACATCTGTACGCCCTCTGCCTAAACAGTCCAAGTGCAGAGAGATGGAAGATGGGGACGACGAGGGGTCCAGAGTACAGGGATTCCCTAGCGAGGAGACTTATTTAATTGTTTTAAAGGTTGAGAGCAATTTTTGGGGAGCGCTATACTCTGGAGAATGATATATGGGGCCCACCATACACTGGGGCATTCCAAAGGTGGACATCAGACACTGGAGCAGCATTTACAGGGCACATTATACACTGGAGCATTATAAATGGGGCCCATTATATATGGAGCATTATTTGGGCCCATAAGACACTGGAGCATCATCCATGGGGCCCATCATATACTGGAGCATTGTAAATGGGGCAGATTATATATGGAGCATTATTTGGACCAATCGTACTCTAGAGCATCATCCGTGAGGCCCATCATATGCTGGGGCTTTCCAAATGGGGGACATCAGACACTGGAGCAGCATTTACAGGGCCCATTATACACTGGAGCATTAGAAATGGGGCCCATTATATATGGATCATTATTTGGGCCCATAAGACAGTGGAGCTTCATCCATGGGGACCAACATATACTGTAGCATTATGTGGAGCTCATCATATACTGTATCGAACATTATATGGGACCAATGATTCTGTATGGAGAAATATATGGGCCTCATTACTCTGTATGGCGCACTATGCGGTGGCCATAATACTGTATGGAGTAATATACTGTCCATTTTTGGAGCTATTGGAGAATTTAAAAAGGATATCAGTCATGTGATGTAAGAAGTGAAGTATTTTTCATTGTACTATACCGTTATTTCTCTGCAGTATCAGAGGATCATGAATTGTGGCATGTGTTAAAGGAGCCCAGTGACACTCTTTGGCCCTGAGCCCATGAAAATCTGGAGCCAGCCCTACCCCCCCCAACTTTAGCCAAATAACCGCCAGTTTACAATGCCTATTATTATAAAGTAAATTAAGGTTGACAAGTGTCAGGAACACCGCACTACACTCGCTCACTGAGCCAGTGCGCGTGTCCTGAGTACAGAAACAGTGCTAAAAGATACCTGTGGAGCAGGGCAGCAGACAATGCGTGCTTCAAACTATCGGTGTCAGGATCCTGTCAGAGCCGGAAAGTAAAGATGCACAGGACCTGAGGACACTGAAGTTAGCAAGCTGGCACAGGACCTATGGTCATGTGACTGCACGGGGGAGGGGCTTAGCATCCTGCTTTCAGAGATGACAGGACACCATACAACAACTCAGAGTCAGGCAAAACGGAGGTCACACACAGTACGGGCAAACGAGGCACAGGAGGGACAAACAGACGGGTGGTCAGACAAAGACAAAGGTCATACACAAGAGGGCGACGTGGTACCAAGGGTACGAGCAGAGAGAAGTCGGGTCACAAGCAGAGAGTTATACATGAGAGGTAGCGCAGCACAAGAGGGACAGGAAGAACTCATAACAGGGACAGAACCGGATCAAAACCAAACAAGCAAGCAAGATATCAGGCACAAGGCACACGTACGCACAAGGTCAACTAACTCAGCCGAGGGCAGGAGTATAACTGACACCGGACCTAGGTCCAGTGAGCATTAAATAGCCGCCCTCTGCCAGAGAGAGGCGGAACAATTAACCCCCAGTCTGATCAGGACGGGCCAAAGCGAAACCCCATCCTGGATCATGACAGTACCCTCCTCTCAATGGGGGGCCACCGGACCCCCAGGTCTCTCAGGGTACTTGGCGTGAAAGGCCCGGACCAACCGATCCGCATGGACCGATCGAGCAGGAACCCACGACCGTTCTTCAGGGCCGTAGCCTTTCCAATGTACCAGATATTGAAGAGCACGACGGACCAACCTGGAGTCGACAATTCGTTCCACCTCGTACACCGACTGCCCGTCTACCAAAACCGGTGTTGGGGAAGCTGATGATCCCTCCCCACCGGAGCTCACAGGTTTTAAAAGGGCCCTGTGGAAAACATTTGGAATCCGCAGAGATGGCGGGAGACGCAAACGAAAAGCCACCGGGTTAACTGCTTCGGTAATTTCATAGGGACCTATAAACTTGGGTCCAAGCTTCGCAGAGGGGACCTTGAGCCTTACATTCTTGGTGGACAACCATACCTTATCCCCAATCTGAAACACCGGTCCCGTGGATCATTTTTTGTCCGCAAAAAAATTAAATTTGTCTTGGGCCTTCGTAATGTTACTCTGGACTTCCCGCCATACCTCCCCCAACTGCTGGATCGTCTCATCTGCCCCAGGACACCCAGAATTCAAATGAGAAAATTCTCTAAAATGAGGATGAAACCCATAATTGCAGAAAAAGGGAGATGTACCCGTACACTGGTTAATGCGGTTGTTAAATGCAAACTTGGCCAACGGTAACACAGAACACCAATCATCCTGTCGGGCTGAGGTCAAGCAACGCAGAATTTGCTCCAGAGACTGATTGGTCTGTTCGGTCTGCCCATTAGTCTCAGGATGATAAGCGGATGAAAAGGACAGACCAATACCCAACCTCTTACAAAAAGCCCTCCAAAATCTGGAAACAAATTGCACTCCTCTATCAGACACCACATTCAAGGGTACCCCATGCAACTGCACCACACGCTCAACGAACAATCTGGACAATGTTTCCGCATTAGGTAGAGCTACCAAAGGTACAAAATGTGCCTGCTTACTAAACCTGTCCACCACAACCCAAACGACGGTATGACCCTTGGAGGGGAGAAGGTTGGTGATGAAATCCATGGACAAATGAGTCCATGGTCTCTCAGGAATTGGCAGTGGTACCAATTCCCCGGCTGGCCAGTTATGGGGGGTTTTTGCACGGGCACAAACATCACAAGCAGACACATATTCCCCAACATCAGAGGCTAAAGCAGACCACCAGAATACTCTAGCAATGGCCTTCCGGGTGGCCGAGATCCCTGGATGTCCACCCAGAACTGAGTCATGGAACTCCCGGAGGACCTTGAGGCGAAACTGAGCTGGCACGAAAAGTTTATCCACCGGCTTAGTCGGAGGTGCAAGAGACTGAGCTTCCCGAATCTCCCGTTCCAACATATTAGAAATATCTGCCACCAACACCACCCCAGGCTGAAGAATGGAGGATGGAGGTTCGGGGGGGGGGGGGGGACACCGGATCTAGACTGCGTGACAAGGCATCCGCTCTGACATTTTTAGATCCTGGCCGAAAAGTGATCGAGAAGTTGAATCGGGAAAAAAAAAGTCAACCTTTTGGCTAACTCAATGTAAGCTAGGTTTTTGTAGTCCGTAATTATAGGATGGACAGCCCCCTCCAAAAAATGCCTCCATTCTTCAAAGGCCAACTTTACGGCCAGAAGTTCTCGATTCCCCACATCATAGTTTCTCTCCGCAGGGGAGAACTTCTTCGAGAAAAAGGCGCAAGGTCTCAAATTGGTCAAAGTGGCGGGTCCCTGGGACAATACCACCCCCACCCCCACCTCTGAGGCGTCTACCTCAACAATAAATGGTTCAGACGGATCCGGTTGAATAAGAACCGGGGCAGACATGAGACATTTTTTTAAAAACTGAAACGCCGCTACCGCTGCGGTTGACCAATTCTTGATATCGGCCCCCTTTTGAGTCACCTCTGTGAGTGGTTTAACCACCTGTGAGATCCCCCTTATAAATTTACAGTAGTAATTGGCGAATCCTAGGAAACGCTGCAGAGCCTTCAAATCACAAGGTTGAACCCACTCAACAATGGCCTGCACCTTATTAGGATCCATGCGATACCCTTCAGCAGACACAGATGAACCCCAGAAAAGACAGTTCTTGGACGAAAAATAAGCATTTTTCTAATTTAGCAAAGAGACAGTTCTCCCGGAGCCTTTGGAGAACTGCCCGAACATGACCAATGTGATCCTGTTTATCAGGAGAGTAGATCAATATGTTATCCAAATATACCACCATAAAACGTCTAATGAAATCAGAGAACACATGATTAATGAAATTTTGGAAAACCGCTGGAGAATTGGTCAGGCCGAAAGGCATGACCAAATTTTCAAACAACCCTTCAGTAGTGAGAAAAGCGGTTTTCCACTCATCTCCATCCCGGACTCGGATAATGTTATACGCTCCCCGTAGATCTAACTTTGAAAACCACTTAGCTCCGGACAACTGGTTGTATAAATCAGGAATAAGTGGAAGGGGATACGTATTCCTCACAGTTATCTTATTTAACTCATGAAAATCGAGTCATGGGTGTAAACCACCGTCTTTTTTCTTTACAAAAAAGAACCCCGCCGCCATGGGAGAAACAGAAGGACGAATGTGTCCCTTACGGAGACTCTCGGAAATATATTCTTTCATCGCGGCCCGTTCTGGACCCGAAATGTTATACAAGCGGGCTTTGGGCAATTTAGCACCTGGAACCAGGTCAACGGCACAATCAAATGGGCGGTATGGTGGTAAAACCTCAGCCTCTTTTTCTGAGAAAACGTCCGTATAGTCTTTCAGGCACTCCAGAATACCTTCCAGACCCACGGACGACACAGACACCGTAACAAGACATTTTTCAGAACAATAGGGACCCCATTTAACAATGTCCCGAGATTCCCAATTGATCACAGGATTATGCAATTGTAACCAGGGGAACGCCAACACCACTCCCGCAGGCAGGTTGTCCATCACAAAACATGAAATGTGTTCCTGGTGTAAGGAACTCACTTTAAGGAGAAACTCTTCAGTACGAAGCATAACGTTATTCTTAACAAGTGGTGTTTTGTCAATGGCAACAATGTGAATAGGAGTCTCCAACCTAACTGTCCCTAACTTACACCTGGCCACCAAGTCAGAGTCAATAAAGTTCAATGATGATCCGCAATCCACGAAGGCAGAAGTGGATATAAAGACACTCCCACAACAAAGTTCCACTTGCAACAACATTTTTGAAAAGGCAGAAAAGGGTACCTGAGAGCCTGGGTGACCTCCACGACAATCACCCGGGCTCAGTCGCTTGTTGGCCAGTGGATGGGAGAGGTAATCCTTTTTCCAATGTCCAGCATCACCACAGTGAAAACAACATTTTCCCACGCGCCGTTGTCTCCTTTCGTTCCCTTTGAGGTCGATGGTTCCCATCTCCATGGTTTCCAATGTAGGACAGGCTCCCCTTCTTTGGGAGAATAACGGTGTCTCAATTTGCATCACTCCCCTCGCCCGTAGCCTGCGATCCATTCGGACGGCCTGTGTCATAGCCTCCTCTAAGGAATCAGGCGGAGGGTGGAGAGCCAAGGCGTCTTTCAGATGTTCAGACAGGCCTCTACGGAACAAACCCCGGAGGGCGGCATCATTCCAGCAGACCTCAGCAGCCCAGCGCCTGAATTCTGAACAAAACCACTTGGCTGAGTGCTTCCCCTGGCACACACTCATCAGCATGTCCTCAGCCATACGAATCTGGTCAGGCTCATCATAAATATGCCCCAGGGCCTCAAAAAATGCATCCACATTCATACGCTCAGGGGTCATGGTCAAAAGGGAGAAAGCCCAAGCTTGGGGGGCTTCCCTTAACAGAGACATAATGACCTTCATCCCCAGAAGAGTGTGGTCTCAATGAAAAAAAAGCTTACAGCCCTCCTTGAAAACTCTGAACTTCTTTTTATCTCCAGAAAAGGTATCCGGTAACTTGACCGGAGACTCAGGGTAAACTAATGTAACATCCCGAGCCCCCGATTAGAATACCCCCTGCACAGTGTCAGCGATCAGCTGCTGAGACTGAGCCAGGACTCGTTGTTCTCCAAGGAGTTTCTGTTTCTGAGACATCTGAGTCAGCTGCTTTACCTGCTCAGAAAGAGCGTGCATAGAATCCATCACATACACAGGAGAAGGGGAGCAGAGAAAAAAAAATGGTAATGGTCAGTTATAATGTCAGGAACACCACACTACACTCGCTCACTGAGCCAGTGCATGTGTCCTGAGTACAGAAATAGTGCTAAAAGATACCTGTGAAGCAGGGCAGCAGAGGTGACTGTTATGAATGAGTCACCGGAGGAGGAAAAAACAAAAATACAAGCTAAGTCCAGAAAACCAGAGAGGTTGGTAGCTAGCTGATTGCATACCCCTGATCCTATTCACAACAACTAACAGTAGCCATGGGGTGTTCCTAAGGTGGTCCTAGACACCTCGTTCACAGCTGGAGAACTAAATAAACCTAAAGAAAGAAAGGGGAAATCTAAACTGCCCCAGAGCAGACCCCAAAGCAATAGACAGCCCCCAACATGTATTGACGGTGAAAACAGATGAAAACACAAACACAGACAGAAAGACAGGCTGAGCAAACGATGGGGCCCTCACTAACTAGATAGGACAGGAAAGAAAAGCAACTGTCTGCAATCACGCAAAAACCCTGCCAAAAATAATGTCCAACACGTCTGATAGAAAAGGCCCTGAAGTCACTAGACTTCAAAATCACTATATCAGCACTCAGGTATATTCTGAAAACAGAGCAAAGAGATCAACTGATCAGAGACAAAAATGGAGTTCAGCCAGTCCCAACCAGGGCTGGCTGAACACAAACACTAAGTAAACAGACAAAATCTCATGGAACAATAGCAGAGCAAAAACTTAGCTTTAGTAGACAGGACTAAACTGGAGGCCAGAGCTCAGAGCAGAGATGATCACCAGCAACCCAGCAGAGCGTCGGCGGCCTTATATCCACTCAGAGATTCCGGATGTCCAATCACACTCCACCTGTTCAGATGACAGGTTTTTCCCATTTAAATAAATTTCACTACCTCCTTTCACCAGCAGAGGGAGTTCATCGGACATCAAAGGTGAAGGAGAAAATTAGCTCATAACAGGTGACAATGCGTGCTTCAAACTATCAGTGTCAGGATCCTGTCAGAGCTGGAAAGTAAAGATGCACAGGACCTGAGGACACTGAAGTTAGCAAGCTGGCACAGGACCTATGGTCATGTGACTGCAAGGGGGAGGGGCTTGGCGTACTGCTTTCAGAGATGATAGGACACCATACAACAACTCAGTCAGGCAAAACGGAGGTCACACACAGTACGGGCAAACGAGGCACAGGAGGGACAAACAGACGGGTGGTCAGACAAAGCCAAAGGTCATACACAATTGGGCGACGTACCAAGGGGACGAGCAGAGAGAAGTCGGGTCACAAGCAGAGAGTTATACACGAGAGGTAGCGCAGTACAAGAGGGACAGGAAGAACTCGTAACAGGGACAGAACCGGATCAAAACCAAACAAGCAAGCTATCAGGCACAAGGCACACGTACGCACAAGGTCAACTAACTCAGCCGAGGGCAGGAGTATAACTGACACCGGACCTAGGTCCAGTGAGCATTAAATAGCCGCCCTCTGCCAGAGAGAGGCGGAACAATTAACCTCCAGTCAGATCAGGACGGGCCAAAGCGAAACCCCGTCCTTGATCATGACAGCAAGCTTAAGTAATAAGAATTGATGTTTTTGGCATTAAAATGGGCACTGTAGGTGTGTTTCCTGTCCTCCACTCACTGCCGACTTTTCTTCCCCTTTGACTTGCATTGGGTTTCGTGTTTCAGTCGGCCTTCGACTTTTCACGATAATCGGCCGATTGCGTTCGACCCGACTTTTGCAAAAGTCGGGTTTCATGAAACCCGACTCGACACGAAAAATGGCAAAGTCGCTCATCTCTAGGTGTGGGTGCCGTGTGAACTCTAAGTACGTCCCTGCTTGCAGGGCGGCAATAATAAGGGCATTCTGGCCTGTTGCTCAGAGCCTGAAACTCCGGGGGGTTCCATAGCCAGATTCCACTCATCATAAGTGACATGCGGGGCAGGGAGGGGGCCCAGACATATTTCTTGCACAGGGGCCCCAAGTTGTCAGTGTCTACCCCTGGTGTGGCTTCCTTGCCTGCTGTGGCTGCTGCTGATGTTAACATAAATTTGTGGAAATGTGAACAGTCATGGTTGGTCTCCATCTGCTTGGTTGGCTGTAGTGGAAGACGTGTATGTCCCTATTATACTATTTATACTCTCGTGAAACTGATTCCACTTCGATGGTGTCAGGCCCTAATTGTTTGAATTGTTAACTGTCCTGATTGGTTCTCTCACTCTGCTGTATTGGCTGCAGTGTAAGAGGTGTCGGTCCCTATTATACTATTTCTACACTGGTCAAATTGATGCCACTTTGTTGGTGTCTGCCACTAATTTATGTAAATGTGTAGACTCCTGGTTGGGTCTCCTTAATGCGTGTTGCCTGTAGCAGTAAGTCTCCAAGAACGGCAGGCCTCCACTTCCTTTGAGTCAACTACCCGTGCTACTATTCTTAGATTTTTCTAACAATAGTAGTCTATAAAACTGACATTTGTGCCACCCGAGTGTGTCTGAACATCAAAGCAGGTTGAGTGGTTGCATGTAGTATCAGGGCTCCCAGCACAGCAAGCCTACACTGACCTCTCACGCATCTCATCTTAACTTGACGTTCAATTAAAGCTGTAAATGCTGGCCCAGACCCCGATATCTCATGCATGGCTGATTTTTGCAGTGCCATGCTGAAATTTGTACTTTGGTTAAGTTGAGGCCACTTTCCTGGTGTCTGCCCCTCGTTTGATGTGTTTTGGCAGCTTTTGGGCTCGTTTGAAGGTGTTTAGTATGTGTTTGTTTTTACCTCCTGTTGACTTGAATGGCATTCGGCTGTGTTCGGCAAATATTCAATGAATAAATCTGCGAATATTGCAAATTCTGCGATCATAATCCAAACCGAACATTGAAATATTTGCTCATCTGTAGTGAAGTTGCCAAGCAATAGGTGTTTCCGAATCTGGTGCTTTTATAAAGACAGTCTAGTTAACCCAAAAAAGGCTATTTACAACATCTTCAATGCCAGCATCAGAAGGGGCAGCACAACTACAAGCCTGACCACCACCAGCATGCTCAAGCAAATGAAAGCCAAGCAACCTGACTACTAGGGCAGAACGCCAGGGTCCAGAAACAGTGTCTGCGGGTAACACCACTGCCTCTTCCCCTGTTCTATGTGCACGCCCATCCCTTGTCCATGATGTAGGTGAAGATGCCTCCCACCCTGCACCTGTCGTTACAACCACCATCATAAACCACGTCCTTGTACCAGCGCAGCATTCAGTTGTCCCTACCACAGTTGTTGGAAAACAAGCATAAATATGCCGCCACCCACCTACAGGCCACGATACTGAACGGCCACATTTCCAGACTACTTGCCCTGGAAATGTTGCCATTTAGGCATGTGGAGATGGAAGCTTTCCGCAACCTTATGGCAGTGACCATCCCTCGGTACTCGGCCCTCAGCCACCACTATTTCTCCCGGTGTGCTGTCTCCACCTTATACAAGCACATGTCCCATAGCATCAGCCGTACCATAACCAATGCTGTTACTTGAAAGATTCACTTAACCACGGACACCTGGACAAGTGCTTGGGGCCAGGGACACTATAATTCCCTGACGGTACACTAGGTGAACATTGTGGAAGCCCGGACCCTGGTTCTACCGACACCGTGGTTCAATCAGGGTTTCCACCACCTTCTACAGCAGTTCCTGAATTCATAGAATCATAGAATCGTAGAGTTGGAAGGGACCTCCTGGTCCATCTGGTCCAACTCCCTGCTCAAAGCAGGATTCGCTAAATCATCCAAGACAGATATCTGTCCAGCCTCTGTTTGAAGACTTCTATTGAAGGAGAACTCACCACCTCTCGTGGCAGCCTGTTCCACTTATTGATCACTCTAACTGTCAAAAAAGTTTTTTCTAATATCTAATCTGTGTCTCCTCCCATTCAGTTTCATCCCATTGCTTCTAGTCTTTCCTTGTGCAAATGAAAATAAAGATGATCCTTCTGCAATGTGACAGCCCTTGAGATATTTGTAGACAGTTATTAAGTCTCCTCTCAGTCTCCTCTTTTGCAGGCTAAACATTCCCAAATCCTGCAACCTTTCCTCATAAGACATGGTTTGCAGACCGGTCACCATTCTGGTCGCTCTTTTCTGAACTTGCTCCAGTTTGTTGATGTCTTTTTTAAAATGAGGTGCCCAAAACTGGACACAGTATTCCAGATGAGGTCTGAGCAAAGAGGAGTAGAGGAGAATAATGACTTCACGTGATCTAGACTGTATGCTTCTGTTAATACATCCTAGAATTGCATTTGCCTTTTTTGCTGCTGCATCACACTGTTGACTCATATTCAGTCTGTGATCTATTAGTATACCCAAGTCTTTTTCACATGTGCTCTTGCTTAGTCCTATTCCTCCCATTCTGTATATGCTTTTTTCATTTTTATTGCCCAGATGTAGTACTTTGCATTTTTCCATGTTAAAAACCATTCTGTTAGTTGCTGCCCACTGCTCCAGTTTATATCTTTTCGAATCTTCTCTCTCTCTTCTCTAGTATTAGCTATCCCTCCTAGCTTTGTGTCATCAGCAAATTTAATCAGTTTACCCTCAATTCCTTCATCTAAATCGTTGGTAAAGATGTTGAACAATACAGGGCCCAGGACAGAGCCCTGTGGTACCCCACTTGAGACATTCTTCCAACTGGATGTGCAGCCATTTACGACCACTCTTTGGGTCCGATCACTTAGCCAGTTATGAATCCACCTAACAGTTGCCTTGTCCATTCCATACTTAGTCATTTTTTCAATAAGGATTGTGTGAGATACTTTGTTAAATGCTTTGCTGAAGTCAAGATATACTATATCTACTGCATTTCCCTGATCCACCCAATCAGTGATTCTGTCATAGAAGGAAATTAAGTTAGTCTGACATGACTTATTAGTTACAAACCCATGCTGACTCTGTTTAATCACTTCATTCTTGTCCAGGTACCGACATACATGTTGTTTAATTTGTTCAAAGCTCTTTCCTGGTATAGAAGTCAGACTCACTGGCCTATAGTTGCCTGGGTCCACCTTCTTCCCCTTTTTGAAGATAGGAACAACATTTGCTCTTCTCCAGTCTTCTGGAATTCCTTCTTCACACCCTCCATCTCAGAAACGTCAACATAAGTCGCATGCTGGAAGCACTGCAGTACTGCCTCTGCCAAGCGGCAACAAGCTCTGCTGAAGCTAATCTGCTTAGGTGACAAACTGCACACTGCAGAGTTGTTGAAAGGTCTTAGAGACCAGACTGATCTGTGGCTCTCACCCCTGAACATACAACCAAGCATGGTCGTGTGTGACAATGAATGTAACCTGGTGGCAGCTCTGAAGCTTGGCACACATATCCTAGCAGGGCCCATGTGCTCAACTTAGTGGTTCAGCGGTTCCTCAAAATCTACGCAGATCTGCTTGAGCTACTTTGTGAATGTATGCCCAATTCCACAAGTCAGCTACTACTGCTGCTGCTCAGGCAGTGCTGCAGCAGCATTTGCATCTCCAAGCTCACCAACTGGTGTGTGATGTCACCACGCATAGGAGCTGAACATTACATATGTTGGCAAAGCTTTGTGAGCAGCAGAGGGCAGTAGTTGGCAGTATGGGATAGTCAAAGATCGTGAAGGGGTTACATTTCCCTACTATTCTCCCTATACAGCTAATCTAATATCTGTTTTTTTTTTCCTCAAATGGAATTTCATACTTGGATGGACCTCCAGTCTCTTCCCCACAGCTTCTCTCACTTACCCCCAATACAGTTCTGTCATCCAGGGGCTGTGCTGCGGACACTAACCATAACTACTGTCACTACCGTCCCCTGCTGACACCCGGAATCATCAATCAAGTGATATAGGGAGAGATAAGTGACTGCAGTGCCGCAGTTTCTATCACCACCGCCACACTATCATCGCCACCTCTTTTACTAAAATGAGACATCATCAGTAGGAATTTTTTAAATAAAGCAAGTGGTAAAAAAAATAAAATAAAAAAATAAAAAAATAATAAAGTGGTTAGAGCTTAAGATAGATATACATAAAAGCAGTTATCCAATATTTATTTATCGGAAAACCCCTTTAAAAAATCCAAGGATGATGAAGGGGGTCTGTTCACAGGAATAAATAGATATGTAAAACTTTTAGGAAACCATTTAAACGCTTTAGATTCAGTTTTTACATATTTAGGAGTTAAACATTTCATGTATTTCTTGTTATTTAAGAAATCTGCTTGTACAAGCAGCTGTTGTATTTCCCTTATTTTGGGATCATATAACATAGCCACTACACCAGTTTTCATTTTCCAGCTGAATTCTTTCATTAATGAATACTTGTTAAATTAACATCATTGCTTATTCTGGTCCATTAGTTAAGTCTTTTAAGCATTTTTGTAATTTGTACCTTGAAACCTTAGAAGTATTTTGCACACAATTGTGACATTCATATTATGTGCTAAGTACGGCTTTTACAGCTCACAAAGTAAGAAATGGATGGTCCACACTCATTAGTTGTATCTATTTATGAGATAGGGGTATTCTAAGTAAATGGAAACACATTCTGGTACCTGTTTAAAGAGAGACAGATTAAAAGCAGAAATCACTTAACGTAGACGAGTTTGCCACATACAGTGCAACTAGAGATCTTTTACATTTCCAATTCGCCAGTTTCGATAAATATTTCCGAAAACTTTCATTTACATCGAAGTACTGCAAAGGCTCCAATTGCCTGAAAACACATGAGCACCACTCTGAGGTGTCCTAGAGCTGTATCCAACCCTTTTCAAACTCTTTAAGGCTATGTATTGCTCAGGTGATAATTTCTTCATCTGAGCAATACAAAGGAAATCCTGAAAACATGATCTGTTGGTGGGCCTTGTTCTAAAGGACCAAAATGTCCAAGAAGGATGGGAGATTTTGCTAAATGAAATTCTCACTGCACAATCATTAACAATACCGAAAAGAAGGAAGAATTGGAAGCATTTAACGCGATGAAAACAGACCTTAAACACTTGCTAAAAAGGAAAAAAGAAATGTATATCAAATGGAAAGAGGGGGGCATATCTAAAGAAATATATAATACTATTTGCAGGGAATGCAGGGCAAGTGTTAGAAGAGCTAAAGCCAGTAATGAAGTGAGGCTTGCAAGGGAGACCAAAAGCAATAAAAAAATGGATTTTGGGCATATGTCAAAAGCAGAAGAAAAGTAAAAAATGCTGTAGGAATATTACAGGATAAAAAGGGTGAAGTGGTCAAAAATTATGTTGAGAAGGCCGAACTTTTAAATTCCTATTTTGCATCTGTGTTCTCTAAGAAATCAAATGTAACATCAACTGTTCTTCACTGTGCCATCGAAGGAATAAAAGAATTCACACTATCTATAAACAGAGCGATAGTGCAGGAACACTTAGCTTGTTTAAATAAATTTAAATCTCCTGGTCCAGATCAATTACATCTGAAAGATGAAAGAGTTAACAGAAGAAATTACAGAACCATTAGCCAGAATCTTTGAAAAATCGTGGAGAACAGGAGACATCCCAGAAGATTGGAGAAGGGCAAACGTTGTCCATATCTTCATAAAAAGGAAAGAAGATGGAGGCAGGAAATTACAGGCCAGTGAGCCTTACTTCTATACCAGGAAAGATCTTTGAACAAATTATCAAATAGCATATATGAAAGTACTTTGATAAGTATACAGTAACTAACCAGAGCCAGCATGGGTTTGTAGCAAACAAGTTATATCAAACTAATCTAATTTCATTGTAGGATGGAATCACTGACTGGATGGATCAGAGAAATGCAGCAGATATAGTATATCTTCACTTCAGCAAAGCATTTGATAAAGTGTCTTATACTATCCTTATTGAAAAAAATGACCTAGTATGGGACTGACAAGGCTATGGATAGGTGGATTCATAACTAGCTCAGTGGTCATACTCAAAGAGTGGTAATAAATGGTTGCATATACAATTCGAAGAGTGTTTCAAGGGGGTACCACAAGGCTCTGTCCTGACCCCAGTGTTGTTCAGCATTTTTATAAATGATCTAGATAAGGGAACTGAAGGTAAACTGTTTAAATTTGAAGATGATGCAAACCTTGGAGAGATAGCTAACATTAAAAAAACAGAGATTGGATTCAGAATGATATAGATAAGCTTGTACAATGGGTAGTGACCAATAGAATGGTATTTAAGGCTAAGTTTACATTAGCGTATCTGTGCGCAGCGTATGCCTGCATACAGATCTGCATGCGTTTTGCGTACCTATCTTTAACATTGTGTACGCAGGGACATGCATTTGCATCAGTTTGGGTGTGGATGCGTCCTCATGCGTCGTTTCGCCGTGCACGCCGAACGCAACATGTTGCATTTTATGATCCGTCAAGTATGTGCAGGCATGCAGATGAGGGCATCAAAACAACGGATTACGGTCTATGGGAACGCATTGGTACGTATGGATATGTGCATGGATGCATTTGATACGCATGCGTACTTCAGACTGAATGTCTAGACACTGATGATTCATCATCTCCCAAATCCCAGGTGTATTAAAGGGGGTGTGGACACAGGAAGTCCAGAACTCTCAAGACTGTGGATGGGATATTAAGACTCTGTATGTAAGTATAGAAGCTTTTAAAATGTCTGTCTGTCTCTCACTGCAGTCTGTACTTACGTTTTGCTTTCTCTTCCTTGTAAACATTGCCGTGCTGGCGTCCTGGATCCCTGTTCCAAATTTCTTCTGTTCTGGATTTCTCCTGTCCTGTGGTGTGGTACTGGCCCTCTCAGCTGCTTAATGTAAGTATGAGTGTCTGTACTTTTCAATTAATATGTTGCTCTACCCAGTCTCACAATCTTCGTCACTTATGTTTTTCTTTCTGTTCCTTGTAGACTGTGTCGTGTTGGTATCCTGGATTGAGGCCTGTTCCGAATTTCTACTGTCTTGGATTTCTCCAGTCCCGGATTTCTCCTGTCCGGTGGTGTGGTACTGGCCCTTTCAGCTGCCTAATGTAAGTATGAGTGTCTATACTTTTCAATTACTATGTTTCTCTGTCCAGTCTCACAGTCTTCGTCACTTATATTTTTCTTTCTGTTCCTTGTAGACTGTGCCTTGCTGGTGTCCTGTATTGAGGCCTGATCCGGATTTCTCCAGTACCGGATTTCTCCAGTCCCATAATAATCCAGTCCCGTATTTCTCCTGTTCCGGATTTCCCCTGTTCTGCTGTCCCGGTGTTGTGCTTCCATCTCAGGGTTGTGCTGTGGTCTCGGTGTTGTGCTGCTGTCATGGAGTTGTACAGCTGTCCTAGTGCTGTGCTGCTGCCCTGGTTCTGTGCTGCCTGACTGCTGTGCTGTTGGACTACTGCCTGTAATTTAGCCGTGCATTGTGTTTTTATTTTTTTTTTCTTTCTTTAGCTTCATTGTTGTTAGCTTGAGTTAAATTTTTCTTATCTCTGCTTGTCTAGTGTTTCACTTAACTGCTGCCTGCTATTCCAACTTGTCCTCTAGTGAAGACCAGAATTCTTCCCAGAGTGGACATGACAGTGATTATGTAATCACTTTTGATATACTGATTGGTATGTATTGACTGAAAATAGACATGTGGTAAATCATGTATTTTGTTAGCAGGAACCTTCCAGTGCGGAAGAGCAGGAGCAGCTCCTGGGGAGGAAAGACAGTGTGTAAGTAGTCTTTTCATTATCAGAGTTGTAATTGAATTTGGTTTCAGTTTTGCATCTTTAAAACTATATGACTTGTATTTTTTTTCTTTTTATTTTATCTATAGGTTCCACAACGTGAGGAAGGCAAACCCATGATTGACAATGACAAGCTCATTCCTCTTGTGCAAGAGCGAGTGCCGTTGTGAGACAACCGTGATCGTCACCATTCTGACTCAGGATTTATTCGACGACTCTGGGAAGAAGTGGCCAGATCGCTATTGGATTATTGGGACTATGCCACTCCACAAGACAGAAATGATTTTTGTAAGTATTTCAATCTGGTCTGATGCGTCTGTTTACCTGTAAATGTAGGTGCCTTTTTACAATTTATTTATTTTTTCTTCCACATTCACAGTGAAGAGAGTAAAAGTTCGCTGGCGTTCGATGAAGGATCGCTTCAACAAGGATATGAGAGAGGAGATTCGTGTTCGAAGTGGTGCTGCTCCAAAGGTCTCAAAATATAAATACCATCATATGCTGCCTTTTCTGAGGCTTGCGGTTGCTCATGAGTATCTTTTGTGTTGTGTTACTATTATCTAATGTATTTTATTTTTTTTTTACTAATGTTTGTAATTAATTTTCCACACAGAACCTTGATCGTCCTCAGATGGAGCGGCCCCTCATCGACCAGCCACCGAACAGTCCCAATCATCCACCAGCGATGGAGCAACCAGGCAGGCTTCACAGGATGGGGAACAGGCAGCCAGTCCATCAAGTTCTCCCCTCTCCCAGCCCTCTGCCACTGGTTTTGTTGGGTCTGCTCGCCAGCGGCAGAAGGCCTGGGAGAGGTCTGTCATGCCCGAGTTTGTTCACATAAGCTCGATCTTCCAGGATGGGATGAAAGTGCTTGGAGAAAGACTGGACAGTGGGTTCACTCATGTGAACACACTTTTCCAGGAAGTCCTCAGACGCCTTGGCTACCTGGAAGCCGACCTTCAGGGACTGGCGAGACATTTTTTTCCGCAATAGAGCGGGGTGTTTCGGAAAACCTGCTGCCTGACCTCCAGCTGTACGTAATGAAGGCCTGTCAGGCTGCTTACACTGAGGCCATGCAGCAGTCCCAACTGCAGTCAAGATATGACCAGCTGCCACACAGTTCTTTTCCTACACGGCAACAAGGGCCAGCACAGCACCAGCGGCAGAATACGCCAGCACCACAAGGACTTGGATACCAGCAACTGAACTATCCTCCAACACCACCGCTGGACATTAAGGCAGTTCCTACAGTTCCCAGCTACACCACGCAGCAGAGTGCAGCACCCCTCTAGCTTGCCGCACCCAACACGCAGCCGAGTGCAGCACCCCTGCAGCATGCAGCACCCACCAGGTGGCCGAGTGCAGCACCCCTGCAGCATGCAGCACCCACCACGCAGTCGAGTGCAGCACCCCTGCAGTATGCAGCACCCAACACGCAGCCAAGAGCAGCACCCCTGCAGCATGCAGAACTCACCACAGAGCTGAGTGCAGCACCCCTGCAGCATGCAGCACCCATTGCACCGCCAAGTGCAGCACCTCAGGAACTGGAAGCCAAAAAAGGGAACATGAAAAAAGGGGCCCACTCAGCACCCAAAACAAAATCCAGGGAAAAAAGGGAAAAGGAAATTTTGCAAACAAAAAAATACCCTCCACCTACACCCTCCCCTTCTAATGTGTCTCTGTTTCCCAATCTGTCTACACCTTCTCTTGAGTCTCTCCCTCCCAATGTGTCTATCCCTTCCAATTTGTATTCCACTCCTAATGTGTCTTCTTCCCCCAATCACCCAATCCTCCATTTTGTTGCCACTTCCCCTGTAACCACTTCCTCACCCACTCCTACCCAATTATCCCAGCCCAACACCCCCCAGGTCCACAATGTCACACCTTTGAACAGACCACGATCCTAAACACAATTTTTATTTATTGTTTTCAAATTAATGTTTGTTAAATTAAAAATTGTTTTTATTTTTTTAATAAAAAATCTTTTCACTGTGTTTATCTCTTTATTTGAAAACGCACACGTGTGTATTGTATAACGGGTGTTATAGTGGCGGTGTTATTATTAAAGTCAGCAAATAATACAGGTACATTTACAATCGGATTAAACCATTTCGTCTTGCCAAGCCACACGTCCAATATCCAAAACAAAATAAGCAGCAAAGTTATCCCTCATTTTTAGAACTTCCACTGTTGTCCTCAGAGGGCGATCTTGGTAATCCTGCAATGTGCTAGCAACTGGTTCCTCAAGTTCTAAGGGGTGTTGCTCTTTCACCAGGGTGTAATTGTGCAGAACAACACATGCTTTTACTACCTCATCAATTGTCTCAGTTTTTATATTAATGGCTGTTCCCAAAATGCACCATTTAGATGCCAGCAATCCAAAGGCACACTCCACAGTCCTTCGTACCCTTGTCAATCGTTAGCTGTAAATCCTTTTTGTGTGATTCAAGTCCAGACTCAAGTACGGTTTTATGAGGTTGGCACACATTTGAAACGCCTAATCCCCAACCACAACAAACGGCATTGGCGGTCCTTCAGTGTTCGGAAGAGGTCATGGCGTTGGAAAATTGAAATTATTCCCATACAATTGTTGGCCCATGTCAGAGTCTTTGAAAGTCTGAGAGTCATTTCCTCGTCCAAATGAGCCAACGTCCACGACGATAAATCGACAGTCAGCATCTGCAATCGCCATGAGAACAATCGAAAAGTGTTTTTTAAAATTGAAATACTCAGATCCACTTCCAGCAGGTTTCTGAATCCAAATGTGTTTGTCGTCCACA
This sequence comes from Dendrobates tinctorius, assembly GCF_039654945.1. Lineage (NCBI taxonomy): Eukaryota > Metazoa > Chordata > Amphibia > Anura > Dendrobatidae > Dendrobates > Dendrobates tinctorius. The sequence continues at coordinate 6,071,602 of NW_027361897.1, read as the reverse complement.
GCCCCCAAACAGTTTGGAAAATTACAAATGTCCTGGAATTTTGCAGCATTTTCCTGCCAGAGTTCATTTGTGGGTTGGGGGAGGAATTCTTCACGCAGAACGTCACATAAAGCATGGCAAGTGTCTGCAACTATCCCAGAAAGGTTGGACACACCAATCCGGAATTGAAAATGTTAAGATCTTAAGGTCTCTCCAGTAGCCAGGAATCTGCCAAACAGAAAATGGAAAAAAAAATCAGTACATGGCTTTTATAGCAATAATACTAATGACATGTATTTCTTTTTCAAAATTACGTACCTTAGGGTCACCAAGAGACGTTCCTCAGCAGAAATTTCTCGACGTAGTTGTGAGTCCTGCCTGGTGAGGGATCCTCGGACACGTAGCAGCAAGTCATTGAAGCTCTGTTTAGACATCCTTGTGTAGTCAAAAAACTTTTGCTGGTTTTCACGCAGTTCGGTGTACAACGAGTGGTAGGCTCCAAGGCTCTTTAGTACGTCAACAATTTGGTGTTGCCAATAGCGACGACGACGACATCTTCTCAGTCTTTCTCTTTTCTTCTTCACAAGCAACAGCAAAGGCAAAAGCCAATATCAATGCCAAATCCAGATTACGATAGAAGCTCTCCATGCCAAGATCCATCTTGAAGCTGTATACAGCAGCAAAAGACGAGGATTACATCTGTGCAGGGTCTATATATACAAACACTATGAGACACACCCATTATGTGTGGCTTGTTATACTGGAAAAGCATTGTCCACATACCCAAATTCCCCTGGAAATATTGAATGCAAGCACATAAACAACACAAACGCATTTGGAAAACGCATACAAACGCATGCACATGCAGAGGGTTTTTGGCGTCATGCATAAGCTGATACGGATAAAAAAACGCATCGTAAACATGCGTTTAAATGAGTTTTGGCATGCATTTGCGCATGCAGAAGAAATGCCTCACACACATACGCTATTGTGAACTTAGGCTAATAGGGAGAAATGCAAGATTCTTCATCTGGGCAAGAAAAAAGAAAATTACATCTACAGAGTGGGATAAATAGAATTAAGCAACAGTGTGTGAAAAAGACTTGGGTATACTAATAGATCACAGACTGCACATGAGTAAACAGTGTGATGCAAAAAGAAAACCAAGATAGCAACAAGAATAATGACCCCTAAAACTTCACTTTTAATCAATATTTAAAATCTGGACAATCCCAGTTCATAGGGACTATGGTAATATTTAAACAGACACCAGACAAAGAATAATAATAGATACTCCGGGCCACTATACTCGCCCTGATAGGCCCTAGCACGTCCCTTCCTAACCGCGGAGGTTGGCACCCTAATTGTAGACGATAGTGGCGCCCCCGCTCAACGTCGGTGACCCTAATACACCCTGAGAGACCCTAGTCCACGGCGAGGATACACAGAAAAACACAAACACACAATAAACACCCGAAAACCCCTGGTGGAGAGACTGTATAACGTCTCTAAGATATTTGACTTATCTCGTACTGGAATCATGGGCATATAAGCCCACCCTGAATAATATCTCGTAGTAAAAAATACTGATATATAGCAGTTTTTGATGACTTATCTCGTAATAAAAAAGGCTTATGCTGCAAAAAATGACAGACCAGATAAAGCCCCCCCCAAAAAAAAAAAAAAAAAAAAAAAGGAAATAGTTTATACAGTAGACCATAAAAAGTGCAGCCACAATAATGCACAATCCAAGCACTTCAGGTTAAATAACCACAAAAAATATCCACAAGATGGAGGTTAATGGCAGGAAAATAATGTACAAAACGCTTATTAAATCATGAATAGTGGACATAGTAGTCCTACATGTAAACAATGACGGCAAAAAAAAGAAGCATTCCCTGATTAACAGGTTGCCCTAATAGACAAAAAAGCACTTTGCCATTCATCAATCAATAAGTCTGTCAGCGTTATGAAATTGTTAATATTTATCAGCCATCAGAAGATATGAGGCCCAGCCCGACGTGTTTCCCCCTCCTAAATACTGAGGGTTCATCAGGGGCAAAGAAGAAAAGGGGATTCCATCACCCCGGCACTGAGCGCTGAAGGACGCCTACACAAAGTCTGAATCGTTACTATGGACAGCGTGTGACACGGTACCAACGATCGCCGTGGTCGTTTGTAAAATCGCTGATCGCTGATGCGTCGTTATGAAGATCGTCCAATATGACTGCTTACTAGCGATGCACAAACGATCTTGGCCAGGTCATATCGTTGTCGTAATCGCTGGTGCATCGCAACGTGTAACGGTACCCTTAATTGCACTGGCACTACAGCTGGCATCTCTCTTATCTGCATCCCTATCAAGTGAATATTTATGTATTATTTGCAATCAACTCTAATCAACTTCAGTGCTGTAGTTGTAAAATATACACTGTCTGTAGTATTTTTTCCAATGTTTTAGGACTCTTTCTCCCTATCTCCATTGCTGAGCTGTAAGCTGAGCTCTGCTGCCTTTTTACCTTTTCTCTATCCTGAATTACTCTTAATGGCTGCTGCATCCCTGATTCAACTTTTTTGCAGGCTATGGTAGACTCTTCTGATAGACTGCTTTATGACTTTCAATGTGTTACCTGCAAGGCATTGTGGGGAAGACTGCGCAGTCTACCCGGAGGTCATGTGAGCTTTCTTTGGCTGTTGCTGTATGTAAAATCATGGCACTAATTTTTGGGGGGAGATCCTTGCAAGTAGAATTACAAATTGTTTGAATTAGAATCGACGAGCAAATTTAAAAAAAAATTCATCACAAATTTTACTTGGATCAAATAGACTCGCTCTGTTCTTGATACCACATATTCTAAGGTTAAAAGCTTCATTACTTTTCAGGATATTATATAGCCCCCCTAACAATATCGCTACATCCCCATAAAAGACATACATAGAAATCACAGGGTCTCAAAGCAAAAGGCTAAAAGGTTTCCCAAAAAGAAATACATTAGTGTATACAATTCCTAAATAATGCCTTAGTTCACAAAAATAGTAGGTCAAATTTTCTGTATTTTTGTGAAATTTATATCTACAGGATGTCCCCAAATCTAAATTTTTCTACTATGTGACAGTGATTTTGAGAACTCTCATTGACATTAATGGCATGACTTTTTGTTGTGATATCCATAAAGTATTGTTTCTCCTTGCGGAGAATGACATGCTAAGCATGCAAAGATGAGGAGATTTAAAGCCCCAATGCTCCTTTAGGAATCATGCAAATTGTCCCTTTAACGAGCCTTGTTACATGACTTAGGACTTGGCTTTTATCCGAAGTCATGTAACAAGGCTCGTTAAAGGGTCGACATTGACTTTTAGGATTGCTACTTCCAATAGGTGGCACTAGAGTTCTAGTCCTCTTCCTCTCTAAAGAGACAATTTGCATTTTTTGTTGTGAAGAACACAGGTTTTATAGAAAAATACAACATCTACCACAAAGCACAAGGCCTATAAGAGCCCCCTTCTCCAATTACAACGGGACCATGCCACCTTGGACATTTATGATCAATCCACGATATAGAGAACCCTCGATTCCTACTAACTACACAATCATAATGGGAAGCTTGAATTGAGGGGCAGTCTAGCATGTAACCAGCCACTCCACTCAAAGACTATAGGGCAGATGACAACATCTAAATTTTAGAAAATTTCCTTTAACCTTACAGAGTTTAACCTTAAATAGAGTTGCAGGATCAATACTTGGATAGCCGGTACAGTCAAAACAAATTTGTGTCGAATTTTTAGGAATTTGCCTAAAATTGCTGCTGCTATGTTACGCATAGAGGTTTGCATCAGAGAGAAAATAAAGGTTGAGTTGAATTTCCTAAAACTTTGTGGTTTCACACAAATTTTAAACATTTTGAGAGTTGATTTGCAAAAAAAAAAAAACTTGCCCGGCACCATTTTGCACACTGCTGAGGCATCAGTGTGCAGGCAATCATTCTGTGTGGCTGCGCAGACCTCCCCATAATGTCCTGCAACTATGACATCTAATGAACTATAATACTGTTAGGAGTCTGATTTCTCCCTTCTCTATGGTGAAATCTAGATGCTTACATGCTGCAGTCTCCTGCGGTTCATCTGCAGTAAAGGAGATTGCAGAGGAGAGTGCTTTGCGGCAACTCTCTCCAGAGGCTAAGTCCTCTATTCCCTCCACTGAGCATGCTCATGGGACGAGCTCCCATTGGAGTTCGGGAGTCACATGCTCAGGTCCTGTGTCCAATCCTATTGGCTCCTTCTGGAGTTTGGGAGATCTCCGGAAGGTCCCGTTTGGTATAAAAAGCGCGCATGACTGTTCTGCTGCTGTATGTATGGTGACGGATGCTTGGACTGGTGGCTGACTTATTATGAAACCCCTTTCCTCGGATAATACGAATATGTGAGTGATTGGGCAGCCGCCAGTAGCAGCGCTTGCGCCAGCGTGCTCCAGCTATATCTGTCTCAGCAGCTAGCTTCCTGCATCGCGCCAGCGATATTGCGGAGTCTCTTCTTTGGCTTCGTTCACACAGCGCTGCGATTGCAGTTTTCCGAGCGTTCGCAGTTGCGATGCCACGCACCTCTTTTTCACGGTAGGTCTTTTTGGGAGTAGTCCTGACGTTTAAGGCTACTCCTGTGACTTTTTAATACCGTGTCTATATCGCTGTTGTTCTGTGAGTTAAACAGACACAGCGTTTTTGTGTGCTTTAAGTTTGCAGCTCTGTGTCCTCAACAGAGCTTGCTTTGGTGCTCTCTGGGTGCAGTTAACCCCGTGCACATTAACGCCACAGTGCTCTGCTTCTCTAGCAGCGGTCATATCACCTGCCGCACGGTGGACCCCGAGTGGCGAAGGCACTTTAATTATTATTTTTTTTTTTTAGTGCCTTCCGCCACTCCTAACAAATACCTTGTACAGTAGTGGTCAATACCTGGGCCATCACAGCACAGTTTGTACGGTAGAGTCAGTTTCTATATCCAAAGTCCCTGGGTAAATAAGTCCCTGTAGAATGTAAGCTCTTATGGCCAGTGGGGTCCTCTCTCTCTCCTGTAGAGTGTAAGCTTTTATGGTGAGCATGGTCCTCTCTCTCCTGTGGAGAGTAACCATTTATGGCAGTGTGAGGTGCACGCATCCCCTCAGCAAAGCATCCCAGCAGCTGAGCATCTAGACTAAGCAGTTAATCCATGGCAAGGAATTAATTTCCGTCTTCTCTCTTCACATAGGTATAGAACATAGAACTCTGCTTGCTGTCTATCAACTACTGCCTTGTTATACTGCAGCAACTTTAATGGTATAGAACATAGAACTCTGCCTGCTGAATTATTGCTATAATTCATCTATTGCATTGTACTCAATACTCACTGCTGTATATCCAGGTCTGGGGTTATTGTAGATATTATCTTGGGAAAGGTGTTATAGCTTAGAGATGAAGCCGGGACTAGTGTCTTTGATCATCTAAACACCCACTGGTGTGTTGGAGCAGCTGCTAACTTATCCCAATCCAGCTCCCACAATCCCTTTCTCCTGACCATTGTAAGGCAGTGCCCCCTGTTACAGCTAGGGGGTTCTGTATGTGCTCCTCAGGATATGCATGCAGGCGTTTCCTTGATTGTGATGGTGAAACAGTGACCGCCGTGATTGTAAATGGCTGGTATGTGTCGCAGAGGTCCTCTGGGCTGTAAACTCAAAAATGATGTTTTTGTGCTGGAACTTGTAGTTTATTTACCTATAAGGGGGGCTTATAAAGCTAGTCGGAGAGCTGGGTGGGATCGGCTAGCCACACATACATCGCCCACATATGGGGGTGGTTTCGGATATATAATGTGACTGAGGTCTGGTCACATGGTGGAGTGTGTGAAACTGAGTGGTCAGAGTGCAAAGTCCTGGAAGGCCTGTGTGTTGGAAGTTGCTAACTTCCTGAAGAGCACATGGTGAGGTCCTGGATCTGGAAGCCTGTGTGTTGGAAGTTGCTAACTTCCTGAAGAGCGAATGGGGAGGCCCTGGACCTGGAAGCCTGTGTGTTGAAAGTTGCTAAGTTGATGGACTTCCTGAATAGCACCCGGTAAGGCTAAATGTGAGCAGAGTCTGTCATGGCCCTGCATTGGGGGAGCTACTGACCTTCTGAGGGTCTGGACTGTCAGGAGTGCCCTGGTCACAAGGACGGTGATCCCAGCAAGGCAGCTTTCCCGGGAGAGAGAACTGACAAGGAGTTGGCGTCTGGAGCAGCAGCTACTGTAAGGTACCACCACAGACTGTTGGTGCTTGTTAGGTTCTATGAACATTAATCGTTTGGTGTGCGGTTGCCCACGGTCACTGGACAGAGAGGTCCAGCGTGTTAAGGGACTACAAGTTAAAGCCATATGTTGAAATATTATGGATGGTGGTAGGCCTGTGACGTGCAACAGGGCCTATTGTGTGGTTTATGCTGTGTAAAATAAACCTCATAGACTGTTTATGTGAGCAAAACGTGCCTGCATGTCTTCATCCTGTTGCCAAGCGACTGTCCCCTACATACGCAGTAAGCGTTGCACTACACCATATTGCGTGGCAAATAAATTTAGAAGCATTCTAAGTGGTGCACGCAGTGTGTGGTGCACGCATCCCTTTAGCAAAGCATCCCATTAGCTAAGCATCTAGAAGAAGGTGTTATTCCATGGCAGATAGTCAGGGCAGGAGTCAGGTAACCCACACTTTGCTCTCCCTTTTTAGCCATGTGCTTTATTTCTATCCTCCTGTGTTCCCTTGCCATCCACATTCACCGTTCCATCCCCCCTCCATCACGAGTCATACACATCAGCCCCTCTATACTTCCCTCTCCCATATGCAGCTCCCATGCACTTCTCACCTTCCTGAAAAACCTCAGCTCATCTTGCCCAAATACATAGCACAAAAAAAACTTCTGACAATTCCAATAACTACTTGCTCTTTATCTTCCTACTCCTACTGATTTCGGGGGACATCTCCACCAACCCTGGTACAGCATCCCTCAACCCCTACCTTACCTCACATCAAAATCTTACTAACCTTATTAATATTAGTTGAACTCCCTCATCTCCTTCTTTTAAATATGCCCTCTGGAATCCATGGTCTGTATGTAACAAACTTCCTTTCCTGCACAATTACTTTCTGAACAACTCTGTTAATCTGTTGGCCTGCACTAAAACCTGGATTCAGGATTCTGAAACTGTCACCCCTGCTGCCATTTCCCATGATGGCTTACAATTCTTCCATTCCCCATGACCCACAAACAGACTTGGTGGTGGAGTCAGTACACTCCTGTCCCCACAATGCACTTTCCAGGTCATCCCCCCCAGTTCCATCACTCTCATTCCCTTCTTTTGAGGTCCACACAAATCAGGCTCTTATGTCCATTCTCCCTCAGAGTAGTGGTCATACACCGGCCCATAGGCTCACCCACCCACTTCCTTGACCATTTCTCTGCTTGGCTGCCGCACTTGATGTCCTCAGAACTCCCAGCCCTTTGCCTGGGAGACTTCAACATCCCTATTAACAGCCCCAATTCCACATCTGCATCCCATATTCTATCACTAACCACTTCTCTCAGCCTCTCACAACTCTCAACCTCTCAAACACAAAAAGACGGTAACACCCTTGACCTGATCTTTGTCCGGCTCTGTTCAAACTCCTACCTTGATAACTCACTGCTTCCCCTCTCTGACCACAACATTCTCTCTTTTATGCTCACAAATCCTCTCCCACCCCAGCACACTCCTACCTACCACACATTCAGAAATCTACAAACCATTAACCCTCATACACTTTCAGACCCCCTACACTCATCACTGCCCCCAATCTCTTCTTTTTCCTGTCCTGATCTGGCTGTACACCACTACAATAACACTCTCAGAAACACCCTTGACCACGTAGATCCCTTCACCCTTAGAACTTCCAAGCACAGAGTAAAACATCCCTGGCTCACATCGCAAACTCGATTTCTCCAGCGATGTTCAAGGAGTGCTGAACGCTTATGGAGGAACACTTGCACACCAGAAGACTTCATCCACTTCAAATTTATGTTAAGAACCTATAACTTTGACCTTCACCTCGCCAAACAGACCTACTTCACCACCCTGATCTCCTCATTATCCAACAACTCCAAAAAACTTTTTGACACCTTTCACTTCCTCCTCAGGCTGAAAGCACAAGTCCCTATTACAGACATTTGTGCTGATGACCTGGTCTCCCACTTTATAGAGAAAATAGATAATATCAGTCAGGCAATCCTCTCCCAGAAACCAGGTGACACGACTCCCATCCCTCCCTGCGTTTCCCCTGGCTCACTCTCCACATTTGATCCCGTCAAAGAAGAAGTCTCCAGGCTCCTCTATTCTTCTCGTCCAACTACACGCATTACTGACCCCATTCCCTCACATCTCCTCCAGTCTCTCTCTCCAGTCTTTACAACTCACCAAACTACAATTTTTGATCTCTCCGTCTCATTGGTCATTTTCCGCTCCTCCTTCAAACACTATCATTACTCCATTATTAAAGAAACTGGCTTTCTAGACATTCTGCACAAACAACTACAGTACAGACCAGTCTCCAATCTCCCCTTCATCTCTAAACTCTTGGAGCACCTGCCCTACTCACTCCCTCCTAGACCCTTCACAGTCTGGCTTCCACCCCCTACATTTAACAGAAACTGCACTTAAAGTGACCAATGACCTTCTGACAGCAAAATGTAATGGTGACCACTCTCTTCTCATTCTTCTCGACCTTTTGACACTGTTGACCACCTTCTCCTACTCTCTAGGCTCCAGTCACTAGGCATTAAGGACACTGCTCTCTCCCAGTTCTCTTCCTATCTTTCTGACAGCTCCTTCAGTGTTTTGTTCACTGGCTCCACTTCAACTACTCTTCCTCTCACTGTTGGGGTACCTCAGGGCTCAGTTCTTGACCCCCTTCTCTCTCTACATGGCCCCAATTAGACAGACCATCAGCAGCTTTGGTTTTCAGTATCATCTTTATGCTGATGACACAAACTATACACATCATCCCCAGACCTTACCACCGCTGTACTATAGAATGCCAGTGACTGTCTGTCCTCAGTCTCCAACATCATGTCCGCTCTCTATCTGAAACTCAACCTTTCCAAAACTAAAGCTTGACTAAAGGCAGGTTGCTCAATAATCACCAATCAGGAACTAAGGGAGGTAACCAACAAGAAACTCAGGGAGGATACATCAGCAACAACATAGCTTCATGTATTTGGATAAACACAGAACTGTCCAGTGAGCTGAATAGCTCAGAAGGAAGAGCTGCCGACTGGGGTAACATTTCTCCTTGTGGAGAAACAAGACAAGGAGAAATGTTACACCTTTGATCCTGGTCAGATGCCTCTCACACAGCCAAACGAGATCTCACACTTTGCACTGACGAGGGGCAGTATTCCGAAACACAGTGTCTGCAAATTGAGATTCCGGTTTTGGCTTTTATCCTAAGTCATATGACAAGATTGTAGGCTGGCTGTCTCATTTGTTATTATTGCACCTGTGCAGTTGCCATTTTACTTGGGTCCGCTGCACCCTGTTATAGTGCAGATGCATTTAGGCCTGTCTGTTTTTTCCTGAATGTTTTGGAGAATTTTTTCCTCTTTCTGTGGTTTTTATGTTAGAGTAGGACTGGCAAGTGTAAGGAACTTTGACGCAGTTTGCCAGCTTCCGTATTAAGGCCTTAATATCAACCAATATGACAAGATTTGTTAAAGGGTTGATATTGACTGGAACAATTCAGCAGGAGATCAACTCCTGTATTTTTTATAGGATTACCACAAGACTCTTTTAGGAACATGCAGAACAATGTAATTAGGATTATCTCTACTTTACATTTTCGTTTTTGTTCATTTTTGAGTTGCCATAAGAAAATAATATTTAGATCCAGGTCTACAGCCCATAATTCTGAGACAAAGACATCTGCTGTATTCACTGTAAACTGCAAAATGATGATAATTATAATCAAAATATGTATAAATTTCTTCAGATTAAAACAAAAATAGAAGCCCCAAATTTTTTTACGGACAGGGTAAAAAAATTGCCCTATATTTACAGACTGTCCTGGAATTTCTGGAGAGTTCGCTACCCCACCAACATATCCTTCAAGCCCTTATACATACTGTATAATGCACTGCAAAGGATATAACAATACCTCTCACCTCTTCCTTCGCTTCTAATCTGATGACTACCAAAGGACATTTAATGCAAAAGCAGAGGATGATAAATTACCTGTCAGCGAGCAGACAAGTTTTCCTTTGCAATAGGAAAGACTCGAGCACCCATAAACAAAAAATAGTTGCACGCGAGGAAAATGCAGTGCAAAATTTGGAGAGACAATTCCCAGATGTGAACTGAATTGCTTGTACTTTGTAAATGAAGAACATAATTAACATTAAATTAAGGTAATACAAATGAACACAACACAAAGCTTGACAACACGAGTGTTTGGGGAGACAGCCGAGATGTGATTCATATTTTTAATTTACTGTACAAATAAACTGGCAATCCAGGCACATAGGACTTCAAAGTCGAGGAAAAGGGTTTTTTTGTTGTTGTTTTTTCACATTGTTGTTTTGCTGTGCTTAAATACACAATGACTATTAAACTCAACTGTCCATATAATAGGACATCCACTACATGAGTGAATTCCGAGAGGCAGCTTGCTGTAACCATAAATTGTTTAATGCTGTCTGCTGGTACACAACCTTGGGGATACATCAAAGGCAATACTTTTATGTAAATACCCTTTCATCAGAGATTTAAGGGCAACTGTTGACATTGCACCCTCCAGCATCTGACAAGTGCTTATCTTGTGTGAACCAAACCAGTGATATTTGGGTATTAGAAGAACAGCCAGCTCTGAGGCTAAACGTTCTAATGTGTTGCATGAAATGACGTATTTCATGCCAGGCTTGCTGAAGGGCCTGGGAATTGTCCTGTGACTTTTTGATGATCTAATCAAGGCCTTGAGGCTTACGTTATTATTTTACAATTCCTTGCATGATCTTAGGACAGTTTAGCTGGTTCAGGACAAACAAATTGAATTTAGATACCATCTAAGGCTGACTTTCTAAAAAGATGTACATAAGAGCCCTAAGGTCCAACACTTATAAAAGGGAATATGTACATAGGAGTTACTGGATATATTTGAAAAAAGGAAAGATCCCAGAGGGCTAACATTTCCCTGATTTTCACGTCTGTAATTTTATTGAATAGACAGAAGACTATGAACTGCTGGATGTGACTACTTGCAAAAAGCATAAGACTGCATTTACAGAGGTGAGTGCTTTGATCATTCTTAGAAACTTATAATTAGGAATGAGAGAGTATACTCGTTAGGATTTGGTACTCGGCGAGTAGTGAAGTACTCGTGGTACTCGAATCCTAGAGAATAAATTTCACTACTCGCCTCGCAATATTCGGATCTCCCGCCGAGCATGTGTCAGCCAATCACAGTAAATTAACCGCCTTCTTTGTTGTGGCATTACTGTGATTGGCTGGCAGTGCAGCGTCGTGTGTGTGTGTACTGGGGTCTGTGCGGGGTCTGCCAGGCTGATCAGGGGTCTGTGCCGGGCTTGATAGGGGGTCTGTGCGGGCTCTGCCGGGCTGATCGGGGGTCTGCACACAGACCCCCGATCAGCCCAGCAGAGCCCGCACAGACCTCCGATCAGCTCAGCAGAGCCCACACAGACCTCCGATCAGCCCAGCAGAGCCCGCACAGACCCCCGATCAGCCCAGCAGAGCCCGCACAGACCTCCGATCAGCTCAGCAGAGCCCGTACAGACCCCCAATCAGCCCAGTAGAGTCCGCACACACACAGCTCCACAGACCCCCGCACACAGTCTCCGCCATTTCTCGCATTTCCCATAGACATACATTGGACTCGTCACGAGTACCCGAGTATTAGGAGCTACTCGTAATGAGTACAGCAAGTCTGAGTATTTCACTACTCGCTCATCCCTACTTAATAATCCAAGATGTGATAAAGGCTGTTTCCTGCCAAGTTCCTTTTCTTATCCTTTCTCGAGTCCTTCCATATGCCTACTTGGTGCTTCTTCTCTGTACGGCTCTGGGGTTGGGCTCTGGACAAAATCAGTCTCCTTCCTCTTCTGGTAGCTGCCACTATAGCCCTTTTTTACTTACTTTTAGAAGTAGTTTTAGGTACATTGCCATAGTACAGTAAGAGGCTGGGTTGCTTTACTGACAGAAAGCTATTTTTATTGGCTTCTTTCTAGTGAACAGAGGATAAATATGCATAAATCTGACCATGGTTGGTCAGGAAACAGACTATTGTTCATAGGGTCCTTTAATGTTGACTTTTGAGTTGATGTTTGTTGTAACTTATTGTCTGTTATCTTGGATGACAGGGTTGCAGAGTAATTGAGCAATAGATGTTTGTTAATATGTTGAGCACACATTGTACCAGGAAAGTTGGTTTATTGACAAGCAAAACAGAAAAGGACAAACTATGCAAATTGATTAAATACTCAAACAATGAGCGTTAAACTCATCCCACCTCCCCCCTGAGCTGTGCATGATGGTCTGAGCCACAGAAGTGGGTATAAAAAGGGATTTTCTATCTTTCTGAAAGAATCAGAGACTCCTTACAAAACCACAGCCAGTAACACTCAACAGGACAGCAGCCACAATATTATGGCTCTACAGGATGCCAGCTTAGGAGACCACAGCCCCAGCTGAAATAATGCAGATCTGCTCCACTGACCATCACTGAACCCACAGATACGCTTGGATAAGCCAGATTGTGACCATCTGGTCACCTTGCTATAAGTCTCAATGGACTATCAGCTTCCTAAGCTTGTCGTTACTGCCTCTCTGTGGGTGTCACAGGCGGGGGTAGTTGGCCCTGGAAGCCTCAGAGCTGCAGCTGCTCTAATCCTGGCTAGTCAGCAGAAGGGTGACACTTTGTAATTTTGCATCATCTTGGGTATTTTGCTGGGACTTTTCTATATGTAAGGCTAGTTTCACACTAGCGCTTGGAGGCGCAGTGCACACTCGTGCGTGAAGCTCTGCCCCCTGCCGCGCCTCCTCCGATCAGCTCCGCCTATGGGTGCATGACGTTGCATGTGACCTTCGTACCCGATATTTAGCATTGGGTACGCAGGCTGTGCGCAGGTATGGTTTTGCCAATGCATGCGTCCTTTTGACACTGCGCCGACCAGTGCCAAACACACCATGTTGCATTTTGGTGCGCCTGGTGCAGCGTCAAAAGGACGCATGCACCGGCAAAAGCATACCTGCGCACGGCCTGCGTACCCAATGCTAAATATAGGGTACGAAGGTCACATGCAACGTCATGCGCCCATAGGCGGAGCTGATCGGAGGAGGCGCGGCAGGGGGCAGAGCTTCACGCCGAGCGTGTGCTGCACCTCCAAACGCTAGTGTGAAACCAGCCTTATTGTGGTTCAATAAAGTATTGCCATACTGTTTTACCCTCGCCCTTTGTACTCTGAGTAGTACGAAAACCACTGTAAAAAGGAGAATGGGCTTTCAGTGGGATGAGCCCTAGTCTATGCAGCCTTGGGCCAGCGGACTAGAGCACCCACTGACCCCCGGTGTCTCCACATAAAGTCATGGCTATATTGTGCTGTCACAACATATGTTGCAACCTTAAGACACACATTCTAGGCGGGGCTTCCCTTTGTGATTAGATCCAATACGTCCCAGTGGGGTTTCAGCATGCAGCGGGGGTAAGAAGAGGCAGTAAGGATAGCACAGGGAAAGTAAGCAGCATAAGATAGGATTGAAGAATAAATTCACTGCAAATTTTTAAAAAATCTGTGAAATTTGACAAATTTGAAACTTGTCAGATGCGCTCATTTCTAGTCCTAATTCTACAGCACATCGTTTTTAGCAGCTTTTAAATAGAAACATTACATAGATTTAAAAAAGTTAAACAATATATTTTTAGGACACACTTTAACTTAAAGGGGTTACCTAGCATTTAAAAAAAAATCATTGCTTCTCCTTAAGAGCTCCAGTGACCTTCACATAGAAGATTTTATTTTGTTCATTATTTTTCCTAAATGCAAAGTTAAGCAACTTTCTAAATAGCCTTCAACAAAATGTTTTTTTTTACAATTTTTCTGTGTAAGAATCTCTGCAAGTCCTTTATCTAACCTAGTGCTCTTCAAAAATGTTGTAAATTTGTCAGAGCTCCTGCTCTTAGTAGCTCTTTTTGTCTCCCTTGTGCAGACAGCAGAAAGGGGAAAGGCGATTGTAAACAAATCTCTACAGAATGCAGAGACGAGCAATATCTACAGTGTCATGGAAAGCAGAAGAAACAGGCTGTAGTAAAGGTAGAAAGCAAATGATGAGAAAGTAAGTACAGGATAGAAGCTGTGCTGATATAGGAGTTAATGAGGACGGTAGTACCCTGAATACACACAGACCTCATTACCAACCTATATTACTGGGAGAGACAATCCCACAAGAGAAAAATCTGATCTTTGGATCAGACTGGAATCTGCATATCAAGGGGTCCGACACTGAATAAAAAAAAAAATGAAGATCGCTTACTGAATTTAATGAACTAAAAATAATCAGAATGTCAGCTAGAAAGTGTATAGGACCTGTGATGTCTTGGTTCCATACACTGTAAACTTCCAATGGCCACATGAACAGTTATCAGCTAATTGATGGGGATGCCGGGTGTTGGACCATTAGTGATCTGATATTCATGTTCTATCCTAAGAGCCCAGTCAAACGGCGGTATGAATGGGACCGAGATTGGTCCGCAGCGCATGGACCGGCCGGCAGCTCTCCCGACCTGAGCATGACCGCTTCATGCATTTCTATGAAGCTGTCACTTTTGTGTCGGGAGAGCCGCCAGCCAGTCCACGCACTGAGCTCCGATTTCGGTCCGATTTATATGGCCGTCTGATTTCGCCCTAAGATAAATATAAAATTAGTAAAGTAACTATTTATATGGTAAAAGGAGCTTTTACATTAACAATTTTCGTACAAATCCAATACTGGAGAACTATTTTATTAGATGATGAATTGGCAGAAATTTCCAACTACTGGATCTAGTTTAATGGAGTCTTGCTGTGTTAGCATCTACGCATATATTTACCCATTATTTAACGAGATTCCTCTAAAGCTCATTCCAACACAAAGTGCACAAAAAGGCATTAAGCGCTGCATACAGTGTAATGTTCAGTGATTAACCGGTCCTTGTGGGGCGGAAATCTTCGCTTTCAAACTTCTAAATGTGCTGTGGTCAAAAAACGATATCCATAGGAAAACAATGCGGAATGTGATTTACCATCTGCTGGAAACAATATTCAGCGTGGTATATGTACTATAAAACGCACAGATACACGTGATATCAAAATATATATCACACTCAAAGGGAAAGAATTGCTGCATGATAAACTTCCCAATCACTTCAGTGAGAAATAACTATTATAATGTAATTTATTTCTTAAGATTCGTATTATTCTGAGCAGCTTTAAATAGGAGAGAGAGATTTGTTTCAGAAGTTTAAATAGAGCAAAGCTCGGCATTTTATTCTGCTCCACGTGCTTTGCCAACGCAACAGAAGTGTAATTTAGGTTTGGATATTATGGAAGTCTCTGTGCTGTAAAACAGCGGGGTACTCAGTGCCTCATTAATAAAGAATAAACTTGGAATCTATTTACAATACACTTTTTAGTTATTTACACTCGGTTGTATCTATGTAATATACTATTACAATAGTCTGCAGAAGAGGAGGAAGGCAAAATACCCATGTAATGGAGATTAGGGTAAATTGTAGGACAGAAAACTCTGTACTTTTATTATCTAAATGCAAACTATGCTCTTTTCTTTTTATAGAGTGTTCTGAATTAAACAGTTTGCAAACTGCGCTATATTAAATCGCAGGGTAATTAAGGTTTTTTATCATGGGAGACAATCATTAGAAAATCCAAGACTAATAAGAAAGGGGACTAGAACTACCAACATGCCATGTTGTTGAGTAAATTAAAGATATTGTCCACAAATCTTTACATTGGCAGGACCTTAATAATAATAATGTCTGATTGGCGACGGTGCGACACACGGTCAACTGTTTTTGGTGTCGGAACTGACCACAGCTCCGTCTACTGTATAGTGGCCGTGGCTGGGTACTACACATCCAGCCTTCTATTCTAATCGGTTAGGGGAAGATGTACAGTACCTGGCAGAGGGCACTACGCAGTAGATGGAGCTGCACTGTACAGCTCTGTATCTGGCCATTTCCGGCCAACGCCGCCACCAAGAACAGCTGATTGGCAGGGATGTCACACCCCCACCGATCAGACATTGATGACCTGTCCTAGGGATAGGCCATCAATTTTAAAAGTAGTGGTCGTGGACAACCTCCTTAATGAACATTCTCAGCACATAATAATAATAATAATAATAATAATAATAATAATATTTATTTATATAGCGCCAACATATTCCGCAGCGCTTTACAGTTTAACAGTTTCAAAACACAAGCCATAAGTAACAAGGTTAACAATAAAATAATTAAAGCAAAATAAGACGAAATAAGATGACCCTGCTCGTGAGAGCTTACAATCTACAATGAGGTGAGGGAGATACAAAGTACAGGTGTGTATTTACAATTGTATATTTACAATGAAGGTCCAGCCATCTTGAGGGAGTGAGGGATGGATGGAGATAGTGAATGGGCTACACACGCACACTTACACAGAGAATGACTTTGATTAGTGAACGTGATAGGCCGCTCTGAACAAATGTGTTTTGAGGGAGCGCCTAAAACTATGCAAATTGTGGTTAGTCCTAATTTCTTGGGGTAGAGCATTCCAGAGGATAGGAGCAGCACGGGAGAAGTCTTGGAGTCGGGAGTGGGAGGTACGGATTAGTGCAGAGGTTAGTCAAAAGTCGTTTGCAGAGCGCAGCTAGGCTAGGCTGATAGAAATGAGGGAGGAGATGTAGGGGGGTGCCGCACTGTGGAGAGCTTTGTAGGTGAGAACAAGTACTTTTAATTGGATCCTATAATGAATAAGCAGCCAGTGTAATGACTGACGAAGAGAGGACATGTCCGAGTACCGATTAGCCAGATGGAAAACCCTGGCTGCTGCATTAAGTATGGACTGGAGAGGGGATAGTCGAGTGCCGGGGAGGCCAATTAATAGAGCGTTGCAGTAATCCAAGCGGGAGTGGATCAATGGTATAGTGAGGGTTTTTGTTGTTTCCATGGTGAGAAAAGGGCGGATTCTAGAGATGTTCTTTAGGTGTAAGCGGCAAGAGTGGGCAAGAGATTGTATATGGGATGTGAAGGAGAGATTAGTGTCAAACATAACGCCTAGACTGCCCGCCTGCTGCTGGGGTGTTATTGTGGTACCACCCACGGAGAGGGAAATGTCAGATTTAGGGAGGCTAGTAGACGGCGGGAGCAGAAGAAGTTCAGTTTTGGAGAGGTTGAGTTTCAGATAGAGAGAGGACATGATATTGGAGACTGCGGACAGACAGTCACTGGCGTTCTGTAGTACAGAGGGGGTAAGGTCGGGGAATGACGTGTATAGTTGTGTGTCATCAGCATAAAGATGGTACTGAAAGCCAATCTGCTGATGGTCTGTCCAATTGGGGCTGTGTAGAGAGAGAAGAGAAGGGGGCCAAGGACTGAGCCCTGAGGTACCCCGACAGCAAGAGGAAGAGGAGATGAAGTGGAGCCAGAGAGCAAAACACTGAAGAAGCGGTCAGAGAGATAGGAAGAGAACAAGAATAAGTGCCATTATACATGTATATGGATAGATGATTTTTTTTTTGGTCTGAAATTTAAAATTTATAACACAGAGATAAATTTTATAGAGATATATTAATTGCTTCAAGGCAAATCAAATTCACTTCACATTTCCACCAAAAAAAAAAAACCAGATTTGCCACAATCCAACATTTTTTGCTACTCGATTCACACAAACCCAGACGGCCAGCCATCATTTTGTTGAAAAATTGGTTAACATTTAAAAAAAAACACACCTATTAGTTACCCAGCCCTCACGTCTTCTTTGGTCTGGTCACTGGTGAGATCTCCACTCGTCCATCTTCAGCATTCAGCATCTTTGGTGTCTCCTGTGACTAAGCTACAAAGTCATAGCATTATGGCCTAGTCTGTGCCGGAGACACCAAAGATGCAGAGTGCCTAAAGACACTGGCCCAATGAAGACCCTACAGGTGACTGGACCTAAGAAGACAACTGGACCAGATAAGGGATGTGTGGAAGGACAGATCAGCGCCAGGGATCAGCAAATCTTGTAGACCAGAATAATCAGGTAATATGGCATGTTTGGAAGCAAGCAATGAAATGTACACTGCATAGGTTAGACATTAGAATAGATTGGTGGGGGTTAAACAGATGACCCTAGTAACTCTGCTCGACCAGAGAATATGAGCGGTTCACCGGCATGCTCTACTATTGCTCCACTTAAACTCCTCCTCGTAAGTGGCCAGACTATTCATTTTTAGTAATCAAGGTGTTTCCACTGGTTGCTACAGCGATTCAACAGTTAATGTGGAAAAATCATGACATGCTCAAATTTGGAGACACCCCCTCAAATCTTGCAAAGAATATATTCTGTGCCTTAAGTCTAACTTAAAAAAGGAACTACAGTCGTCAAGTATGGCTGAAGGATATAAAACACATTGTCCTCCGATTCTTCATTGTCTTTGGGCCTTTTTTCTCAAGTAAAACTAGTTCTAGTAGTAACTTTCTTAAGTTAACGTTAATTGGTTTGCGGTGAAGTTTTCATTATCCAGATATTTTAACCCAATTCATCATTGTAACTTTTCAAAATGCCGCAACATTTTTTTTATACACAGTTGGACTCCAGTAACTTACAGGAATCCAAAATCTGTCTAGTCAAAGACTAACATACAATGTTTTAAAGGATTGTTCAACTTTTTGCTCGAAAAAAGGTAAAAACAAGACAAAGGAGCATCTTTGCTTTTGTGCAAAATTCAATCTGCATGAGCCATTTTGAATCATTTGATTTAACGGCAAATAGTACAAAAAAGAAAAATGTGTAAAAAAAAAAAACAAAAAACCCCGCTAATGATGAATTTGGGGCCATGTGTTACGCTCTCTTAGCTTTTTCATATCTGTAGCAAAGTCTGGTAAAGTTCAGGCCAGAGGCTGGTAAAAGTATCTGCTCCTATTCATCATTATACAAACTGCATAACACATTGCATTTAATCAATTCACGGATGGCAGTCAACTCAATGAAACTGCTGTTGTGCCATTAATCACCTATCCTTACCGCATCAGATGTGCCGTCTAATTCATCTCACCTCCATGACATCCGTTTTTGCTCACTTGAGAATTATATTGTTATAAAAAAGTAACATTTAGGAAACAGGATTCAACAGGATAATTTGTTCCGATCATCACAAGACCGTTTTACAACATTTCTTCATATTAACTGTTAAGCTGCTCATAACACTGTGGCTACACAGAATTTTTGCAGCAGTGCACCGAAATGCATTTAATCACATGAGAGTGGTATAGATGTAGTTTTCATGACAAAATATTAAGACATCATGGAGGGTTAAAAATGCTGTATAGTTGGTTTTGGATTTTTTTTTTAAATTATTGCTGAAATTTCTTCTCAAAAGTTTTTTTCATTTTGCCTACTGCTAAAATATGTGTAAGTGTTACACACCTGATGCTGGTCTGGGCTCTGCTCCATCTTGCCCGGTCCGTTGAACTTTTCGGTGTTCCACGTCATGCTTTGCAGGTGGCCTGGCAGCTCCCATGTGAAGAATGGCCTGGGCCTATTTAAGGGCTTCTAAGAAACCCCCCGGGACTTGTTATTGAATCTGAGACAATACTTGAAGTTTGTGTGTGCACAGTAACCTGACTGCCGGCTGCAAGTCATCTCCTGTATGCCATCAGCTTCTAGTGCCTCTTCCTACTAGTCTATGGCTTCTAGTGACTTTAGAGTTCTGTTGGCTACCTGTCACCCGGTCTATTGGCCGTCTTCCTGTGGTTTTTAGGACGACTTCTGGGCTGTGTGTGACTTCCTTGGTTTCTGACTTTCTGGTTACTCTGGAGTGTTATCTGTTAAATGCCTACGGTTTCCTTCCCTCGATCTGCTTGCCTGCAGTTTTCTGACATCCTCTGCTTGACTGCAGTTTCCTGACATCCTCCGCCTGCCTGCAGCTTCCTGCACTCCACCTGATTGCCTGCAGTTTCCTGACATCCCTCTCCTGCCTGTGGTTTCCATCATTCCACCTGTCTACCTGCGGTTTTATAATAAATAATAATCTTTATTTATATAGCGCCAACATATTTCGCAGCGTTTTACGGTTTAACAGTTCCAAACATAAGTCATAAGTAACAACGTTAACAACACAATAATGAAAGCAAAATAAGACGACCCTGCTCATGAGAGCTTAAAATCTGCAATGAGGTGGGGGAGATACAGAGTACAGGTGTGTATTTACAATCATGTATTTACAATGATGGTCCAGCCATCTTGAGGGAGTGAGGGATGGATGGAGATAGTGAATGGGCTACACATGCACACTTACACATAGAATGACTGGATTGTATATGGGATGTGAAGGAGAGATTGGTGTCAAACATAACACCCAGACAGCGCGCCTGCTGCCGGGGTGTTATTGTAGTGCCACCAACGGAGAGGGAAATGTCCGATTTAGGGAGGTTAGTAGACGGTGGGAGCAGAAGAAGTTCAGTTTTGGAGAGGTTGAGTTTCAGATAGAGAGCGGACATGATGCTGGAGACAGCGGACAGTCACTGGCGTTCTTTAGTACAGCGGGGGTAAGGTCGGGGAATGACGTATATGGTTGTGTGTCATCAGCATAAAGATGGTACTGAAAGCCAAATCTGCTGATGGTCTGTCCAATTGGGGCCGTGTAGAGAGAGAAGAGAGGTTTTCAGTCCTGCTGTTCACCAACCTGCTGCACCGACGCCTGGGGTCAGTGTGACCACCTGGACCTTGGACTTAGACGATACACCTCACCATGTGAGCCCCTTCAACTTCTTTTACCAGTAAGAAGTTACCTAGATCTCCTCAGTTCCTCCAGCATCAATCCAACTGTTTGTGAACAGGTGTGTAATCAATCTAGATTGAGTGAAATACAATCTAGTGAATAATTTATTGTTAAGAAATATTTAAACACTAGCTGAAGAACGCGGCACTGCCCGGGCATAGTAACTAACTGTGGTTAGTTATAACAAATTATAGTTATCCTCCATCCCATAGTCTCGTGCCCATATACCCATCATACATATCCGTCATCCCATAGTCCCATGCCCATATACCCGTCATACATATCCTCCATCCCATAGTCCAGTGCCCATATACCCATCACACATCCTCCATCCCATAGTCCCGTACCCATATACCCATTATGACATCATCACCATGGCAACCATTATGACATAACCATTACCATTGCAACCTATTAAGACATCATCGTCACCATGGCAACCATTGTGACAGCATCTTCGCCATTGCAACCTATTATGACATTAGTGTCACCATGGCAACCATTATGACATCATAATGAGGGGCGGGGCTTGCAACCTATGGTTACATCAGCGTCGCCATGGCAACCATTATGACATCATAATGAGTGGCGGGACTTGATACACACACTTTTTCCCTATTATGTAGATAGGGGCACAATTGTTTGGTGAATTGGAACGCGCGGGGTTAAAATTTCGCCTCACAACATAGCCTATGACGCTCTCGGGATCCAGACGTGTGACTGTGCCAAGTTTTGTGGCTGTAGCTGCAACGGTGCGGATGCCAATCCCGGACAAACACACACACACACACACACACACACACACACACACATATACACACATACATACACACCCACATTGAGCTTTATATATTAGATTTTGACACAAAAAATAATTTCTGTATACAAGTTGCAGTAGTGATACCAAAAGGGTTATCCCACAAACATTTGCTTAGCAGTTCATTCCAAAAGTTAGTGTGAATACCCTTTTTTGCACTCTAATCCATCTGATGCAGAAAAAATAAATTTTGCAAATTTTAAGTAATATACAACCACCTCAATTCTTTGCAGCACAGACTTTACTAATAAGAATGATACTTTACATCACTCTGGTTCCTGCTTTATCAAAGATTGGGTGACATCTCCGCTTTGAAGAATGGAGTTTGGTTATGGACCAATTTTATTAATTTCCACCATAAATTTTTTAAATCACATGAAGATCCATCTTGTTTGTTTGTCATGTCATTGAGTCAATATGCATATGAACACTTTTTGGTCCAAGAAAAAATTAATTATCTGCATAAGATATTACTAAAATAACTATTTTTAAGGTATTTTTACATTTTAGTGCTTGTATAATTACAGACAGAATTGTAGAGGTCAGAGTCCTGAAAACTCCAGCGAGTGCTCAAAACTTTTCCCCTTCCCCAAAAGGTGAGCAGCTCAGCAAACAAGATGGCACATTTCCTGGCTGAGCTCATACATGAATTCAATAGAAAGCTTAGGCTTTCAAGGTTTGTACTATTCCATTTTTCCCCAGAGGCTTTAGAAGACACTTCAGTAGTTATACAAAAGTAGAGGACAATTATATATTTTTCTAACATAACTTTTCGCTCTTCGCCAGTCCTTACATTGGCTGCCCATTCATTATAAGATCCAATTCAAAGTACTTGTTCTCACCCACAAAGCTCTCCACAGTGCACCACCCCCCTACATCTCCTCCCTCATTTCTGCCAATCGGCCTAACCGACCGCTGCGCTCTGCAAACGACTTTCGACTAACCTCTGCACTAATCCGTACCTCCCACTCCCGACTCCAAGACTTCTCCCGCGCTGCGCCAATCCTCTGGAATGCTCTACCCCAAGAAATTAGGACTACCCACAATTTGCATAGTTTCAGGCGCTCCCTCAAAACACATTTGTTCAGCGTGGCCTATCACGTTCACTAATCACAGTCATTCTATGTGTAAGTATGCGTGTGTCGCCCATTCACTATCTCCATCCATCCCTCACTCCCTCAAGATGGCTGGACCATCATTATAAATACACCATTGTAAATACACACCTGTACTTTGTATCTCTCCCACCTCATTGTAGATTGTAAGCTCTCACGAGCAGGCCGTCTTATTCCGCTTTAATTATTGTATTGTTAAAGTTGTTATTTATGACTTGTGTTTTGAAACTGTTAAACTGTAAAGCGCTGCGGAATATGTTGGCGCTATATAAATAAAGATTATTATTATTATTCATTGTAAAATTTTACTTTGCTGCACATTTTTGCCCTATTGTGCCTTGAAACACTTGTCCAACATTGGTCAAAATTTTGCAAGTCTAAACAACTTGGACATGGCTCATTAATGAATTTGGCACATCTAACGAATGTTGTGCGCTTTCATGAAAAATGTTACACCGGCCAAGTGCTGAATTTGTCGGGTATGCTCAGTCATACCCAGTCGAACCACAGCTCCACTTACATTGACGTTTCTACGCTAATTCTAACCAGCTCTCCCAAAATTCTGGTAAGAACTCTTTCATGAATGGTGTCCTTTCTTCTAATCTCCAACTTCTGAAGACTCTTTTTGAGTGAGGTATTTACATAGAAATAACATCGACTACTAATTATGAAGTCATCATGAAATTTATTTAAGAAATCATTTTCAAAAATGGTAACACTTTTTATGACAAGTATGAAAATGAAAATAACTGGACGCCCTAATTTGGGCTCTGGACAGCACCAAGAATCCAGTACACCCTAAACACGCCAACATTGGCTCATTGGACCACTGACTGGGAATCTTCCACTTGATTGTAATTTTAGTCATATTCATGGTAGGGAGTATTCCAGTGAACTGCTCTCTAATGCTCCATAGCCATCGAATTTCTTTAGTTTCAGATAATCTACAGGTATTACTGGCTTCGAAAAAGATTTTTCTGTGGAAAACATTTCACTAATTTCCAAAAAGGTTTTATTCTTTGTTTCTGGAATGATAAAGTAGACGTAGACCGCTACAAATAGACAAACCCCACAAAACACCAGGTAGGAGAATGCTCCTGCCGACATCTGCAAGGAAAATTACAACATTTTTAGTTTACAAGTTCAATCCTGAGTATTCATACAGAACTAAAAGAATTGTCCGGCACTTAAGAAACTGAACTTTTTGATGGGCTATCTATTTGGTACTGCCACTCACCTACTTTCAAATGGGTCAGATATATTGTATGTTTTGAAAAATGTGGTTTTATGAGTATTATACCAGATCTAGCCCACAGCCTACTAGGGATAGAATTAGCACTCTGGTGTAGTGTGCAGGGGAAAATGCGGGCGAATAGTGGGTGCCCTGGGCACCAAAGTCTATTGGGGTGCAAAATTTCACCCCCATCTTATTCCCCGTGCTGACACTATTCTAAAGTCAATTTGTATAAAGAAGTGATCTTTGTCATCTCTTTCACTGCCTATGCAGAGTGCAGAATCCGGTGGCAAACTTCTCTCTACTGCTGTGCTCTGCATAGGCAACAATCAAGATGGCAGAAGACGAACAGCTAAAAAACAAAGACAGAATTGAATCAAGTGCTGTACATATAATGTGATACTGTCTTTATTCATTACTAAAAGCTGCTTTTATTACACTAGGGTTAGGGCTAGGGATTGTTGTAAGGTAAGGCTTAGGATTAAGCCTGGAGTTAGGCTTATGGCAATATAGTTTTTACAGTTAAAAATAATGAAAGAAAGCAAAAAATATCTATGTAATATTACATATAAGCAATGTAAAACTTTTCCATGAAGCATAAAAAAACTAATAGATCCCTGTGCAATCCAGAATTATATGAGTATTTTTCTCAAATTACAATACATGTGCTTGCGGGATAAGGTGTTTAATACTGGACAGGTGGAAAGGGATTGAATGTTTCCATGCAAAATACTTTCCTTGCCCAATACTAGGAACCCAAGCTACACCAATATTTGGGGAAAAACATATTTTCTGTAACTTTGAGTTTTGACGGTGTTGTCTCACAAGGATAACCTTGGTAAAAGCTCCATATTAGAGCACATGAATATAATAGAGTAGGTTTCCCTCCAAAACCCCACTCCCCTACATGAGCTAGAATGAACACCTATCTACTAACCAAATTAAAGGACTAGCCCTTTTTGCAACTTTTTTGCTAAAAATTAGCTTAGCAAAGAGGTAAAGCAAAACACAAAATATTAGAGATACAAATTGTTGGCTTGTAGTCAGTGGAGAATTTGGGTGCGTAAACCAAGCACAAACCCTCGTGAACCCTTGGTGTGGCCGTTCAGTTCATTGCTCCT
Organism: Dendrobates tinctorius; assembly: GCF_039654945.1. Taxonomy (NCBI): domain Eukaryota; kingdom Metazoa; phylum Chordata; class Amphibia; order Anura; family Dendrobatidae; genus Dendrobates; species Dendrobates tinctorius. Next base: position 6,046,285 of record NW_027361897.1, on the reverse strand, counting down.
TTCCACTGACATGTTTGGTATCTATCTCTGCCCTCCTCTTCTTTGATTGACAGCTCTAGCTTTACAAGTGACAGAGAGAGATTTACAACAAGTACTTGAGACATCTCCCTGAACTGTTTGGTGACACCAAGGGTGCACTGTGCACCTGCGCCTGCTTCCAGACTTCCATTCCATTAACACCATTTTTTTTATACTGCTGATTGATTGATTTATTGGCTAACAGGAATGTCTGTCAGTTGAGTTTATTATAGACCAGTTCTTTTAATTCAACACTTAGTTAAAGTACTATGGGTTTACTTATGAAACAAGGCATACTGTTAAATGCCATGAAGAAAAAATATAAAGGCAATTACCTGTAAAAAAGGGAACACAAAACCAACTGTAAAGTTTGAAAGCCAGTTGAGTGTTCCTCCGACAATGTAAGCTGCGGGGCGATGTGATTGCATGAAAAGTTCTCCCGTCATTATAAATGGAAGTCCAGCTGAAAAGAAAGCACAGAAATTCAGATACTGACCAGTCAATGAACAAATAATGAGCCGGAGCACGAGAATCTGAGGCAGGATACAATACTGATATACTGTATATAACCCTCCAACCATAGATTCCAGGTGAGGGTTGTTTTTTTTTAAATTAGTCTTTTTAGCCATGAATACCCTGTTGGCCAATCACTTGTTTAAGCATGCACTCTCGACTTGACTGATCGTACATGTGCTTTCAGTGAGGAGAGAGTGCCACTAATAAACACTACCAAACTCTACCAAAACACCTTAAGGGGAAGCTGTCAGTAGGGTCAACGTTCCTAAGTTGTCTGCATTGACATGTGGATTACAGAAAGATGAATAAAATGATACCTTGATATATACGATCAAATGTTTTATACCAGAGAAATAGATGTTTTTCTTAATATGTAAGTGAGCTGTTAAGATCTAGGGGCCGTACATAGATCTCCCTGAGAATCTGCCTCCAGAGATTATTCTAAATAAAAGGGGGCATCACCAGTGTGAGACATATAGATCAGGAGAGCAGACTGTCTGTCGTTACAGGTCTCACACTGGTAACTTCCCCTTCCATTTACAATAAGTTCTGGAGATAAATTCTCAGGGAGATCTGTGTCCGGCCCACAGATCTTAATAGCTCATTTACATGTAAGAAAAAAGTGGATTAATCGTAAATAAGACAACGGATCGCAGATATCAAGGTGTCATTTTATTCAACTTTCTATGACCTACATGCCCATATAGATGGCCGAGGAGGGTTAATCCTACTGACTGATCCGATATCCATTTTCAGGAAAAGTGGCCCCTAACGTATGTTAACCACTTAAAATAGTCAGATATTCATCACCCCTGGGTCCTTCGACGCCGTTCCGTCGCTGCTGCAGTGACATGTGCTGTTGACATGATGTCAGCATTCTAGTCATAGGACTGCAGCAGCAGGAAGCCAGCGCTGAACTCAGGGAGGACAAGTACCTGATAAGTTTGGTATTTTTTTGTGCTCTACACACATTAGGGACCACTTTACCGAAAGTGGATATCACCTTTAAAGCTTGTGAGCCTCAATATAAAATCTCCAACAGTGCCTCAAGCTTTCACAGGTATTTAATAACATTGGTCTTCTCATAGGGACCAGAGTGAGTTTTTGAGTCGCCAAGAGTCTAGGCGCTACTGCATCCCCCTCCATTAGTTGATCCGTGCCACTCAAAAATTGGGGGGTTAGGCATATTTGTGTATGGTGTAATGTGTATGGATTCTTGTCTTTATCCTGGGAAGAGGGAAAGGGAATTTATTGAGACTAAACAAGCTTCCATTATAATTATGTTTTCCATTTTTCAGTTTACAAATAATTATTATATGAAGACACATACTTGCAACCTTATATGAAGTCACCCAGAAAAAAATAGCAACATACATTACCTTGAAAATAGGAGTTAGTTTGTTTTTGTCAGATGGTCCACTGTGATAAAAAGGTTGGGATTTACCATTAACACTAAACACATCTGATCACTGGACCCAAACACAATAAAAGCAGCTATATTTGTGCATGATAATAATTCCTAATATTTATAACGGAGGACAGAAAACAGATATTGTATGACTATTTAGTATCAGTATTCAGTGGGTTCTTTGGATTCTATATTTAAAGCAATTTACTTAACCAAAAAATAATGGATATGGATCAGAACAGAAACGTTACAATGTCACAGTGCACTATTGCAGTACGTTATCATGTGGATGTCTCTTTTGGCATATATCTTGGCCAGGAGGTGGCAGACACCCTCAGCTTTTAGGATTCTAGGAGGAGGTAAGACAAGTTTAATATTACGGAGATTACTGAAATCATTGTAGAATAGAAGAGGAAAATTAAAATATAAAATTTTAATATTTTATTTTGATTTAAAGTGTAATCTCATTAGCAGCTACGGCATATATACAAGGCAATTCCTAAAACTTAACATGTCTCTATTCCTGGTTTGAATCCCACTTTGCAAATTATTTCAGAAGACGATATGTAAAAATGTAGTATTTATGCATGTAGAAATATTTAAACTTCTCAATATTGTTTATTAATGTTTGTTATATAAAATTATTTAAAGGGAGTCTGTCACCCAATTTTCGGCGTATCAGCTGCCTGCACCGCCATCAGGGGCTTATCTACAGAATTCTGTAATGCTGTAGATAGGCCCCCAATGTAACCTGAAAGAGAAGAAAAAAAGAAAGAAATTATACTCAACCCGGCATTCGGGCCAGTCCGATGGGTGTCGTCGTCCCGTTCGGCGCCTCCCATCTTCTGCCCTCCTTCTTAGGGCAGAGACACACTGGCGTATTTTTCATCCAAGAATCGCATCGTAAAACTCGCACTGGCTGTCTGCTCTCCTGACCTGAGCTTGACAGCTGCATAGTAATCCATCACGCTGTCATGCTCAGGTCAGGAGAGGTGCCAGCCAGTCCGTGCTATGCGATGCGATTATCGCATGAGAAATTTGGCAGTGTGACTCCAGCCTTACTTCTCCCTCGGCTCCTGCGCAGGCGTACTGCTCTGCCCTGTTGAGGGCAGAGCAGAGTACTGCAGTGCGCAGGCATCGGACCTCTCTGACCTTTCCCAGCGCCTGCGCACTGCAGTACTTTACTCTGCCCTCAACAAGGCAAATAAAGTACGCCTGCGCAGGAGTCGAGGGAGAAGCAAGGAGGAGGACATCATCGTATGAAGATGGGTGGCGCCGGACCGGACGTCGCGCGACACCCACCGCAACTGGCTCCGCCCCCGGTGAGTATAATCTAACGTGTTTTTCTCATATTTCAGGTTTCATCGAGGGCTTATCTACAGCATTACAGAATGCTGTAGATAAGCCCCTGATGGCGGTGGCAGCAGCTCATAGGCCGAAAATGGGGTGACAGATTCCCTTTAATAAGACTAGGATAACACCTATTTGGAGACCCTCCCAACTTTCCTTTTAGTAAGGCAACCACAGTTGATGTTTTTTCACTCAAAGTAGAAGGTTTTAGTTTTGTCGTCTTTTTCAACCTGATTTTTTTATGGACATATGTTCCTAATATAATTGTTGCTGGAAAACATAATTAAATTCTTGACATATTATTGTGTATAAAAGTCATAAAGGAATCAATGCCGACACTTCCTGGGGTTTAGAAGGATGGCCTCAGAAACGGCATTGGTGGCATTGTAATTGGAGATGCCTTCAAAGTCTGATCTGCAGGGCTCTGACCAACGTGACCCTCTCAGATCTCTAGAACAGAAGTCTTATGGTGGTTACACTTTATTTGGAGGCTTCACATTATAGTCATGTTGGGAAAAAAACTGAATGGAGATGACAGGAGATTAAGTATCATGACAATTTCTTGGCAATTTTGTCACCTCCTGGTCTGGTCTCTGCTAACCAGTCAGACCAACAAAAATAGACTTCTGTTCAACAAGCTAGATTGACAAAGAAAGTTTGCACCTTCCTGCCAGGGCACACAGTCATTTTTCCTGTAAGAACATGTCGTTTATTGTATTTGCAGACAACAGAACATGAAAGATGACGGAATCTTTTGAAATTCAAATTTGCCAGCTTCATAAAATTTTCAAAAAATTTATTTTACTCACCTCAAATTGCAAGTACTGAAAAGTCTCCCATTGCCCTGAGAAAACGTGTAATACTCTAAGGTCTCTTTGGACTGTGTCAGTCTTAGCAATTTCGAAGTAACCTCAACCTTTATGGCTATAGATGAACAGACGGTAGCTGTTTTTTCACTGCTGTGATATAACACACAGTATCTTGAACCCCTTTACCCCCAAGGGTGGTTTGCACATTCATGACCGGGCCAATTTTTACAATTCTGACCGCTGTCCCTTTATGAGGTAATAACTCTGAAACGCTTCCATGGATCCTGGTGATTCTGACATTGTTTTCTCGTGACATACTGTACTTCATGTTAGCGGTAGAATTTCATTCAAATAATTTGCGTTTATTTGTGAAAAAAATGGAAATTTGGCGAAAATTTTGAAAATTTTGCAATTTTCCAACTTTGAATTTTTATGCCCTTAAATCACAGATATATGGCACACAAAAAACTTAATAAGTAACATTTCCCACATGTTTACTTTAGATCAGCACAATTTTGGAACCAAAATTTTTTTTTTGTTAGAAAGTTATAAGGGTTAAAAGTTGACCAGCGATTTCTCATTTTTGCAACACCATTTTATTTTTACAGACCACATCTCATTGGAAGTTACTTTGAGGGGTCTATATGATGGAAAATACCCAAAAGTGACACCATTCTAAAAACTGCACCCCTTAAGGTGCTCAAAACCATATTCAAGAAGTTTATTAACCCTTCAGGTGCTTCACAGGAATGTTTTAATATTTAAAAAAAATGAACATTTAACTTTTTTTCACAAAAAAATTATTTCAGGCCCAATTTTTTTTATTTTACCAAGGGTAACAGGAGAAATTGGACTGCTAAAGTTAATGTGCAATTTTTCCTGAGTACGCTGATACCTGATATGTGGGGGGGGGACCACTGTTTCGGCGCATGGCAGAGCTCAGAAGGGAAGGAGTGCCGTTTGACTTCAATGCAAAATTGGCTGGAATTCAGATCGGACGCAATGTCACGTTTGGAGAGCCCCTGATGTACCTAATCAGTGGAAACCCCCCACAAGTGACCCCATTTTGGAAACTAGACCCCCGAAGGAACTTATATAGATATGTGGTGAGAACTTTGAACCCACAAGAGCTTCACAGAAGTTTATAACGTACAGCCGTACAATTTAAAAATCATATTTTTTCCACAAAAGTTATCTTTACCCCCAATTTTTATTTTCCCAAGGGTAACAGGACCCCAAAAGTTATTGTGCAATTTGTCCTGAATACGCTGATACCCCATATGTGGGTGTAAACGACTATTTGGGCGCATGGCAGAGCTCAGAACGAAACAGCGCCATTTGACTTTTTTGGCTGGAATTGAGATCGGACACCATGTCGCGTTTGGAGAGCCCCTGATGTACCTAAACAGTGGAAACCCCCCACAATTGACCCCTTTTTGGAAACTAGAACCCCTAAGGAACTTATCTAGATGTGTGGTGAGCACTTTGAACCCCCCCAGTGCTTCACAGAAGTTTATAACGCCCGGGCGTGAAAATAAAAAAATATTTTTTCCAAAAACATGATCTTTTAGTCCCCAATTTTTTTTTATTTTCCCAAGGGTAACAGGAGAAATTGGACCTCAAAAGTTGTTTTGCAATTTGTCCTGAGTACGCTGATACCCTATATGTGGGGGTAAAACACTGTTTGGGCGCATGGCAGAGCTTGGAAGGGAAGGAGCACCATCTGACTTTTTCAAAGCAGAATTGGCTGGAATTGAGATCAGACGCCATGTTGTGTTTGGAGAGCACCTGATGTGCCCAAAGAGTGGAAACCCCCCAATTCTAACTCCAACCCTAACCCCAACACACCCCTAACCCTAATCTCAGCCCTAACCCTAATGGGAAAATGGAAATAAACACTTTTTTAAAATTTTATTATTTTTCCCTAACTAAGGGGGTGATAACGGGGGGTTTGATTTACTATTTATGGCGGTTTTTATTTTTGGCAGCTGTCACACGCTAAAAGACGCTTTTCATTGTAAAAATAGTTTTTGCATCACCACATATTGAGAGCTATAATTTTTCCATATTTTGACCCACCGAGTCATGTGAGGTCTTATTTTTTCAGGATGAGTTGACGTTTTTATTGGTACCATTTTCGGGCACGTGACATTTTTTGATCGCTTTTTATTCCGATTTTTGGGACGCAGAGTGAACAAAAACCAGCATTTCCAGAATTTCTTTTGGGGGGTGCGTTTACACCGTTCCACGTGCGGTAAAATTGATAAGGCGATTTTATTCTTCAGGTCAGTACGATTAAAGCGATACCTCATTTATGTCATTTTTTTTATGTTTTGGCGCTTTTATGCAATGAAAACAATTTTATATAAGAAATAATTATTTTTGCATCGCTTTATTCTGCGAGCTATAACTTTTATTTTTTCACTGATGACGCTGTATGGCGGCTCGTTTTTTGCGGGACAAGATGACGTTTTCAGTGGTACCATGGTTATTTATATCCGTCTTTTTGATCGCGCGTTATTGCACTTTTTGTTTGGCGGTATGATAATAAAGCATTATTTTTTGTTTTGTTTTTTAAGGGGTTTGCTAAAGGGGTTAACTAATGGGACAGTTTTATAGGGCGGGTCGTTACGGACGCAGCGATTCTAAATATGTGTACTTTTATTGTTTTTTTTTTATTTCCAAAAAATGAATTTATTAGGGAATATTTTTTTTTTAAAATTTATATAGCGATTTTTTATAAATTATTTTTAGACTTTTTTTTGTTTTAACTTTATTATCCCAGGGGGACATCACTGTCATGTGATCAGCGATCTGTCACAGGCGCTTCACAAGGCTTCCTCATGCCTGCGCATTGCAGGCAGTGAGGAAGCCGGCTCCCTGCAGGCCCCCGCCACCATATTGGATCCAGGAACCTGCAGGGAAGGAGGCCCTCGCAGCAGCGCTGCACATTGCGCTGCTGTGGGGGTCTCAGGGAAGCACGGAGGGAGCCCCCTCCCTTCCGATGCTTCCCTAAACCCCCGGTACACTGAGATCGTGTTTGATGGCAGTGTGCCAGGGGTTAACGTGCCGAGGGCAGTCCGTGACCGCCCCTGACACATAATGCCGGGTGTCAGCTGTGATAATCAGCTGACACCCGGCCGCGATCAGCGGCGCTCCCCACGGGGGGTGCCTCTGATCGCTATGACGTACTATCCCGTCCCCGGTCATAGGGGCCCGGGTACCGTGGACGGGATAGTACGTCAAATGTCGGGAAGGGGTTAAAGGGGATGTCCAGCCTTAGGCTTCAAGTCTACAGTCACTCTGTGAGACTGCAGACTTGTGAATCCTCAGAGCACACACACTGTGCACTGTGAGGATTGTCCGGTGCAGATGTGGGGAGCGTGACCGCAAGTATATTATTTGTATACATGCGGTCACGTACTGACTAGCTGGGCGTGACCTCAATCAATACAAATGTATTAAGTCAGGCTGGATATAATGTGGAAGTATGCAAATCGCATACTGGTGGTCACATGACTGCCCGCTCCCAGCTCTGGAGAATCAACACAGCGCGCAGATAAAATTACTGCAGACTAGTAGGAGTGGATCACTTCACACAACCCTGGTCCATGGTCCAGGTCACTGCGCTCTGGCTGTGGACAAGAGCTACACAAATTTCTTGAGCTCATCAAAACTGCATTCAATTCAACAGTCTGGTAAGATGTCATCTTCTGCTGGGCCACTGGGGAGGCACAGAAGGGCCACCTGGGGCATGTAGTCCCACTGGCAGCAGATAATGATGTCACGGTAGCTAAAGTGGGTCGCTGTACCCCTCAACACTTCCCTCGTGTCTACAACAATTGTCAATAGCGTGACGTGGCACTTGTGGATGGTATAGGACCCCCCCTGGGGGCACTCCTGTAGCGGCGGTGTCTGGGTGCAGGTTTTGGAGCGCCTTTGGTGTTTGTGCAATCTCCAACAGCCAGAAATGTAGGTGAACTTGTAAACAATGGAATTTTACTGAAAGAGGTAGCGGGGCAAAGTTCACAGTATATTGTGCGTATGAATGTAATGATTCTCTTCTCATGAGACAAGTGAGGTTATGGCCTCTCAGGGCGGCTGGAGCAGAGATCTAGTCACTTGCTATTAGAGGAAGTGCTCTGTGCAGTCCAAGAAATATTACACGGATGGAGGGACCTTCACAGATTGGCTTTCTGTGGAAGCACACTAAGGTGTGGAAGTACTCACAGTTTTGAGCCTACTGTTCCCTTTTGCAGGGGGTAGGTTAAGCAAAGTCAGTGGCATGGCAGCCATGTGGATCTGGTCCTGGCTGGAAGCAAATAGGATAACCAGCATGCAGGTGTCAGGGAATGGAGGCTGTTACTGATCTATCTTGTATCTCTTTCACCTATTTTACTGGTACTGCTGCACGTTCATGTGTATTAGCATTATGTGTGTCATATATAGCTACTGCTACACTATTCTGTGTATTACCTTAAGGGATAAAAGTGTAATGTATATTTATGTTAATGCTATGTATAACTATTGATATAGTTGTAGGGAAAGCGTAGTACCTCAGTTAGGACACTAGATGGAGGTGAAGCGCATACTCAGCCTGTAAATAGTTAAAGAAGGAGTAGCTAACGGCCATTATGAGGGGGAACAGCCGAGATTTGAATGAGTTGGGCGGGAGCGCCCTGACAGGGCAGTCAGCTCCGTAACGTTAAAGACACGGGCCCAGCCATCCAGGGCCTCAGGGCCACAGATGACAATACTGCAGAACACAGCAGCGCAGATCACAGCTGCACAGTTCACAGCAGTGCAGAACATATGACTACACTACAGATGGTAGTGAGACAGTTGGCAGCGGTACGGCAGCACAAATCGCTGATTATGAGGCAGCTTGCTATGTGGGCAGACACCCTTTTGTCTGTGGTGAAACAGACAGGGGAACTCCCAAAAATGGTGAAGCTGGACTTAGAGGATGCTGTGATTCTGAACGGGACAGGACATCCTGAAGATATGCTGAAGGAAGAAAATGAGAGTTTAGGGAAAGTGACAGAATTGTGCACTGTCAAATCTGAGGTAACCGCTGTAAAGAAAATGGATGTGCTGTGTACAAAAGGAGTAAAGCTGTTATTGTTAAAGTTGAACGGGACTGTGACTCTTTGTTCCACATCATCTGAGGAGAAAGTATAGCGCATTACAGAAAGCCCTTAGAAGAATGGAGCTGCAGGTATTCTGACATGAAGCTGTCATGTCTATGTGAGGGGAGGCCAGGACACCGTTGCCCCAGAATCCTCGGCCATGACTACTGTCTTGGCCGACCCTTACACAAGAGAGCACATATACCTTGAAGAGAGCAGGTCAGATATAACATCATTTGAAGTGTAACATCTTTAAAGTGTTACATCAGAAATATTACCAGACTAATACACCATGGCATATTCTCCTTCATGCTGCCATGTTCTGGATCCATCTGCTTTCATCCACAGGTATGTCTGCTGAACCAGCTTCAGAATACTCACTGCACCCCTGAACCCTCATGCATTGTTCACCCTCTGTTTTTAACTGTTATGCCTGTACTCTGTTTTTTTCCCTGACTTTAATTCCATGTATCATACTTCAAATTGACTATATGCATATTTATATAGCCATGCTCCTCCACATCTAGTCTTATCTGTCCATCCTGTCCTACCTCTTTCTTCAGCTTTGATGCTAGGCAAATGTCCTATTAACTGCAATCTGTTAATTGCCCCCTGCTGTGAACCGTCCTCCAGCTCCCTTCTCCTCCTCCCTCCCTCACCTGGCTTCATTTCATGGACATTTGAATGGTCTAAGGGTACCGTTACACTTAGCAATGCAGCAGCGATCCCGACAACGATATGACCCGGTCAGGATCGCTGGTGCATCGCTAAGTGGTCACTAGTGAGCTGCCAAACAGGCAGATCTCACCAGCGACATAGCAGCGGTCGGGGGTCGCTACTTACCTGTAAGACGAGGCAATGAAGACATCCTCCTGCCCACGTCCACGCGTCGCTCGTCACCACAGCAGGAAGCAGACGACGAGAAATGGCCCAGGACGTTCTCACGCGACCAGCAATAACCAGCGGGGGAGCCGGTCGGAGGTACTGTAAGTATCACATGTAGCGATATCGCTAGCAATATCGCTGCTGCGTCACAAAATCAGTGACGTTATAGCGATATTGCTATGTGTAATGGGCCCTTAATTTGAAAAGAGCAGGTCAGATATGACTTTGGTCAGATGTAACATCATTTGAAGTGTAACATCTTTAAAGTGTTACATCAGAAATAGTCCAGAAATCGGTCAGACGGTAAGACTAACCATTGCTTTCTTCCTTTACTTTTTTTTTTTACCCTCCTCTTTAAACATGCTCATATTTGCTATCACCTCTTTTGCTCCACTAATCTTCACTCTCCTTCGCTATCCTCAAACCCCTGCACCCTCGAACCAAATTCCCCTCTCTCTTACCCCCCACCTCTCTTTTTCTGCAGACATACTCCTTAACCTCAGACATCTCCTAACATACAATACAAGACAATCACTCTCCTTCACCCACCTGCTTTCCCTTTCTCTGCTTCTTCTCACTGCTAGTGACATATCCCCCAATCCTGGCCCCCCCACCTCATACATCCCACTAATCCTCACCCCAATCTTTCTCACAGTAAGAGAAGCTACCGCAATCCCTCACACATAAAACCCGTGCCACTGACCCCCCTTCCTCCCGCACCCTCTTTCTGTAGCACTTTGGAATGCTCGCTCCATCTGCAACAAGCCATGTGATCTACGACCTCTTTACCTCCCACAACCTTTTCCTTCCTGGCCCTCACTGAGACCTGGCTGACATCCCCTGACACGGCCTCCCTGGCTGCACTGCGTTATGGCGGCCTCCACTTTACCCACATTCCTCGCCCTGGCAACAGACATGGTGGAGGAGTGGGTTTCTTCCTTTCTAAAAACTGCTCCTTCAACCCTATCCAACCCCCACCTTCCCTTATCCTCCCTTCTTTCGAGGTTCACTCTGTCCATATCTACTCTCCCTCTAATCTCCAAATGGCTGACATATACCGACCACCGGGCTCAGCCACTACCTTCATCGACCAATTTTCACTTGGCTCCTCCACTTTCTCTCTGCTGACATCCCCACCATCATCATGGGGGACTTCAACATCCCCATTGACACCCCCCAGCCAGCAGCCTCCAAACTCCTGTCACTTATCTCATCCTTTGGACTTACTCAGTGGTCCTCCACAGCCACCCATACAGATGGACATACATTAGACCTCATCTTCACCCGCCTCTGTTCCCTATCTAATTTCACAACCTCTCCCTTTCCCCTATCTGACCACCATCTACTCACCTTCTCATCCTTGTCCTTCTCACCTTGCACACCTAGACATTCACAGACTCTCAGACTCTCTTCTACCTATGTCCTCCATATCTTCACTCCACAACACGGACAGTGCCACCGCTTTCTACAACGCCACCCTCACATCAGCCATAGACTCTGTCGCCCCTCTCATGCATGGCAAAGTGCGACAATCCAATAGGCAACCCTGGCACAACAACCTCACCAAAAAACTTCGACATGCATCCAGGGTTGCAGAGCGGCGTTGGAAGAAAACACGCCTGCCAGACGACTTCACTGCTTTCAAACAAGCTACTCTTGCCTTTAAATCAGCCCTCACCTCTGCTAAACAGACCTATTTCACAAACCTTGTATCTTCACTATCCCACAACCCAAAACAACTGTTCAGCACATTCAACTCTCTCCTCCGCCCACCACTGCCACCTCCAACTCCCCTCATCTCTGCTAACGACTTTGCCACCTACTTCAAAAACAAGATTGACCAAACAAGGCAAACTTTTACAGCTCCACCACCCCAACCGCTCCACATACCAGACCTTTGCCCTTCCCCAATAACCTCCCTCTCCAACATCACTGAAGGAGAGCTTACTCATCTCATTTCCAAATCACGTCTCACCACCTGTGCACTTGACCCCATCCCTTCCCACCTGCTTCCCAACCTCACTAACATGATCTTTCCAGCCCTAACCCTTCTCTTCAACCTATCCCTAACTTTTGGTACCTTCCCCTCTGCCTTCAAACATGCCACCATAACACCCATCCTCAAAAAATCAAACCTTGACCCAACTGCTCTGCCCAGCTATCGCCCCATATCACTGCTCCCGTTTGCTTCCAAACTCCCACTTCTCATCTAAATCCCTCCTTGACATCCTGCAATCTGGCTTCCGCCCCCACCACTCCACTGAAACTGCCCTGACCAAAATTACTAATAACTTACTCACAGCCAAAGCTAACAGAGAGTTCTCCATCCTCCTCCTCCTTTACCTGTCCTCTGCCTTTGACACAGTTGACCACTGCCTACTGCTACAGATTCTTTCTTCCCTTGGCATAAAAGACCTCGCCTTGTCCTGGATTTCCTCATACCTTTCTGACCGCACATTCAGCGTTTCCCACTCCCACAGTACCTCCTCATCCCGCCCCCTCTTTGTTGGAGTCCCCCAAGGCTCTGTCCTGGGGCCCCTACTTTTTTCCATCTATACTCTTGGCCTAGGACAACTCAAAGTCCCATGGCTTCCAGTACCACCTGTATGCAGATGACACTCAGATCTACCTCTCTGACCCAGATGTCACCTTTCTGCTGTCCAGAATCCCGGAGTGTCTATCAGCCATATCCTCCTTTTTCACCTCCTTCGCTTCCTAAAACTCAACGTAGACAAAACTGAACTCATTATCTTTCCTCCATCTCACGCATCTTCCCTACCCAATCTATCTATTATGGTAAATGGCATCATGCTCTCTCCCGCACCTGAAATCCGCTGCCTTGGAGTAACTCTCGACTCTGTCCTGTCCTTCAAACCGCATGTCCAATCTCTTGCCACCTCCTGTCGCCTCCAACTCAAAAATATTTCCAGAATCCGTCCCTTCCTCAGTCCTCAATCTACTAAAACTCTTCTACATGCCCTCATCATCGCCCGCCTTGACTACTGCAACACTCTCCTCTGTGGCCTCCCTGCTAACTCTCTTGCACCACTCCAGTCTGTCCTCAATTCTGCTGCCCGACTAATCCACCTCTCCCCTCTGCAAATCCCTCCATTGTTTCCCAACTCCCCAACGAATCCAGTTCAAACTACTAACACTGACCTACAAAGCCATCCACAACCTTTCACCTCCCTATATCTCTGAACTAATCTCCCAATATCTTCCCTCACGTACTCTTCGATCCTCCCAAGACCTCCTACTCTTCTCCACACTTATTCGTTCCTCAAACAACCACCTCCAAGATTTCTCCTGAATATCCCCTATCCTCTGGAATGCCATGCCTCAACATGTCCGATTATTCACCACCATCGGATCCTTCAAACGGAACCTGAAAACCCATCTTTTCAGGAAAGCTTACAGACTGCAATAACCATTCTGCCGCCTCACCACCGACTGAGCTGCCGCCTCATCACCACCAGAGCTGCTGCACCCCCGACCTTCTGTCTCTTCCCCGCTATCCCGTAGAATGTAAGTCCACATAGACAGGGTCCTCTCCCCTCTGTACCAGTCTGTCATTGTAAATTTGTTGTGGAAACTTGTTTACTGTTAACGATATTTATAACTTTGTATGTAACCCCCCTTCTCATGTACAGCACCATGGAATTAATGGCGATATATAAATAATAATAATAATAATAATAATAATATACAGCGCTATCTCTCCTGAGTAGAAGACTTCACTCCTTTGTGGAGAAGATTATGTGGAGAAAGATGTCCCTTCAGCATGGACTCGCATGGAAAACTATGATGGGAGCAGTAGCGTTTGCTCCTTCAGGCAGCTAGAACCACCCAGAACTGGAAGTTACCTCAGGAACTGTGAGCCTCCCAGCCGTTTCTATGTCAGCTTGTTGTGAGGAGAATAACCACTTAACCTTCATATACACATTGGCCAGTAGATGGCAGCAAAGCACATTTATGAGTCGTCGGTACACAATGCAATGTATTACATTTTCTAACTCACAGCGCCCAAACTAATTCTGACACACTGGAACAAATCTACTGCCACACGACAACTGCCGCCTTGAGCAGCAATGTGACATCGGTGGCTATGCCCGCCGATGCCCCTCCTGCGGCTGCACGCGCCGCAGCGTTCCCTTACCTGCGCGATCCCGTCCGGGCGCGCGCCCGTCGCACGTTCGTCCTCACTGCGGCTCCTGGCACCCGCCCCCTACCACGTGCACGCCCCCTCCCGCTCTCTCTCTCCAGCGGTGGGCGGCGCTGAGGGGCTGGACTGAGGACGCACTTCCGGGGGTTAGTATATTTCAGGCGTCCTCGCTGTTAGGAGGACGCCTGATGATTGTGTAGTATCTGCACCCTCTGGCCACTACAGTATCCCTGTAGATCTTTGTTCTCTGCCTTGTTCTCCGCCAGGGCTCTCAGGCTCTGCCTCCCTGCCATACTCGGCCCCCTTGTCTTGCCCTTCCCCGGCCTGTCCAGGCGCTGCTTCCTTTCTATCCTCTGTGCCCCTCTCCTCTGGCCCCTGCCAGTCCTGGCCCGTCCTTTTGCCATCTCCCGTATTGTGCTTCCCCCTGTGCCTCTGGTCCCCGTTTGTATCTCAGTCCTCCGTCTCCCGAGCCCCCTTAGGTCCGTGGAGCCGTCCCTCTTGGTTCCGGCTGTCGCGCCTCCGTCCTCTGTGGCCCTGCCCCAAACGATCCCTGTATAGGGGTCGGTCTTCACCTGGCGTGCTCGGCCCAGGGGCTCCGGATCCGCGATCCAGAGGGTCCACTCTCTGACGTAGTTTCACCGTAAACACTATAGTATCATCAGGCCATGGACCCCGCCGATCCCACTGCTGCCACCCAAAAAGAACTGCTTTTCTTAAGAGAGAATCAGACCCGAATTATGTCATTCATGAAGTCCATGGACTCCCGGCTCTCTGCTCTGCAAACCGCTGACCCAGCGCATGCACCTCTTTTAGTCAGCCTCCAGCAGGAGCTCGCGCAGCAGCGCGATGCGCAATCTCACATTTTGGGGTATATGGCGTCCGTGGATGATCGGCTGCTTTCTTTGCAGTCCTCTGCGGCCGTTTCTACCCAAGCTCGGGACGCCTTCTCATTCCCTCCTCCTCGTCTTGGAAAGCCGCCTAGGTACTCTGGGGACCCAAAATTGTGTAGGGGATTCTTAAACCAGTGCAGATTGCACTTTGATCTTCTGCCCCAACAATACCCCACGGACCGTGCTAAAGTGGCTTTTATAGTGTCCCACCTTGAGGGAGAGGCTTTGGCTTGGGTGAATCCGTTGTGGGAGAGGGATGACCCGGTGGTGACTAATATCCAGAGTTTTTTGGAAACATTCCGTAAGGTGTTTGATGAACCCGGACGTCTTGCTTCCTCTACAGAGGCCCTTTTTAACCTCTGTCAGGGGTCCCTTACGGTAGGGCAATACGCCATCCGGTTCCGGACCTTGTCCTCGGAGCTGGGGTGGAATAATGAAGCCCTGGTCGGTGCCTTTTGGAGAGGTCTTTCTGGTAAAATTAAGGATGAGTTGGCCGGGCGTGATCCCCCTACTACCCTAGAAGATCTCATCTCTCTGGCTACTCGTATTGACCTGCGTTTTCAGGAACGCGCGAGAGAGTCAGCCAGGGAGAGGAGGCCCTTTAGATTATACCAAGCTCCCATTCCTTGCGCTGTTGCTCCCCCTAGTAACTCTGCTCCCGAGCCTATGCAGGTGGATCGCATCAAGCTATCCGAACAACGGCGCAAGGAGAGGATGACTAAGGGACTCTGTTTATATTGTGGAGGGGCCAATCACTTCGTACGCACTTGTCCTGAGAGACCGGGAAATGCATCCGCCTAGGCCAGGTAGGAGAGGGCCCCCTAGGTGATCAGACCCCCTCTCTTCCACTTACCCTTTCAGCTCTGCTTATTACAGGTCGGGGGCGTGGCTCCGTGGAGGCGTATGTGGACTCGGGCGCAGCAGGCAACTTCATCCGCCAGGAAGAGGTTGACAAACTCCGGATTCCTGTGGTCGTTTTAAGTAATCCCCGAGCTATCACCTCCGTCGATGGCAAACCTCTGCCTGGACTCATTACCACGGTTACCACTGAAGTAAAGCTACAAATTGGCGCACTTCACTCCGAGAAGATTGCCTTTTACGTCCTGCCTCAACTTTCCCACGCCATTCTCTTGGGACTACCTTGGCTTAGGCGGCATGAGCCAGTTGTCGACTGGCGTACCGGGGAGATCTTGCGCTGGGGGCACACCTGCCATGCAAACTGTCTGCGTACCCTTGTTCGTTCCCATTCTCAGCCCAGACCAACGGATCTCCCGGGTCTTCCAGTCCCATACCACGCCTACGCTGATGTTTTCTGCAAGAAGGAAGCGGATTCCCTGCCTCCGCACCGGTCCTATGACTGTCCAATCAACCTGATTCCCGGAGCTGTTCCTCCCAGAGGTAGAACGTACCCTCTTTCTCCTGCCGAGACCTCTGCCATGACGGAATATATTCATGAAAACCTGTCCAAGGGGTTTATCCGGAAGTCCACCTCTCCTGCGGGCGCAGGTTTTTTCTTCGTCCGGAAGAAAGACGGATCACTGCGGCCTTGTATTGATTACCGGGGTCTAAACAGTATCACCGTTAAAAATCGATACCCGCTTCCGTTGATTCCGGAGCTCTTTGACCGGCTGAGAGGAGCTTGAATCTTCACAAAGTTAGATCTGCGAGGGGCCTACAATTTGGTCCGGATCCGTGCTGGGGATGAATGGAAAACGGCCTTCAATACCCGTGACGGGCATTACGAATACTTAGTCATGCCTTTCGGCCTTTGCAATGCCCCAGCTGTGTTTCAGGAATTTATCAACGAGGTGTTCCGGGATCTACTCTATTCCTGTGTGGTCATCTATCTAGACGACATTCTCGTTTTTTCGCCTGATCTGCCCTCCCATCGCAAGAGCGTACGCTTGGTCTTGCATCGCCTTCGAGAGAACCAACTTTACGCCAAGATTGAGAAATGCCTTTTTGAGCAGACGTCGCTGCCCTTCTTGGGTTATATCGTCACCGATTCCGGTCTGAAGATGGATCCCGAAAAACTCAGTGCGGTTCTCAAGTGGCCCCGTCCAGTGGGGATAAAAGCCATCCAGCGGTTCCTTGGCTTCACAAATTATTACCGGCAATTCGTGCCTCATTTTTCTTCGGTTACCAAACCCTTCACGGCCTTAACTCGCAAGGGAACGAAGCCCAACAGCTGGTCCCCCGAAGCGGAAAACGCCTTCCTGGCACTGAAACATTCTTTTGCATCGGCACCCATTTTGCATCGGCCAGTGACCAGCAGGCCCTTCGTCCTAGAGGTAGATGCTTCCTCCACTGGAGCGGGGGCGGTCCTGTCCCAGCAGGCTTCATCCGGACGGCTGGTTCCTTGCGGCTTCTTTTCTAAAGCCTTTTCGCCTGCGGAGTGCAACTACTCCATTGGAGACCGAGAACTACTTGCCATTAAGATGGCCTTGGCTGAATGGCGGTATTTACTCGAGGGGGCTGTACATCCCTTCACCATCCTCACGGACCACAAGAACCTGGCTTACCTGCAGTCTGCCCAAAGACTCAATGCCCGGCAAGCCAGGTGGGCCCTGTTTTTCTCCCGCTTCGACTTTCAACTTCACTTTCGACCTGGTAATAGGAACTTCAAGGCCGATGCCCTTTCCAGGTCGTTACAGTCATCGGAGAGGGATGAAGTCCCATCCTATATTATCGAGCCTACCAAGATGATCACCGTGGCCCCTGTGAAGTTTTCTATTTCTCCGCCTGGTAAAACCTTCGTTCCTCAAGGCAGACGTACAGAGGTATTGCGCTGGGGGCATTCCTCCAAAGTTGCTGGACACGTTGGGGCTAAGAAGACTCTCTTGCTGCTGTCCCGGTACTACTGGTGGCCCACGCTTCGCCAGGATGTGACGGACTATGTAGCCTCGTGCATAATCTGTGCCCAGAACAAGGTGGCTAGGGCTCTGCCCGCCGGTCTTCTCCACCCTTTGCCAGTTCCTGAGGCCCCCTGGCAACAGATCACCATGGATTTTGTGACTGATTTACCCTGCTCAGCGGGATGTACCACCATCTTGGTCGTAGCAGATCGTTTTTCCAAGATGGCCCACTTCGTTCCCTTACCGGGACTGCCGTCCGCCCCGAAGTTGGCTGAGATCTTCATCCACCAGATCTTCAGGTTGCATGGCCTTCCTCAGAGGATTGTGTCGGATCGGAGGGGTCCAATTCACCTCTCGCTTCTGGAGGGCCCTCTGCCGGCTTATGGGTACATCTCTCGACTTCTCCTCCGCATACCATCCTCAGACCAATGGGCAAGTGGAGCGAATTAATCAGGTGTTAACCACCTTCCTACGCCACTTCTCCAACGCCCATCAGGACAATTGGGTCGCGCTCCTACCTTGGGCTGAATTCTCACACAATAACCACCCCAGCGAATCTACCTCCAAGTCTCCTTTCTTCGTGGTAACCGGTCAAAACCCAGGTATTCCGTTACCATTTTCCACGTCTACGGGAGTGCCCGCAGCTGATTCCCTCGCAAAGGAATTCTCCCGGATTTGGAGGGAGACCAGGGAAGCACTCAAGGTTGCCAACAACCGAATCAAGAAACATGCAGACAAAAGACGAAGGGATGTGCCTCCATACCATCCAGGTGACAAAGTCTGGCTTTCAACTCGACATATCTGCCTGAGAGTTCCCTCCTACAAGTTGAGTCCTCGATACATTGGGCCGTTTGAAGTGATTGGACGCATTAATGAAGTGGCTTATAAGCTGAGGTTGCCTGCTTCGCTCCGGGTTCCCAACGCTTTCCATGTCTCGCTCTTGAAACCCGTAGTCCTGAATCGGTTCCAACCAGTTTCCATCGTCCCTCCTTCACCGGTTATCTCGGACAACGTCTTTGAGGTCAAGGACATCTTGGCTATGAAAAGAGTCAGGGGTAAGACCCTTTTTCTTATCGATTGGGAGGGTTTCGGCCCCGAGGAGAGGTCCTGGGAGCCTCGAGAAAACATCAACGCTCCCCGGATTCTGAAAAGATTTTTGGCCAATTTTAGTAGAGGAGGACGTAAGGGGGGGGTACTGTAACATCGGCGGCTATGCCCGCCGATGCCCCTCCTGCGGCTGCACGCGCCGCAGCGTTCCCTTACCTGCGCGCTCCCGTCCGGGTGCGCGCCCGTCGCACGTTCGTCCTCACTGCGGCTCCTGGCACCCGCCCCCTACCACGTGTACGCCCCCTCCCGCTCTCTCTTTCCAGCGGTGGGCGGCGCTGAGGGGCTGGACTGAGGACGCACTTCCGGGGGTTAGTATATTTCAGGCGTCCTCGCTGTTAGGAGGACGCCTGATGATTATGTAGTATCTGCACCCTCTGGCCACTACAGTATCCCTGTAGATCTTTGTTCTCTGCCTTGTTCTCCGCCAGGGCTCTCAGGCTCTGCCTCCCTGCCGTACTCGGCCCCCTTGTCTTGCCCTTCCCCGGCCTGTCCAGGCGCTGCTTCCTTTCTATCCTCTGTGCCCCTCTCCTCTGGCCCCTGCCAGTCCTGGCCCGTCCTTTTGCCATCTCCCGTATTGTGCTTCCCCCTGTGCCTCCGGTCCCTGTTTGTATCTCAGTCCTCCGTCTCCCGAGCCCCCTTAGGTCCGTGGAGCCGTCCCTCTTGGTTCCGGCTGTCGCGCCTCCGTCCTCTGTGGCCCTGCCCCAAACGATCCCTGTATAGGGGTCGGTCTTCACCTGGCGTGCTCGGCCCAGGGGCTCCGGATCCGCGATCCAGAGGGTCCACTCTCTGACGTAGTTTCACTGTAAACACTATAAGCAATAGAATGGATATCGGGATACCACAAGCTGTGCGGCACACACGTGGTGCCTTGCTATCTGGTTATTCATAAACCAACCTGAGGTCCTGAAGGGTAAATAAATTCAAGCAGCTCCTTTTCAAAGCTATAGAGCACTGACCTGGATTGTGGACCGGGGTTGAACGAAGCGATCTGTTCATCTCTGTTATTCAGTATTTTATGACTTTCTCTACCCATCTCTAATGCTTAAGTGTGATGTCCTCTCGCTATCCATATTCACCTAAAAACGGCAGCTGCATTTCCTCCATCTAATTTTATATAGGCTATCATCATCCCTCCTGATTAGCTGCAATATTCCATGGGATGTGATAGCTGCAAAGCACAATTAGGAAGCCTGCGGAGCAGTGAATTAGGTCAAGTGATCCTTCTCTCTTTTTTTTTGTAAATCAAACATTTTTCAAATTTGCTGGGTAAAGGGAATTTCCTAGAATTCAATAAGAAATCGATTTGCATCAAATCAATTTGAAAATCACTGTCAAACATACTATCAGACTATGTGGCTGCTATGCCGGCCTCTGGGACAATAGGCTTAGCATTTTGCTGGCTACCTACCCTTGGCTACTGACTGGTGAAGACCGAAAACCTAAGCAGGACCCTCTTTCCAGAACAGCATTGTTAACAACTATAGGAATTGACTCAAGGGTCATGGAGATGGCAAAACCCTGCACCAGAATTGTACAAGCCTATTTTTTTTTTTTGCTGCAATTGAGCATCCGCTCTACGCTGAATGTCACCGTTTGCTTGTTTATTTTGTGTTAAAAACTTAGGGTACCATAGAATAAAAAATAAGTTGTAAGGACACATCTACAGTATCGCTTCTCCACACACTCTAACACTGGAGAACGATTAAGCTGAGATGTATATAAAATACGTTTTATCATTTTATTTCAATATGGGACAGAAAAGAGGAAATATCAAAGTCTTGCTTTTAAGGTTTTGTTTTCAGTGTAGCATATCTTTAATGCGGAGCAGTCACCAGATTATATGTTATATAGATTATTAACTAAATCCCTTAGACATTGGAGTATTTTTTCTAAAAATCCCTATCAGCTTGTCTGTATAATCCTGATATTAAGTGTAGGCTGAGTCCAAATTTATTCAATTTTCACCTGCTCAGACTGACAACTCCAGCTTGTACTGAGCAGTGCGAGACCTCAGCAGCAGGAGGGACACTGTGGAGCTGTTAGATCAGGTTAGGATGACCGGTCACCAGCCAGTATCTGTATAAGTACAAATACAAAGTGGTACTGAATGCGTGGAAGGGATATCACGGAATAGTTATATACTGTGGGTGCAGAAAGTATTCAGACCCCTTTAAATTTTTCACTCTTTGTTTCATTGCAGCCATTTGGTAAATTCAAAAAAGTTCATTTTTTTGCTCATTAATATACACTCTGCACGTCATCTTGACTGAAAAAAAAAATGTAGAAATTTTTCCAAATTTATTAAAAAAGAAAAACTGAAATATCACGATCATAAGTATTCAGACCCTTTGCTCAGTATTGAGTAGAAGCACACTTTTGAGGTAGTACAGCCATGAGTCTTCTTGGGAATGATGCAACAAGTTTTTCACGCCTGGATTTGGGGATCCTCTGCCATTCTTCCTTGCAGATCCTCTCCAGTTCCGTCAGGTTGGATGGTGAACATTGGTGGACAGCCATTTTCAGGTCTCTCAAGAGATGCTCAATTGGGTTTAGGTCAGGGTTTTGGCTGGGCCAGTCAAGAATGGTCACAGAGTTGTTCTGAAGCCACTCCTTTGCTATTTTAGCTGTGTGCTCAGGGTCATTGTCTTGTTGGAAGGCGAACTTTCGGCCAAGTCTGAGGTCCAAAGCACAATGGAAGAGGTTTTCATCCAGGATATCTCTATACTTAGCCCTATTCTTGTTTCCTTCAATAGCAACCAGTCATCTTGTCACTGCACCTGAAAAATACCCCCATAGCATGATGCTGCCACCACCATGTATCATTGTTGGGATTGTATTGGGCAGGTGATGAACAGTGCCTGCTTTTCTGCACACATACCGCTTAGAATTATCACCAAAAAGTTCTATCTTCATCTCATCAGAACAGAGAATATTATTTCTCATAGTCTGGGAGTCATTCATGTGTTTTTTAGCATACTCTGTGTGGGCTTTCATATGTCTTGCACTGCGGAGAGGCTTCCGTCCAGCCACTCTGCCACAAAGGCCCAACTGGTGGAGGGCTGCAGCGATAGTTGCCTTTGTGGAACTTTCTCCCATCTCCCTACTGCATCTGTGGAGCTCAGCCACAGAGATCTCGGGGTTCTTCTTTACCTCTCTCACCAAGGCTCTTCTCCCATGATTGTTCAGTTTGGCAGAATGAACCAAGGTCTAGGAAGACTTCTGGTGGTCAGAAACTTCTTCCATTTAAGGATTATGGAGGACACAGTGCTCTTAGGAACCTTGAGTACTGCAGAAATTCTTTTGTAACCTTGGCCAGATCTGTGCCTTGCCACAATTCTGTCTCTGAGCTCCTCGGCCAGTTCCTTTGACCTCATGATTCTCATTTGGTCTGACATGCACCGTGAGGTCTTATATAGACAGGTGTGTGCCTCTACAAATCAAGTCCTATCAGTTTAATTAAACACAGCTGGACTCCAATGAAGGAGTGGAACCATCTCAAGGAGGATCACAAGAAAATGGACAGCATGTGACTTAAATATGAGTGTCTGAGCAAAGGGTGAATACTTATGACCATGTGATATTTCAGTTTTTCTTTTTTTTAATAAATTTGCAAAAATTTCTACATTTGTTTTTTTTCAGTCAAGATAGGGTACAGAGTGTACATTAATGAGAAAAAAATGAATTTTTTTGAATTTACCAAATGGCTGCAACAAAACAGATTGAAAAATTTAAAGTGGTTTGAATACTTTCCGTACCTACTGAAGGTGAGGTGATAAGCAAGTGTAAAGATTTTAGGGCACACTTGAAACTGTAGATACTAGAAATTAACTGGGTTGTCTGGGGTAGTGCATTCCAGAAAACTAGTGCAGCAAGATGCTCTTTACAACAATTGTGGTCTTATTTTGATCTTTGCCATCTTTGTTAAGGGACTTCTTTTCTTCCATTGTTCGCTTATTTGCATTATGTGTTTATAAATTAAAGGGAACTTGATATGAATGAGACACTGGCTGCATTGTGGCAACTTGGAAGGTTGCACTCAGAAGCGCTGTGGCATTTCAGAGAAAACATACCATACTTTGAAAGGCCAGGCAGAAACTATGATTCTGATGACTAGTCCAAGCACGGTCCCTAGTGGCTTCTTATCTGTGTGTATAGGTAGAGGACTGTCTGTCATGGGAAACGGGGTAGGGATAAGCCGGACGGAGACCTTCCTCTTTGACTAGTCATGGAAGACACATAGTCCATGGTTGGCTTCTCAAAGTATGTTTTCCCTCAGTATTTCAGAGTAAAGTATACAAAGAGTGAGTCATGTTGTACACTGGAAAACATAAAATACCTTTTTTAATATAGGACAGAAAAATATTGAGCAAAAGGAGATATCATGTAAAGTCACGTCTTGTATTTTAGGTGTTTTTTTTTAGCTTCGTATGCCTTTAAGTATCATTCCATTTAAACAAGCTACAAATATCTGTGGTTCCAACAG
This sequence comes from Dendrobates tinctorius, assembly GCF_039654945.1. Lineage (NCBI taxonomy): Eukaryota > Metazoa > Chordata > Amphibia > Anura > Dendrobatidae > Dendrobates > Dendrobates tinctorius. The sequence goes on along the minus strand of NW_027361897.1, from coordinate 6,022,673 downwards.
ACGCCTCCATAGGTTACAAATCTTGAGATTCTAATCAACTCGGAGAACACCAACTGATTATAGTCCAACGTTAATAGAACATTGTCTACACTCAGCCCATTGTTGGTGTAATGAGTTTAATGTGCTTCCGAAGAAGGTTTAGACACCAGTTCATTATTTCCACACCATGCCACATATAGAACTCTTAATGCAGATAAAATCATGCAGAACACGGAGTATATAGAGTGGTGTTCATGCAGATTTTTTTTCCCTAATCCTGGTTGCTTTAAAAGTCATATTCATCATTGTTTATGAACAATGAGCCATAAAAATCCTAATTAAAGATGTAATTACACTGAATAAATTCTTAGCTGAAAATGAATTATAGATTTGTTGGAGGCACAGTTAATATATCAATGGGATAAACCACCACAGTCTTCATCCATCATTTTAAGATAGAGTCTGCAAAGCAGCTAATATGGTTTTAACTCCTTATGGGTTCAACTAAATGAAGATGATGATGGTATTGCGCCTTATTAAAGCTCATTATATGTAACTACTATGTACGGTGTATTTTTCACCTTGGTATGGAAAGGAAATTGCTATGTAAATTGCTTATTGTTAGTACAGAAAATGCACTTTGTGATAAAAATTAAAAGGGTTGTCCACTACTTTGATATTGGTAACCATCATTATCAGATTGATGGTGGTCCGACATCCGACATCTGCACCAATCATCTGTTACGAGCTCCGGCGGTGGACGGATGTATACACCATGTACAAAGTTTAAACAGCACAGTGCCATTCACTATTTAGTAGCCATTTTTGGGAACTGCAGCTCAGCTCCTATTCAATTGAGAATAGGTCATCAATATACCAATGTATTGGGCAACCCCTTTAAATTTAGTTAATCCATATTGACACATAAAAAGACAAGAGAATCCACCACCTAATAATTAACGGCATTCAATACTGCTCTGTGATATTCCGGAGCTTCCAATGATGTTCTCTTCGTATCCCCCCAATACAAATCACCACACCTGACTTCATAAAGGAGCGGTGACAACTTCCGATGATAGTACTGAAGATGTGTGGCTTGCTGTCAATGGGTTTGGCGTCATGAATTCTCAGTGGAAGGGTTTTTTTTTTTTGCAAAATCACCCTCTGATTCTAAAAAAGTGTAGTGGGGGTTCCTAACATTGGCTCAGATGCCAGAGCTAAGAATTAGACGAAATGTAGTTACCACTCACTGGAAATAGTCAGACTGGAAATAAAGCACAGCTACAAAAGGGGCACGGGCTGGGAAAAGTCAACAGGAGGGTCATAAGCATAAAATTAAGTATGTGGGTTGTCTTTACAATAGAATAACCAAGGCAGTAATGGCGCTAACGGACCAAGATCCAGTGGAGACCACCACTAAGGTCTCACGCACACTTCTGTAATATGACTCTTAGACTATGAGATGCACAACGCTTTATTCATGAAATTATATCAGGTTCTGCTGTACCACCATATGCCTCAGATTTCATACAGGTATGAAAAAAAAAATTCTGTGGTTCTCCATACTGGCCTGTGGACCCGGCTCTGCCGTCAGATGGAGACCGAGGTCTGGATGGAATTTTTGTTTGTGATCATCAGCCTCCATCAATAAATTGTCACATTGACTGCTGCCCTTTGCCTAATGATTGCTGCTGACATTATTGATGACCTAGTTAATTAGCTTAATAATCTACTTTCTCAAAGCAGAAATCAGCAGCAAGCTATAAATTAGCAAACACCACATTAATAAACAGGTTTATGCAAATTACCTTAATAATACAGAACTCACTCAGCACCGTACTAGGAGATGAAATGCTTTCGGTAGCCCTCCATTTTGACAACCTTTTAGTGTTCACATGTCAGCAATTGACCACCGTAGTCAATAGACTAGTCTACGCACCCCAGATGAGTGATGCCACCAGGCCGATTTGTGGCTACCAGTGGTTCACAAGGTAAACCGTCCAATGGCAACCTACCTGTTTAAGGTGGACCCCATCAGTTGCCACCCATCTGAGGAGTTAAAGTTGGACAACAGGGCAGCAGCAGACTACCCACGATATGAACTTGAAAGGATGAAGGTGCACATGGTTCCTTAATATTTAGTAATATCTATGGGCCTAATGAGGCCTAGTCAAGATATAAACATGTAGCTTAGGCCTCACTCAGACGACTTTTTTTGCATTTGAGAAAAAAAAAATAGACCTTCTTTTCTTCAGTGAGCTGAAATCAATAGTCATCCATTTCTGTGTATTTTTTTTCTTATCAGTGGGGAATATTCTTGTTCCGATGCAAAAAAAATGTCCAAACCTCTACTACCCACTGAACAAAAAAAAACAAAAAAAACCCCTGCTTTTGGTGACACACATATAGCATTTTGGTGCTTATTTTTTTCTTTTATGGACGCATTTATTTGAGTGTGTATTTTTGATCCCTAAATCTGATCAAAATTGGGCACGCTGCCGTTTTTCATTTCTGCAATTCGCAAAAATACGGTCATGTGAAGAACCACGTAGACTCTAAAGGGTGTGTGTTCCAGCCATGAAAAACGCAGAGAGAACATACAAGTGAAACATGGATGTCTGGAAGATAGGAGAAAAGAGATGAATTTGTGTCTATAGGTAATACTTACCGGGCCCAATACAAAAACCAGCAATGATTCCAATCACAAAAATGACACTGGCATAATGCATCAAAGGGATCCGTGCCTGGAAGAGGGCAGAGAAAGCAGAAATATTTGCTCAGTTTTCCAAATACATTTCCAATTTTTTAAGCTAATATTGTATGTTTTAAACAGTTTATCTTAAACTCTAAAAAAAAAAAAAAAATGGAATTTCAGGAACACTGTCCTTGGGCCTGACAGGTATTGTAGCATAGCCCTTTTACTTGGGTTAATATGCCACATTTTAACAAAGTTCAGCTTTACCTTTAGCGCTACTTTAACATATTAATCAATTGCATCTATGGTAATTCCTATTTCATATCTGTTACCTGAATCTCTCCCTCTATGACACAAAGTGGTATTAAATTGGTAAAATCGAATTTACATTTTCCACTGATACTCCACTAGGCTCCAAACGTAAAACCATCAGTGCCATTCACAGCACCTTTATTTCGCGAATGGCGGCAGGAGAGGCCCGTTTACAATGATGCAGGTGTTGTTATTTTTTCCCCCGGTAAAATAACACCTATACTAACCTCGGGTGCTGGCACCTTTCCAGCAGTGTCTACACTGGCTCTCCCAAGATTTGCTTAACATTGTTCTATCACATGATACCTGCGACAAATCAGCGCTGACTTCACTCTCCTCCCCTGCAGACGTAATTGACATCTGGAGGAAGTGAGAACTGCGGCTAGTCTATCACTTCCTCCAGATGTCTTGATTTGTCTAAAAGAGAGGAGAGTGAAGCCAGAGCCGAATATCATGTCATACGAGCCCCGGGAGAGCGAGTGCCGACACAACTGGAACGGCGGTGGCTACCGAGGTTAGTATAAGTGTTATTATTTTACCGTTTGTCATCAGCCTGGCTAATTTTATTTGACTTGGTCTTCATTGTTGCTGGGTTCCTGACCTATACCAACCCACCGGTTAATAGCAACACCATCTGCCAGATCCTTGCCTAAGAGACTACAATTTTGATCTCCTAATTAAAATGTATTGGTGTCTTAATTTCATTCATGAGTTAGGGGCTTATTCCTACATGACCGCTTTTCTGGGCTTTCATGTATTTGGAGCAGTCGGGGATAGTCCTCAGGGGTTCAGCAAATGAGTATTTTAGGTAAGGGGTTATGCCACTAACATTTCTTACCTGTGTACAGTACAAGTGGTAAACATATAGCTTTTCAGGATCCAACCTCTGGTACCCCCATTGATCCCAAGAATGGGGGCCCCAAAGTCCTGTGTAAAAGAAATGGTGGTATCCATGAAAAACTGCAGCTCCACTCATTTCCAGAGGCTAATGGGAATGGAAGTGAGTATGTGTGACCATCGCTTCACTGGACAGTGAATGGAGCCGTGGTCACTGGTCACACATGCACATTACCACTATTCACATGAGGGATATGGGACCCGATTCTCATGATCAATAGGGGTTCCAGGAGTCAGACTCCCACAAACAATATAGTTATCATCAATCCTGTAGATATGTGATAAGTGCTGTTGGTGAGGTAACCTCAACATAACAGAACCAACTCAATCAATAGTCTAAAAGCCACAGCTAACCTCCGTGAACATGACTTTTATGAAAAATAAAACAGGGACATAATCTTGAAAAGTAACTGATGAAATGTAAGTAGTCTTTCTTCCAGGTAAAGCACTGTTGGAGCTCCATATTTGTACTTTAAATTTTCCTCTGCCTGTGGGGCTCCGATAAGGAGTTCGGAAATATTTAATTAAGTTTAATACTAAAGATTCATTACTTTTACTATACATTACAATAGACTGGTATCCTGCATTGAGGTCTTGTCCTACCATTGTCCTAATATTACTTACCTGAAATACAAGGGCTACAGTAATTCCAGCACAACAGAACCCCATAAAACTAAATCCACTGATGATAAGAGGCCGCCTTCCCAACTTCTCCACTGTAAAACACTGCAAAACGTTTTAGTTTATAGCAGTAATTCTCAAATATTTGTTGCTGCATAATTGCTACTTATATAATATTTTTTTCAGCAGTCTGCTTTCATATGAAGGTCAATGTCTATAGGAGTGGAATTATTCTCTTTGAGATCCAAACAGATTAAGTTGATACCTTTGGTGAAGAAATCTGCTTTGTGGTTCCTCTTTCACACGTCAAAGGTCGTGTCTTGCCTTTGATGTGCGCCCACATACCAAGCCCACATAATTCCTCGCACTTGATGGTCGATTTGATCAGCTATCAAGTGCCTTTAACAGCCTCGGGTGATTCACTGCTCCGCCCGTGGCTGTTAACCTGTTAAATCCTGCTGTCAATCACGGACAGCGGAATTTAACATGCACTGGCTGGAAGCACGTAATTAATCTTGCTAATCTGCGCCCCTGTCACGTAATCGGGTGCGCTGATGTGTTGTAATGATAGTCAGGGGTCTACAGAAGACCCTCGTATCTGTAACTGTGAATATCCTGTGAACGCTGGCTCATGGCCAGCGTTCATAGGTGATGTTGATTACTGCTATGTATAGCACAAGCGATTGGATGATCGCAGCTTCAAATATTGAATATTGAAGTCAGTAAAAAGCGTGATTTTTTTTAAAAAATGACAAGTTCAAATCACCCCCTTTGCCCCCTTGAAAATAAAACAATTAAAGAAAATAAAACAATAAATCCAATCGATGAATGCCATAATGAAAAAAAACTCAAAATAACAAATTTACATTTTTTTTTTTTATCACCGCAACATTGCAATAAAATGCAAAAAGAGGCAATCAAAACATCTTCTCTACACCCAAAATGATATCAATAAAAATGTCAGCTCAAGCCACAAAAAAATAAACTCTCACCCAGCCCCAGATCCCTATAAATGAAAATGCTACAGGTCTTGTAAAATGGTGACATAAGAAAATTTTTGTATTCTTACAAATTTTGGAATTTTTTTTAATAACTTAGGAAAACAAAAACTATATATATTTGGTATCTGCATACAGTACTTGTACTGACCTGGAGAATCACATTGCCAAGTCAGTTTTACCATATAGTGAACAGCTTAAATGTGGAATTGTACTTTTTTTTTGCAATTTTACAGCACCTGGATTTTTTTCCTCTTTTCCAGATACTATACAGTGGCATGTAAATGTTTGGGCAACTCCTGGTAAAAATTACTGTTATTGTGAACAGTTAAGCAAATTAGAGATTAAATGATCTCTAAAAGTCCGAAAGTTAAAGATGACAAGTTTCCTTTGTATTTTAGAAACAAAAAAAAAAAAAAATCATTTATTACATTTTAAGAATTACAAGAAAAAGAAAATGGGCAGATACAAAAGTTTTGGGCACCCTGCATGGTTAGTACCTAGTAGTACCCCCTCTTATTATTTATTTACTCATATGTGCGCACGTTTTTGTAATATTTTTATATATATACATATACGTTTTAAATTTATGCCTTATAATATATGGGCATGATTTAGGGTGACTTTTTCTTCTTATTTTAATATAATTAATCTTAATAAAGTGTTTTACAATTTTTTATTCATAACACATATTTCTGCACCTTATCAAATATCCTCGGGTTGAGTGCAACAGGATTACTAGGGAGTTTCTTTCAAGGATCCTATAGGTAGATGAGGGCACTCTAGCAGAGGGGCAGGTACCTTGCTTCCCTATTTAATGGTTATGATGGTGGCCAGGCCAGCAGCCCTGACGAAGAAGGTCAGTGCACCTTCAAAACGCGTTGGCGATTGGCCCTTCTCAGCCTCCGTCTCCCAGCTTCTAGCTCTCTGCTCTACTTAATGTCACCCAGACCAGGCCCTCCACACTCCGGCACTGTCAGCGGCGTCTCCAGGCCGGCGCACGCATTGTGCTTCCAGTCTCTGGTGAAGGCAAGGTGGGTTCCATCCAGGGGAGGACGCTCTCCGGTCCCCAGCCTCCCTCCACCATGGTGTGTTATGATGAGTCACCGAAGGAGGAAAAAACAAAATACTAGCTAAGTCCAGAAAAACCAGAGAGGTTGGCAGCTATCGGATTGCAGACCTCTGAACCTATCCACAACAACTAGCAGTAGCCATGGGGGGTTCCTACGGTGCCCTAGACCCCTTGATCACAGCCGGAGAACTACATAGCCTAAAGGCAGAAAGGGGAAAAACTAAACTGCCCCAGAGCAGACCCCAAAGCAATAGGCAGCCCCCAACATATAATGACGGTGAAGCAAGATGAAAACACTAACACAGATAGAAAGATAGGTTGAGCAAATGATGGGGCCCAAGCTAACTAAATAGGACACGATAGGAAAGCCGCTGTCTGCCATCCGCAAAAACCCTATCCAAAATGTGCCAACCGACTGATAGGAAAAACAGGCCCTGAAGTCGCAAGGCTTCAAAAGACTATATCAGCACTCAGGTATATTCTGAAGACAGAGCAAAAGATCAACAGATCAGAGACAAAAATGGAATTCAGCTCACCCCCGGCCGGGGATGGCAGAACTCCCAAAAAACAAGGCAAAACAAAACTGAAGTGTACAAAGCAGAGCAGAAAAACTTAGCTTTGAGACGCAGGAATCAGACTGGTCTCCAAGAATCCAGCAGGATCACCAGCATGGCAGAAGGGCGTCGGCTGCCTTATATCCAGTCCTCAATTCCAGCCACCCAGTCATCATCTAGCTGCCCAGGTATTTGATAATCAGCCTCACTACCTTCCTTCACCAGAGGAGGGAGTTCATCAGACCTCAACGGTGAAGGGAAAGATGAACTCACAACAGTGGTGCACTCATTACATCTCATGTGCCGGTGTGATCTGCGCGAGCACCGGTGAACTGCCCAGTTCACTTCTCCCTGCTCTAGCGCCCAGGATCCTCCTGTTGCAGTTACTTTCGTGGATTAACCTGTGAGTATGCAACTCAGAAGCTCACCCTTCATGACCTTTCAATCCACTTCATTGTCATTTCTTTGCTGGAACACTATTTCACCTCAAGGTAGGCAGACATTTTATCATTTATACGTCACATTTTCATTATCTTTTTAGCCACTGTTTTATCTGACTAAATATTTTGACCAGGCATTTCTGGCTTATGCAGCAGCAACTTTAGCGCGGTGCTCCCTTTCTGTTTTTGTACCTGTTTAGATATTGTTTTGCATACTTCTGATGCTGAGATGCTGAATTTTATGTTGAGGATACAGCAGAGGTTTTCTTCTGATGACTCTTCCATGAATGCCATATTTGTGCAGGTGTCTCTGAACTGTAGAACAATGTACCACAACTCCAGAATTTTCTAAATCTTTCTGAAGGTCTTTTCAAGTCAAGCGGCGGTTCCAATTTGCCTCTCTAACAATCCTATGAGCAGCTGTCACTGAAATTTTGCTTGGTCTTCCAGACCTTATCTTGACCTTAGCTGTTCCTGTTAACTGCCATTTCTTAATTACATTTCAAACTGAGGAAAGGGCAACTTGAGAACGCTTTGCTATATTCTTATAACCGTCTCCTGCTTTGTGGGCCTCCACCATTTTAATTTTCTGAGGGTTAGTTTTTTGGCACAAGAGGAGGTTGGGCTTTTATAAAGCTGGGACATTTCACCTGGCATTTCCTAACAATTTCTAAACAACGATGGTGAACAAGCCATAACCCTAAGACTGGGGTCACATTGCGTTATGGCAGTCCATTAGATGGACTGCGTTACACCGCGGCATAACACGGTGTAAAGCAATCCGTTAATGCTGCCATTGACCCCCATTGTCAGGCGCATCGCGGCGCATGCCGTAAATCGGCATGCGTTCGCGATGTGCCGTCATTCAGTGACGGAGCTTCGGACGTGGGCTGCAGTGTCTGAGGCTCCATCACCGCTAGCGCAGATGAATCATCTGCGATAGCGGGTATAGCATAACGTGATCGCGTTATGCTATACCGTTAATGCAGCCCGTCAGCACTATGCATTGAACGGGCTTGGTTCACGCAATGTGAACCTGGCCTAACAGGCTAATAAAGGTCTGAAACCTTGGTCAAAGTTATCTAAGCACACAAATCTCCAAAGGTGCCCAAACCTTTGCATCTGCCCATTTTCCTTCTTGTAATTTTTAAAATGTCCTTCTAGAGATAGTTTTAATTTCAACTTGCTCAAATGTTCACAATAACAGTAATTGTGACCAGGGGTGCCCAACTTTTTACATGCCACTGTATGTTAAAATGAATTGTCTTCTCTTTGTCTGTAAATCCCTGGCTACACCATCTGCCTCTGGTCTTTGAATGACAGGTCACTGCTGAGATTTCAAACAGAGAAGGCAGATCCTTCTCAGACCAGAGGCAGGCGGAGGGGGACAGGAAAATCACAAAACGGAAGGAGAAGACCCAGTGCACAGTCCAGCCCCTGTGTATCGAAATCTAATTAGCAGAAAACTTTGAATGCTGATTAAACAGGAACCACAAAGCGGATTTTTTTCACTAAAGGTATCAATTTAATCTGTATTATAGCCATGTCTTTCCTTTACATTACAAAATCATGCTGACAGGTATGGTCTCAGAAACATATCTTAAGATTTGCACTGCTTTCCTGGTTGTCTTAGGGGCGTTACGCTATTTGTGATTGACAGTTTGAGCTGGTGGTATAGCTCAGCCGCTGGTCATGCTCCCATGCTGCCAGGAGAGGAAGCTTTGTCTTTGCAGGATCGGAGTAGTATAGAGATACTGAAGATGGCTGGATTCAAGGAGCCGACTAGCTTCACAGCGCACTTACAAACTTTATAGCAGGCAGCTTGCATGCGGCGCATGATACTTGCCTAGAAAACTAGATGAAGCTATACTACCCTCCAGTTAGGGCAGAGTTCCTGCAATGCCTGCTCCTGCTCTTCCATTGCTCATGTGATGTTGTTATGTCATGCGAACGCTGTTGCCAATCAGCGCCGCTTTATTCTTGCCTCATTTGGATGCATGTGACATCGAAAGAAGTCAGAGAGCAGCAGCAGCAGCAGCTCATGTCTTCCGAGTGTCAGTTTCATCCAAAGGAGGCAATAGTGAAGCAGCTGCTGATTGGCTGCGGAGCAACGGGGAGAGCAGGTGCCAGCATCCCTGGAATGGCGCCAGCACTGGAGGATCTGTTATTATTTTGCATGGGGAAAGTATAGTGATTGAGAAGAGGTTGTAGTGCACAACCCTTTTAATACAGTGGCTATGTTTTTTTCATATTTCCGAAAAAATATGCAAACGAGTTTCTTACATATGCAATGCTAAATAGTATAAAAAAGTAATTCGGCTTCCATTGCAGTACAGATTTGATTACTTTTCCATAAAGTAACACAGTACCCAACAATCTACTGCATATTACATAGCCCTATACATTTTACAGTCGGCCGAGGATAACACTTACGTTCTCATGCTATAATCGAAAAAAAAAGCTTCAAAAACAATCTCAAATATGATACGAAATAAATATACAACGTTCTAAATTCCATAGTATAAATTGATCAAAAGATATTGCGGCGTATAAAAAAAACACATAACAAAGAATCGTTTAAAAGCTGCATTAGCTTCAACTTTCTTTCTCCCCCTTGGAAGACGAAAGGCAAAATGAGAGAAAAAAAAAAAGCTTTGAGCAAAACCAGCAAAAAATATTGACAGCAGAACAAATGCTTGTAATTTTATAACCAATCTCCTAGTGTCCATCGGGTGCCATTTCTGTCTCCACTCAGGACCAATCAGACTTACAGAGCTATGAGTCTGCCTGAGTGAATGTGAGCCGGTTACTGCAAACCCATTCCTCCTGCACCTCTTCAAGCACTTTTATTACTGCTCAATAGTAGACGGCAAAAGCGAGGACCATTTAGCGGGTCAGAGTATGGATGAATAAAGAGGGGGATTTGAGAAAGATAGAAAGGGGTAAGTAAGCAGAATGGGTGGGCAGAGGGGGATTCTGCATTTCACTTCTTCGAGGAGATGTGTTTATTAAAGGAAGGCCGTGCTGTGAGATTTTGCTCCTGGGAGTCGATGGCTCACATTAGTCTCTCTAATTGTCAAAAATCTAATTTAGTGTTATGTAGCACTGGCCAGCCCTGGGTTAAAAATATGGAACGCGTGCTCGGTTATAAATTTCATCTCCGCTGAGGTAACTCTCGGATAAGGAGACTATAAATGGTTTGCGGATGGGGGAGGTCGAGGACAGGATCAAAAGGGGACAAGACAGCGACATGAAAGTAATCAGCTTGTTAGGTGGCCATTTTTCTTTATGTTTATAGGGAAGGATAATCCGCCAACACCCTTCTCAGTTCTACAGTCTCAGGCGCGCACACAGCAAATTCCTTTGTTTCATTGAATGCTGCAGAAGGATACCTAAAGTCTGGAATAAATACAATTTTTACATCAAATTTAAGACGGTGAGTGAGCTCCGAGCAGCACTGCATGAGCACAGGTCTTAGAAATGTATACACGGAGACGAAAGAGGAGCTCCAAGTCCTTCACAACTGTACATGAGGTGTATAAGGGCTTTTGCTGTATAGATAGGGTCCCACATCTAACATGTGCTATTCATGATAGTGTAAAGGTCGGCCAGGGCAGTAGTCATGGTTGAGCTTATCGGGTTTTACAGGCCCTGGCCTCCCTTTACATAAAAATCACGTTTCACTTTCAGCTTGCTTGCCTCTCCATTCTCTGTGCTGTCAGGGTTCTTCCTTTGCTCTCTAAGGTCACCTTTGGCCATTTGTGAAATAAAATAGACACAGTCCAGTTGTAATAGAGCACCCGCCAGGGCCATATGAATACTCGATACCGGGCTGGTTCTTAAAGGGATGTGTCACGGCAGCAGTGACCTGGTCCGTGACCCTGGGCGTCCAATAAAAATGATGAAAAGGAGTTTAAAGTTCATTAAAGATTCGTGACGCCACCTGTGGTACTCGGCAAATAAGGTGTTAGCTGATGGCAGATGACACAGCAAATAAACTGAGGACACAGCAGGGTGCAGTCTTTACACTTTTAAGGTCCCGTTACATTTAGCAATGCACCAGCGATCCCGACAACGATAAGACCCGGTCAGGATCGCTGTTGCATCGCTAAATGGTCGCTAGTGAGCTGCCAAACAGGCAGATCTCACCAGCGATGCAGGAGCTGTCGGCAGTCATCACTTACCTGCCACATGCAGCGAGGGTGACGTCTTCCGCCCGCGTCCATGGAGTCGCTCGTCGGTGCCAGCAGGAAGCCGACGACAAGAAATGGACCAGGATAATCTCGCGCGATCAGCGATATCCAGCGGGGAGCCGGGTCGGAGGTAAGTGTCACATGTAGCGATATCGCTGTTGCGTCACAAAATCAGTGACGCTTTAGCGATCTCGCTATGTGTGAAAGGGGCTTTACTCACAGTTCTATCGTAACAGTCCCCAGCCGGCGTGCTGTGTCCTCCAGGCTTGTGGTCCAGACAGCTCTCAGGTAGCTTAGGGTGTACTTTAATCAAAAAAATGGGGAAAGCCAGCCAATGCCGTCAGGAAACAAATATCAACAATCATGTGAAACCTGAGGCAAAAATATGTATTGCAGATAGAAGTTTATTCAAAACATGCATCAGTCACACAATGTCGCCGACGTTTCGGCCAATATGGCCTTTATCAAGGGAATTATCTAAACCAAAACAAAACGGAAATAACATAATAAGCGTATCATCATAGAATACATGACTAATACAGTAAAGAAAAAAATTTTTCAAGGCAAAAAACAACATCAGTAAAAGGAAATAAACAATCAATCATGGGGATTCCATCATCCACATTTATCATATAGTACCCTGAGGATAGGGGATATAAAAGGGACAGCACCGCGCAGGATCTAAGTGCAATATTAAAAAGGTCCCAAATAAAAATACAAAGCTGATGCACTCACCAAGTTGAGGTTGAAGGAACAGCGTATTGACCCTGGGGGAATGTCCCAGAGTCGCCCTCACACACCCAGGGCAGCGGGGTACTTAGTACCGGGCCGGTGTCAAGGTAGGAATGTCACACAGCAGCGGTGACCTGGTCTGTGGCCCTGGGCGCCCAATATCAAAGGCGGTGAGGTTAATGGTATAATAGTTTATTTGGATAGTTCGTGACGCCACCCGTGGTGTTTGGCAAGTAAGATGTTGAGCCAACGCTGCATGCAGATCCGCTGGGACTGATGGTGTGGTGCAGCAAAGATGGTGTAGCTCCCCACAGGTGGAGCTGTAGTCCCAGGGCAGTGTAGGTGCAATGGATGAGGAGAAGCGCAGAATGGTATAGATGTTGTTACCCAGGTGTAGCGGTGCGGGAATAACTGGAGGACACCAGAGTATGCGGTTCCAAAGCTTTACTCACTGTTTGCAGTTCACACAACTGCCTGCCTCCGTACTGTGTTCTCCAGGTGAGGGCTCCAGCCAACCTCCAGGCAGGATAGGATGCTCCCTTCCACACTCCGCCAACATGTACCTTTCTGAACGACTCCTCCAATGCACCTTTAGGTGCGAAGCACTCCAGTACTTAGTTACCCTGGAATGCCTCTCTCTAGGTGTTCCTAGTCTTTACTTGTATGACAGACAGCTGTAGCCTGCTTCGGGGACTCATCACTGTGTCCCGGCTCTCTATTCAGTTGCTGTTGTGTCCCAAGTCTATGATGGGAGCAAGGCATTAGCGGCTCACTACTCCTCCGGTGTAGGTTGCCGGACATAAAGATCCAATCAACCTCAGGGACCGGGCCCCGGCCTTTGCGCTCTCTAGACTGGAAGGGTTCTCTCTCTTTCTCAACCTGCTTCCCACCGTCCTTCTATTCTCCTTCGTTCCGATCTGTTCTGTTCTTTCTTATGGAAGGTTAGGTTATCAATCTTATCAGTCTCTTTCTCTGGTCTTTCTCGTGCCAGCAGCCCAGATCACTGGGACCTGCTGCAGCACGTCCTTCAGACACCCATCTTCTCTCTTCTCCAACTAACCACCCAACTCTCTCCCTAACCTCACTCTTCCCACTCTTTTATATTATCTCACTCCACCCGCCTCCCAGCACATCTCGTGTTATGAAGCAGGGTTCCATGAGGGGTGCTCTGCTAACCCCCAGCCTAAAGCTGTTAGGTGGCCCCACTGAACTATCCTGTGTGTGGAGCATGGTCAGGAGTTCCCACCCTACCTGGATGGTGGGGCACTACACCTTAGGAGAAGGTGCAGTACCTCTGTGGCGACTGAAGCCTCAGGGGCGCCACATATCCCCCCGTTAAACACAGCATGTCTGCGGGCTGCAAGACAACAAAAATACAATACAGGAACACACAAAAATTTTTAAATGCTGTTTAATAATACTTATCTAATCTTTCTACTGTAGGAGGTACATTTCTTAAACGTTACAAACAGACTAACTTCCTATCTTAGTATCAAAAATGTACTTAAGTGCAATTCTTAATTCAAAGTGCTACTCAACACATTTTCTTTATTACATTTGCTATCAATTATTCTCTTTGTCTACTGGACGCAAGACACTGACCATCTACACTTGGCCTGTCACCTGTCACTTTCAATTCTTCAGTCTTTATTCAATTCTCACATTCTATCTCAAAACTTTTCTAATTCTCTGTATCAAATATTCTATAAAAGACATTTACTTTTCATTAGACACAACATTATCAAATACTTTTTCATAAAACATTCAAAATTCTTGTAAGGTGCTGAACACTGCTCCCAGCCGGGATTTCTTGCAGTGTCCCTTGAGGTAGACATCATTCTTCGAAAAGTGTCCATGCAAAAACATCATCTTCGCAAAGAGCCTTTATATGTAAAACCAAGAGAGAGCGCCCAAAGGGGTGCAAACTATTTACAAGAAAGTTTTGGATCACACAGCATTCATGATCTCCACAGTTCCATTTGTAGAAAAACACTGCCAATCAGAAGCAGGCAACAAAAGTGCTACAAAAAAACATGTTAGCAAACAAGGCACAACTGGTGCAAACAAAACCCTCCTGGGTAACGAGATTTAGAAAATTATTTTTAACGGCTACCAGATTCCAAGTAGTCATTAGCAATCCGCAGGTACTCCTCTTCCCATGGTGTCAAGCCAGAGATCTTTGGTTTGGGCCGCCGAACTGGAAGTGATACAATAGCAGCCTGGTTCTTGGCAACAGGTACCTGAGCAGTCTGTGGGGTACCGGTGGATGGAGCATTGACTGGTCTTGATGGCAGGTACTCCTCAATGAACTCTGCAGGGATACGTTGTACATTCAGGGCGTACCATCCCCTGAGTCCCTCATGCCGGGTAAAGGTCACATATTCTCCAGGCTGCAGGTCTCTATCTGGATGCCCTCTCCTCAGATGGGACTCCACATCCCGCCGGTTGAAGAACAGGTCACCAATGCGCTTAGGGTCCGCAATGAATCCAAAACCCTTCCCCTTGTTCACATTCAGCACCTGCCCCCAACTGGCTGCATCCCGGGAACCGTAATGCTCAGCACGGACCCTCTCTTTCCTGCTCAAATCCGGGCCAGTACAGCCAATCTCCTCTGCTCCCTCTCCCGGTACTCATCTGCCAGCTTTTTAATGGTGGCTCGGCAATAGGCCTCATTCTGCTCCTCCCGGGACCTGCTTTGCCCTACTGGGGCCTGCGGTACCACCATTGGGGGTTCCGGTATCTCCCCCCGGGGACTGGCTTCCCGGTCCCAGACCAGGTCTAACACAACCTGGCCGGCCGTTGCAACGGTGGGGCAACCTCAGGTCTTCTCGGGTGAAGGGGCACCGGACATACCTGAGGTCTCCCGGCGGTGCGGCTTCGGCTCCAGTGCAGATGATGAAGGAGCAGTTGCGGGTTCTGGATCCGCAGGGGTCTCTGTGGGGACCGGCGCAGCCGCGCCAGGTCCAGGAGGGAGCTCTGCTTCCACTCCCGGGTCCTCCGGTAACTTCTCCGGGCCGGTGGTGCTCAACTGCACGGTCAAAGTAGATGTATAGGTCAGCGCCTCCCGGGGACAGTCCGGTGCGATAGCAGCGGGTACCGATGGAGAGGGTGGTACCGCTGATGTAGGCCCCGCCGGGGCGCGCTGCCGTCTCAGCTTCTCCAGCACTTCTCTTCATAGCTGCAGACAGGTAGTCAGTTCAGCGATTTCATCTTCTAATTGCTGGCGGTTCATTCCGGAGTTCGGGTTGGAGCCTTCAGCCATGGCGCCAGGGAGATCCGTTTCCCCGTGCTCCGCAGGCCTCCTTCCCTCACTCTCCAAAATGGCGTTCTGGCGTTCTTCTCCTTGCTCCGCCCTTCTGCTCGCCACTGGCTTTCTCTGCCCCTCCTTCCGGGGGCGGCGTCTTCTTCCAACACCTCCATACCAAGCCAGTATACGAACCCCTCGGGGGGTGGGCCATGCATCTGTCACATAGTAATTCAGGCAGGGACGGCCCAATACTCTTTGCGGTCTTTTCTTAGGACCTCCCATCTCTTCACGCCCTTCTTCTCCGCGCCAGCGGCCATTTTTAATGTCCATTTTACAGTCTATTAAATTTGGTCTTCTTCACATTTTCAAAAGTTCTAAATCCAAGGCACACAGAACCCGATGGCATCGGGTCTCGTCATCCTGTTCTTGACGCCAAAATTGGGTTGCCCTCACACACCCAGGGCAGCGGGGTACTCGGTACCGGGCCGGTGTCAAGGTGGGAATGTGTCACAGCAGCGGTGACCCGGTCCGTGGCCCTGGGTGCCCAATATCAATGGCGGTGATGTTAATGGTATAATAGTTTATTTGGATAGTTCGTGACGCCACCCGTGGTGTTTGGCAAGTAAGATGTTGAGCCAACGCTGCATGCAGATCCGCTGGGACTGATGGTGTGGTGCAGCAAAGATGGTGTAGCTCCCCACAGGTGGAGCTGTAGTCCCAGGGCAGTGTAGGTGCAATGGATGAGGAGAAGCGCAGAATGGTATAGATGTTGTTACCCAGGTGTAGCGGTGCGGGAATAACTGGAGGACACCAGAGTATGCGGTTCCAAAGCTTTACTCACTGTTTTCAATTCACACAACTGCCTGCCTCCGTACTGTGTTCTCCAGGTGAGGGCTCCAGCCAACCTCCAGGCAGAATAGGATTCTCCCTTCCACACTCCGCCAACATGTACCTTTCTGAACGACTCCTCCAATGCGCCTTTAGGTGCGAAGCACTCCAGTACTTAGTTACCCTGGAATGCCTCTCTCTAGGTGTTCCTAGTCTTTACTTGTATGACAGACAGCTGTAGCCTG
This sequence comes from Dendrobates tinctorius, assembly GCF_039654945.1. NCBI lineage: Eukaryota > Metazoa > Chordata > Amphibia > Anura > Dendrobatidae > Dendrobates > Dendrobates tinctorius. The sequence continues at coordinate 6,005,860 of NW_027361897.1, read as the reverse complement.
CTTCGGGGACTCCTCACTGCGTCTTGGCTCTCTATTCAGTTGCTGTTGTGTCCCAAGTCTATGATGGGAGCAAAGCGTTAGCGGCTCAATACTCCTCCGGTGTCTGTTGCCGGACATAAAGATCCAATCAACCTCGGGGACCGGGCCCCGGCCTTTGCGCTCTCTGGACTGGAAGGGTTCTCTCTCTTTCTGAACCTGCTTCCAACCGTCCTTCTATTCTCCTTCGTTTCGATCTGTTCTGTTCTTTCTTATGGAAGGTTAGGTTATCAATCTTATCAGTCTCTTTCTGTGGTCTTTCTCGTGCCAGCAGCCCAGATCACTGGGACCTGCTGCAGCATGTCCTTCAGACACCCATCTTCTCTCTTCTCCAACTAACCACCCAACTCTCTCCCTAACCTCTCTCTTCCCACTCTTTTATATCATCTCACTCCACTCGCCTCCCAGCACATCTCGTGTTACGAAGCAGGGTTCCACGAGGGGTGCTCTGCTAACCCCCAGCCTAAAGCTGTTAGGAGGCCCCACTGAACTATCCTGTGTGTGGAATGCAGGTGTGGAGCATGGTCAGGAGTTCCCACCCTACCTGGATGGTGGGGCACTACACCTTAAGAGAAGGTGCAGTACCTCTGTGGTGACTGAAGCCTCAGGGGCGCCACATCCCAAACCAAGATCCTAATTAATCTGTTTTTTGCATGGCTCCTGGTCAACGGGGCGATCCTCAGTCGTCCGCAGGTACAAGATAAAAGAAAAAAAAATCCAGTCTGATGCCGGCGCTCCCAAAAAAAGTGAAATGTGAGAGATCAGTTTATTTAAAAAAAAATTAAAAAAAATTTTTATTCTAAAAGTGTAGCAGTAAAAACAAACGGTTTGTTTTTACTGCTATACTTTACAATAAAATTTTTTTTTACATTTTTTTTAAATAAACTGATCTCTCACATTTCACTTTTTTCGGGAGCGCCGGCATCAGACTGTTTTTTTTTTTCTTTTATCATCCACATTTACAGATTTATATGGAATACAGTGAAAAAATGGAAAAATAATATGGATAATTAATCCAAAATACTAATACCTATATATTAATATATATGCACAAACTCATACACATCTATATGTGTGTCACCAGCTTAAGGCAGAGTTCAGGCTTAAAAGAGAGAAGCAATAAAGAATAAAAAATAATAATCCAAAGCGGTGCAAAAATAGGGCGTACTTTGCCAGGGCTCCCTTTGATGTTCCTTTCCTGGCCGTCTCACTATGCTGGCTACCACATCTCCTGCCCTGCGTCTTCACACACAGTGTTCCGAGCCAGCAGACTCGGATCTTGTCGGGTGACGTTGGTCAGACCCCTGGATCCTATATGTCTGCCTTTTCGGTGAATGAGTGTGGGGTCGGCTGCAGCACTTAAAGATACTGCCGCCTCCGGCTTCCTAGCTGAGTCCTTAGTTTCTCCACTAGTTTTGGGGCCGGTCCCCTAACTGCGACCTGGTCCCTCCACCGACCACGCCAGTGGATGCGGGTCCCATCGATGGATTGCTCACTATCCGTGCCCCTAAGACGTCTTCTTCCTCTCCTCCTGGAGCGTTCCTGCCTTTCTCCTCTATCTTTATTCTGTCTCTCTAACTCACTCTCTTTAGCCTGGAGACAAGCTGCACTCAGCTTCAATCTCCACAAGCAACTCCTTCTCTCTCCCTTCTGACTGACTTCTGTCCTCTCACACTACTCTCTGACGTTCTGGAAAGAGTCAGTCAAATCTCTTTACCTCAGCAATAACTCCCCCCACCAACTGTCATTCCCTTAAGCCCTGCCCCGTCTCTACTTTCTCCACCCACACCCTCTAGTTAACTCCCCCCAGACAGATGAGTACTAGTGTTGGGTGCTGGTGTGCAAGTTCTGGCAGTGCTGCTTCCTTACCTGAGAGCAGAGTACCATATCTCTGGATGAAGTGCATCACCCTGTGGCGACAGACCACAGGGGCGCCACAGTAACTCAAAACATAAAACTATACTCATATTTTCGCAGCACATCCAGGTTCAATACAGCATCTTCAGCAGGTTTCACTTTACACATCACTCCAGCTTCCCTTTCACTTCTCTCCCTGTCACACGGCTTGAGATCGGGTTGTACTATATTGTACATTTTCTCAGCATCCTCCCTTTCCAGACTCACTGCCACTGGGTGTTCCCTCAGCCTTTTCGCCCTGTATCTGAGGGTATCAGCCCATGCTATGTCCTGCCGCATGGTCAACGACCTGCCCGCCTGTCCTGCCATGTCTTCTCCTGTAGCTTACACAACTTGTAGCTCCTGCAGCTGTGACTGTACTGTCCCACTCGCTCTGAATGTCTGGTTTCTTGCTTGATCACAATGTTACGGAGTATCTAAGTTGCCCTGGCTATTTACCCATCCGAGCTCTATGGGCGTCCTTGCCCTTCTGCCTCTATTCAGGAAGCTCCCTTCTACTAACCACAATGACCCCTCCTACAGTTAACTATTTACACTCTTATCATGCCTACATTATGCTCCCTATCTACATCTAGTGGCCTAACACTAATAGTACACTTTCCACGTATGACACATTCTACAACACCTTATTACATAAACAGTATTTACACTTTTGGCAGGGGGACATGCTCAGGGGTTTAAGAGGGCTACTGTGACCCCCTTACATTAGTGGGGTCTACTTTGGCATAGGGACATTTCAGGTCAGATTCCAGGATGTAACTATTACTTCTGCAGCCATAATAACTAGTTCCCAATTAGGCAAAGTAGGCACTGGCCTATGGGTCCCTCATCTTTTGGAGGCTCCACGCAAGGCAAGAAAAAATAATATTGATCTGATACATTAAATTTTTTTCAATTGGCATGCTGGCCCAGCCGGCTAACATTACATTAGGGTAGGTTCACCCGAGGGTATAATAAATTGTTCAAATTGTCACCCAGAAAAGTCTGACAATTTTTTTTCCCCCATTTGTCATCCTTGAGCAGTCCATATATTTCTTTTTTTTACTGCAGCAGCTATTAATATTTCCAAGACCGTTTACAGTTTCCTATGTCACCGATCAGTTTCATTTATGGAAGAAACTAGTGAATACTGCAATTTTTTCACAAGCAGACTTGGCTGGTGAAAAAAATCCCTCATTTGCACTGCCCCATGATACAACATTGGTCCGAGTGTGCTTTATTTGAGAGCAGAGTGGCCAAGTGAGAAGGGACCGGAGAAGTGGCACCTAGCTGCACGGCTCCGAGTAGCTTACTGCTCTTAAAGGTAACGGGCCAGGACAGAATAGAACGTGAGATGAAATGAGTGCCCTGGGCCGCAGTTCCCCAAGCATCGGAGAGATTAAAGCTGAGTCTGGCCATATTGGCAAACCCTCTTCTCTGCAACGAGAATCAGACGCGGAACCACGGGAAGTGGAAATTACTTTCATGGACTGTACTGTGGTGCTAAGCTGGGCAGTGGTGAAGGAGATGAGAAATTATGAGACTGTGTGTTGAGATGCTCTGTATTGATGACGAAATGCGCGAGAAGTTGTGTACCCGGTCTCCTGTGTACAAAGTTGCCACGCAATGGCTGTTTAATAAAGCATCGTTTCTTAAAAACTGGTGGTCTCCTTTGTTCTAAAATGTTCTACCATTTTGCTGTCGCAGAGATTCTGTAAGTCTTTTATCTAGCTGATTTTACTTTGATCCAGTTCTTTTGCATGCGAGAATAGGATCACAGGTGCGGAGAAGAACTTAATTTCTCCACCTTCTCCATTGTGTGAGTCGGCATATATCAAACCGCACTCGGATGACATTCACGTGCAGTCCGATGTTTTGCACATATCCACAGACTTTATTATGTATGAGAGGAAAAAAACAATAGTCAGCATTGCTCCATATAACATTGGAGTGAGATACATCAGATAGCAGTCGTCCGAGTTATACGCTTGCTAATCGCCAGTGTGAATGAAACCATAGAGATATCAGCAGAAATCCAGTGGAGAGGGGAGAAAACATGTACAGACTGAGGGAGGGCAAAGTAGTAAAAGGTGGAGAGCAAGTGAAGACACTATGGATACGTGAGCTAATGAAGAAAGCAGCACCCTGGATACATATGGAGGTCACATGCAGCTTATTTTACTGGGATACTCTAACAAGAGAAAAATCTGGACCTTAGACCAGGCTGCAAAACCATAATATCTCCTTTATTTTACAGCATTTTAAATATTTGCCAACTAGATCATAACCAGTGACATATACTAAAAAAAAAGTGCATTTTTTCAATATTTGCACTATTTGCTTCAGATCACAATTATAACATATTTGCTAATTTCAAGCTTACTCTGGACACCGAGCTTGAGGGCACAAACTAATCATATAAGATTGTAACATTTGCAACTTAAGAATATCTAGCAAAATTCTAAGAACTTTCAATAGATTTTTAGGAATTTGCACATACCCCAATCAAACCTGCAATTATTTCAATGGCACCGGTTCCCACAGTTGTGTATGGTATCTCAGCCAAAGGGACACCGGCATTTTCAAATATGGAGTTCGTATAGAACCAAATCTGCAAACAAACAGAATTTTATGCTTTCAATCAGACCTTCTGGACACCATATTTCATTAATTCAAGGGGGTTTCAAGCAAATTTGTGGACTATCAAGAGAATATAGCATAAATGTCTGATGGTGTGGACCCAGAGGTGGCACCTGCATCTATGTGGTAAAACAGGATCCCTAACCCACTTGTTTGGACTCTTCTGTACCGCTCATAAAAGTGGGTAAAGAGATCTTTTAGCTAAGCCATGAAAAAGTGATATTAAGAATACCCATGTGTGCTAATGTTAAATATCAGTGCACCAATGTGTGGATTGTTCTGCGACTTCCTGAGGTGTTGCAAAGTTGCTGGAACAATACTTCCGATCAGTCAATGACTTATTTGACTGTAAGACATGAATGGAAAATTAGACATTGGCTATATAAAGTATTTGCTTAAAGAGGATATCCGGGATGTTTTAAAAAATATAACCTAAGCACTAACAGGGAGGTTGTTGCTACCTGTTGTGCCTGGCTACATTCTCTGCAATTACAGATATTCGCTGACGTCACATCCGCCGAGGAGCAGTCAATGACCGATGCTGGGTACAGCAGACAGGTAGTTGCCTCTGTTAGGAACAACCTGCCTGTTGGTGCTTAGGCATAATTTTTCCTTAAAGTCTTGAATATACCCTTTAAATCTTCTTCCAACATGAAGTAGTTGCAGCATTGAATAGTAACTAGGAGCTGAACTGCAGTATTTAAAAGTTGCCACTTGAAGCAGTGTACAGAGCTGTATTGTCCTGGATGTCTGCTCACCGTGTGACTTGCTAACACTTGACTGGTGGAGGTGTTGGGTATTGGACCCACACCAATGATTTTGATGAATTTATCATTAGGATAGTTCATCAATATTATACCCTCTTGGACAAACCCTATAGTAAAAAAGGTTATCCAGGATTAATTGTTTTCTAACAGCAAAGATACTTCAAAATAAAAAGACATTTTAACATCAGTTAAATTGCCCACCATTCCACTCCCTCTAATGTTGTAGACCCCACAGATCTCTGTTCACTTTGTGCCATACATCTATGTGACTGTTGCAGCAAATTACTAGTTTCAGTTGTCTTGAATTATACATATAGGCATTAATAATGAGGTCAATGAATGGCTAGAGTAGCCATGACCAAAGTAAAACAGGATTTTTGTCTACTCACAGTAAAATTTGTTTCTCGGAGCCTTCATTGGGGGACACAGGAGACCATGGGTGTATGCTGTTGCCACTAGGAAACTGACACTATGCACAAAAATATTAGCTCCTTCTCAGAAGTGTATACCCCACCAACTGGCACCAAGTTAATCAGTTAGTGAGAAAGCAGTAGGAGAAGCAACGTGTGGAGTAAGAACATAGAAAGAAGTCCACAAAAATCAAACTGTAACAACAGAAAATAACATTTAATACAGCTATTAAACATGAGAGGGTCCTGTCTCCCCAAATGAAGGCTCCGAGAAACAGATTTTAGTGAGTTATCAAAAATCCTGTTCTCTCTATTGCTTCATTGGGGGACACAGGCAACCTTGGGACATCCTAAAACAGTCCCTGTGATGGAAACCGCATAAATCCATTCAGGTCGGAGAACTAGCCATTGCCGCTTGTAGGATTCTCCTGCCTAGGCTGGCATCTGCCGAAGCATAGGTATGGATCCTGTGAACTCAGCAAACGTGTGTATAGAAGACCATGCCGCAGCTTTACAAAGCTGTAGAACAGATGCCCAATGGTCAACAGCCCATAAGGTCCCCACCACTCAGGTAGAGTGAGCCTTGATCTTAGGGAAGGTGCTATAAACCAGATACGCCTCTGAGATGGTGTCCCGGATCCAGCTAGAAATTGTAGCCTTGGACCCCAGAAGACCTTTTTGAGAACCCTCAGGTATCACAAAGAGAGAATCTGTTATCCGGAAAGAGGTGGTCCTGGGAAGGTAGATGAGAATTTCCTTGACCAGGTCCAACTTGTTCAGAGAAAATTCCAGAGGGTGAACTGGTGATTCACAGAAAGTTGGGAGGATGATGTCCTCATTGAGATGAAAGGCGGACACTACCTTGGGAAGAAAGGAGGAAACAGACTACAAAAACATGTTGTCCTGGTGTAGAATAAGAAAGATTGAGCGACATGAAGGGGCTGTCAGCTCCGAAACTTGCCTGATGAAATTGGTGGCCACAAGAAAAACCACCTTCCTAGATAAAAAGAACAGTGAGACCTCTCTGAGAGGCTCAAAGGGGGGACTTCTGAGAACATCCAGAACCAGGTTGAGGTCTCAGCCATCTACAGGGGGATGATACAGAGTAGCTGCATGAGCCACACCTTGAAGAAAAGTTCTGACTTGAGAACATGAGAATAAGCTCCTTTGGAAAAGAATGGACAACGAGGAAACTTGGCTCTTCAATGAACTGAGAGCTAGACCTGCATCAAGCCCTGATTGAAGAAAGGCCAGGACAAATAGAAGAGAGAAAACCATTGGCATGGTGTGATTGGTCTCACACCTATGGAAGAAGGCTTTCCAGGTATAATAATAGACTCAAGATGATTCCTGATTGTGAGCCCAAATCATCATCTGAATCACTCGTTCTGAGAACACGGACACTCTTAGAACAGTGACCTCAACAGCCACGCCGCAGATCTGGTCTGTCTGGAAGACTTCAAGGGACGTCTGCGAGTACATTAATGACCTCTGCATACCAGGCCCTCCTGGGTCAATCTGGAGCTCGGATGACTGGCACCCCTTCCGCTTTGATTTTCTTCAACAGCCTGGGAAGCAGGGGAACAGGTGGCAGGAGATAAGGAAAAGTAAGCCATGACCAGGGTATCGCCAGGGCATCAACTCCCACTGCGAGGGAATCGCAGCACCTGAGAGGAACTGCGGTAGCTGTCTGTTACTCCTGGAGGTCATGAGATCTACATCCGTCATGCCCCACCATAGACAAATGGAAGATGTTCTGATGTTGAGACCATTCTCCCAGCCGGAAGACCCATCTTGGAGACTTCTGTCATGGCCAAAGGACTCTGGGTTCCTCCCTGGTGGTTGACATATGCCACCGCCATGATGTTTTCTGTGGAGAAAAGACAGAAGAATGGCTCTGATCTCAAGAATACTGATTGGCAGTGGAGTCTCTTCTGGCGACCTACAGTCCTGGACCGTGATGTTGCGGAAGACATCTCCCCAGCCAAGGAGACTGGCATCCATTGCAATCACTTGCCAGTGGATAGGAAGAAAGGAGCAACCCAGACGAATAAGGGGGAGGACAGCCGCTAGTTTAGGGATGCCCAGATCCGGACTGGGAGATCCAGAGCAAAAACAAACCTGTTCCATTGGGACAGGATGGTCTGCTGCAGAGACCTGGCTTCTGCAGTCTCTACCAACCTGCTCAGAACCACCATGGGTGATCAAAGGGTCAGATCTTAGGGCCTGAAGAGAGTGAACTACCCCCATTGAAGAGCTCATATCCTTTCAGGTGAGGGTTTTTCTCCCCAAGGAGGTGTGTTGAAAAACATGCCCAGCAAAATCAGATGCTGGGTCGGGACCAAGTTGGACCTTTTGACAATCCAGACAGGGTGTCAAGAGTGATCAACAGGCTTTTCTGGGCTGAGGGAAAGGACAGATCCTTTACAAGGCTGTCGTCCATGTAGGTTATAACTACTAGGCCTCTGGTTCGTAGGATGGCCATCACCGCTGCTATTATCTTTGAAAAAACCCTGGGTGCAGTTAACAGACCAAAAGGAAGAGCGATGAACTGAAAATGGTCCTCCCGTACCGTGAACTGAAGGAATCTCTGGATGACTGGGGAAAATTGGGACATGGAGATAAGTGTCTTGCATATCCACCGAACACAGGAACTTTTGCAACCCAATGGAAGCTATTACTGAACAAAGGGACTCCATCCTGAAATGTCATAGACGGACTCTCCTGTTCAGCAACTTCAGATCCAGGATGGGTCGAACAGACCTGTCCTTCTTTGGAACTACAAAAAGGTTTGAATAAAAACCTGTAAAATGCTCCTGACGTGGAACAGGAATGATGACAGTTGTTCGGAGAAGGGAGGCAATGGCCGCGAAGAAGCTGGAATCAGGGATGGCTCCCTTAGTGGAGCAGTATTCAAAGAAACGGTCTAGGTGACACAAAATGAATTATATTTGGTATCCTGAAAATACCACCTCTCTGACCCAGGTGTCCTGGACAGAGGCTCTCCAGGCATCCCTGAACGACAGCAGACAGCCGTCCTCCATGGGAAACTCTCTGGGTAGCAGAGACGAGTAATGCGGAGGAGAATCTGCTAAGCCTGCTCCTTGAGGATCTGCCTTGCACATTGCGAGGACACCAGGAGGGAATCAGTTTGGAAGATGGCATTCTCCTTTCCTTATGTGCCTGCAGCCTTTTCTGGAGGGAAGAATCTTCCTCAGACGAGAAATGCCGAAAAGGATGAAAGATGAAATTTTTGTTTAGGGGAGGACACCGAGGGTTGGCCTGAGGAAGAAAACTTTTCCTTCCGGTGGCCTCCATTCTAATCTGGTCCAGTCTGGTTCCAAACAGTCGTGATCCATGGAAAGTAAGACTGGTCAGAGACTTCTTCGAGGAGAAGTCTGCCTGCCAAGCCTTAAGCCATATGACTCGGAGGATGGCTACAAAATTACTGGACACTTGAGCTACGCAGGAGGCGACGTCCCTAGAGGTAGCCACCACGTACTTTCCTGCATGCGAGATCTGGTCTGCCAAATCAGCTACAGTGGGGGAAATAAGTATTTGATCCCATGCTGATTTTGTAAGTTTGCCCACTGACAAAGATATGAACAGTCCATAATTTTAAAGATAGGTTAATTTGAACATTATTTTCAACACTTTACAGTTGTGGCCAAAAGTATTGACACCCCTGCAATTCTGTCAGATAATACTCAGTTTCTTCCTGAAAATGATTGCAAACACAAATTCTTTGGTATTATCTTCATTTAATTTGTCTTAAATGGAAAAAAACACAAAAGAGAATGAAGCAAAAAGCAAAACATTGATCATTTCACACAAAACTCCAAAAATGGGCCAGACAAAAGTATTGGCACCCTCAGCCTAATACTTGGTTGCCCAATCTTTCGCTAAAATAACTGCGACCAACCGCTTCCGGTAACCATCAATGAGTTTCTTACAATGCTCTGCTGGAATTTTAGACCATTCTTCTTTGGCAAACTGCTCCAGGTCCCTGATATTTGAAGGGTGCCTTCTCCAAACTGCCATTTTTAGATCTCTCCACAGGTGTTCTATGGGATTCAGGTCTGGACTCATTGCTGGCCACCTTAGAAGTCTCCAGTGCTTTCTCTCAAACCATTTTCTAGTGCTTTATGAAGTGTGTTTTGGGTCATTGTCCTGCTGGAAGACCCATGACCTCTGAGGGAGACCCAGCTTTCTCACACTGGGCCCTACATTATGCTGCAAAATTTGTTGGTAGTCTTCAGACTTCATAAAGCCATGCACACGGTCAAGCAGTCCAGTGCCAGAGGCAGCAAAGCAACCCCAAAACATCAGGGAACCTCCGCCATATTTGACTGTAGGGACCGTGTTCTTTTCTTTGAATGCCTCTTTTTTTCTCCTGTAAACTCTATGTTGATACCTTTGCCCAAAAAGCTCTACTTTTGTCTCATCTGACCAGAGAACATTCTTCCAAAACGTGTTAGGCTTTTTCAGGTAAGTTTTGGCAAACTCCAGCCTGGCTTTTTTATGTCTCGGGGTAAGAAGTGGGGTGTTCCTGGGTCTCCTACCATACAGTCCCTTTTCACTCAGACGCCGACCAATAGTACGGTTTGACACTGTTGTACCCTCGGACTGCAGGGCAGCTTGAACTTGTTTGGATGTTAGTTGAGGTTCTTTATCCAACATCCGCACAATCTTGTGTTGAAATCTCTTGTCAATTTTTCTTTTCCGTCCACATCTAGGGAGGTTAGCCACAGTGCCATGGGCTTTAAACTTCTTGATGACACTGCGCACGGTAGACACAGGAACATTCTGGTCTTTGGAGATGGACTTGTAGCCTTGAGATTGCTCATGCTTCCTCACAATTTGGTTTCTCAAGTCCTCAGACAGTTCTTTGGTCTTCTTTCTTTTCTCCATGCTCAATGTGGTACACACAAGGACACAGGACAGAGGCTGAGTCAACTTTAATCCATGTCAACTGGCTGCAAGTGTGATTTAGTTATTGCCAACACCTGTTAGGTGCCACAGGTAAGTTACAGGTGCTGTTAATTACACAAATTAGAGAAGCATCACATGATTTTTCGAACAGTGCCAATACTTTTGTCCACCCTCTTTTTTATGTTTGGTGTGGAATTATATCCAATTTGGCTTTAGGACAATTCTTTTTGTGTTTTTTCTTTTAAGACAAATTAAATGAAGATAATAATACCAAAGAATTTGTGTTTGCAATCATTTTCAGGAAGAAACTGAGTATTATCTGACAGAATTGCACGGGTGTCAATACTTTTGGCCACAACTGTAGTTCTCACTGCAAAATGCAAATACATTTATATAATTTATTCAATGTGATTTTCAGGATTTTATTTTTGATATTCTATCTCTCAATGTTAAAATTAACTTACCCTTAAAGTTATAGACTTTTCATGTCTTTGTCTGTGGGAAAATTTCCAAAATCAGCAAGGGATCAAATAAGTATTTCCCCCACTGTAACTCATCAGACATGGCTCCCGCAAGTAAGCCTTGACGGAGTTGCTTAGTCCATGCAGATATAGACTTTGCCACCCATGTGGTTGCAAAGGCAGTACATAGGTTGGAACCTGTCGCTTCAAAGGCTGACTTGACAAAGGACTCCATGAGTCTGTAATTGTGGTCCTTGAGTGATGCCCCATCCATAAGAGTGAGGACCATGTTGGTGTAAAGTCTGGAGACTGGAGAATCCACAGCAAGAGAAACAGCCCAATTTTCAGTGAGATCTGAAGGACACCAAGCCGCTTCATTCTCTGGAAGCGTCTCGTCTGGTTTTTCCACTCTCTGGTGAGGACCCCCTCAAAAATCCTTATGGGGAGCGAACATTTTAGGAGTTCATCTTGTCCATCTGAAGGACACCGCCTGTTCAGCAGGTGCTGTAGGGGTATACTCGATATTATGGGTCTGTTTAACCGTCACAATAAGACTCCCAACCATGTCTCTCATGTTAGAGGCCTGGTCACAATTCAGGTCTGAATCGGTTTCAGAACCAAAATCCGAATCCAGTTCCACTGGCATATCTGAGGAGGGTGACTGGGAAGAAGTCGCCCACCGAGAGGGGCCAGGGGGAGACTAGGAGCGAAAGGGACATCTTGAGCGACTCTCCAACTTAACCCTCGTACGACCATTGCTAGTAGTCATCGACAAAGGAAAGGATAGGACATGGAGTCCGCTGGCAACAGCGGGGGGATAGATAGATAACCTATCCAGCATGGCCAGGGTCTGAGACACATTGGTAAGATCCACAATGGATGGAGACAGTAAAGACTTCAACACTGGGAAAAGGGGTCCACTCTCTTTGGATGCGGTGGAGGACTTCTGGGTAGTAAGGATGGAGGGATTGCTGCAATCCTGACAGAGAGAAGAAGACTGACCTGAAAGTAGTCTGCATTTACAGGAAGAACAAAGTGTTTGACAAGAGTGGTAGAGGCCAGAGGAATGTTTTCCTTTAGAATTAGACATGACAGATGACAGGCAGACTCACTAACTAATAGTTAGGGCATAGAAAAAAAATAAGAGTTGCTGAGGAGAGTGTCTGTCTGAAGAGCAGAGCTTACCTAAAGGAGTGCTGGGCACCCAGAGAACTGAACCAGGGCTTAGCAGTGCTGAAGGATCTGAAGGCTGACTGGAGAGTCACCTGTGGTGCTGGATTCTTAGATGCCGGAAAATTGCGACGACAGTGAGGAAAAGGCCCACGGTGAGAGAAAAGTGCGCAGTTTTCCCACGCCACTGAGGGAGGAGAGGGAGCGTGTCGGCACCAGGCAGAGAAAAGCCTGCATGATAAGGAAGGAGAAGGCGGGCGGGGCCGCACAGAAGCCAGGGGCCTAAAGTAGAAGAAGTGGCCGACACAGATGGAGGGACCAGTGCAGAGGTCTAAAAGAAAGGTGAAGGGCAGGCCTTGAGCAGACGCACAAACACACAAACAAAAAAAGACCCCCATATCCCTGTGTAGTATGATAATAAAAAGTCATGATGTCATGGATGACTCCCACATCCTGCAGTGTAGATCTTCCTGCCAGCTGCCAGAGGGGGAACCTCTTCATCCCTTCGTCCAGAAATACGATCCGGCCTCACTGTAAAGGGGGGGAACTCCGATTGCAGGACATCGGTACCTCCTGAAAAAAATCAGACTCTGGTGGGCGAGAAGGAAGGAGAGGAGACCAGGACCAATCTTCGGATCACCTGGACACTCTTGATGTGTTAGTGGCTGGAGTCCTGCCAGATAGACAGATGAGGATACAGTGTGTCATTCCACGCCCTTACTCACTGTCTCTAGGTGGGACCACTGTGTGACTGTTTATGCCGTTTCCCTCCAAGTGATATGAAGAGGAAAACTTTCTGAAAAAGAAAAAGGGAAAAAAATTACTGGAAAACGACGAAAACCAAGGTAGATATGGGTCTAGTGAAAGACCTGTGTCCACCTCCTACTGACACTAAGCTAAACTGATTAACAGTGTCCATCGGTGGGGTGTACACTGCTGGGGAGAAGCAATTTTTTTTTGTGCATAGCGTCAGCCCTCCTACTGGCAGCAGCATACACCCATGGTTTTCCTGTGTCCTCCAATGAAATGATAAAGAGAAATCTGCTTGTAAGGATTTTTTTTAGTGGTTGTGAGTCCCTTTAAATATTATATTGGATGTAGTGGCCCCCAAATCTGGAATGGTGGAAGAAAGATAGATACACAGTTCAATAATACTTTTTAAATAATTGTGAAAAGGTTATTACTTATATACTACAGGTCCACATATAGATCTTCCTGCAAATGTCCATGAATATGGTGGATAAACATCTAGATTAAATGAGGCTAATCCACAGCTGTATAGCAATAAAGCAGTACAAAGTCTCACTCTTGTGGCTCTTACCAATACAATATAAATGTTTTTTTTCTATTTCCAGTATTTTTATTCTAATGACATATATGAGAGGTTATTCTAGTGGTATACATAAAAGGTGGTGGGCGATTACCACTATGAAAAAAAAAATACAGTTTATAGGTCACTGGTGAGAGCTGCAGGAGTGTGACTTATTCTACAGTTTAATACCAGTGTGACCTACAAAGGGGCTATGTGCTTGATCATTACAGAATCTCAAAGTGATTTAAACCATCTTACAAGAGGCAGAAGTAGGTAACAACAGTAAACAACACTTACATTACTATACAAAGCCTGCTGACAATTTCTTCAGCAGCACCTCCTTCAATCCAGCAGTCTCTGTAACTCCAATGCTGCACAGCACACTGTCAGCGATTGTCACTAGCCCTTTATGCATTCCTGTAACTAATCTAGGAACTAGTGCATCCTGTGGCCTAGTCTCACTGTTACCATATATAAGTCCTCACATACAGGTACTAATCTATTTGTGGCCTCTGTAGTGGCAAACCTCTTTATTCACATGCATCAGCATTCATACTTTCACTCTTTGACTGGGTGATGCAGTCTTCAGATACTGGAATAGGCTTCTTGGCTCACTTTTGTGTTGGCAATCCTCACTCTCTATTGCTCCAATAGTGGTATTTTCACACAGGTGGGCTGTTACTTGGAGAAGGCTACATAGACTGTAGTTCAGGCTGGAGTTTTTTGCATGCATTTCTGTGGTCTGCTCTAAAGCCTTGTGGCAGTTAATATAGAGTGCTAAGCACTATGGTGGAAGGGTTTCTTTCCTGTTGCATAGCTTTTCCTCCTGCATTATATGGGTTTGACCTCTACTAGGGGAAAAAAGGAACGTTTATGCTCTCTTCAACATTATCAGAGGGCAGAGCTGTAATGGCACTGGTTCTACACTGCACCGTAACCCAGCCATGTCACTAGTAAATCAATAAATTAACTCTTTAAAAGACACCATGTAACTCTCACTCTTCATAAGCAGCTCTTTGGACTACATCACAGCTACCCAGTGTCGCCCTGCTTACACATTATTTTACCCAGGGTTTATCTGTCATAAGATTGTTAGCATTAACTCCAGTTGCTTGCAACCCTCAAGTTTTTATAACTCTGTCGTCTAAGGGGTAATGTCTCTCCTTGTCGAGAGTGACATGACTGACACACCAGTGTAAGGAAACTTAAAGGCCATTGCAATGCTCATATGGGGAAATAAATATGCAAACTGTCTCTTCAGAGAGGAAGAGGACTTGGACTCTAGAGCAATCCTAAAAGTCAATATTGATTCTTTAATGAGTCTTGCCGCATGACTTAGGATAAAAGCCAATCAGAATCTCAATATGCAAACACGTGTTTCGGGGTGTTGCCCCTTCTCAGTGCAAAGCAAGAGATGCGATTTGGCTATATGAGAGGCTTCTGACTTACCATTTAGACCTCAGTCAGAGGCATCTAATACAGCCAAATCAGATCTTCTGTTGTGCACTGAGGTCAGGGCAACACCCTGAAACACATGTCTGCAGATTGAGACTCTGGTTTGGCTTTTATCCCAAGTCACGGGGCAATGCTAATTAAAGGTTGATATTGACATTTAGGATTACTGCTTCCAATAGGTGGCACTAGAGTTCAAGTTCTCTCTGGGGAGGCAATTTCTATATTGTAAATCTGTAAAAACTCAGGCATATAGCAAAAGAGTGCATACATTAATGAAAAGGGTGTGAAACCACCTAGTGTTTGCATACAGCGGGCGGTAAAGATTAGATACAATCAATATAAAATATTATGACACATAGCATATAACATAAGAATGAAATTTACCTAGTAATAAGGTAACCATGTGATATATGCATTGCATCAGGGTCCAGACTATCCTATAACAAACACTATTTGGCCATTCCATATATAAATAAATGCTTGATTGTGATCATTTTGTCAGGTAAAGGTCTGGCCCCCCGTATTTATTATGTGATACTTACTGCATCGATTCCAGACAGCTGCATACCCATATTGATCACAATCACCGATAGAATCTGCCAGAAGAAGGTGCGGTCCCTTAATAGCTGACACACAGAAACAGTCTCCACTGAAGTTAGAGACTGCTGCTCTTCCTGCATTTCCTCAATAACATCATGGACATCATACTCTCCACGAAAGCACTGGAGAGCTGTAATTAAAAAAAACAAAAAAAAAAGATATAAAATGAGGATTCTAGGCCATAACAAAATGCTTAAAAAAAAGATTGCAGTTCAGGTTCCCTCATCCCTAATCTTCAGTACTGCTGGTTAGAGACACTATTTCCCACACTGTCACACAGAGCACAGAATGTGAACCGTCAAATGATGGGGTCCACCACTGACTTGAATGGGCTTTGGCCAAACCCAATGAACCTGAATATTCACGTGTTCGCTCATCTCCAATTAACATCAGACATAGAAAAAAAATGATTACTGCATCATCACGCTCCTGTCTGTAGAACTTCTCCCATGCTGTACTTTTTCGTAGGAATGCGCTACCTTGGACCATCTGACTTGTGCCAAACATTCTCAGTTTTAATTGTGACTTTAAAATAAGTTTCACAAAACTCAAGATAAAAAGCGGACGGCACCGCTGTTACCGTGTGACTTCAAATGATGTGCGGCATACAGAAGCCCAGCAGCTGGGAATCTCGGGTGCCAGACCTGGAAACAGTCAATCCTGGGAATCCATGCAAAGAGAAAGGGTCGCACTCATCGAGATGGAAGTTTCACTGATTTATTGACATATCATGAACATGTCAAGTCGGGGGAGTGACATAAGGAGTGCAAGAAAGGCTGACAACGGCCGTTTCGCGCTGCTCGAGCGCTTCAACGGGTCAAACATTGCCAAACATTCTCAGTTTTAATTGTGACTTAAAAATAAGTTTCTTTAACTCTTTTACAAACTATGTATGTTTTCATCATAGGTCACAAAGGACTATGAAAGTAGGCACAGGAACCTGACAAATGCAGACTGCATTACACAGCCTGGATCTGCCTGTAATTGAGGCAAGCAGAACTAGTTCCAGTCTCTGCAGATTAACCATTTAAATGCTTCTGTCAATCACTAATATTTCAATTATTCCATTATTGATGGGTAAGCACACCAGCTCCCATGTGCGCCCCACAATGTGAACTTGGTGAACCGTTGGAGAACTTCGATTTGACTTTATACTGCAATGCTATAATTTTTCAGTATATAATATAAGTAATTGAACAATCGTAGACTCAAGTATCTGATGGAACTAAAACGTTGAATTGCTTTTTTAAATAAACTACAGGTGCTTCTCACCAAAGTAGAATATCATCAAAAAGTTGATTTATTTCAGTTTTTCATTACAAAAAGTGAAACTCAAACATTATATAGAGTCATTACACACAGAGTGATCTATTTCAAGTGTTTATTTCTGTTAATGTTGATGATTATGGCTTACAGCCAATGAAAACCCAAAAGTCATTATCTCAGTAAATTAGAATACTTTATAACACCAGCTTGAAAAATGATTTTAACCCATTTACCCCCAAGGGTGGTTTGCACGTTCATGACCGGGCCCAATTTTTACAATTCTGACCACTGTCCCTTTATGAGGTAATAACTCTGAAACGCTTCTGATTCTGACATTGTTTTCTCGTGACATATTGTACTTCACGTTAGTCGAAAAATTTCAATCAAATAACGCGTTTATTTGTGAAAAAACGGAAATTTGGTGAAAATTTTGAAAATTTCGCAATTTTCCAACTTTGAATTTTTATGCCGTGAAATCACAGAGATATGGCACACACAAAACTTAATAAGTAACATTTCCCACATGTTTACTTCACATCAGCACAATTTTGAAACCAAAATTTTTTTGTTAGGAAGTTATAAGGGTTAAAAGTTGACCAGCGATTTCTCATTTTTGCAGCACCATTTTAATTTTATGGACCACATCACATTTGAAGTCATTTTGAGGGGTTTATATGATAGAAAATACCCAAAAGTGACACCATTCTAAAAACTGCACCCCTCAAGGTGCTCAAAACCACATTCAAGAAGTTTATTAATCTTTCAGGTGCTTCACAGGAATTTTTTGAATGTTTAAAAAAAAAAAATGAACATTTAATTTTTTCACAAAAAAAATACTTCAGGTCCAATTTTTTTTATTTTACCAAGGGTGACAGGAGAAATTGGACTGCAAAAGTTATTGTGCAATTTGTCCTGAGTACGCTGATACCTGATATGTGGGAAGGGGACCACTGTTTCGGCGCATGGCAGAGCTCAGAAGGGAAGGAGCGCCATTTGACTTTTTCAATGCAAAATTGGCTGGAATTCAGATCGGACGCCATGTCACGTTTGGAGAGCCCCTGATGTGTCTAAACAGTGGAAACCCCCCACAAGTGACCCCATTTTGAAAACTAGACCCCCCAAGGAACTTATCTAGATATGTGGTGAGAACTCTGAACCCACAAGGGCTTCACAGAAGTTTAAAACGTACAGCCATACAATTAAAAAAATCTTATTTTTTCCACAAAAATGATCTTTTCACCCCCAATTTTTATTTTCCCAAGGGTAACAGGACCCTAAAGGTTATTGTGCAATTTGTCCTGAGTACGCTGATACCCCACATATGGGGGTAAACCACTATTTAGGCACATGGCAGAGCTCGGAAGGGAAGCAGCGCCATTTGACTTTTTTGGCTGGAATTGAGATCGGACACCATGTCGCGTTTGGAAAGCCCCTGATGTGCCAAAACATTAGAAACCCCCCACAAATGACACCATTTTGGAAACTAGACCCCCCAAGGAACTTATCTAGATGTGTGTTGAGAACTTTGAACCCCCAACAGCTTCACAGAAGTTTATAACGTACAGCTGTACAATTAAAAAATCATTTTTTCCACAAAAATCATCTTTTCACCCTCAATTTTTATTTTTCCAAGGGTAACAGGGCCCCAAATGTTATTGTGCAATTTGTCCTGAGTACGCTGATACCCCACATATGGGGGTAAACCACTATTTGGGCACATGGCAGAGCTCGGAAGGGAAGCAGCGCCATTTGACTTTTTTGGCTGGAATTGGGACAGGACGCCATGCCGCGTTTGGAAAGCCCCTGATGTGCCTAAACAGTGGAAACCCCCCACAAATGACACCATTTTGGAAACTAGACCCCCCCAAGGAACTTATATAGATGTGTGGTGAGCACTTTGAACCCCCAAGGGCTTCACAGAAGTTTTTAATGCCCGGGCTTGAAAAAAAAAAAAAAAAAAATCATATTTTTTCCACAAACATGATCCTTTAGTCCCCAATTTTTTTATTTTCCCAAGGGTAACAGGAGAAATTGGACCCCAAAAGTTGTTGTCCAATTGGTCTTGAGTACGCTGATATCCCATATGTGGGAGAAAACTACTGTATGGGCACACGGAGCTTGGAAGGGAAGTAGTGACGTTTTGGAATGCAGACTTTGATGGAATGGTCTGTGGGTGCCATGTCGCATTTGGAGAGCCTCTGATGTGCCTAAACAGTGGAAACCCCCACAAGTGACCCCATTTTAGACACTAGACCCCCCACAGAACTTATCTAGATGTGTGGTGAGCACTTTGAACCCCCAAGTGCTTCACAAAAGTTTATAACGCCCGGGCGTGAAAATAAAAAAATCATTTTTTCCCACAAAAATATTTTTGCCCCCAATTTTTTGATAACCCAAATGTGAGGGTAGGTCACTGTTTGGGCGCATGGCAGAGCTTGGAAGGGAAGGAGCATCATTTGACTTTTTCTAACAATGCAGAATTGGCTGGAATTGAGATCAGACGCCATGTTGCGTTTGGAGAGCACCTGATGTGCCCTAACAGTAGAAACCCCCCAATTCAACTCCAATCCTAACCCCAACACACCCGCAACCCTAATCACAGCCCTAACCCTAGCCCTAATGGGAAAATGGAAATAAATACTCTTTTTTAATTTTATTATTTTTCCCTAACTAAGGGGGTGATAACGGGGGGTTTGATTTACTATTTATAGCGGGTTTTTATGTTTGGCAGCTGTCGCACGCTAAAAGACGCTTTTTATTGTAAAAATAGTTTTTACAACCCCACATTTTGAGAGCTATAATTTTTCCATATTTTGACCCACCGAGTCATACGAGGTCTTATTTTTTGCGGGACCAGTTGACGTTTTTATTGGTACCATTTTCGGGCACATGACATTTTTTTGATCGCTTTTTATTCTGATTTTTGGGACGCAGAATGAACAAAAACCAGCATTTCAAGAATTTCTTTTGGGGGGTGCGTTTACACCGTTCCGTGTGCGGTAAAATTGATTAAGCGGTTTTATTCTTCAGGTTAGTACGGTTACAGCGATACCTCATTTATGTCATTTTTTTATGTTTTGGCACTTTTATGCAATGAAAACAATTTTATATAAAAAATAATTTTTTTTGCATCGCTTTATTCTGCGAGCTATAACTTTTTAATTTTTTAGCTGATGATGCTGTTTGTGGCTCATTTTTTGCGGGACAAGATGACGTTTTCAGCGGTACTCTGGCTTTTTACATCTGTCTTTTTGATCGCGCGTTATTGCACTTTTTGTTCGGCGGTATGATAATAAAGCATTTTTTTTGCTTTGTTTTATTTTTATTTTTTAAGGGGTTTGCTAAAGGGGTTAACTAATGGGACAGTTTTATAGGGCAGGTTGTTACGGATGCAGCGATACTAAATATGTGTACTTTTAATGTTTTTTTTTTTATTTCCAAAAAATGAATTTATTAGGGAATATTTTTTTTTTTTTTTTAAATTTATTTAGCGATTTTTTATAAATTATTTTTACACTTTTTTTTTTTTTTTAACTTTATTACATTGCCCCAGGGGGGACATCACTGTCATGTGTGAGATTACTGATCTGACACATCACAGATCGCTGTGACAGATCAGCGATCTGACACAGGCGCTGCACAGGCTTCCTCATGCCTGCGCTTTGCAGGCAGTGAGGAAGCCGGCTCCCTGCAGGCCCTCGAAGGTCCCCGCCACCATATTGGATCCAGGGACCTGCAGGGAAGGAGACCCCAGCAGCAGTGCTGCACATTGCGCTGCTGCGAGGTTCTCAGGGAAGCACGGAGGGAGCCCCCTCTTCCTGCCGATGCTTCCCTAAACCCCCGGTGCACTGTGATCGTGTTTGATCGCAGTGTGCCAGGGGTTAATGTGTCGGGGACAGTCCGTGACCGCCCCTGACACATAGTGCCGGGTTTCAGCTGTGATAATCATTTTATATCTTACATTGTGTCCCTGACTTTGATGCGGGCTCGCACGCCAAGCCCCTATCTTTCCCAACAGATAATGGCTGTTTTGATCAACCATCTAACACAGTGGTTCCCAAACTCCAGTCCTCGCGGACCTCAACATGTCATGTTTTCAGGGTTTCCATAGTGTTACACATGTGAGAGAATTCCTGATGCCTAGATGATACTTCCATCACCTGTGAAATACTAAGGAAATCCTGAAAACACGACATGTTTGGGGGCGTGAGGACTGGAGTTTGGGAAACACTGCTCTAACAACAGCGGGAGGAGCAGAGCTCTGCCCTCTGTTATTAACATGTTAAATGCTGCTGTCAGTCTCTGGCATGTAACATACTTTGGCAGGGGGTCACGTCATTCCCTGCACCTGTGACATGATCGCAGGGTGTCAATGCATCGTCATGACAGTTGGGGGTCTGCTGAAGACCTCCAGCTTGTTATAACAATTCTTCTATGAAAACCAGTGTTTAGCTAGTGCTCATAGACTGTTGTGATTTTTCACTATACATACAGTGGCACGCGAAAGACTTTACCCACCTTGGCATTTTCCGTGTTTGCTACCTCTCAACCTGGAATTTCATAATTTTTTTTTGAGAGTTTGCATCAGTTGATGTAAAGAACATGACTACTACTGAGAACATTTGGTTTTCTTTTTATTGTGAGGCAAACAACAAATAGGACAAAATAACTATTCAACCCCTTTACGATCATTACTTTGTAGAGCCTTCTTTTGCTGCACTTACAGCTGTAATTTGCTTTGGATAAGTCTCTATGATGCTTTCCGCATCATGCCATTGGGAGTTTTGCCCATTCCCCAAGGCAAAACTGCTCCAGCTCCTTCAAGTTAGATTTTTTTCCTCCGGTGAACAGCAATCTTCAAGTCTGACCACAGATTCTCAATTGGATTAATCTGGACTTTGACAAGGCCATTGCAAAACATTTACGCTTTTCCCCTTAAACCATTTGAGTGTTGCTTAAGCAGTATTATTTGGGCCATTGTCTTGTTGGAAGGGGAACCTCTGTCCCAGTCTCAAATCACTGACAGACTGAAACAGGTTTTGTTCAAGAATATTCCTGTAATTCGCACCATCCATTTTCCTCTCAAATTCAGACCATTTTGCCTGTTCATGAAGCTGAAAAATATCCCCAATGCATGATGCTGCCACCACCATGTTTCACTGTGGGAATGGCGTTCTTGGAGTGATTAGCTATGTTGGCTTGAAGTCAGACATAGTGTTAACCTTGGTGGCCAAAAAGTCTTATCTGACTACAGCACCTTCCTCCATATATTTGTGGAGTCTCCCACATGTCTTTTGGCAAACTCAAAACAAGCAGTACAATTTTTCTGTGCAAGTAAAGGCTTTATTTCTGCCCACTCTTCCATAAAGGCCACCACTATGGAGTGTAAGGCTTAATGTGGTCGTATGGACAGTTACTCCAGTCTCTCAAAGGGTTACCTTTGGCTTCTGTGTTGCCTTTTTAATTAATACCCTCCTTGCCTTAGCTGAGCGTTTTGGTGGGCAGGCCTTTCTTGGCAGGTTTCTGTTTGTACCATATTTTTTCCATGTGATGATAATGGATTTGATGATGCTGCGAGGGATCATCAGAGATTGGGATTTTTTTTTACAATGTAACCCTTACTTGCCCTTCACAGCAACTTTGTCCAGACTTGTTTGGAGATCTTCTTGGTCTTCATGGTGTTTGGAGCCTCTTGTTTAACCCCTTTCTGCCATGAGACATACTATCCCGTCCATGTGCCCTGGGACTTAATTCCCAGGGACGGGATAGTACGTCATAGCGATCAGCGGCGCCCACGTGGTGAGCGCCACTGATCGCGGCCGGGTGTCAGCTGATTATCACAGCTGACACCCGGCACAATGTGTCAGGGACAGTCACGGACCGCCCCGACACGTTAACCCCTTGTACACCACGATCAAACACGATCGCGATATACCGGGGGTTAAAGGGAAGCATCGGCAGGGAGGGGGCTCCCTCCGTGCTTCCCTGAGCCCCCCACGGCAGCGCAATGTGCAGTGCTGCTGCGGGGGTCTCTTTCCCTACAGGCCCCCGGATCCAAGATGGCGACAGGGACCTTCGGGGGCCTGTAGGGAGCTGACTCCTTCACTGCCTGCAAAGCGCAGGCATGAGGAAGTCTGCGTCTATGCCTGAGACAGATCGCTGATCTGTCACAGTGATCTGTGATGTGACAGATCAGCGATGTCAGTGATCAGTGATGTCCCACCTGGGACAATGTAATAAAGTTAAAAAAAAAAGTGTAAAAATAATATTAAAAAAATCGCTAAATAATAATTCCCCAATAAATTCATTTTTTGAAAATAAAAAAAAACAATAAAAGTACACATATTTTGTATCGCCGCGTCCGTAACGACCCGCCCTATAAAACTGTCCCATTAGGTAACCCCTTTAGCGAACCCCTTAAAAAATAAAAATAAAAAACGAAGCAAAAAATAATGATTTATTATCATACCACCGAACAAAAAGTGCAATAACGCGCGATCAAAAAGATGCATATAAATATCCATGGTACCGCTGATCACGTCAGCTTGTCCCGCAAAAAATGAGCTGCCATACAGCATCATCCGCAAAAAAATAAAAAAGTTATAGCTCGCAGAATAAAGCGATGCAAAAATAATTATTTTTTATATAAAATAGTTTTCATTGCATAAAACAGCCAAAACATAAAAAAAGACCTAAATAAGGTATCGCTGTAACTGTACTGACCCGAAGACTAAAACCGCTTTATCAATTGTACCGCACACGGAACGGTGTAAACGCACCCCCCCAAAAGAAATTCATGAAGCGCTGGTTTTTGTTCATTCTGCGTTCCAAAAATCGGAATAAAAAGCGATCAAAAAATGTCACGTGCCCGAAAATGGTACCAATAAAAACGTCAACTCGTCCCGCAAAGAATAAGACCTCACATGACTCGGTGGGTCAAAATACGGAAAAATTATAGCTCTCAATATGTGGTGATGCAAAAACTATTTTTACAATAAAAAGCGTCTTTTAGCGTGTGACAGCTGCCAAACATAAAAACCGCCATAAATAGTAAATCAAACCCCCCGTTATCACCCCCTTAGTTAGGGAAAAATAATAAAATTAAAAAAATGTATTTATTTCCATTTTCCCATTAGGGTTAGGGCTAGGGTTAGGGTTAGGGCTAGGGTTAGGGCTGAGACTAGGGTTAGGGGGGTGTTGGGGTTAGGGGTGGAGTTATAATTGGGGGGTTTCCACTGTTTGGGCACATCAGGGGCTCTCCAAATACAACATGGCGTCTGATCTCAATTCCAGCCAATTCTGCGTTGAAAAAGTCAAATGGTGCTCCTTCCCTTCCAAGCTCTGCCATGTGCCCAAACAGTGTTTTACCCCCACATATGGGGTATCAGCTTACCCAGGACAAATTGCAAAACAAATTTTGGGGTCCATTTACTCCTGTTACCCTTAGGAAAATAAAAAATTGGGGGCAAAAATATCATTTTTGTGGAAAAAAATGATTTTTTTATTTTCACGCCCAGGCGTTATAAACTTCTGTGAAGCACTTGGGAGTTCAAAGTGCTCACCACACATCTAGATAAGTTCCGTGGGGGGTCTAGTTTCCAAAATGGGGTTACTTGTGGGGAGTTTCAATAGTTTAGGTACATTAGGGGCTCTCCAAAGGCAACATGACACCTGCAGACCATTCCATCAAAGTCTACATTCCAAAACGTCACTACTTCCCTTCCGAGCCCCGACGTGTGCCCATACAGTAGTTTTCTCCCACATATGGGGTGTCAGCGTACTCAGGACAAATTGGACAACAACTTTTGGGGTCCAATTTCACCTTGTACCCTTGGGAAAATAAAAAAATTGGTGACTAAAAGATCATGTTTGTGGAAAAAATACGATTTTTTTATTTTCACGCCCGGGCGTTATAAACTTCTGTGAAGCACTGGGGGGTTCAAAGTGCTCAACACACATCTAGATAAGTTCCTTGGGGGGGGTCTAGTTTCTAAAATGGTGTCATTTGTGGGGGGTTTCTACTGTTGTGGTACATCAGGGGCTTTCCAAACGCGACATGGTGTCCGATCTCAATTCCAGCCAAAAACGTCAAATGGCGCTGCTTCCCTTCCTAGCTCTGCCATGCGCCCAAATAGTGGTTTACCCCCACATGTGGGGTATGAGAGCACTCAGGACAAATTGCGCAATGTCTTTTAGGGTCCTTTTACCCTTGGAAAAATAAAAATTGGGGGTGAAAAGATCATTTTTGTGGAAAAAATATGATTTTTTAATTGTACCGCTGTACGTTATAAACTTCTGTGAAGCCCTTGTGGGTTCAAAGTTCTCACCACCTATCTAGATAAGTTCCTTGGGGGGGTCTAGTTTCCAAAATGGGGTCACTTGTGGGGAGTTTCCACTGTTTAGGTACATAAGGGGCTCACCAAACGCGACTGTCATGTCGGACGCTGTTCACACCACAGCATCCGGCAGGCAGAGGTAGTTCCACCTCCAGCCACTATGGCCTCAGTGGCGCCGGCCTGATCTTCAGGCTCTCGGGGGTTAATCCTGCTGGAGACCAGGTTGGATGGTTAGTCACGCCCACGGTCTTTAAATAGTCATGCTGGCCTATGGGCGTCGCCGATTATAGCTTGTGTTTCATACCAAGTGGTTCCGGTCTGGAGTGGAGGTGTTCAAGAGAGAGAGATTCATATCTGGTGTCGTATGATCCGTCGTTATCCTTTCTCCTTCCCATATTTGTGTTTAGTTGTGCCCTGCTCACATTACTGTTTATTCCTGTGTGTGTGCGGCGCAGTGCAGTTTAAGTTCTCCCTGTCTGTCATTATTTGTGTGGGAGCTTTGGTGGTGACTTCTCACTGGGTGGAGGGTGGAGGGTTAAGTGCAGGGCTGAGCAGGAGATAAGGAAAGGTCGGAGGCTCAGGCATTTGCACCTTCAGCAAAAACCCTGGGTTGAGGGTCAGACAGGGTTTCCCCTAGTAAAGGGACACCACAGGGGCCCCGGGTCTTTCAGCCTTAGTTGAACTAAGCCCCCGTGACATTATAATCGGCCCACATTTTTTCAGGAGTCCATGGATCCATTAGATTCCATAACCCGCCAGTTGGCGGCGCTGTCCATACAGGTCTCCGAGTTGAATGGGGCAGTTCAGCAGCAGGGCCTGGTAGTAGCAAAGGTGCAAACGGCATCTGCAGGTATCGGTGCAGAGCCGAAGTTTCCGCTGCCAGAACGATTTTCAGGCGATCGCAGCAAATTTGTCGTATTTCGGGAGGCCTGCAAATTATACTTCCGCATGCGGCCAATATCCTCAGGTAATGAGGCCCAGCGAGTAGGGCTGATGTTGTCATTACTGAGTGGTGACCCCCAAGCATGGGCATTTTCCTTACCACCTGACTCTGCTACATTTCATTCGGTCGATAATGTTTTTTCTGCCCTCGGGCTCATTTACGATGACCCTGACCGACTGGCTCTAGCGGAATCTAAAATCCGCGCCCTCCGCCAGGGGGAGCGCTTGGCAGAAGACTATTGTTCAGAATTTCGCCGCTGGGCTGTAGACACACAGTGGAATGACCCAGCACAGCGGAGCCAGTTTATTCATGGGGTATCAGGGAGGGTGAAACAAGCCCTCCTGATGTATGAGACTCCGGCATCATTGGAGTCTGCCATGAGTTTGGTGATACGTATTGATCGCCGTTTTCGTCAGGGGGCACAGGAGACGCTACCTCTGGGGGAAAACAGAGGTGCAGGTGTGGTTGAAGTAGATGAGTCCCCTGAACCTATGCAGATTGCTGGCGTGGCACAGGTTCAGCCTCGCGCTCCGGGAGTCCGGAAGTCCGGAGCATGTTTCTACTGTGGTAAAGGTGGTCATTATGTTAACGTTTGCCCGGTACTACCTAAGAGGGTCACACCGGCGGAAAACTGTTAAGCTCAGAGGGTATGGAGGAGACCCTACTGAGCGTATGCATATCCTCCATGATGGTATCTCAATGTATGCTCCCTGCCAAGGTTATTGTCGCCGGCAGAGAGCTACCTATATCAGTGTTTGTGGATAGCGGTTCCGCCACCAATCTCATAGATGAGGAGTTTGCACACACCGCCGGGTTTAAGATTGAAAAACTTCCTCACCCCATACAGGTGGTGACCATTAATGCTGTTCCCCTCCCTCAAGGGGAGATTACGGAGTTTGTGGCAGAGGTGAAACTCCACATTGGGGTCCTACATTCTGAGTCGGTTACATGTAGGGTCCTCCGTAATCTCCCAGCTCAAATGGTCCTGGGTTTTCCATGGCTGTCCAGGCACAACCCGGTAATTGATTGGAAAACTCAGGACATAGTACAATGGAGTGGTTTCTGCCAAGACAATTGCTTGGCCACATGTGTGTCCGCCGTGACGCCCAGCCTGCCGGCGGCTTTGCAGGATTTCGCGGATGTTTTCTCTGAGAAGGGTTGCTCAGAACTGCCTCCACATAGAGCCTATGACTGTGCTATTAGGCTAAAACCCGGGGCCAAATTACCTAAGGCCAGGATGTTTAATATTTCTGGTCCTGAGAGACAAGCTCTGAAAGACTACATCGCGGAGAGTCTGAGCAAAGGTCACATCCGGCCTTCGTCCTCGCCTGTAGCCGCGGGGTTTTTCTTCATTAAGAAGAAAGATGGGGGGTTACGCCCGTGTCTGGATTTCCGAGAGTTAAACCAGAATACTATCCGTGATCCCTACCCAATGCCGTTGATCCCGGATTTGTTCAACCAGGTAGCGGGGGCAAAATGGTTTTCCAAGCTGGACCTCAGGGGGGCGTATAACCTCATAAGGGTCCGTCAGGGGGATGAGTGGAAGACGGCGTTTAACACTCCTGAGGGTCATTTTGAGAGTCTGGTTATGCTGTTTGGGTTGACCACCGCGCCTGCCGTTTTCCAACATTTTATTAATGATGTCTTTGCTCATGTCCTGGGGAGATTTGTGATTGTATACCTGGATGATATCCTCATTTATTCTAGCGATCGGGACACTCATTTGCAGCATGTTAGGCAGGTGTTACAGTTGCTCCGGGAGAACCAGCTCTATGCTAAGCTGGAAAAATGTTTATTTTTTGTCCAGGAGTTGCCCTTTTTGGGATATATTGTGTCCGCAGCTGGTTTTAAAATGGACACCGCTAAGGTGCAAGCGGTGTTGCAATGGGAGAGGCCGGAGAGTCTGAAAGCACTCCAGCGGTTCCTGGGGTTTGCGAATTATTATAGGAAATTTATAAAACACTTTTCGACTGTCGCCAAACCGCTCACGGACATGACAAAAAAGGGTGCCGATCTGGCGAACTGGCCTGAGGTGGCTATACGTGCATTTGAGCGTCTGAAGAATAGTTTTGCTTCAGCCCCCATTCTGGTGCAACCAGACGTGTCTAAACCTTTTGTGGTAGAGGTTGATGCGTCGGAGGTGGGAGTGGGGGCAGTACTGTCTCAAGGCTCGTCCTTGAGCGAGATGCATCCATGCGCCTACTTCTCCAAGAAGTTGTCGCCGGCCGAACGGAATTATGATATCGGCAACAGGGAGTTGTTGGCCATCAAACTGGCTTTTGAGGAATGGCGACACTTCTTGGAGGGGGCGGCTCACCAGGTCACAGTTATCACCGACCATAAGAATCTGCTCTACCTGGAGTCGGCCAAGCGTCTGTCTCCTAGGCAGGCTCGCTGGGCATTGTTTTTTACTCGTTTCAATTTTCTTGTGACGTACCGTCCCGGGGCTAAAAACACCAAGGCGGATGCTTTGTCTAGGTGTTTTCCGGGGGGAGAACCTCGGGAAGAGCCGGTACCCATCCTCCAGAAAGGGGTAGTGGTCTCGGCTCTCACGACTGAGGTAGAGGCGGAGATTGCCGAGGCCCAAGAGGAGGTACCACCAGGACTTCCCGCCAACAAATCATTTGTACCCCTGCATCTTCGGCCTAAGGTGTTGAAGGAACACCACGATTCGGTACTGGCTGGCCACCCATGGGTGAAGGGCACCTTAGAGCTGGTATCGCGTCGTTTCTGGTGGCCCAAAATCCGGCAGGACGTGGTCTCGTACGTGGCAGCTTGCATCACGTGCGCTAGGGCTAAGTCACCCCGAACCCGTCCTGTTGGCACGCTACAGCCTCTGGGGGTACCCAATAGGCCATGGACAGAAATCTCCATGGATTTTATCACTGACTTGCCAGCCTTGGCAGGGAACACGGTCATCCTGGTGGTGGTTGACCGTTTTTCAAAGATGGCGCATTTTGTGGCGTTGTCCTCTTTGCCCAATGCTAAGACGTTGGCTCAGGTATTTGTGAAGGAGGTGGTCAGACTCCACGGAGTACCGTCTGACATAGTATCTCATAGGGGTACGCAATTTGTGGCGAGGTTTTGGAAAGCTTTTTGCTCAAGGTTGGGGATCAAGTTGTCACATTCATCGGCGTTTCATCCACAGTCTAATGGACAAACTGAGCGCATGAACCAAAATCTTGAACAGTATTTACGATGCTTTGTGTCCGACAACCAGGAGGAGTGGTCTACTTTCCTTCCTCTGGCCGAATTCGCATTAAATAATCACCGCCAAGAGTCATCAGGAGAGTCTCCATTCTTTTGTGTGTACGGTCAACATCCTCAGTTTTGTACCTTACGTCAGGGTGACTCCGGGGGTGTCCCGGAGGAGGATCAGCTAGGAGCCCAATTGTCATCAGTCTGGAGGTGGGTGAAACAGCGTTTGTTGAGCATGAGTGCCAGGTACAAACGGGTGGCTGACAGTAGACGCGTGCCAGGTCCGGACCTGTGTGTGGGTGAATGGGTGTGGTTAGCTACGAAGAACATAAAACTCAAAATCCCTTCTTTAAAACTGGGTCCAAGGTTTATTGGGCCTTTTAGGATTTCTGCCATCATTAACCCAGTGGCTTATCGGTTGGAACTTCCCGCAGTGTACAAGATACACAACGTGTTTCACAGGGCTTTATTGAAAAAGGTGGTAGGCTCTGTGGACACAACGCCGATGCCACCTCCAGTCATGGTGGATGGCGAGTTAGAGTTCGAGGTCGCCAAGGTAGTGGACTCTCGAGTAGTACGCCGTACTCTTCAGTATTTGGTGCACTGGCGGGGGTATGGTCCAGAGGAGAGGTCTTGGGTTCCAGCCTCAGACATACATGCGGATCGGCTGGTCAGTTCTTTTCACCGTCGTCATCCGGACAAGCCGGGTCCTATGAGTCTTGAGGGCCCTGGGGTCCCTCGTAGAAGACGGGGTACTGTCATGTCGGACGCTGTTCACACCACAGCATCCGGCAGGCAGAGGTAGTTCCACCTCCAGCCACTATGGCCTCAGTGGCGCCGGCCTGATCTTCAGGCTCTCGGGGGTTAATCCCGCTGGAGACCAGGTTGGATGGTTAGTCACGCCCACGGTCTTTAAATAGTCATGCTGGCCTATGGGCGTCGCCGATTATAGCTTGTGTTTCATACCAAGTGGTTCCGGTCTGGAGTGGAGGTGTTCAAGAGAGAGAGATTCATATCTGGTGTCGTATGATCCGTCGTTATCCTTTCTCCTTCCCATATTTGTGTTTAGTTGTGCCCTGTTCACATTACTGTTTATTCCTGTGTGTGTGCGGCGCA
The DNA here is from genome assembly GCF_039654945.1 of Dendrobates tinctorius. NCBI lineage: Eukaryota > Metazoa > Chordata > Amphibia > Anura > Dendrobatidae > Dendrobates > Dendrobates tinctorius. The sequence continues at coordinate 5,975,322 of NW_027361897.1, read as the reverse complement.
GTGCAGTTTAAGTTCTCCCTGTCTGTCATTATTTGTGTGGGAGCTTTGGTGGTGACTTCTCACTGGGTGGAGGGTGGAGGGTTAAGTGCAGGGCTGAGCAGGAGATAAGGAAAGGTCGGAGGCTCAGGCATTTGCACCTTCAGCAAAAACCCTGGGTTGAGGGTCAGACAGGGTTTCCCCTAGTAAAGGGACACCACAGGGGCCCCGGGTCTTTCAGCCTTAGTTGAACTAAGCCCCCGTGACAGCGACATGGCGTCCGATCTGAATTCCAGCCAATTTTGCATTGAAAAAGTCAAACGGCGCTCCTTCCCTTCTGAGCTCTGCCATGCGCCGAAACAGTGGTTCCCCCCCACATATCAGGTATCGGCGTACTCAGGACAAATTGCACAATAAATTTTGCAGTCCAATTTTTCCTGTTACCCTTGGTAAAATAAAAAAAAATTGAACCTGAAGTATTTTTTTTGTGAAAAAAAGTTAAATGTTCATTTTTTTTAAAATATTCAAAAAATTCCTGTGACGCACCTAAAGGGTTAATAAACTTCTTGAATGTGGTTTTGAGCACCTTAAGGGGTGCAGTTTTTAGAATGGTGTCACTTTTGGGTATTTTCTATCATATAGACCCCTCAAAGTGGCTTCAAATGTGATGTGGTCCATAAAAATAAAATGGTGTTGCAAAAATGAGAAATCGCTGGTCAATTTTTAACCCTTATAAGTTATAACTTCCTAACAAAAAAAAATTTTGATTCCAAAATTGTGCTGATGTAAAGTAAACATGTGGGAAATGTTAATTATTAAGTTTTTTGTGTGCCGTATCTCTGTGATTTAAGGGCATAAAAATTCAAATTTGGAAAATTGCAAAATTTTCGCCAAATTTCCGTTTTTTTCACAAATAAATGCAAGTTATATGAATGAAATTTTACCACTAACATGAAGTACAATATGTCACGAGAAAACAATGTCAGAATCACCTAGATCCATGGAAGCGTTTCAGAGTTATAACCTCATAAAGGGACAGTGGTCAGAATTGTAAAAATTGGCCCGGTCATGAACGTGCAAACCACCCTTGGGGCTTAAGGGGTTAATGGTGTTGTAGCCTCTGTGGCCTTTCAGAAAAGGTGTGTATATACTGATAGACCATGTGATGCTTAGACTGCACACAGTTGGACTTTCTTTCACTAAGTATGTGACTTATGAAGGTAATTGCAGGCACCAGAAACTTTTAGGAGATTCATAGCAAAAGGGGTGAATACATATGCACATGGCAATTTTTAGTTATTTGAGCTTATAAATTAAATTTATGCCTATATTTTTCTCACTTCACTTCACCAAATTAGACTATTTAGTGCTGATGCATCACACACAAATCAGATTACAAAAATACTTAAACACAGGCTGTAATGTAACAAAATAGGTAAAAAGCCAAAGGTATGAATACTTTCACAATCCACTGTTAGTAGAATTGCTGATGCACTGCTACATATAGCACAAACAATCTGTCAATCGCAGGTACAACTTTCCTAATTGGACTATTAAATGCAATAAAATGTGGGGAAAAAAAGTGCAAATCACCCCGCTTAGCCCCATGAAAAATATGGAAAATATGCATTTTTGGTATCTCTGCATTGGCTACATTTAAATCTATCAAAATATAAAATAAATTAATACAATTGATACACAGAATAACGAGAAAAAAAAAAAAACGACAGAATTCCGTTTATTTGGACGCCTCAACATTGCAATATAATGCAATAAGAGGCAATGCACAGTGGAAGAATCCCACAGCTGACCCTGTTTTCGAAACTAGAACCCTCAAGGAATCTATCTAAATGTGTCGTGAGAACCTTGAACCCACAGGTGCTTCAAAGAATTTTACAAGTGCTTCTCACAAAATTAGAATATCATCAAAAAGTTAATTTATTTCAGTTCTTCAATACAAAAAGTGAAATTCATATATTATGTAGAGTCACTACACACAGAGTGATCTATTTCAAGTTTTCATTTTTGTTAATGTTGATGATTATGGCTTACAGCCAATGAAAACCCAAAAGTCATTATCTCAGTAAATTAGAATACCTTACTTTATAACATCAGTGTAAGGTTCGGCCAGGACCATAGTCGTAGCCGTGGACACATGAGATTTAGTGTCCTGGCCTCCCCTCACAGAAAAGTAATGTCCAATGGTCAGCATACCTGTGTCTCACGGTCCGACAACTTCAGGATCTTCCCTAAGTCACGGGGGACCCTCTCTGGCGAAATTACACTAATTGAGACACAGTCCAAATCAACTTCAACAATAACATCTTTACAGGTTTCGTTACACAGCACATTCAGAGACTTCACATTCCTTACAGTGGGCTTTACAAAACAACGTTCGTTTTCTTTCACTGCATTACTCTCTTGATCACAAAGTGCGGGCCCTGGTCGGACCATCCTTGACGGGTCCTCAGTGATTTCTCTGCGCAGCTAAACCACAGGTATGCTTCACTCGGTCTGTTTCACCCCAGATTCAAGATCATTAATCTCGAAGTATAAAGTCACTGAAAGAGAGTACTGTTATGAATGAGTCACCGAGGAGGATAGCAGGACCAGGCTAAGCAACCAGAAAACCAGAGAGGATGGTAACTAAGCGGATTGCAGACCCCTGATCCTATCCACACAACTAGCAGTAGCTGTGGAGCGTACCTACGATGCCCTAAATGCCTCGTCACAGCCGGAGAGCTAACTCAGCCTAAAGCAAGAAAGGAGAAATCTAAACTGCCCCGGAGCAGACCCCAAAGGAATAGATAGCCTCCAAACATATATTGTCGGTGAGACAAGATGAAACCACAAACGCAGGCAGTAAAATAGACTGAGCAAATGATGGGGCCCAAACTGACTAGACAGGACATGCAAAAACCCTGAAAAATCCAACACGTCTGATGCACAAAAACACTGAAGTCACATGACTTCGCCCCCACTATATCAGCACTCTGGTATATACTGAAAGCAAATCAAAAAGAGACCAATATAACAGGGGACAAAACAAACTGACACAAGCAGTAACATATGGGTGGTGATCCAGCACAGCCCCAGCAGGAACAAGCTGACACGCACAAAGCAGAGATACACAAACCAGATCAAATGCAAAAAGATTAGCAAATGAACCACTTAGCTGAACCATGCAGGAACAGAGCAGGAGACATCAGCCCTCAGAAGGCACAGGAAGAAAATCACCAGCAGGGATTGAATAAAGTTAGCTGTCTTAAACACTCCAGTCAGAAACCCCAGATCTCCAATCGTCATCATCATTATCAAGTGGCAAGCCAATGTCAATCTGACCAGCTCCTCTACCTCCAGTAACCACCAGAGGGAGCCCAGAAAGAGAACTCGCAACACCTCTGTCAATCTGACCAGCTCCACTACCTTCAGTAACCACCAGAGGGAGCCCAGAAAGAGAATTCACAACAGAGTGCTCTCCTTCTGTTCTGCCTTCTGCGCTTGTACCACATTCTTACTATACATTCTCACTGCTTCCGTGGGGTCCCTTGACCGTTTTGCCCCGGTTCCAAGTGTTTTTGCCCAGACAACGAGTTGCCACATTCTGGCTTTTCCAAACTGTACTAACCCGCTGCTTTCTTGTAATGTAACCATGGATGGCTGAAGTTCCCTCTTCTTCTAGTTGCGTGACTGCTGTGATGCCCTGGGCCTATAGTCTATGTGGACTGTTCGGGCGTCCCTAGCCCTCTGACTTATCCTTTCACTACGCAACTAGCTTACCACACAGCAGTCACTCCTACAATTAACCATATACTTACATTATATCTTGTCTAAGAAATGTGGGCACTAAAATGCCCATCTATTGGCCAATCCTAAAAACTACGCTTTCCCTGAATTTCTACACACTGGATCATATATTACATTTTTATCTCTTAAGGTAATACACAAAATAGTGTAGCAGTACTTACGTGACACACAAAAGTGGTAATACACATGAACGTGTAGCAGTACCGGTACTAAATGTGAAAGAAGAAACAATAACATTTTCCATTCCCTTACATTCCCTCTTCCCTTTAACTTGGTAATCCCTGAACAAAACTTTAAAGGGAATCTGTCACCTCATTTTTGGCCTATGAGATATGGCCACCGCCATCAGGGGCTTATCTACAGCATCCTGTAGTGCTGTAGGTAAGCAACCAATATAACCTGAAAGATAAGAAAAATGAGTTAGATTATACTCACCCGGGGGTGCAGTCCAGTCCGATGGGTGTCGCGGTCCGGCGCCTCCCATCTTCTAGTGATGACTTCCTCCTTCTTACTTCTGCCGCAGCTCCTGTGCAGGCATACTATATCTGCCCTGTTGAGGGCAGAGCAGAGTACTGCAGTGCACAGGCGCCGGGAAAGGTCAGAGAGGTCCGGCGCCTGCGCATACTACTTTACTCTACCCTCAACAGGGCAGATAAAATACGCCTGCGCAGGAGCCACGGCAGAAGTAAGAAAGAGGAGGTCATCGCTAGAAGATGGGAGGTGCCGGACCGGACCGCGACACCCATCGGACCGGACCCCCAGGGTGAGTATAATCTAACTCATTTTTCTTATCTTTCAGGTTACATCGGGGGGCTTAGCCACACCATTACAGAATGCTGTAGATAAGCCCCTGATGGTGGTGGCCGCATCTCATAGGCCAAAAATGAGGTGACGGATTCCCTTTAAGTAAACTTTAATATATACATTATTTACTCCATGCAGGGAGGCAACAAGCAGTAGTCCTTCAATTATAAAAGTGACTCATTATGAGTCACGACGCAGCTCAGTCCGTGTTGCAGAAATGTTACCCTTGCTCAAAGTCCTCCAGGAGTTATGATATTTACAAGTTAGGACCTACACTTTGGCCCAAAAGTCTAAGATGGGCTCCCCTTTCCCTTAAGGAGAGCAAGGTCCCGAGGAAACCAGACTGCATAAATTTACAATATCAGTCTCTTGGTAAAAGGTAGTCCCCTGCTTTCCAGCAGAAGGGGCACATCGGGTGCAACAAAAATGAGGGGAAAAAAAAAACACAAATAACCACAGTTCACTTCAGGCCGTCCAGCCGCATTTCACCCCTCCTTTAGGGTGTTTCCTTTTTAGGCTTTCTTGCTTGCAGGGACGCGGAACAGTTCCATAATTTCTTATCAGAATGGCACAATGTGCGCAACACACATTTTTTTAACAGTTCAGTTCAAACGGCTCAGCGTCGGGTTTCTTGTGTCGCTGTGAACGTGGCTGAATCCCATGCTCGGTTTTTGGTCGCAGACAGCTCCGCAGCCGCAGAAGTAGTTGGCTGCCACAAAGCCATAGCAGTGGACTGAGTATCCATTGGTGAACAAGCCTGTTCCGGGTCCGGGCCAAGTCCCAGGTCATCCTCATTGCAGAGGGAGACTGTCACTGCAAAATACTCCCGAGGGCAGTCCTCTTTAAAAAATTACATGAAACATAATCCCCTTCATGCAGGGGTTTGCCAAACTTTACTGATGCTGTGTCGATGTAGATTTTAGCGCCAGTTCCATCTTCCTTGATGAAACCATATCCCCATTAGCCAGCCATAGGTGCGTCGACTGGCCAGAGCGCCCCCTCCAGGTTGGCGCAATTTGGCCCAGATCTCCCTCTCCCATTTTTTCTTCTGCTTAATTACGTTCTCATTCCAGGCAGCCTGCTCAGTAGTAGGAAAAGGGCCCTCCGATGAAGGGAGAAAATGAGAGGCACCCAGGGACGAGCCAGGCCGGGCCTCTGAGGGACGGGGTTGAGACGTAGGCCCCCCCCAACAGAGACGCATGGCCGGACGACGGCCTCTGAGACAGGGTCCCGATGTATGGACCATCCCTCTGGGGTTAGAGGTTGAGGTGCACTCACCCACTCAGAAGCAGAGACGTTGGACGCGGGAACGTTGGAACCCTCTGTGGCTGTGTCTTCAGCTGGAAGATATAGCTCCAGCTCGTCTTCAGCTTCTGGCAGCGGTTCCTCTAGGGCAGACGCCAGCTCCAATCTCTGCTAAACTAACAACAAAGGTTCCAGTCTACAGGGTTTCTCTGCCTGACGTTGTGCCGATGGTTCCCCTCGATGTTCCACCTCCAAAGGACGTGGAGAGGCCTTCTCCACAGAGGATGTCTGCGTCGTCTGCCGATCCTGCATGTGCTGCAACTCCAAAGGCAGCCGGGCTTGAAACTCCGCCATTTCTTCCCAGGTTTTAATGGGTCGAGTCCTTGTGTCTCCTTTATGACCACTTATAAAAAGAGGAGGGGATTATAGGGAGAAAAATGGGAAGCGCAAGCTTCTAAGTGTAGTAGTTAATTATCAAAGGTATATACTCAGTGTGAATACACTCACCTATTTGGTGTCTTGAGATACTGCATGTAGATCCATGTAGAGCGCTCTGCGCTCTGCAAATGACTTTCGACTAACCTCTGCCCTAATCCGTACCTCCCACTCCCGACTCCAAGACTTCTCCCGTGCTGCGCCAATCCTCTGGAATGCTCTACCCCAAAATATTAGGACCATCCACAATTTGCATAGTTTTAGGCGCTCGCTCAAAACACATTTGTTCAGAGCGGCCTATCACATTCATTAATCAAAGTCATGTTTGTGTGTGTGTAGCCCATTCACTATCTCCATCTAACCCCCACCCCCTGAAGATGGCTGGACCGTCATTGTAAATACAATTGTAAATTGTAAATTGTAAATTGTAAATACATTGTAAATACAAACCTGTGCTTTGTATCCCCCCCACCTCATTGTAGATTGTAAGCTCCACGAGCAGGGTCGTCTTATTTCGCTTTAATTATTGTATTGTTAATGTTGTTACTTATGACTGTTGTGTTTGAAACTGTTCAACTGTAAAGCGCTGCGGAATATGTTGGCGCTATATAAATAAAGATTATTATTATTATTATTATTATTATTATTATTAGATCCAATCCCTGGATCACTCCATTCCTCTTTCCATTCAGTTTCCTGCAAAGATATGGGAACTAGTGAGAGCACTGGACAGTGCTTTCATAGGTAGTAACACTTGGTGAATGTTTTTCCCAGCAATATTTCTTGACATTATACCTGAGGAAGACTCTTAGCAGTCGAAACCGGTTGTATTCTATTTTTAATTAAAAATAAAAATTATCCTTGAATCTAAATATCAAGTTCCATCATCATCCTTCAGGAGCGCATATTGCTGGGAAAAACATTCACCAACTTATAAAAAGAGGGTTGCATTGACAATCCAACACAATGGGCAGCACTTTGAACACATTTTATAAGTGGTCATAAACTTGTAAATAACTCATGAAAGAATAAAGTTATGTTAAAACCAAGCACACCATTGTTTTTCTTGTGAAATTCTGAATAAGTTTGATGTGTCACATGACCCTCTTCCCATTGGAAAAAATAAAGTTGGATTCAAAAGGGCCATCTTCAAAATGGCCGCCATGGTCACCACTCATCTTGAAAAGTTTCCCCTCTCCCATGTACTAATGTTCCACAAACAGGAAGTTGATATCACCAACCATTCCCATTTTATTTAGAAGTATCCATATAAATGGCCCACCCTGTATATTTATCTTTTTCTTTTCCAAAGATTTTATTGTTTTAAACTTTAAACAGGGGAGGTATAAGGCAGGGAAGGAGGAGGGGGGGAGGGGAGGCGAGGGATAACAGGGAATTCTGGAATATGTATCAGTTGACAAGGGATGCAACACTAGGATAGTAAATATAATCAACATTATAACCTAAATTGTAATGCAAGGGTAAAACTAAAGCATTGCAGAGTGAAACGCAGTGAAGAAAATAATAATATTACAAAATAATACACAGTGGCGAATCAGTAGAGCATTATAAAGCTTAGAATAAAATAGATGTTACAATATGGCACTGACGTGTCTCTGGAGAGAATTAAGTCTAGTAAGCAAAGAGGTCTGAAACCTAATATGATAATGTTTAAGTAATGGGGAATGGGAAGACTTGTTCCCATTTTTGCCATTTATTATAAAATGATTCGAACTGATTGTTAGACAGAGCAAACTTTAGTTCATGGGAACGATGGCGAGAAACTAATTGCACAATATCATTTGAGTTAGGAAGTGTAGGCCCTTTCCAATGGTACGCAAAGGAGCTTTTTGCTACCATGCAGCTGTGTAGAAAAAGTGATCTTAAAGAGGGTTCCCATCCTTCAATGTCTAAGGAAAGAAGTGCAGATTGTGGGTTTAAAGTCATAGTTGTGCCGACAAGTTTACTTAGAATAGAAAAAACCTGAGTCCAGAAGGAATGTGCTATTGGGCAACTCCAAAATATGTGAAATATGTGCCCCTTTTGTCCACAGTTTCTCCAACACTGTGCTGAGTTAGACGAGCCAAAGTGGGCCATTCTGGCCGGGGTATAATACCAGCGGGAGGACACTTTATAGTGCGCCTCCTGCAATGACATGGATAAAGTGGATTTGTAGGTTAGAGAGAGGGAATCTTCCCAGTCTTCTGTGGAGAATGTGCGATTGAGAGTTTTTTCCCAGTTGAGCACATAAGGGTTTTTTTTTTTTTTAAAGTTGAGTTGCAATTGAAACTGTCATATAAAAAACTATGGCTCCAAAATCTTGGATGTCCGCAGTTACATAACAGTTTCAAAGAGGTCTCAGAGAAGGTGGGTTTCTTATTCAGAAACAGCTTTAAGTTGTTTTTTAGGATCAAGAAATCCATAAACAGTGACGAAGGGATGTTGTACTTACTTTTGAGGGAGCTGAAGCTTAAGAACTCTTTTCCGTTGAAGATATCTTCTAACTTGTTGATATTCAAATCTGTCCAAATAGGGGGATTGTATGACCAATAATTGTATATGATAAGGATAGAGGGATTTTTTGCAGTATTTTTGTCTTTAAAATTTTTTTAGCTGGTTTTGAGATTTTTTGCCAGGCAGTGGTTATTGCTTGGAAGACGGGATATTTTTGCTGGGTCTGGTGCCTATGGATTATATTGTCCAGTATTAACAATTTGGGGGGTTTGGCATTATTAATAGCAGTTTCAAGGTCAAGCCAAGCTGGGTCCAGTGAGTTAGAAAGCCAAGACAAACTGTGCTTTAGTAGGAGGGTGAGGTAGTGTGCATTGAGGTTGGGAAAGCTAATTCCCCTGTGGGATTTTTTCTTATACAAGGACCTGGTGTCAGTCCTTGATCTTTTTTTTCCCCAAATAATTGAATTTATTTGTGATTGGATGTTCATGAGATATATGGTGGGAATGGGTAGAGGTAAAAATCTCAGAATATACAGAATTTTTGGCAAAGTGAAAAATTTTACCATGAGATTCCTCCCCCACCAGGTCAAGTCCTTGTCTTTGAAGGTTCTGCTGTCCTTAAGTATTAAATCTTCCATTTTTTTAACGTTGGATTTGACTGCTTCCGATAGGTCTTTATTAATGATTACGCCTAAATAGGTGAATTCCTTTTCGCACCAAATCAGTGTGGTTACAGTTTTGATGGCTGTGATTTGTTCGTTTTGTACATGAAGTGGAAGAATGTTTGATTTTTGGTGATTTATTTTGAGGTTGGAGAGAGTTGAAAATCTATCAATTTCTCTGAGGGCTTCAGGAGTGGAGAGCTCTGGCCTTGTAAGGGTGAGTATTAAGTCATCAGCAAATAAGCTTAAATTATGCTGATGGGTATGGGTGGTAAGACCTGTTATATTAGGATTTTGCCGTAAATGTTCTGCTAATGGCTCCATGGCCATGTTGAATAGTAGGGGGGAAAGGGGGCAGCTTTGCCGAGTGCCATTGGAGACAGCAAAAGTCTCTGAAATATGGTTATTGCATATAATTTTTGCCTTAGGGCCTGAATAAAGTGCCATAAAGGTAGTGGTCAGAGCTTCATTGAAGCCAAATTTTTTTAGAGTATATTTTAGATAACACCAGTTCAGGCAGTCAAACGCTTTCTCTGCGTCTACTTATATCAGAACTATTGGCGTTTTTGTCATATTGGCCAATTTAATGGAGCCAATTACCCTCCTGGTGGCATGGGCCGGCTGTCTCCCCTACGTAAAACCCATCTGGTCGTTTTTAATTAATTTTGGCAATAGAAGACTGAGCCTGTTGGCCAGAATCTTAGAGAATAATTTGCCGTCCGTATTTAATAATGATATAGGGCGGAAACTGTCTAAAAATTCGGGGTCTCCGTTTTGTTTTGGAATAAGCGTAATTGCCGCCTCTAGCATCTCCGGGGGGAAATAACCTTTTTTTGAAGTGTACTTGAATGTCTCAGCCAAGTGTTGTGATAGGGTATCGCCAAAAGCCTTATAGTAGGCATTGGTGAACCCATCTGGTCCCGGGGATTTGTGTATATTTAACTCTTTTATAGCTCCAGCTATTTCTAAGGGGGTAAATGGTGCTGACATATTTATAAGGTCGTCTTCATTCAGCGAGGGTAAGTCTATTTCTGAAAGGTATTTGTTAACATCGTTAGGATTAAGCAGTAGGGAAGAGGGGGCAGGTTTCAAATTATAGAGTTTGTTATAATATTTGGCAAACTCATTTGCTATCTCCTGTGGATGGGAGAGTTTAGAAGCGCCGTTAAGAGTTTTAATTCTGTTTATTTTATTATAGATTCTTCTGTGTCTGATACGATTTGCCATGTACCGTGTCGGTTTATTAATAGAAGCGTATAATTTATATTTCGAGGTACTCAAAGCTGCCTCGTATGGGGAATAGAGGATGGATCTCAACTCTTGTCTTAGTTGGGTTAGTTCTGATTGCTTTTGTGGGGAAGAGAGTGCCAGACCCAAGAGGGAGTTCTCTAGTTTACGTATGGAAGATTGGATTTTCACTATTTTTCCCCTTTTTTCCTTTTTCAGTTTAGAGGACATACCAATGAGAACGCCTCTGATGACCGTCTTATGGGCGCACCAGTTCAGGGCTGGATTTGTGGCTTCAGATTTGTTTTCAGCAAAAAAATTGTCGATAGCAGTTTTCAAGGTGGCTTTGTTGATGGGATCGTGTAGTACATATGAACTGCATTTCCACAAACCGGCTCTTTTCAGGGGGAGACCTAGGGATAATTCTCCAAAGACCGGGGAATAGTCCGAAATTGATCTGTGCCCAATGGAAACTTTTGTGATCTTAGTGAGGGAAAAAATGTCTGTTATGATTAAGTCAATTCTTGAGGCGGATTGATGAACAGTGGAGAAATGTGTATATTCTTTAGAATTTGAGTTTAGACACCTGAAGGAGTCGAACAACTCGTTTTTGTCCAGCCATAGATTTAAGTTGCCAGAGGAAGGTTTTTTGTTGGAAGGAGAGTCTAGGGAACTGTCTGGGGTGATATTAAAATCCCCTAGCAGTAGTAGAGTTCCTCTCTTTATCTCTGATACTTTCCTCATGAGCTTGGACAAAAATCTGGTTTGGTTTCTGTTGGGGGCATAAACATTTACTAGAGTACATTCTATACCATTGAATTTACACACTAGTATGTGGAATCTACCTCCTTCGTCCCTGTATTCTTCCATAGCTTCGAAAGGGGTAGATCCACTGATGATAGTCATTACTCCTGCCTTTTTTTTGGGACCACAAGCCTCGAACACATGAGGAAAATTCTGATGTGTGAAATAGGGATGATTGCCTGCCAGGAATTTCGTCTCCTGTATACAGGCTATGTCCGTTTTGGCATTTAAGAGTTCTCTCCAAAGGGTGTGCCTTTTTTGTGCGCTGTTCAAGCCCCTAATGTTATAAGAAACAAGTGTAAGACTCATGTTAGCAAATTGGTGTGAGTAATGAGTTAACCAGTGGAATATGTTAAATTATACAAGAAATGTAACTCATCAAGGCCCACCAAAAGCCTAAAACCTTCAAGGTAAACCTAAGAAGACAAACAATTTTGCAGAAATATGGACTATAGGATAAAGAAAGTGTCAACTTTCAACAAATGGATATAGAATTGAACATTAAACACTACAAGAAACTGTTCAGGAAGTCTGCTTTAAGAGGACTGCCTCTTACAACTGGGAGTATTCCATGCCGTTGGGAATATGAGGAAAAACCTCGAAACTGTGGTGGTGATCGAAGAGCCTGCCAATAAGGTAGGTAAACAAGTTTAAGTTTAGGCTCATTTACCATTGTGAGATGAAACTCCACCAAGCGATCTGATTAAATCAATTCCATCTTCCGGGTGGAATATTGGAATTGTTCTCCCTTTATGAAGGGCCAAGAGTTTTTTGGGGTAACCCCACTTATAGGGGATATTTCTGTTGCGAAGGGCTGCAGTAATTTTGCCGAAGGGCTTCCTTGCCTCGAGGGTATCCTTGGAGAAATCCGGGAACACTTTTAAGTCCTTATGAGGTTCTGGGAAGGAACCATGGGTTTTTAGATAATTCATGATCGTCTCCTTTGCTTTAAAAAAATGTATCATGAGGATAGTATCTCTTGGTAAATCTGTAGGAATCTTTGGTGGTCTCGGAAGCCTGTGGGCCCTATCAATGGCTAGGTCCGGTTCATTCAGATCTGGCAAGGCTTAGCGGAAGATGCCTTGAATATGGCTTGTCAAGTCGTCTGAGCAATGCTCTCAGGGATTCCCCAGATTTTTATATTATTGCGGCGTCCTCTATCCTCAAGATGTGCCAATTTCACTCTAAGTTTGTGGACATCTGAAGACAAGCGACCTAGTTCGTCATAAGTAATTGAAGATCTCCGTTCTGGTTTGTTGATCCTTTCTTCATGGCTGGTTAGTTGCTTATCTATTTTATCAAAATATTTTTGAAAGGACATGTCAATGTCAGCCTTGATCAATCTGCTCTGTTTTTCCAGTTTGGCATCCATCTCGATGCTGTGTTTTTGTTTAGCAGGTTGATCATGATGGCTTCAAAGTCAGAACTGGTTTCTTTTGCCTTGACGATTGTGTGTGAAAGGTTCGGGGTGTCTGATCCCTTAGTGGGTCTGGATGCGCCTATTTTCATTTTATTTTTGGCGGGGCTTATATTTGGGGAAGTGTCTGTGGAAACATCATTATCTTCAGCTTCGGAGTTTTCTCTAGAAGAGTCGAATTTTTCACCCCAGGACCCTGGGATTCTCCTTTTGTTGTTTGGGGTAGAATCCATTTTGTCAGGAGAAGATGTGTTTCCTGGTATTTTTGTTCGTGCGTTATAGTTAGAAGAGTGTTGTGATTCTTTATATGAGTCTAGTGAGCGGGGACTTTCTCAGTGGAGATCGTGATTTGAACGGACTGATGGCATTTGTTTGGTCCCTTGATTGCCGATGGTAACCAAATGATCTCTCAGAACTTCAAGTATTCTGAGACTTAGATAGGGCGTTTTTTCCTTTTATTTTTTGATTGCTCATCTTGAGAGATTTTTATATATTCTGCCAAACCTGCAGAGAGTATTACAGTGGAATATACCTAAAGTAACAGATAGGAGTGGGTAGGTGTCTTCCACTGATAGAGTAAATGCTCCCTTAATAGTAGAAGGGGGAAGAGGCTCAGGGAGGTTAGAAGCAGTCCAGCTCAGCAAGTTTCCCTGCGTTTCCGTTTTGGTTAATAGGGACGGACAGAGCTAATAAGTTTACTTTATTCTCTCCAGGGTTTATGGATTATCCTTGTGACCCTTTTGTATGGGCAGAGCCCAGGAGAGGAGGGGGGAGGGGGGGCGCAGAACCACTGGTTCTCAGAGTGTAGTTTCAGGCACACTGAGCTTGTTAGATTGTTCAGCAGTGACGTGGTCCGTCCCTTCTCTGCTCTATTTATGTAGCGGTGAGGATTGTCCGGTACAGAGTATCAGAGCCTCAGCAAGCCGACGGCCGCGACTGGCAATCCAGGGCGCCCGCTCCTGTCACCCTCCAGTGACACTATGTGTGATATATGAGGCCAGTTGTGGCGCCGATTACAGAGGGGAGTCGCGGTTCTCTGATCTTAAGGATGGCCGAGCGTTGCAGGAGCTTTACCGAGGGTACCACCGGCGGCTATCTTCAGCTCATCACCGGTTGAGCAGGCAAGAGGAAGGCGCTCTCCTAAATGCGGCGAGGGGGACGAGCCGCCGGTTAGGGGCCGCAGGAGCAGTGGGGCAGGCTATAACTAACCGGCGGTGGGGCTTATCTTTCTACAGATGCCGGTCACTACCAGCGACGCTGAAGTTTCCGCTGCGTTCTTAGCCTGGATGGCGGCTGTGATCTTGGCCGTGGCTCTGGCGTCTCATCCCTCTCTCTGTTCCCGGATGATTGAAGTGGCGCGGCGCTCCGGGTCAATTAGTTGTAGGAGGGAGGGGAGGAGCGGTAGACTGCGGAGACAGTACGGGAGATTCCACTCACGGTATCCAGGTGTCCAAACTCCCTGCTGCTTGCGTCGCTGATTCTCACCACCTGGAAGGTCGCCACAAGCTGAATCAGTCTAGGTTGTAGGCTGCAGAGGCCTAGTAGGCTGCGTTGGTTATCGGTCGGTCACCTTGGCAGCTAAATGGTCCCTGTAAAGTTATCCGGAGCGGGCTTTCATGAGCGGGGTCCTGAGTGTCGCCTGAGCGGGGATGAGGCTCTGGAGAGGAGAGTCTTCGGCTCCAGCAGTCTGGACTGTTAGATTAAGAAAGTCCCAGGCCGTAAAGTGAGGCTTAGTGAGGTAGGCCTCAAAATGTATTCTCCCTTCTAGTGGGACTAGGTGACTGGTTTTAGCACCAAAATGTTCTTCCTGCAGAGAGGAGCCTGTTTCATAAGGTTTGAAGGCTGGATGTCTGATTTTAGTTGATTTGTAGGTCGGATTGGGAGGTTTTTCCTCAGAGCTCCCTGAACCTGCGTCCTACATGTTCCAGACACAAGCCCCCCCCTGTATATTCATCTTTTTGATCACGTGTTTTTGATGGGTTTCCTCTGCAGAAATGCACTAAAATGCATGTGCGTTTTTTATCTGCATCTAATTTAAGTCTACGGAGGAAATCTGCACAGAAAACTCAGCGTACCCACAAGAGAAATTTACATGTTGCAGATTTGATAGACGCACCGTAGGTCAGTTCACGATGAGTAAAATAAAAGCAAAATGGAAAGGAGATTTCTATGAATCCCATCCATTTTGATGGAATTGTAAGATGCTGCATTTTTGAGACTGCAGAATTAGGCAGCCTCAAAAACTGTGACGCTTCAGGGGTATGGACTGCGTCCGAGAGTGGACCCTCTGGGTCGCGGAACTGAGGCCCCCGGGATGAGCGCACCAGGTGGAGCCGACCCTATACAGGAACCGTTAGGGGCAGGTCCACGGAGGGGTCAGACACCGCGACAGCTGGAACCTAGAGGGGCGGCTCGAGGGACTGGAATGACTACAGGCTTTAGAGGTTTACCAAGGGACGGGACTCCGTGCAGGAGGAGAGAGGAGAAAGCACGGACGACTGACGGACAGTGGCAGGAGTACAGGACAGGGAACTGAGCAGACACTGGAGGATGGAACAGAGACAGGGTACCGGGGGACGTAGGCAGTGGCACCCGGACAGACAGGACAGAGGACGGGCAGGGAGACAGGACAACAACAGTAGCAGGGACAGCAAGACTGGGACTAGGAAGTGCACAAGACAAGGAAGACCTATAGACAAGCTATAGGTGGCCAAATTAGAGCAGGTAGGCACACACAATAATCAGGCGTCCTCCCCTTATGGGAGACGCCTGATATATCCCCTGCTGGCAGGCGATTGGCTGACTGCTAATCAGTCGCCGCCCACCGCAGGCTTAAACAACCCGACGGCCGCGCGCCCGCGACCTAATGCGTATGTGTGGGCCAGCAGCCATCGGGAGACCAGGGAGGCGAGGCACGCGTGAGCAGGAGGAAAGGGGAGGCGCGCGTGAGCTGAAGAGAGGAGGAGGCGGCGGCATGCGACGGGCCGGGTAAGTAGCAGCCGCGGGGGGACCCGGTGCTGGGGGAACGGCGGCGGGCACAACCGCCGCCGTTACAAAAACGCACCAAAAGCTCATTGTGGGAACATAATTAAAAGACTCCAGGGAATCTAAAGGCTAACTCTTTACTGTACCATGACATTTTAATATTAGTGATATGTACTGCAGCTTCTTACCTAAGTGAGGAGTACTGGGTACAAGACTAGGGGGTTTAGTAAGATAAGTAACTACAGAAGGTGTAAGAGATATCATTTTTACCCATAGATTATCTGGCACCAATATATTCCACAAAGATTTTCATTCTTCACATTGTGAGATATATTGGGGACAGGGACCATCTACTTTTCCTATTTTAAATATGTACATGCGTGCACTAGAGTCAATTTCATGGGCAGCCAATTAATCTCTTAAAGGGAACCTTTCACTAAGTTTTTCCAATATAAAGTAGGGCCAGCACCTATAAGCCCTATGTAACAGCATTTTTTATTATGGAGAGCAAATTGGGGACATACTGTATATTCAGCATTTTATAATGCGGTCACAAAGGACTTGCAGGTGCTAGCCATACTTTATGTGGGAAAAACTTGGTGACAGGTTTAAAGGATTATTTCCAAAATAACAATGTGGTCTTGTAATAATGTACAGTTATATTTACTCATTTGAAACTAATTTTTAAATCTGTCCTGTTTTGTACATATCACCCCCAAAAAGGTTCCTCAAGGCTCCATTTATCCCCCAGTTGCCATTGGAACTGTCTTGTTGTACTTCCATTGCTCCTGGTCCATCATGCACAGTACAGTGTCTCCCAGCTGGCTGCCTGCATAGCCATTTTGTGCCTCCTGCACTTCAATTGAATGTATTCTACCTTTACAATACACGCTATGCTTATGTGCACTGTTTGATCCTGTAAAGTACTCGGTCTCAGAGTGGTGAGGCTAGCCACTAAAACGAAGGAGAATGAGCGAGGGGGCTACGGCACTGAGGAACAGCAGGGTGCTGCTGGATAATGTAGTTTTAGAAGTGCAAGAATAGGATCGCCCATTCAGTTTTGTGAAGCTGGATGCACAAGGGGGCAGACAAATGACAAGAAAAGCACAAAAAAGGTACAAGAAGTAAAGTTTAAGTTTAACTTGGTATGCATAGTAACAATAAGTATGCATTTACGGTTCTATCGCAAAAAAATGCAATTACTGGAATAATTTTTTTATATACGGTATAATGGAAGTTTGTGGGGTAACTATGGTATCCGTAACAAACACTCTCAAACACAGAAGAACATGCAAACTCTGTGCAGGTGTTCTCTATGGTTGGATTAAAATCCAGGGCCTCAATGCTGCAACAAAAAATTGCTAACCACTGAGCCACCCAACCTGACTATCATTCAATGATATGATAATTACTACATATGCTGCATCAGGACTCAGTAAGTTTAAGTTATAGTACCATAGGTGCCAATTTGTAGTGAATTGGTAACTATAGTTATACAGAAATCTGGTTAATATTTTAAGTTCTATGATTCTCATGCTGGACTTTTATAGACAAGCATCAGTTTTATTCCTCAAGTTGCTGCCTCCTTAAGCCTTATCCTGTGAGCAGGTATATCTCAGAAAAATCATTTGGTCCTATAACTACAATCTTATTAACCACAATAAAAAATTGTCTGTTTACCATCTGTACCAAAAATAAAAACTGGCAATGCCTACCAGCGGTGAAGCTAAAAGCACCTGGGGCCTGACAGATGGCAGACTTTATAGCTCAGAAGTCTTGTGGGAGTGCGATACAGCGATATCATGGCACAGTGCTCCCAATTTAGAAACTGCAAAATAGCCCAATCTGGAGAGGCCATGATTGCAAAATAGCAGAGAATAAAACTGACTGACAACAGCTCCGAGCGAGCCCCCAGAATATCGGAGACGTTATTCCCTAGATTCACTGCTGAGGTTATACTAAATTTTGCTAATTTTAATTGCTGTCCTACATAACTTCGTTTTTTCCAAATGTCAGATAATTTGGGTATTTCAATGTCAAATCTCAAAGGGAACAAGTTTGAGTCTCTGAAAAAATACCACCTTTATCTGCTCCTGTGCCTGCATTCCACAAATGTGTCTATCATCTCTGGACCCCAAAAAATAGAATTAGACTTACCAGTAATTCAATTTCTAGGAACCCTCCACAACAGGAAACACGAAGAGTTTAAATAGTCCAACCCCTACTTTCTGTCTCCATTGATTTTATAAATGACCACACCACTATGAATGCTTCAAAATTTACTTACAACAAACAAATGATACAACAAAATAGTAGGGTGTGATTACCCATGTTGTTGTGGAGGGTTCCTAGAGATTGAATTATCGGCAAGTCTAATTCTATTTTTTCTTAATCACACTCCACTACAGCACAACAGGAGAAATGCCAAAGAATAATTAGTGTAGGGAGGTACAATGACCTGGAGAACTTTCCTCCCAAAGGCCAAAGCAGTATTAGACATCTGATCTAGCCTGTAATGTTTTGAAAAGGTATGGACCAAGGAAGAGGCATTGGCTCTGCAGATCTTCCCGATGGAGGCGCTTGCCCTTTCAGCCCATGAGACCGATGCAGCTCTAGTAGAGTATGCCGTTAACTTTTATAGAAGTACCAATTTTTGTTTTTTGTTAGCTCCACATATTGCCTTCTTTATCTAATATGCAATCATGTCCTTTGAAGCCTTTTTTCTCTTACTTATGTCCATAATGTTATATGAAGATGTTTTGGTCCTTCCTCCAGGATTTTGATCTTTGAATATAGTGAAGGAGAAATCTTCGTTCATCTAGGGTATGGAATTTAATTTCTTTACTATTTGACAGGTTTTGACAAGAAGAGGGTAACACGATTTAATTGCACAAATGGAACTCCAAAGTCACCTTAGGTAAAAAGATGGATCCAGGAGAAAAATAATTCTATCATTTAGAGTTCTTAAGTATGGTTCTCTGTTTGAGAGGGCCTGCTGTTCACCCACTCTCTTTGCTGTCGTGATTGCCACCAGAAAGACTGCTTTTCAGGACAATTTATCCAAATCTATAACATCTATAGGCTCAAATGGGGGTATTGTGAGACCTTTGAGAGCCACGTTTAGGTTCCAGGATGGCAGCAAATTGCAAACTCATGGTTGTAAACGAGAGGCTGCGATCATAAGCCTTCTCACCCTGGGATGGTCTGCTAGACTTTGATCGAACTATGAGCTGAGGGCTGAAACTTGGACCTTTAAAGTGCTAGCCTTTAGACCCTTCTCCAGTCCACTCTGCAAAAAAAAGAAATCAAGGATCTGAGCCTTTTCAGGATATGAAGGTTTTCCATATTTTGTTAAATGGAGTTGGTTACTGGCTTCCTGATTCTCTTAAGCATATTTATCACTTTATCCCAGAGATCCCTAGCCCTTAGGATGACGGACTCAGAAACCAGACCGCAAGCTGTAAGGCTTGAGGATCTGGGTGATAAATCAGCCCTTGGTGGAGAAGGTTGCTTGTTTATGGAAGAACCAGGGGACGATCTATCTTTAAACTGTTCACGGTAACGAACCAGCTTTTCCTCAACCAATGAGGTGCCAATAGAATTGTTTTTGTTTTGTCCCTCCTAATTATCTGCAATGTTCTTAGCAGGAGAGGAATCAGAGGGAAATCATACACCAGTTTGAAGTCACAGCGGTGATAAAAAGCATCTACTGCTAGGCAAATATCGTTTGGGTCTAGAGAGAAATATTTGCCAGCTTTTGCTTTCTGGGTAGCAAACAGGTCCACTTCTGGGAGACCCCATTTTCTTGTTAGCATCCAAAATGTTTCCATAACTATGCTCCACTACCCTGTGTGTATCATTTCTCTGCTAAGAAAATATGCCTGAATGATGGTGGAACCTTTTAGATCAGGGGTGGAGAACGTCCGGCCCACGGGCTGTATATAGCCCACGATATTATCTGCTGCGGCCGCAGCCACTTTGCCCGTTATTGGCCTCGGGATGTTTAATTCAGCAGAGGTGCGAGTGGACGGCTGCTCTGTGGCCCAGCAGCGCCCCCATCGCTCATTCAACTTATCGGCAGTTGAAAGCAGTGATGGAGGAGAGAGCGTCAGATGCTCCCTCTCCCATCACTCCCCCTCTGCTTGTGACTCAGTGGGCACGCAATGACGTCACTTCACCGTGCGCCACACTGATGTACCAGTAGTGGAGCCAATGAGACCGGAGTAGAGTGGGGAACAAGGAGGAGGGTTGAGTATTGTGTGTGTGTGTGTCTGCACTATACTGTGTGTTGGTGGGGAGCTGCACTGTACTGTGTGTTGGGGAGAGCTGCACTGTACTGTGTGTGGTGGAGCTGCACTATACTGTGTGTTTGGGGAGCTGCACTATACTGTGTGTTGTGGGAGCTGCACTATACTGTGTGGTGGAGGAGCTACACTATACTGTGTGGTGGAGGAGCTACACTATACTGTGTGGTGGAGGAGCTACACCATACTGTGTGGTAGAGGAGCTACACTATACTGTGTGTTTGGGGAACTGTGCCTGCACTATATTGTGTTTGTGGGGAGCTGCAATTTAATTAAGTCTTTGAATTAAAATAGTTTGTTAATTTTTAAGATAATATTTTTATACGGACCCTGAATGCTATTATAAAATTCTAAATGGCCGTTCGCAGATAAAAGGTTCCCCACCCCTGTTTTAGATGAAATGCAGACAGGGAGAGCACATGTCAATCTGACCAAGCAAACATCCTGCCTAAATTACTTTAAGGCTTTCGTGTCTCGTGCTTCCTTGGTGGCGTAGATGAGTAACTGTGGTCATATTGTCTGAGTTTTACCGCAGCTTTTTAGCGCTTCCTTTTCCAACTCTCTAAAATTGGAAGAGCAAAGACTTGTCTTGAGGCCATATCCCTTGGAATGAGGCATGGGAAACGCTGGCTCCCCATCCTATTATGCTGGTGTCTGTTGTGACGTTGATAGGGGATTCTGATCCCAGGCTACTCTTCTGTTCAAGTTTCTTGGATTGAGTCACTAGCTGTGTGAGGGTTTTACTTGTCCTGGAAAATGGATAGTTCTGCTTAGAGATCCCAGGGTACCGTCCCAGCAAGTTAAGATGTGAGTTTGTAAGCTTCTTGTGTGGACCTGAGCCCAAGCTACTGCCGGGATGTACAAAGTCATGGAACCTAGGGCTGACATTGCGAATCTCAGTGATATTTTCCTCTGATCTTGCAAAGTTGCTTTATTGGATCGTATCTGGATTTGTTTTTCTTTCAGCAGCCAAGACATCTGGTCCTGCAAATCTAACAGTATCCCTTAGAAGAATTTCTTGGTGGAAGGGATCAGTTCAGATTTCTGATTGTTTATTAGCCACCCTAGGGATGTAAGAAGTCGAAAACTTTCTCGTATGTGAAAGCAGTGTCACAGCAACAGAGCACCGCAGGAGGACCTCCTCATGCCCCATAGGGACAGGAAAAAACACTGGAAACTGGAAGAGTGGGGCAGGTGCTATTTGACCTCTGTGTTTCCTGTCCCTATTATAGTGGGGAGTATCTCCTCGTGTGGTGCTGTTGTGGGGGGTGACTAAAGAAAATGTAATTTCTATTGCTCCTGAACTGTATGTAAATGAAAATGGTCTGGTCCACTGGGCGTCCTCGCTGTGTAGTCTGTGCCTCATGTCTGCTTCTAATCGCCGTTCTCCAGCTTTGATTGATGTGGATGACGGGTCCTGTGTCATCTGCATAGCCAAACGTGATGTCGTGCCTATGTGGCGCCCCTGAGGCTCAGTCGCCACAGAGGTACTGCACCTTCTCCTAAGGTGTAGTGCCCCACCACCTAGGTAAGTTGGGAACTCCTTTCCACACTCCAACACCTGCATCCCACACACAGGATAGTTCAGCACTGACCACATTGCGGCTTCATGCTTAGAGGGTGGCAGAGCACCTTTCGTGGGTCCTTGCTTCGTAACACGAGATGTGCTGGGAGGTGGGTGGAGTGGAGATCCATATAAAAGGTTGGGAAGGTTTAGAATTACAGGTCAGTCTCAGTTCAGTCTGAGAGGTCAGTCTGACGGAAGGTCAGGCGGGAGAAGGACGGAAGGTCAGGCGGGAGAAGGACAGTCAGTCAGGAGAGTCTGAGGACGGGTCCGAGATAGAAGGAGGAGTGCTGCAGCTGCCTCAGTGATCTGAGCCAGCTGGCATGGGAAAGGAACAGAAGGAGAAAGACGTAGAACTGCAACCTAAGCTTCCATAAGAGAGAGAAGGAACAGCGCGGAATGAAGGAGTAGGAGTACAGAGAGGAGTTGTGGGTTGGAAGAGGAACCCTGCCTATAGGTTCTCAGCGCAAGGCCGGGGCCCGGTCCCCGATGTTGTATGGACACTTATGGTTCTGCAGACACCGGTGGAGTAGTTGGCTGTAAATGCACTACTCCCATCCAAGACTTGGGGCACAACAGCAACTGAATAGAGAGCCAGGACTCCAGAGAAGGGAGTCCCCGAGAGAGGCTACAGCTGTCTGTCATACAAGTAGAGTTGTTAGGAACATCTGACAGGAGGAATTTCAGAGTACCACGGTACTGGAGCTCTTCACACTAAAAGGCGCAATAGAGGAGTCGCTCAGGAGAGGTACATGTTGGTGGGGTGTTGGAGAAGAGAATCCTAACTTGCCCGGGAGGTTGATTGAGTCTCTACCCCGGAGGACACGGCACGGAGGCAGGCACCAGTGTGTACCACAAACTGTGAGTAAAGCTTTGGAACTGCAAGCCCTGGTGTCTTCCATTCATTTGTGCGCCAACACCGTCAGCACTGCTAAATCTGGGTACCAATATTCCTCACACCGCCTGCGCCTATACACTGCCCTGGGGTTACAGCTTCACCTGTGGGGAGCTACACCATCTATGCTGCAACACACCATCAGCCCCAGAGGATCTGCACGTAGCGTTGGCTTAACATCTTGCTTGCCAAACACCACAGGTGGTGTCACGAACTATCACATAAACTATATCACAAACCACCATTGATTTGGTCGCCCAGGGCCACGGACCGGGTCACAGCTGCCGTGACACATCCCACTGACACCTGCCCGGTACCGAGTACCCCACAGCCCTGGGAGGGCGACCCAACTTGGCGTCACGAATAGGATGACGAGACCCGATGCCATCGGGTTCTGTGTGCCTGAAATTTGTGAAATGTTATACTTTTGAAAATGTGTAGATCTGATTTAATAGACTGTAAAATGGACATTAGAAATGGCCGCTGGCGCAGAGAAGAAGGGCGTGAAGAGATGGGAGGTCCTAGGAAAAGACCGCGAAGAGTATTGGGCCTTTCCTGCCTGAATTACTATGTGACAGATACATGGCCCACCCCCCAAGGGGCTCGTATACTGGCTTGGTATGGAGGCGCTGGAAGAAGACGCCACCCCCGGAAGGAGGGGCAGAAGAAACCAGTGGCGGGAAAGGGGCCGAGGCAGGAAGAAGAATGCCAGAACGCCATTTTGGAGAGTGAGGGAAGGAGGCCTGCTGAGTGCGGGTAACAGATCTCCCCGGCGCCATGGCTGAAGGCTCCGACCCGATCTCAGGGATGAATCACCAACAGCTGGAGGACGAGATTATCCAGCTGACGCGCCACCTGCGACTGAGGCGAGAAGCGCTATGGACATTGAACTTGCAGCGCACCCCGGAGGGGCCTACACCGGTACCTGCCGCTGCTGCACCGGATCTTTTCCTGGCAGACCTTGCGGAGCTTGGAGCTGCTGCCATGCCATCGGCAGCGTATACTGTCCCCTCTTTGCCGCTAATACCGGAGGAGTTGTATACAGCCCAGGGAGCTGAAGCGGAGGAAGAGAAGCTCCTGCCCTGATCTGTCGCGGCTGCGCAGGTCCCGCCAGCGACCCCTGCGGAACCAGAGCTGCCATGGGCTCCACCGCCGTCCCCTGTGTCTCCCCAGGCAGCGCCCGTTGCCCCCACGCCTGCACCGGAGCACAGGCCGCACCGCTGGGAACTCCCAGGTATATATCCCGGCCTTCCTAATGGGTTGATGGGGAGGAGGTGGACCCTGCTGCTAGGGGTACGGTTGGAGCCGGCCTGCCCGATCCAACATCTACAGGAAAGAGGGGGATCTGGATCGTTTTGGGACGGGGATCTCGGGATTCCTTCAATGCCAAGTTCCCAGGTAGTTGCCTGCCAACGCCGACAAGCTGCAGAAGCCCTAGGAGCTAGACCTCGTACCAGGACAGTGGAACCACCTATCGAGGAGGAAAGGTTGATGGGCATTGAGATACATCATGGGTTCCATTTGCCACAGCTTCAAGGCCCTTTAGCAAGTAATCAGCAGGACGATGATACCACGTCTGGTAGCAGTTCCAGTTTAGCTTCCAGAACCCCAGGAGGGGACCACAATTAGAAAACTTTCCAAAATCTCGTTACCCAGGAGGGTTTTTTTGCACCAGTTGTGCCTTTTGATGTTTTTTCTATTGTTCATCATGTTTTTGTTTTTCTGGTAGCACTTTTGTTGCCTAGTTTTTGCAATGGCAGTGTTCTTCAAATGTGAACTAGTGATCATGGACTTGGAGTGATCCAAAAACTCTTACCTGTAAATAGTTGCACCTCTTTAGGTGCCCTCTCTTGGTTTTACATATAAAGACCCTTTGCGAAGATAATGTTTTATATAAAGACCCTTTGTGAAGATAATGTTTTACATAGAGACACTTTGTGAAGACACTTTTCGAAGATGATGTCTACCTCAAAAGACACTGCAAGAAATCCCGGCTGGGAGCGGTGTCCAGCACTTACAAGAATAATTGGTGAATGTTTTACTGTGAAGTAGTTGACAATGTGTTTTATAAGAGTATTAGTAACTGAGAAATGGCTTTTATAGAAGAATTAGGAATGTCTGATATAGAGATGAGTGATATGAATAAAGAATTGAAAGTGACAGATGGCGAACCAGGTATTTGCGGTCAGTGTTTTGCATCTAGGGAAAGAGAGTAAAATGATAAAGAAAAATATGTTGCAGAGAATAGCACTTTGAATTGAGAATTGCACTTAGAATTAAAAATTTTAGATAGAATTTAAGATAGAATTGTTTGCAACGTTCAAGATGAGTACCTCCTATACTAGGAAGATTAGTATAAGAAAAGTTTGTTATGCATTACAAAATTTTTGTATGTTTCTTTGCTGTCTCCTTTGTTGTCTTGCAGCCCGCGGACGTGATGTGTTTAACGGGGGGGGTATGTGGCACCCCTGAGGCTCAGTCGCCACAGAGGTACTGCACCTTCTCCTAAGGTGTAGTGCCTCACCACCTAGGTAAGTTGGGAACTCCTTTCCACACTCCAACACCTGCATCCCACACACAGGACAGTTCAGCACTGACCACATTGCGGCTTCATGCTTTAAGGGTGGCAGAGCACCTTTCGTGGGTCCTTGCTTTGTAACACAAGATGTGCTGGGAGGTGGGTGGAGTGGAGATCCATATAAAAGGTTGGGAAGGTTTAGAATTACAGGTCAGTCTCAGTTCAGTCTGACGGGAGGTCAGGTGGGAGAAGGACAGTCTGTCAGGAGAGTCTGAGGACGGGTCCGAGAGAGAAGAAGGAGTGCTGCAGCTGCCTCAGTGATCTGAGCCAGCTGGCATGGGAGAGGAACAGAAGGAGAAAGACGTAGAACTGCAACTTAAGCTTCCATAAGAGAGAGAAGGAACAGCGCGGAACGAAGGAGTAGGAGAACAGAGAGGAGTTGTGGGTTGGAAGAGGAACCCTGCCTATAGGTTCTCAGCGCAAGGTCGGGGCCCAGTCCCCAAGGTTGTATGGACACTTATGGTTCTGCAGCAGACACCGGTGGAGCAGTTGGCTGTAAATGCACTACTCCCATTCAAGACTTGGGGCACAACAGCAACTGAATAGAGAGCCAGGACTCCAGAGAAGGGAGTCCCCGAGAGAGGCTACAGCTGTCTGTCATACAAGTAGAGTTGTTAGGAACATCTGACAGGAGGAACTTCAGAGTACCACGGTACTGGAGCTCTTCACAATAAAAGGCGCAATAGAGGAGTCGTTCAGGAGAGGTACATGTTGGTGGGGTGTTGGAGAGGAGAATCCTGACTTGCCCGGGAGGTTGATTGAGTCTCTACCCCGGAGGACACAGCACGGAGGCAGGCACCAGTGTGTACCACGAACTGTGAGTAAAGCTTTGGAACTGCAAGCCCTGGTGTCTTCCATTCATTTGTGCGCCAACACCGTCAGCACTGCTACATCTGGGTACGAGCATTCCTCACACCGCCTGCGCCTATACACTGCCCTGGGGTTACAGCTTCACCTGTGGGGAGCTACACCATCTATGCTGCAACACACCATCAGCCCCAGAGGATCTGCACGCAGCGTTGGCTTAACATCTTGCTTGCCAAACACCACAGGTGGCGTCACGAACTATCGCATAAACTATATCACAAATCACCATTGATTTGGGCACGCAGCGCCACGGACCAGGTCACAGCTGCCTTGACACATTCCACTGACACCGGCCCGGTACCGAGTACCCCACAGCCCTGGGAGGGCGACCCACCTACATACTAGCCTCACAGGCCCGTGCAGGCGCACTTTTCTCTCGCCTACTGCGGGCGTAACTTAAAACATCACTGGGAAAGCGCCAAGCAACATGACTCCGGCTCCAATGTACCGGAAGCCTTTGCCCTCATGGTCTTTCTCCATGCTGCCAGAATGACATTGTTTGGCATTTGCGCAGTGATGTTTTATGCTCTGTGCGCAGTAGGGCAAAGATTTGAACTTGCGATCGTTTGATCACTCATGCTATATACTGCAATGCTACTTGGCTTTTTAAAAGTACGAAGAAGGCAGCCATGGTGGCCTCAGCAGACCCATAGTTGCTAAGGTAACCCATTAGCCCTTTATTCACGGCGGGAATTATGAAAACCGGCACGTGCAGACACCAGTAAAGAAGCGATTTAAATGCTGCTGTCAATCACTGTTGAAGCTGGCAACATCGTTGGCATCTGTATGATATTGAGCTAGCTCAGTACCTGACCCCACTCCTTACAACCCGCATGAGGCCTATGATGAAAATGTATGTCAACAGATATTAAGGGGTGAATAGTAGTGTTGAGTGAACGTACTCAGATAAGGTGTTTTATGAGCATGCTCGGGTGGTAACCGAGTGACACTGGCGTGCTCGAATAATATGTTTGAATCCCCGTGGCTGCATGTCTCTCAGCTGTTCGGCAATCCCTGCATGTGTCGTGGCTGTCAAACAGCCGTGAGACATGCAGCCGCCGGGCCTCAAACTTATTATTCAAGCACGCCGAAGACACTCGGTTAGCACAGGAGCATGCTCAGATAACGCCTTAACCGAGAACGTTCGCTCATCACTATTTAATATTTAAAACTGATAAATACTGTTCTAAATCACTTAGTGGCCAGAGTATTATAGTTTTAAAAGGAGAAAAAAAAAGTTATAACTTTTGCAGTTATTTTCTTGGAGGACCAACTAACCATTAAGGCCTCTTTCACACATTAGGTTTTTGCCGTCAGGCGCGATCCGGCGCTTTTGACAAAAACCGGATCCGGCGAAATGCAATGCCGGATCCGGTTTCCCCCCCATTGACTTGCATTTGCGCCGGATCGCGCCGGATGGCCATGCGTTTCATCCGGTTTTCACCGGATCCGGCAATGTGTCGCAATCCGGCGTCTGGAAAAAACGGCTACTGTAACGTTTTTTGTCTCCGGCGAAAAAGCCGGACACGCCGGATCCGGTGCGTCTGGCTTTTTCACACAATAAAAGCCTATGAGCACCGCAATGCGCTGGATCCGGTTTTTTTGGTCTGAGCATGCTCAGTAGCTCTGCCCACAA
Source organism: Dendrobates tinctorius (assembly GCF_039654945.1). NCBI lineage: Eukaryota > Metazoa > Chordata > Amphibia > Anura > Dendrobatidae > Dendrobates > Dendrobates tinctorius. The sequence goes on along the minus strand of NW_027361897.1, from coordinate 5,947,663 downwards.
GACACATATATAAAAGCATGACAGTGGGACCCTCAGCCACACCCAACATGCCACCCAAGACAGGAACCAGGCGCAGGAGAAGGCAGGAGACCACTGCAGCAGCACCATCAGCACCACCACCACCCCAAATGGAGCAGCATGCTGAACAGGAGGGGAGTCCAGCAGCAGATGAGAGATGGTAATTATCAAATCCCCCATTCCTCCAAACTAGGGCCATGGAATATCAAGATATTCATTGGCCCTTTGTTTCTCTTTATTCAACAGCCGCCCAAGAGATGCAGCAGCAGCAACAGTGGCAGCACTGGCAGCAGCAGTAACACCACCCACAGGCATGGAGTGTGGCCAGCAGGAAGACAGCACATCATCTTCTGGGAGCCCTCCCTCGCATCGTCAGCGTTTGACGGTAAGTTTTTATTTCCAAAATCCATCATCTCTGTAATATATGTCTATTCATTGCCTTTTATTTCAAAACAGGAATCACAATATGAAGAGGAGCTCCCAGAAGAAGAAGGAAGGGGTGGACAGACACCTGGAGTGGGCTCACAATTGGTAAGTTTTTTGCATCAAACGCAGAAACACAACATCACACTACACACAACACATAGAAAACAATGTTCTGCAGACCACACACAGCAAACAAATGCCTACATCCAAAGACATAACATTTTTTGTTTTCTTCTCTAGTCTTCCCAATCTGGTGCTCGGCCAAGAGGTCCTCGTAGTGCCTCCCAGGGTCGTCGGCGACAGCAACGCGGCGGTCACCAGCGTGTAAGTATAAATATTTTTGCTTTGTTTTTTGGCACTTTTTATTTCATTTCTTTTGTGGAGGCTAATTATGTTATTTTTGTCTTTTTCTTTAACAGCCTTCACAGCGTGCTCCCGACTCTGACGGTGAGGATGGAGGGATTGATGTGGACCACCTCATCAATCTCGTCAGAGAAAGGGAGCTGCTATGGAATATGGCTGACCGCTGCCATGCTGACCTGATCGTTACCCGACGACTCTGGGAGGAAATCTGTTCGCTCCTTATGGACCGCTGGGAGGACCTCGATGCTCGGGCCCAGATTAAAGAGCGTAAGTATATACAGTACCGGTTGCTTGATGTAAACCAGTGTTTCCCGAACTCCAGTCCTCGTGGTCCCCACGGATCATGTGTTCAGGATTTCCATTTACTATGGAAATCCTGAAAACATGACCCCTGGGGACCATGAGGACTGGAGTTTGGGAAACACTGATGTTGTATACTAACCACTCCTTTCTCGTTTCAGGGGACAGAATTGTGAAGCGGTGGCGGTCTGTGAGGGATCGTTTCAAGAAGGAGTTCAATAAAGAGATGCGGGCCCCGAGTGGATCTGGAGGACGCAGGAGCAAGTACAAGTACGCACAAGCCCTGTCGTTCCTCCGGGAAACAATGGTCACCAGAAGGTAAATATTACACAGCACATGTGAAAAAAAATGTTTCTATTTAACTTTTTTTCAGCCAGGGCCATACCATGTCACTATTTTAATTGTTTTTTTTTCTCTTTATTCCACAGCACGGTGAGCAGCACTCGGGAGCCTGCACGATTGGACCCTTCTGAGGCGATCCCTGAGGAGACCGGCACCGAGGGACACTTCGACCGCCCCGGTACATCTGCACCTTCCCAGCCTTCCCACACATTCGACCCATCTGTCCCATCAACCAGCACAGGAGCATCGTGGCTGCCTACATTACATGAAGCTGCTGGTGAGGAGATCGCTTTCCCTTTACCCCACCCTTCTGCCCCTGCCACCTCTAGTACACCTGCGGGTACTGGGCGGCAGCGGCAGAGGGGTCAGGAAAAGACTTATGCGCCAGAGTTCTTGCATCTGAATGCATCTTTCCAGAACTGTCTAAAAGTCTTGTCAGAGCAAATCTCCGCAGGCTTTCAGCAGATCAACTCCAGCATTCTGGAGGTGAAGACACTTCTGCAAACCATGCATTCAGAAGCAAGATCTTCGCCAAACCACACCTTTTTCAGGTCTGTTGTGGAGCGCATGGAAATGCTATCTCCTACCCAGCAGTAAAAAGGTATTCAAAACCAGGTATATAACTGTGGGTAAATTTTAGCTTTTTGCCACAGTTGTGTTCCTGGTTGTGTTTGAAGCAAAGTATTTCACCTAAAAAGTTGTGTTTATTGTTGGTGATTTCCTAACAATGTACACAACTTTTGTTACAAGGTGAAATACTTTGCATAAAACACAACCAGGTACACACCTGTGGCCTAAAGCTAAAAATAGAGACCATGACAAGATAGCCAACTTTGGTTGGCAAAGGTATATACTGTTGGTACAGAAGGTACACAAGTTTGGTTAAGGGCACAAATCTTTCACACTCTGTCATGCTGCCAGTGTACTCTGCCTTGAGGTGACAAAGTATAGTGCAAAATTGTCCCTCATTACTGAAACCGTCACAGAACTTCTAGTGGTAATGTCATGGTAATCTTGCAAGGTGGTTTCTTCAGAGGTGTCCTCAATGGAAATGGGTTCCTTGCAGATAACAAAATTGTGGAGTACCACGCACGCTTTGATCACCTCGTCCACAGTTTCTGTCTTGAGGTTGATCGCAGTCAATAGGACCCGCCATTTGGCTGTCAGAATACCAAAAGGTACATTCAACCATTCTTCTTGCTCTTGTGAGGCGGTAATTAAAAATGCGTTTTGTTCTTGTCAATCCTCTGCTAGAGTACGGTTTCAAAAGGTGTTCTGACAGCTGGAAGGCTTCATCCCCTACACAGATAAATGGCATAGGTGGACCAGATGTTTGCGGCAGCGGTCTAGGGGGTGGGAACTGGAAGGTGTTTCCATACAGTTTACGCCCCATGGCAGACAGTTTGAAAACTTGAGAGTCATTGGAGCGGCCATAGGCCCCAATATCAACAGCAATAAATTTGTATTCCGCGTCAGCGATGGCCATGAGGACAATGGAAAAATATTTCTTGTAATTGAAATATTCCGATCCCGATCCGGCTGGCTTTACAATGCGGATATGTTTCCCGTCCACAGCGCGCAAGCAGTTCGGAAACTGACATATCTGTTGAAACTTTTCTGAAATTTCAATCCACCTCTCTGTTGTGGGCTCGGTAAAAACTCTTCAGCTAAGGAGTCCCACAGTGCACGGCATGTGTACTTCACTATTCCAGATATGGTGGAAATCCCGAGTCTGTACTGGAAATGCAGTGACGAAAGGGATTCTCCAGTTGCAAGAAATCTGTGGGGAATTAAAAAACAATCAATTAGTTTAAAATCACAGCATTACATACCAAAACTCAGCTATAACACTTGGAGATACAAACTACCACCTACAAGATTGCAGTGAAAGTGTGCTCTGATGCGAGCACATCCAATAAATGTGGCTTACCTTAAAGTCACCATCAGACGCTCTGCGGGTGAAACAGAGAAGCGGCAATAGGTGTCTGCTTTTCTTATGAGGTGTGCAATGCGCTCCACCAAGTAATCAAAATTCTCCATTTTCATCCGAACATATCCAAAAAATTTATCCGGGTTTCGTCTAAGGTCCATGCAGAGTGTAGAATAGACCCCACGCGTCATTCTCTTGGCTGTGATGGGGTGGATCCACAAACGTCGTCTACGATGCCTGATGCGCTGCTGTCTCGCTCTCTCCTTCTCCAGAACAATCACCCTCAAACGATTCGCCTCCGCTGTAAAATCCGCCAAATTCTTCAAAATATTTCCAATCACAACATCCATCTTCGCCAGTAACTTGCTCTTCTCTCCAACCTGCACTTTCTCCTCTACAACCTGTCAAAGAAGGGCTGTAGGAACACGCTATATATAGTTTTTCAGTAGCCAATCCCGTTCGGAAGGCCACAAGGGTCAATTTTAAAAACCGGATCCGGCGTAATCCGTCAAAAAACGGAACAAAAACCGGATTAACCGGATGAGATGGATCCGGTTTTGTCTGTCAAGAACAAGACGGATCCGGCAGAAAAACGGATCCGTCACATCCGGTTTTACGAAATATTTGCCGGATCCGGCGCTCCGGCACGACGCCGGATCGCGCCTGACGCCGAAAACCTGATGTGTGAAAGTAGCCTAATGGTGGAGACGAGAGCAGAACACCCCTCCTCTTCCATTTGTCTCGCACTTTCGGACTCGTGATTATGAGTCATTTTAATAGCCAACAGTGTTGTCTCAATAGCAAATGATCATTGCTTTGTGTGTACTGGGCAATCCAACAAACAGACAGAGAGAAGAGTGAGAGTGAAGAGATTCACAGGTATCTTCTTTAACCCGGGGGAAGCAATGAATGTGACAGACACGACTACAAGTGGTATCATCCATTCATCTTCCTAAGAGCATGAAACAAGCATCAGCAATTCTACAATGGAAGTTCTGACAAAAGGACGAGGCGGATGGTGTCAGGGACAGATTCATGGATACAGTAGTCATGCTCTGAATGAAATGTAAGAGTCATTTTTACATTTTGCATACTCTATCTACAATAAGTTGGAATAAAACCAGCCTATTTCATCTGCGGATCCTTTTTACCTTGTGAACAGTAAACACAGATTTAGGCTGTGTGCCCACGTTGCGTTTTTTTAAGCATTTTTGATGCGTTTTTCGGGGTCAAACCGCATCAAAAACGCTTAAAAGAAGCATCCCATTCACTTTAATGCTTTTTGGCCTTTTTGTGCCAATGGATGCGTGTTTTACAGCTAAGGAAACGCTTAGCGGTAAAAAAAACCGCAGCATGTTCATTAATTTCCGCTTAGGTCCGCGTTTTTGGCTATTTCCTATAGTCCAAAAAGTGCGCGGAAAAAACACATCAAAACGCGCGTTTTTTGCGCAAAAAACGGGCAAAAATCGCGCGGGGAAAAAACACGCATTGTCTGGGAAGGAGACCCGTTTCCTGAGTGTTTAAAAACGCTAATGTGGGCACATAGCCTAAAAGACAACTCAACTCTTCTCGTCCCAGCAGTGACATTTGCACAACACATAGCATGCCCACACCAGTCTCTCATAGAAATTAATGAATCCTTTCAATCATTTTGTTTAATTTTTCATGTTAATTACAATTAAAAAAAATAACAACCCTGAAGTGTCACTGGCTGAGCCTTAAGCCCCCGTTACACACTGCGATATCGCTAGCAATATCGCTGTAAAGTCACCGATTTTGTGACGTTACAGCGATATTGCTAGCGATATCGCTGCATGTGATACTTACCTCCGACCGGCTCCCCCGCTGGTTATCGCTGATCGCGCGAGAAGCTGCTGGATCATTTCTCGTCGGTCACTTCCTGCGGCGCTTCCTGCTGTGACGACGAGCGACGCGTGGAGCCGGGCGGGAGGACGCAGGATCGCCGCGTCTGACAGGTAAGTAGCGACCCCGTCCCCAGCGATGTCGCTGGTGAGATCTGCCTGAGTGGCAGCTCACTAGCGACCACCCAGCGATTCACCAGCGATCTGACCGCGTCATATCGCTGGTCGGGATCGCTGGTGAGTCGCTAGGTGTAACGGTACCCTTACAAGATGCTGACACTTCCTATTCTATAGAGATAATTTCTCAGTAGTCATCTTAACATCACAGGTAAGATTACACTTCTAATTAACACATTTACTATAAAGCTGGAGTGTAATAAAACCCCACAGCATTACCAGGTGACAATAAATGACAGCCACTGTTCTCTTTCTCCTTGTCCCTGCACAGTGGCTTCTGCACAGGCTACAGAGCATGCCCACAACACTCTCCTGTACAAGTCAATAAGAAACCTTTGTCTGAAAAACAACTGATATTCCAATGTTTTCTGTGAATGTATCTATGAACTTATGTTCAAAGCTTAGAGCAATGACAGCCACTGTTCTCTTCCTCCCTCTCCCTGCACAGTGGCTTCTGCACAGGCTACAGAGCATGCCCACAACACTCTCCTGTACAAGTCAATAAGAAACCTTTGTCTGAAAAATAGCTCATTTTCCAATGTTTTCTGTGAATGTATCTATGAACTTACAGTGGGGCAAAAAAGTATTTAGTCAGTCAGCAATAGTGCAAGTTCCACCACTTAAAAAGATGAGAGGCGTCTGTAATTTACATCATAGATAGACCTCAACTATGGGAGACAAACTGAGAAAAAAAAATCCAGAAAATCACATTGTCTGTTTTTTTTTCATTTTATTTGCATATTATGGTGGAAAATAAGTATTTGGTCAGAAACAAAATTTCATCTCAATACTTTGTGATATATCCTTTGTTGGCAATGACAGAGGTCAAACGTTTTCTGTAAGTCTTCACAAGGTTGCCACACACTGTTGTTGGTATGTTGGCCCATTCCTCCATGCAGATCTCCTCTAGAGCAGTGATGTTTTTGGCTTTTCGCTTGGCAACACGGACTTTCAACTCCCTCCAAAGGTTTTCTATAGGGTTGAGATCTGGAGACTGGCTAGGCCACTCCAGGACCTTGAAATGCTTCTTACGAAGCCACTCCTTCATTGCCCTGGCGGTGTGCTTTGGATCATTGTCATGTTGAAAGACCCAGCCACGTTTCATCTTCAATGCCCTTGCTGATGGAAGGAGGTTTGCACTCAAAATCTCACGATACATGGCCCCATTCATTATTTCATGTACCCGGATCAGTCGTCCTGGCCCCTTTGCAGAGAAACAGCCCCAAAGCATGATGTTTCCACCACCATGCTTTACAGTAGGTATGGTGTTTGATGGATGCAACTCAGTATTCTTTTTCCTCCAAACACGACAAGTTGTGTTTCTACCAAACAGTTCCAGTTTGGTTTCATCAGACCATAGGACATTCTCCCAAAACTCCTCTGGATCATCCAAATGCTCTCTAGCAAACTTCAGACGGGCCCGGACATGTACAGGCTTAAGCAGTGGGACACGTCTGGCACTGCAGGATCTGAGTCCATGGTGGCGTAGTGTGTTACTTATGGTAGGCCTTGTTACATTGGTCCCAGCTCTCTGCAGTTCATTCACTAGGTCCCCCCGCGTGGTTCTGGGATTTTTGCTCACCGTTCTTGTGATCATTCTGACCCCACGGGGTGGGATTTTGCGTGGAGCACCAGATTGAGGGAGATTATCAGTGGTCTTGTATGTCTTCCATTTTCTAATTATTGCTCCCACAGTTGATTTCTTCACTCCAAGCTGGTTGGCTATTGCAGATTCAGTCTTCCCAGCCTGGTGCAGGGCTACAATTTTGTTTCTGGTGTCCTTTGACAGCTCTTTGGTCTTCACCATAGTGGAGTTTGGAGTCAGACTGTTTGAGGGTGTGCACAGGTGTCTTTTTATACTGATAACAAGTTTAAACAGGTGCCATTACTACAGGTAATGAGTGGAGGAAAGAGGAGACTCTTAAAGAAGAAGTTACAGGTCTGTGAGAGCCAGAAATCTTGATTGCTTGTTTCTGACCAAATACTTATTTTCCACCATAATATGCAAATAAAATGAAAAAAAAACAGACAATGTGATTTTCTGGATTTTTTTTTCTCAGTTTGTCTCCCATAGTTGAGGTCTACCTATGATGTAAATTACAGACGCCTCTCATCTTTTTAAGTGGTGGAACTTGCACTATTGCTGACTGACTAAATACTTTTTTTCCCCACTGTATGTTCAAAGCTTAGAGCAATGACAGCCACTGTTCTCTTCCTCCCTCTCCCTGCACAGTGACTTCTGCACATGCTACAGAGCATGCCCACAACACTCTCCTGCACTCTCCAATCATTTTCATTGTATTCTATATTTAATAATATTAATTTGCTTAAACTGTAATTTTTTAGTTTTCCACTTTTTTTATAACATGATATTACTCACCATCTATAGTAGCATGAACATTGCTCTTATCTATAAGCAGGTAGCGTGGACTTTCTGGAAAAAAAGGCAACATGGAGACCTGAATCAACGTTGGCACCACAATCAAGGAGAGAAACAGAGGCCAGTACTCATCCTGTGAATAGATGTAAATGTAATGAGAATGACGGAAAGTATTAGCACATTAGCCATTGTATTCCGTCATATACTTTCTGAATAAACGATCCCTGCACATGTCAAGTAAGTTTCAGACCCAAGGCTCCTGTAATTGCCACCAAAGTGGAATGGGCAATAATTGGGCAATAAAAAATTATACAGAGGTAGATTTTATCAGAGCAAGGAAAGAAGCTATGGGCTACTTGATATGCCCGATTTGTTGGCATGAGCCGCTGCTCTCGGTTATTGGCTGCAGCGCTGTCGACGTGGCATCACTACTGCAGATATTAAACAGATACTGGGAGCAGCCATGGAGGCTCAGTGTTGGACCAGGGGAGGGTGAATAAAAGAGTCTGTTTTCATTTAAAATAATCTACTGCACAAGTGACAGAGGCTTTCTTAAATTGGATAATCCTTCTAAACCTTCCTAACACATTAGATGAAAGTCATTCAGTCCGGCATTTATTTATATGGAGCAGTTGGGGTGAAAAACACGGGTATTACGTACCTGGTAATGTGTTTTTTCATGAGACATGACGGCACCACGAGAGAGGGGATCCGCCCTACGAGGACAGGAAACCTTCAAGATAAAAGGGGGCGGCTCCTCTCTCCGCATCAGTTGTTTTACAGAGCACGAGAGGAACTCCGCAGGTTAGTGCACACATAATTAATACATATTTTACACTGCTAAATTTCCAACACCAAGGGAGTGTATAATACTAACGAAACACCCAACTAATGACGTGATCAAAATAGGGCGGGAATATAAGGGTGCCGTCATGTCTCATGAAAAAACACATTACCAGGTACGTAATACCCGTGTTTTTCCATTCTACATGACGGCACCACGAGAGAGTTACAGAGATTTGTATTCTCTTTAGGGGGGGATTACTGCCTGTAACACTCTTCTCCCAAATGTGAGATCAGAGGCAGCAGATAGGTCTAATCTGTAATGTCTGAAAAAGGTAGATGGAGAGGACCAAGTGGCCGCCTTACAGATTTGGTCGATGGAGGCGTCCGCTCTCTCCGCCCAGGACATTGCCATGGCCCTCGTGGAGTGGGCTTTTAGGCCCTCTGGAACAGCCCTGCCTGCACTACTATATGCTAGTATGATGGCTTCTCTCACCCATCTAGCTATAGTTTGCTTAGAGGCTTTAAGGCCTTTCCTTGCCCCCTGATATGAGACAAATAAGGCCCTCTGTTTCCTCCATGGTTTTGTCACCTCTAAATACTGTAGGATACATCTCCTAACGTCTAAGCAATGTAATCTCTCTTCCTTTTTGTTACCGGGGTTAGGACAAAAGGATGGCAAGATTATTTCCTGAGCTCTGTGGAATTTCGACACTACCTTAGGGAGGTATGCTGGATCTAATCTTAACACGACTCTATCGTCCATAACCTGAGTGTATGGCGGGTCTGCGTGTAAGTCCCCAACCCTACGTGCCGATTTGAGTGCCACTAACAAGGCTGTTTTTAAAGTTAACACTTTATCTGATGTTGCGTTTATTGGTTCAAATGGACTTTCCGTTAGGGATGATAGGACTAAATTTAGATCCCAGGGAGGAGGTTTAGGAGATGGGACAGAGTCAGCTCTAGTACAGGCCCGGATAAATCTGGCGACCCATCTATCGCTTGCCAGGTCATAGTTGAATAATGCTCCCAGGGCTAAAACGTGTACTTTCAGGGTGCTGACCGCTAAGCCCAAGTCTAAACCCCTTTGTAGAAACTCTAGCACTGCCCTCACAGGTACTTCCCCCTCCTGTATTGGGCCTGAGGTGGACAAAAATTTTCTCCATATTCTCCCGTATATTTTTGTAGTCACTGGCTTTCTGCTACTGATTAGGGTGGCAATCAACCTTGCTGAAAAGCCTTTCTTCTCTAACAGTGACCTTTCAAATTCCAGGCTGTCAAATGCAGCCTGGAATTCGGAGGGTGATTGAAGGGACCCTGTGTTAGGAGGTCGTGGTCCTCTGGGAGCACCCATGGGTCTGTCACTGACATCACTCTTAGCCAATAGAACCACAGCCTTTTTGGCCAAAAGGGAGCTATCATAATTACTCTGGCTTGATCCTCCCTGATCTTCTTCAGGACTAATGGAATAAGGCATATCGGAGGGAAGGCGTACAGGAGACCTGATGTCCATTTCATTCTGAAGGCGTCTACCGCCAGTGGCATGTCTGCTGGCCTTAGGGAGCAGAATTTTTGAACTTTTCTGTTGGTTTTTGAGGCGAAGAGATCTATTATGGGTTTTCCCCACCTCTGCACAATTTGTTGAAAAATGGACCCTTTTAGGCACCATTCGCCTTGCTTTAAGTGGTTCCTGCTCAGAAAGTCTGCCTTCAGGTTGTCTGCGCCTCGGATATGCAGGGCCGATAATGAGAGAAACTGATGTTCCGCCAGAGTCAGGATTCTTCTTGCTATTTCCATTAACGACCGAGAACGGGTGCCCCCCTGATGGTTCACGTATGCGACTGCTGTCCGATTGTCCGATAGGACTTTCACATGATGTCCTCTCAGGTGTGTAAGTAATCCTTCCAGCGCTCTTTCGATGGCTAGTAGTTCCCACTCGTTTGAGGATAGATCTTTTTCCCCCTGAGCCCAAGGATCTTGGAGCCATAGGGTGTCTAGATGGGCTCCCCAGCCCCAGGGACTGGCATCTGTCGTGACTACTCTGGAGGCTGTATATGTCCATGGTACTCCCCTCGGAGAGGACTCTATCTGTAACCACCATTTTAGTGACTGGAGTACAGGATCCGGGATGGTGAGCTTCTGTTCTAACTGCCCTTGAATCGTCAGATCGCTTTGTAACACGTACCACTGAAGCTCCCTTGTGTGAAATTGAGCCCATTTTACTGCTGGTATGCAGGAGGTTAGGGACCCCAACACTGACATGGCTTTCCTCAGAGTCATTGTTGGCTTTCCTAATGTTGTTCTGATTAGGTTTTTGATTTTCTCTTCTTTCTCCTCTGGGAGGCGAAACTCCTGTATTACCGAGTCTATTGTTAGGCCCAAAAAATTCTGGACCATCGTTGGCTCCAACCTGGATTTTTTGAAGTTCAGTTGCCAACCCAGAGTCTGAAGAGTCTCTATCACTATCTTGACTTGTCCCTGACAGTGAGCGAAATCTTTCCCCACTATCAAGAAGTCGTCCAGATATGGTATTACTAGAGCATCTTTTTCTCTGAGATGTGCCGTGACCTCCGCAATTAATTTCGTGAAGACTCGGGGGGCTGTTGCTACCCCAAAGGGCAGAGCCTTGTACTGAAAGTGATGCCACTGAGATTTTATGTGGACTGCCACCCTGAGATATTTGCGGTCTTGCTGCCGGATCGGGACATGATAGTAAGCATCCTTGAGATCCAGGACCGACATGTAACACCGAGGGAAGAGGAGTTTCACTGTAGATCTTATCGTCTCCATCTTGAATGATGGGACTACTAGATACTTGTTGAGGCCTTTTAGATTTACAATTGTCCTCCAGGAATCGTCTGGTTTCTTTATCAGAAATAGTGGGGAGTAAAAGCCTTCCTTCTTTTCTTTTTCTGGAACTTCTTCCAGTACGAGTTTTTGTACAAGCGATAATACCTCCTCTTCCAAACTCTTTTGTCTTTCCTGAGATGATTGTACCGGAGTTTGAATGAATTTCTGTGGTGGCCAGTGGTGGAATTTTAACTCCAGACCTGACCCTACTATCTGTCGGATCCAGGTGCTGGATGAGATCCTTTCCCAGGCTGGGAGGAAGTGAGAGAGCCTTCCCCCCACCTGAGAAGGACCGTCACTGGGCGGGTTTTTTGGCTTCTCTAGGGGGCTTGCTGAAATAGAAGCCTCTTCCTCCTCTGTATCGCTTGTCAGAATTGTTTCTGTCACGATCTTTAAATTGTTGCCTTCTGAATTTTCGGCCCCTCTGAAAGGAGCGCCGAAAGGCTTGAAATGGTTGTTTCGGAAAATTCTTTTTTGTATCACTCGCTTTTTCCAACACTTCATCCAATGCCGGACCGAATAAGAAACTTCCTTCACAAGGTAGAGAGCAAAGTTTCATTTTTGCCTGGGTGTCCCCCGGCCAGCATTTAAGCCATACCGCACGCCGTCCTACATTGGTTAAGGCTGCTGACTTTGACGCTAGTCTGGCCGAATCTGCTGATGCCTCTGCGAGAAAGTCCGCCGCCGCTCTAATAGCCGGCAATGATTCCAGAATCGTCTCTCTGGGAACTCCTTGTTCTAATTGATCCTCCAAGTTGTCTGTCCATATCTTTAGGGACCTAGCCACACAAGTGGCTGCGATGACGGGCCTTAGTGCGCCAGCCGAGGTTTCCCAGGCTGCCTTAAGGCAATTGTCCGCCTTTCGGTCCAGCGGCTCTTTTAGAAACCCCAGGTCCTCAAAGGGTAGGGAAGATTTTCTGGCGACCTTTGATATTGCTACATCAATTTTAGGGGCCCTATCCCAGGATGAAGATGCCTCTTCCTCAAAGGGGTATCTCCTCTTCAGGGAATTCGTTATCTGGGACTTCCTTTCTGGCTTTTCCCATTCGCGTTTTATGAGTGCTTTTAGTTGCTCATTAACAGGGAAGGTCTTACGTTTTTTCTTTTGCAGTCCACTGAACATGAGATCTTGGGCTGTCTTTTTTGTCCGCTCTTCTACTAGCCCCATGGTAGATCTAACTGCTTTAATGAGTTCATCCGTAGTTTCTACTGGAAACGTATCTTCCCCGTCCGAGCTACTTCCTGAATACTGCGACTTATTTGAGTCGTCCTCTGACCCTGTAGAGTCTTGTTGAGAGACCCCTGAGGGGCTTGATCTCTTAGTTTTCCTCTCTGTATCTACAGCTTGTAATGCCCTTACTGACTTGGAAACTTCTGTCTGAATTATGGACCCCAGACTATCCGAAAATGAGGGTGTCTCCTCCGCTATGGTCTTGTTAATGCACTCCTGGCATAACTTTTTGTTCCAGGCTGCTTCTACGGGATTTTTACATAAAGCACATTCTTTATTTTTTGACTTTCCCCTACATTTCTTAGGGACCTCCTATACTCCACCCGCCAATGTATGTAAGAGGAGGAGGAGAGGGAAAGAGAGGAGAAAAAGAGAAAGAGAACAGACATTAGATTACTGGACTTTCTCGAAGTTCACTCACCACTCGGACGCTTCATAGAACGGGTACCGGATCTGGAGGTTGGCTGGTCCTTTCACTGTCTCCCAACGAGACTATGGACCCCTCTTTCCTGCGGTGACGACCCGCCCGTGCGCTGCCCGAGTGGCTCACACTACTGCTGCGGCGTGTCTTTGCTTTCTCCTCTGAGCACGACCGCCTCTCCTTTGCTTCCTGGCGCGGTTGCACATGCTCTGGCGAAGGGCTCTCCATTATGCTGCTTATGGCTGCAATCAGTCACTTCCACTCCAAATTGGTGCTGTGACGCCTGCTCGCCTTTTCTGGCGATCTTAAATAGCACCCCTTTTTTTTTTTTTTTTAGACCACCTGGTCTCGCACCTGCCCCGCTTGCTGTGTGGACGCGCGCGCGTCATGCCTCTGCGTGCCCCCCCCGGGACCGTGCACACCTTCTGCCTCTTCCAGGCCCCGCGGTGCTGTGCGCGCCGCTCTACTTCCGGGTCGCCGCACCACTTCCGGTTCATCGGCCATCATGCGCGCTCCCAACGCGCGCCTCTCCCGGTGCGGCCATACGAACCCGGGCCGGGTGAGCGCTTGGGCCCTGCTTGTTTCGGGCCCCCAGACACCCCTTACCTGCGCGATGGATCCCTTCCTGACCTGACTGCAGGTATACTCTCACTCCTCGCTGTTCTTCCTGCTTGTAGAATTACAGATCTCGGGATTTTCCGCTGCGGGGTCCGGTGTCTGGTCTCCAACAGGGAGGGTACACCGTCTGTGGCCTCCGAGGAGCTCTCTGCCCGGGCACCGATGTGTCTCCTGGGCTGCATGGCCACTGTATGTCAACAGGGAGGGAACACTATAAGTGGCCTTCCTGGACCTTCTTTGTGTGCTGACATCTTGGAGGGTCCACTGCCAAGGTACCCCGCTTCGCCTGGGCATCTGCCCCACCGGCTGTGGCCATGCCTTCGCTCAGGGGGGACATAGGTATATATGGCCCCCGAGGCGACTACCGGTACCCGGCGTCGGGTGTAGCAAACCCATGCCTGCCATTAATCACCCGACCCAGGTCCAGGCATCCTCTTCTTCGGAATCTTCAAAGAGGCTTTCATCTTGAGGGTTCCCCGTCGAGGACAGGAAACCAACTGATGCGGAGAGAGGAGCCGCCCCCTTTTATCTTGAAGGTTTCCTGTCCTCGTAGGGCGGATCCCCTCTCTCGTGGTGCCGTCATGTAGAATGGAAAAATAGCTGTTAGCTGACATTTATCTCTTATGTATGGCTTTTATAGTCCTCTAAGGTAAGGTAACTGCAAACCTACTTCTACACTATGATGTCCACATGCCTAAAAGAATACATAGATAAATAAAATTGGGAGAGAATGCTATAAAAAATATTTTTGCTTCCCAAAATGAAAATTACTTAAATATTAGGGAACACATTTACCTTGAAAATTAAGCGACAGGGGCTTGTACCTTTTAGAAAGGCTTAAAAAGTCTGTCAGCAAGTTTTTGCTATATAATCTGAGAGCAGCATGATGTAGGGGCAGATACTCTGATTCTAGAGATGTGTCATTACTGGGATATTGGCTTTATTTTTCATTTCTGGGTTTGCACCTCTCAGGTGCTTCCCATTGTCTCGTTTTGGTTCTCCGATCACATTCTGGATTGATATCTATCTATATCACTATCTATCTCTTGTGAGATAGCGCTCACTGAATGTGTTGGGGGCCACTCACTTAGCAGCAGGATTAAAGCACACAGGAACGGTTTTACATTTAAGCAGTCTATTTGGTTTATTTAGACAGCATAAACCGCGTAAAGTATAGTCCATTTCTTTACATCAAAGGAACCTGTTATGACCATCAGTCTGTTCCAATAGTAGAAACACCAGTCTGCCTTTCATACAACCCCCTTGTCAGAGGTTACCTTCCAGGAGCTAGGCTCCACACGCTGACTTCTTGTCAGTCCTGACTTCCAGGAAAGCTGCTCTACTGGGATCACTGACCCCTACAATGACTTTCTCTACAAGCTTAACCCCTTCAGTTCCAGATCCACAGAAGGACCGTAGCTTCTCCAACGCAGAAGCCGTCACAGACTCTGCAGGTGCATGATTTCCACCATGTGCTTTTCAGGAAACCTGTCCTCTTCCTGTACCTTCCAACACAGAGATCATGTGACTAAACAACAGTCTCATTATATCCTATGAGACACACCCCTTGATCACTGCCAGAGCCCTGCAAAATGACCTCCAGCAGGCCACAAATGTGCATGTGTCTGCACAAATGGTTAGAAACCGACTCCATGAGGATGGTCTGAGTGCCCAACGTCCACAGATGGGGGTTGTGCTCACTACACTCCCTTGCTGGCTATACTTCTAATGGATTAGTGCTAAGGAGTTCCAGCTCTTCAGCAAAGTGATTTTCTCTGCTAGGAAAAAAACATTTATGACTCTTTTGTGTGTATGTTTGTCTGCCTTCCCAGCACCTTTCCTTTCTCCTCAGTTAGATTAGTGGGAGATTATTCTAATTTAATTTATTTTTCTCCTCATTCTCCTTATTTTCTCTTTGTGCACGTGTTTTAAGTTTCCTCACCCTCGGTCCCCCGTGTATGATCCATACCAGTGTATGAGTGAGTTACGTGCATAACAGGTTCTATCACAACTGCTGCATCCAGTAAACTACGTGATACATCCCTGGAATCAGGGTCTCTGTCCCTATATCATGCTACACTCTGATTAGGTTATAAAAACATGCGGATAGGTTACCTTTAAAATGGCTATTTTTATAACTGGTATATATGGTAGTAAACTTTGACCATGTATTTTTTTCAAAGGCTTTCAAAAAGAAGTCCCATCTTGAATTAAACCCAACAAACACATAAAAATGTTTTTCAGTCAATTTTTTCTAGAAAGTTTTTTTCCTGCATAATTGTCACCATTTATACAATACTGACCTGACCCAGTAGCTCCGGAAGGCCAAGCACTTGTGCAGTAAATACTCCAAGGCAAATAAAAAGACTTGGCATTAAGCCCAAGAAGCCTCGTAAATTCTTTGGTGAAATTTCTCCCAAATACATGGGAACCACACTGAGAGAAATACCTATAGCAAAATTCAGATATCTAATAAATTATAAGAATGACCGTGGTTTTAGTATTATTTACAACATAGACCAAGCCAAAACAAAAAGCTGGACTGACTTTTTGAAGGACTACAGCTGCAGTCTATATAAATAGATTTCACACAATACAATAACATTAGATCCTTTACTACAAAATATGAAGACAACAAACATGATGTGAAAAAACGTGTGTGGGCAGAGGAAAGCATGATTCCCAGGTATTCACTATGTGTGGGCAGGAGAACAAGGACATCCAAGCTTTCTCTATGTGTGAGCAGGAGACACAGAACTTCCAAGCATTCTCTATGTGTTGGCTGGTATGCAGGACTCTCAAGCTTTCCTCATGTGTGGGCAGAGGAAGCAGAAATCTCAGGCTTTCCATATGTGTTGGCGGAGGAAGCAGGACTCCCAGGCTTTCCCTATGTACTGCAAAGTCAAAAGTTTACATAAATTTCATTAGTATTTGGTACCATTGCCCTTAAACTGAATGACTTGAGTCAAATGTTTGGGAATTCTTTCCACAGGCTTCTCACAATAGTTGGTCAGAATTTGGGCCCATTCCTCCTGACAAAACTGGTTTAAGTGATCCAGGTTTGTGGGTCGCCTTGCTCGCATCGGCCTTTTCAGCTTTGCCCATAAATTTTCAATAGGATTGAGATCAGGGCTCTGTGATGGCCACTCCAAAAAATTGACTTTGTCATCTTTAAACCACTTTGTTACCATTTTGGCAGTATACTTCTGGTCATTGGCCATTTGGAAGACCCATTTCCGTCCAAGCTTTAACTTCCTGACCGATGTCTTGAGATGTTGCTTCAGTATTGCCATGTAATCTTCTTTTCTCCTAACGCCATCTATTTTGTGAAGTGCCCCAGTCCCTCCTGCAGCAAAACAACCCCACAACATGATGCTGCCACCCTCTAGTTTCACAATTGGGATGGTGTTCTTAGGCTTTCAAGCTTCTCCATTTTCCTCCAAACGGAACGATGGTCATTATGCCCAGAAGTTAAATTTTAGCTTCATCAGACCACAGCACGTCTCCAAAAATTAAGGTCTTTGTTCCTGTGTGCATTTGCAAACATTAATCTGGCTTTTTTATGTTTCTTTTGGAGTAATGGCTTGTTCCTGGCAGAGTGGCTTTTCAGCTCATGTTGATACAGTACTCGTTTCACTGTGGATATTGACACACTTATCAGCTTCCAGCATTATCTTCACAAGGTCTTTTGCTTTTGTCGTTGGGTTGATCTGCACATTTCGGACCAAAGCATGTTAATCTCTGGGACACAGAACCCATCTCCTTCCTGAGCGATATGATGGCTGGACATTCCCATCTTGTTTGTCCTTGCTTATAATTGTTTGTACAGATGAACGAGGCATCTTCAGGTATCTTGAAATTGTACCCAAGGATGAGCCAGACTTTTGCAAGTCCACAATTCTCTTCCTGATATCTTGGCTGATTTCTTTAGACTTTCCCAAAGAAGCAGTGTGTTTCAGGTGTGCATTAAAATACATCCACAGGTGTGTCTCTAATCAGCTCAGGTGTTGCCAAAAAAACAGAAGCATCCAAGCACATGACTTCATATGGGCAGTCCAGAATTGTTTAAAGGCATAGTAATCTTAGTGTATATCAACTTTTAACTTTGCAGTAAGTAATACAACAGTCTCTCCCTCTCATTTTTCTGGCATTCAATAATTATGGTAATCCTAATTGACCCAAAACGGGAAAGGTTTATTCTGATTTCATGTCAGATATTGAGAAAAACATACAGATGTTTCTTTTTATATAATGTATGTAAACTTCTTGTTTCAACTGTACATGAAAATACTAAACGAAATTGTCACGGCGGTAACTTGTATGATTCCTTTGTGCACCGTGCGGTTTCTGAGGCCATTCCACTAGTCTGCCCCATGCTGCACTGCTATTTCTGCTTGTGACATTCAATTAGCCTTAGAGGGGCATGGCCAGTCTCTGCAGGAATTTAACCCTGCTAGATCCAACAGAGATTAGGTTCACCGGTCTATACCATGCTAGCAGGGCCTTTATTAGGCAGCTCTGTCTACCACTCCCCGCCCGAACATTGGTTCCTATACTGTTAGCACCGGTTCCGGTGTTCCTCCTTATTTCGCTTACTGTTACTGACCCAGCTTGTTTACGCGTCCTGTTTGACCTCTCCATTCCTGACCTCGACTACGTTTATTAATAATCCTGTGCTGCCTGCTCTGACCTCGGACCATTTGACTACGCCTCTGCCTCGCCCCTGTGTACCTTATAACTGTGCTTATGACCATCTGGTCAGCTGCTACAGACCCATGTATTGCCCAGGAGTGCTACCTGGTGACTACCAGCGGCAAAGCCAATCCTCACCAGAGGCTTTAGTGAATACCCAATAGTCATTTGGTTATGCCCTGCTAAGTAAACCCACTCGTGGCGCAGTGAGTCCACACCCACCTGCGTTACACAAATCAGAGGAGATTTACAAATCCTGAAGCACAGTATGTCCCGTTCTATTTTATTCTGCCCTCAGATAAAAGATCTAACAGAGTCAGTGTAATAGCAAGTACAATATGTTTGTGAACTAAAGTTTAAAATTTAATTTTTAGTAATTTTTCAATGGCTTTGTCAGTAGATTGTTCTCTAAACTTACCTGAGTGAATACCAGTGATGAATCTTCCCAAAATCACCATTTCGGGAGACCCTGCTATACGACTGAATCCCATCAATGCACCAGCAGTGAAAACCAATGGAGAGCTTTTGATCACCGTTCCTTTTCTGCAAGTCATTAAAGAGATGTTTGGACACTGGAAAAAATAGTCATGGACCTGTAGAAAAATTGTGTTATCTTATACTTTATCTGGGATTGACAAAAGAAGTTTGTGCTCATATTTATAATGCTAATTTTGTAGATGCTTGCATTAGTCTGCAAACTGCATATCATGTAGGTATGAAATGAATAAAAGTATGAATATTGCTGATGGAAGCTTAGTGGAATCCCATTAGCTAAAGGTAACCACTAATATGCATAAAATTATGTCTACTGCCTTAAATTAAGTGTAGGGGGTGGACTGACTTATGGACATGTCTGATAAAGAGGGAAATGTGAAAGAGATGATGTATACAATGCTTTATTCTGACTTGTATGGAGATGTGTGGGACAACAGCTCGAATTAGTGAAAGATGGTGTAGTACCGAGTTTTTTATAGAGTAGTGAGAGAAGAACTTAACAGCAAGCCAAAGGCAAGGGAAACTGCATAGTCTTGGTGGGCGGAGTTACGGGACTGAGAAGGTGATTTCCAGAAGGAGGAGATATAAGGAATGAGAGTCCCAGGGGTGGGCAGACACCCAGGAGGAAGAGAGAAGTGGGAAGAGCTCAGGAGAGGATAGAGGAAGGAGAAGCTCAGGAAAGACAGAAGAGAAAGAGACGGTGACTCGAAGGGGGTGACCCTGGGAGGACAGATGCAGTACGGGACGGCAGTAACTAACGGAGGTCGGGGTACAGGACGGCTGGACACCGAAGAGTGAATAGGTGTTGCAGCAGGCAGACTTAGATGGGGGAAGCGCCGTGGGCCTAACGGCAGCCACAGTGAAGGAACCCTGGGGTCTTGTCGAACAGACGCAGAAGGAAGGTGACAGGTACCCAGGCCAGGGAGCAGAAGCTGTTGTGTCTGCTGTGGATGTCAAGAGGACACCCAATAAAGTTTGGACCTGATTGAATGGATTTCGGTGTCTTGTCTCCCATCTGTTCCGCAGCTGAAAGGGACCACCTCCAGTCGGCCCCTGTACTACAGAAGCAACAGTACTAGGAGAGAATATCTCCATAATACCACATCTAATGGAACATGGAGATATTATTCCTGTTGAACTACTGGAATGGGACAGAAAAAACCTGCATATAAAATCAAAAGCACATGGAGGTACAGTATGTCCGCACAGTTCTGTACAAGCTTTCACATTTAATCAGACCTCAACTACTTATACATTTTATGAATGGCAATGGCTTGAAATTATATTACTTTACATATGAGGGGAAAAAAAATGACACCTGACAATAATATGGTAATAAAACACAAACAAAGCCAGATGATAAAGCCGTATAAACTGTTATTATCTACGAGTGCAACCTCTTGCCATTAACAGAAACCATTATGTAAATGAAGAGGCCTGGGTTAATAGTGTGAGAAAGTGGTTAATCTGGAATGGAAGATAGCAGGCAGCCTTGGATGAGGTTCGAAGTAAACTATATTCTGCTCCGGTAGTCACAATATGTTCCCATCATATACAGAGCAAGGCTATGCATTCTGAGCAACTTTGCTATCCCATGGATATTAATTGGTTATATGTAATCAGTCCTGTGCAGGAAATGGCAAACCACAAATAAATCCTATGGAGATAAAGGATAAAGTGGCTTTTTCTTTCCACCATTTAGTTAACCCTTCTGTGAACAGAGACTGGAGCCAACCTATGCAAATACACTTTAAAGAGTTGGGACTCTAACAAAAGGGAACATATTGCAAATATTATATGCGTTTAAGGGGTTGTTCTTTTTAGAAAACCTATTTTCATGTCTTTTATTAAGGATTTCGGAGTTAAAATAGGGAGACCTCTTCTGAGGCTCCTCACATTTCTTGAGGAACGTGATTACTAAGAATATACCTGATTTTAGATGACCTGTCCTGTATTTTACACAAAGCCCATTGATTTGAATGGACAGTGTAATACTCAAATACTCCTGCGGAGGTGCTACAAGAAAATGAAGACACTTACTGATTGTTTCCCCCCAAATATCAGGTGATTTCTGAGGGTTCCAGCAGAGACTCCATGTAAACTCCTCCTTCTCAACGATATAGTATTACGTCATGGAAGGAGTGTGGGTGTATGCATTGGGCTCAACAGCTGAACTCTCTCCATACATGACAGGTGCCTGCTGTATTATACAGCCAACACCTGTCTCTAGCAGCAGCAATCAGAGCTAGCTCTAATCGCTGTTGCTTAACCAGTTAAATACTTTTGTCAAAGATTTACAGCATTTAAGAGGCTTGATCCCTGTGGAACTTTTTTTTTTTACCCCCCTTGACGTGATTGTGTGGTGCCAACTGCAGCTAAGTAGACTGCTGAAAGTCAATGAAAATACCATTTTGGTATGCATACGAAGCCAAGGAGCATTACACTATAGTACAAGTAATTAAACAGTCAGAACCTCAACAAAAAAAAATACACTCAAAAGGAAAATAAAAGTTTTAAAAAATAAAAGGAAAAATAAAGCAAAAATGTAAAATGTAAAATCACCCTTATTTAGTTAAAATAAATTTAATAAAATATATTTAATATTCCCATGTTTGTTAAAGTCTGAAGTCTGATCTGTTTAAATATATATTTTTCTATCCTGTAAGGTAAATATCTTAAAGGTGTGTGCACACGTTGCAGATTCCATTGCGTATTTTTCTGTGCAGATTTTGCTAAATCTGCAGGTAAAATGACCTGCGTTTTACCTGCGGATTTAGTGCAGATTTCCTGCGGATTTTCTGCAGATTTTGTGCGGATTTCACCTGCGTTTTTACACCTGCGGATTCCTATAATGGAAGAGGTGTAAAAACGCAGCGGAATCTGTACAAAGAATTGACATGCTGCAGAAAATAAAGCGCAGCAAATCTGCGTGGAATTTTCTGCAGCACGTGCACAGCATTTTTTAGATTCTATTGGTTAAAATGGTACTGTACACCGCAGCGGAATCTGCTGCGGATCCGCAGGGTCAAATCCGCTGCGGATCTACACCAGAATCCGCAACGTGTGCACATATCCTAACGGGGGGTGGGAATGCTGTTTTTTTACTCACTGCACCTCCTCCAAGAAAAAGCAATGAAAACCTATTTGTACCCCAAAATAGTACTATTAAAAATACAGGTCAGCACAGAAAAAAAACAAGCCCTCACACAGCTATATCGATGCTAAAATAAAAATAAGATATGGACTTGGGAAAATGACAACACAAACCAAAATTAATTTATGGGATTCATTTTTTTTTTTTAAATTTACCTATTGCAGAATTTTTTTTAAAGCTGCTAAAATAATATAAAAGCACACAAATTTGGCACTGCAGTATTTGAAAAAACGAATAATGGTGGAATTGGAATTTATTTCCAGTTTGTCAGGACATTATATTGTAAAATTAATGGTGCAAATCAAAATAACTTGTTCGCAAAAAAAAAATCAAACAAAAAAACATTCATATGGCCTGCTTGACAGAAAAGTAAAAAAGAAGATAGAAGAGGAAAACATTAAATCGACCCTTAAGCATTAGTCTTCCCATTGTCAGTAGGCAGTGGGGTCTGCAAAGGGTCCCTGCTAAATCTTGACCTAAACATTGGGAAACATCAATAGATCAGCCATGAGCCAATATAGAATATAGACCAATTTTGGGACCACTCCGACAAAGGTATAAAGAAACATGGCAGAAAGTGGAAGGAAAATCTTACCGTCCAAATCTGGAGACCAGAACACCAACAAGGAGCGACCCCAACATGCCACCAATTGCAAATATCGACACAGTCAAGGAATATAAAATGGTTAATGAGCTTGATGGAAGAGATTCTCCGTATCTTTCGAGCCAGGTGTTATTGTAAAAAGCTTTAATGTGCTGGAACACAATGAATCAGCTAATGTTAAGGTATAAGAGTCAAATTCATCACCTGATTAAGAGATGTTTTATAACAAGCAATATTTAGTATACTAGACTGTAATAAGATATGGAGGCAATAGACAATACACGTGAGGATCTGCTGCTCAAAAGCGCTCTACTTAGATGTGTGTAAAACACATGATGAGCAACAATGTGAGAGTGGCCGCGTGTCAACTTGCAAGAGTGCCAGGTAGGCGGAGCTTGCAAGAGTGCCAGGTAAGCGGAGCTTGCAAGAGTGCCAGGTAGGCGGAGCTTGCAAGAGTGCAAGGTAAGACAGGGAGGACACAGGGAAAGACACAGCAGGGAAGGAACCACAGACAAGGAGACTGACAGGCAGAGGTAAGGCAGAGTTCAGACAGGGAAACAGTATGAGACAATGTACAGGGACCAAAGGATACAGGAACCAGGATATTCAGCCTCCTGGAGGGCAAGCAGAGAAGTAACAGGCAATTACTCAGACAAGGCTAGGACAAGACAGGGACCAGGATATAAGCCTCCTAGTGGGCACTCAGAGTGTACAAGAAAAGCTAGGAGTAAAGCCTCTCAAGGAAGGCAAGACAAAGGACAGGGCCTGGCTTCCTCAGTAGCAAGGAGCTAACTGGGTAGAGACATTGCACAGGCAAGGGTTAGCGGGTGTGATTACCCTATATAGTAAAGGGCTCCAGGTGATTGGTCAGGGACATCTTAGACCGGTGCACCCTGACTGCATAAGAAGTAGAGAGTTCAGGCGCCTCCCCCCTATACACACAGTCAGGAAACATGAAGACAGAAAGCAGGAAAACAAGAGGCATAGCGCATGGAGCTGGCAGCAGACAGAAATCACCGCATGACCTGAAGCAGTGAGTAAATTGGAGTGCGGGGATGGGAGGCCATGCAGTGATGCCAGCAGGGTTGTTACACTGCGTGATCAGGAAACGGCAGGGATCCTGACCGACACTGATTATATTTGACTACATTCTTTACAATCAGGTTAAAACACATGACATAGGTTAAACGTAATCCCCAGAATAAGCTGGTATTTTGCATGAAGCATTCCCTGTAAGTGCTCTTCAGTTATCTGTATTAGGCCGGAGTAACACTAGCGAGAAATATGGACGAGTGCTGTGTGAGAAAAAAATCGCATAGCACTCGGACCAATGTTAATCTATGGGGCAGCTCCCATCATCCGTCAATGCAATTCTATCGGTGCGAGAAAAAAATCAGATTACACACGGACCCTTTTGCGAGAAATACGCATCGGCGTCCTTTAACAAAAGCTGGCAACTCACTTTACGATACAGTAAAATCACACTGACATGTTAAATAAAGAATAGAAAGAATAGATATAGACACATCTAATACATAAAGCTCAAAGTGTGTATGTATATGTGTATGTATGTGTGCGTGTGTGTGTGTATGTGTATGTCCAGGATAGGCATCCGCACCGTCACAGCTACAGCCACAAAATTTGGCACAGTCACACGTCTGGAACCCGAGAGCGTCCTAAGCTATGTTGTGAGGCGAAATTTTAACCCGGCGCGTTCCAATTCACCAAACAATTTTGCCCCTATCTACATACTGGGGGAAAAAGTGTGTGTGCGCGTCAAGCCCCGCCCCTCATTGTGATGTCACAATGCCCCTATTTGCATACTGGGGAAGCAGTGTGTGTGTATCAAGCCCCGCCCCTCATTATGATGTCACAATGGTTGCCATGGCGACGCTGATGTCATCAAAGGTCGCAAGCCCCGCCGCCACTCATTATGATGTCATAATGGCTGACTATGGGATGGAGGATGTGTGATGGGTATATGGGCACTGGACTGTGGGATGGAGGATATGTATGACGGGTATATGGACATGGGACTATGGGATGGCGGATATGTATATGGGCACGGGACTATGGGATGGCGGATATGTATGATGGGTATATGGGCACGGGACTATGGGATGGAGGATATGTATGATGGGTATATGGGCTTGGGACTATCAGATGAAGGATGTGTGATGGGTATATGGGCACTCGACTATGGGATGGCGAATATGTATGATGGGTATATGGGCATGGGACTATGGGATGGAGAATATGTATGATGGGTATATGGGAATGGGACTATGGGATGGAGGATGTGTGATGGGTATATGGGCACTGGACTATGGGATGGAGGATATGTATGATGGGTATATGGGCACGGGCCTATGGGATGGCGGATATGTATGATGGGTATATGGGCACTCAACTATGGGATGCAAATACGTATGATGGGTGTATGGGCATGGGACTATGGGATGGAGGATGTATGATGGGTATATGGGCATGGGACTATGGGATGGAGGATGTGTGATGGGTATATAGGCACGGGACTATGGGATGGAGGATAATTATAATTTGCTACAACTAACCACAGTTAGTTACTATGCCCGGGCAGCGCCGGGCTCTTCAGCTAATATATATATATATATATATATATATATACACACACACACACACACACACACACACACACACACACACACACACAGTATATATATACACTCACTGGCCACTTTATTAGGTACACCATGCTAGTAAGGGGTTGGACCCCCTTTTGCCTTCAGAACTGCCTCAATTCTTCGTGGCAGAGATTCAACAAGGTGCTGGAAGCACTCCTCAGAGATTTTGGACCATATTGACATGATGGCATCACACAGTTGGCGCAGATTTGTCAGCTGCACATCCCTGATGCGAATCTCCCGTTCCACCACATCCCAAAGATGCTCTATTGGATTGAGATCTGGTGACTGAGGAGGCCATTTGAGTACAGTAAACTCATTGTCATGTTCAAGAAACCAATCTGAGATGATTCGAGCTTTATGACATGGCGCATTATCCTGCTGAAAGTAGCCATCAGATGTTGGGTACATTGTGGTCATAAAGGGATGGACATGGTCAGCAACAATACTCAGGTAGGCTGTGGCGTTGCAACGATGCTCAATTGGTACCAAGGGGCCCAAAGAGTGCCCAGAAAAAATTCCCCACACCATGACACCACCACCACCAGCCTGAACCGTTGATACAAGGCAGGATGGATCCATGCTTTCATGTTGTTTACGCCAAATTCTGACCCTACCATCTGAATGTCGCAGCAGAAATCGAGACTCATCAGACCAGGCAACGTTTTTCCAATCTTCTACTGTCCAATTTCGATGAGCTTGTGCAAATTGTAGCCTCAGTTTCCTGTTCTTAGCTGAGAGGAGTGGTACCCAGTGTGGTCTTCTGCTGCTGTAGCCCATCTGCCTCAAAGTTCGACGCACTGTGCGTTCAGAGATGCTCTTCTGCCTACCTTGGTTGTAACGGGTGGCAATTTGAGTCACTGTTGCCTTTCTATCAGCTCGAACCAGTCTGCCCATTCTCCTCTGACCTCTGGCATCAACATGGCATTTCCGGCCACAGAACTGCCGCTCACTGGATTTTTTTTCTTTTTCAGACCATTCTCTGTAAACCCTAGAGATGGTTGTGCGTGAAAATCCCAGTAGATCAGCAGTTTCTGAAATTCTCAGACCAGCCCTTCTGGCACCAACAATCATGCCACGTTCAAAGGCACTCAAATCACCTTTCTTCCCCATACTGATGCTCGGTTTGAACTGCAGGAGATTGTCTTGACCATGTCTACATGCCTAAATGCACTGAGTTGCCGCCATGTGATTGGCTGATTAGAAATTAAGTCTTAACACACAGTTGGACAGGTGTACCTAATAAAGTGGCCAGTGAGTGTATATATATATATATTTCATAGAGTTCTACATAGCATAATAGCCGCTAAATCAATTGCCGGCTTCTGTAAAATTATTACAAAACCCGACATGAAATGACATATAGTTTACATACGGTAAACCATTTCATTTAATTTAGTTTGTTATATGTCTTAACCCATGAGCCACCGCTATAGGCAATGGGAATAGAGAGGCTAAGTGCCACAAAAGGTGCATCTTATAGATGCGCCTTTTCTGGGGTGTCTGGAGGCAGATTCTTTTAGTCGGGGGGGGGGCAAAAACAATGGTCCCTCTCTAGGCTGTTAATATCTGCCCTCACTCACTGGCTTTCCCTCTCTGGCGAAGAAATTACTGCGGGAGCCCACGCAATTTTTTTCAACGAATTTACCCGTTAATTTAACACATACATGTCCAAAATTTTACACACATACCCTAATCTAATTATTAATCAAAGACATAAAAAAACTAAATGAAATGGTTTACTGTATGTAAGCCATGTGTCATTTCATGTCGGGTTTTGTATTGATTTTACAGAAGCCGGCAATTGATTTAGCGGTTATTATGCTATGTAGAACTCTATGAACTGTAAATATATATACTGCCCATAAAATTAAAGGACTTTAAACAATACATTGTATTGTTTAGTGTTCCCTTTATTTTTTTTGAGCAGTATATATATATATGTTGTCTCAATGACATGTATGTATGTGTATAGATATATATATATATATATATATATATATATATATATATGTATTCTCTGTGTATATATCTACTCTTTCGTTTGTGTTTTAACTTGTAATTGGGCTCCATTATTTGTCCATTTTGCAAGCTGTCGAGAAAATATCATCATACGGATGCCATACGGATGTGTGGCGCCCCTGAGGGTTCAGTCGCCACAGAGGTACTGCACCTCCTCTTGAGGTGTGGTACCCCACCATCCAGGTAAGGTGTAGACACCCGACCACACTCCAACAACTGCATCCCACACAACATAGTAGTGTAGCAAAGCACTCTTTGGTGGCTCCCTGCTTGGAACACCAAGCGTGCTGGGAGGCGGGTGGAGTTTAGGTTTTGCATCAAAAGAGCGGGAAGAGTTTAGGATTCAGTCAGTCTGACAGAGTGAGAGGAAGAGTGAAGATCCCCTGAGTGGGATGGATGAAGGAAGTGCTGCAACCGACCTCAGTGACCTGGGTCCGCTGGCACAGGAAAGAGAAATTGAAGGAAAGCCTGACTCTCTCCATAAGAAAGAAGGATTAGTATGGAACATAAGGAGAGGAGGACTAAGGATTAGGGTTAGAGCAGAACCCTTCTCAAGTTCACAGCGCAAGGCCAGGGTCCGGTCCCTGAGGTTGTATGGATACTAATGGTCCTGCAGCAGACACCGGAGGAATAGAAGTTGTCACCGCTTTATTCCCACACCAGACTTGGGGGCACAACAGCAATGATAGTGAGCTGGGACTTGGTAGCAAGGAGTCCCCGAAGCAGGCTACAGCTGTCTGCCGTATAAGTAGAGTTCATAGGAACATCTGACAGGACGAACTCCAGTGTAACTCAGTACTCAGAGTACTTCACTATAGGCGCAAAAGGGAGATGTTCAGAAAAGGCACATATGTTGGTGGAGTGTTGGAAAGGAGTACTTCATCTTGCCTGGAAGTTGGCTGAGCTCCTCACTTGGAGGACACGGCACGGATGTGGGCTCTTGTGCCACAACAGACTGTGAGTAAAGCTTTGGAACTACATGCCCTGGTGTCTTCCACTTATTCCTGCGTCAACCTGCCCGGCACTGTTACATCCCCTACGCCCGACACTACACCTACTCTGCCCTGGGACTACAGCCCTGCCTGTGGAGGGCTATAACATCATTGCTGCACCACACCATCTGTCCCAGAGGATCTGTCTGCAGCGTCAGCTTAACATCTTCATTGCCGAACACCACAGGTGGCGTCACGACTTATTCATTCACACTGAACATTTCCCCTTTGTTACAATGGGCGCCCAGGGCCACGGGCTGGGTCCCAGCTGCCCTGACATCTCCCATTGAGGTTCATCGGGCCCGGTACCGAGCACCCCACAGCCCTGGGAGGGCGACCCAACTTTGGCGTCACGAACAGGACGACGAAGCCCGGTGCCACCAGGTTCTGTGTGCCTAAGATCTATTCTACTTAAACATTGCTGAGAATGTGCAGAATAACCAAATTAATAGACTGTAAAATGGTCTCTAAAAATGGCCGCCGGCGCGGAGAAGAAGGGGGCGTGACAATATGGGTGGTCCTAAGAAAAGACCGCGAACTGTCCTGGGCCTCCCCTGCCTGAACGTCTATGCAACTACAACATGGCCCACCCCCCGGGGGGTTCGTATACTGGTCTGGTATGGAGGAGTAGGAAGAAGACGCCGCCCCCAGAAGGAGGAGCGAGAGCCGGTGGCGGGAAAAGAGTCTAGACAGGAAGAAGAAGGAGAGAACGCCATGATAGAAGAAGGAGGGAGGCCCGAAGAGCGCAAGGAGGTTGAGCTGAACCTCCCCGGCGCAATGGCTGAAGGCTCCAATCCGACTTCCAAGATGGACCACCAGCAGCTGGAGGCTGAGATCACCCAGCTGACAAACCGTTTACGGCTGAGGCAGGAGGCGCTCTGGATGTTGAACTGGCAGCACGCCCGGGGGGGCCCACACCATCGGTACCTCCATGTCCGGTACCCTCACCATTGTGAGCCTGTGTCCACCTGCATGCTGCCAGCAGCGCAGAGCGCGGCCTGTCGGGAGGAGCTCCCTGAAGACCTGGGAGCCGGAGCGGAGGAAGCTGAGCCCCAACCTGGACCTGTCGCGGCTGCACAGGTCCCACCGGAGACCCCTGCGGATCCGGAGCCGCCATCTACCCCACCATCATCCCCGACCTTGGGTCCAGCAGCGCTGGTGAACGTCGTACACCGCCGGGAGGCTCCAGGTATGACTACCACCCCTCCCAACAGGTTGTCTCTTGAGTTTTCGGGTACTGAGGCCGGCATGCTTGAACTCCACATGGGACAATTAGATGAGCTGTGCTCTCAATTTAAAAGCACTAAGCTGACTGCGATGGGGAAATGGAAAAAGTCCCTGCTGAAAAGAGTAAGGCTGGAGCAGGCGCGCCCCATTCGACATCTTCTGATCTCAGCAGAGCAGTCTGAGCAGCTGATGGGTGTTACTATGCATCATGGGTTCCCCCTTCCAGAGATTCACGATCCTCGCGTTTCACCCTATAAGCGACCACCAGACATTAGGCCGAAAACCAGGGCAGCAGCACCGCTAACTGTGGTACCACCTGAAATTGAGGAGCCATATCTTTCGGTACCAGCTGCAACTCCTGCAGAGTCACTGGCAGCAGAAATACCACCAGCAGCAGTTGATGTGCTACCTATACAGGCAGATGCCAACCTCACTCCAGGAGAAAAAAAATACCTGCAATTTGTCGACAGTAAACAGGAAGAGGATGCTCACAAGTTTTTCCCTGGAAGCAGCCCAAGTCATCAGCTTCCAGTACCCCAGGAGGGGCCCACCAACACTAAAGATAACTAACTTTGTTACCCAGGAGGGTATTTGCACCATTGTGCTTGTTTTTCTATTTTTTTTTTGTTATCATGATGTTTTCCAGTTTTGCTACCCAGTTTAATTGGCAGCGTTTTTCTTAGTGAACTGTGGAGATCATGGACACTGAATGATCCAGAACTTTAATGTAAATGTGGCGCCCCCAGGTGTATGGCCGCCACAGTGGCTTTGCCTTCCTCCTGGGGAGGGTAATGCCAGGCTTGGAGGCAATGATGGGTCTCTCTTGCAGTCAATCCATACATGCAACACAGTTCCACTCCAGGCCAGCAGGGGGAACTCTGAACCAGGATTAGGGGGGAGGAGTGCTCTCTGAGGGCCAGGAGGAAAGAGTGGTCAGTTAGTCTGCGGAGGGTGAAGTGTGCAGACGTGAAGAGAGAAGCTGGGAGGTTGAGCTGGGAAAGGAGAGCTCCCTCACAGTGAGCACATGAACTGGAGCCTGGTCTCCACGGTTGTACGGATACTAACGATCCTACAACAAATACCAGAGGAGTAGGAGGCTGTAAATGCCCTACTCCCATCTAAGACTTGAAGCACAACAGCAGCTTGGATAGTGAGCCAGGACTCAAGAGCGAGGAGTCCCCGAGAGAGGCTACAGCTCTCTGCCGTGCAAGTAAGGTTCTTGGGAACATCTGACAGGAGGAACTTCAGTGTAACTCTGTACTTGGAGTACTTCATTCAAAAAAGCGCTAGGGAAGGAGACTGCACAGCCCGTCTGCTGAGAGAAAATTACCTGAGTTGCTTCCAGGCTAACCTGCTCCATTACCATCTGTAATCAGGACCCTGGACTGCAATTATCAAGTAAAGGTACAGAAATTGCACCCGCTGTGTCTTGCCTGCTTCCTACCCTTACGGCACTGCTACATCACCGTGCCATCCACCTCTACACTGCCCTGGGACTATAGCTTCACCTGTGGGGAGCTTTTACACCCTTGCTGCACCCTACCATCAGTCCCAGCAGATCTGCATGCAGCGTCGTGTCATTTCATGTCGGGTTTTGTATTGATTTTACAGAAGCCGGCAATTGATTTAGCGGTTATTATGCTATGTAGAACTCTATGAACTGTAAATATATATACTGCCCATAAAATTAAAGGAACACTAAACAATACATTGTATTGTTTAGTGTTCCCTTTATTTTTTTTGAGCAGTATATATATATATATGTTGTCTCAATGACATGTATGTGTATAGATAGATAGATATATATATATATATATATATATATATCTATGTATTCTCTGTGTATATATCTATTCTTTCGTTTGTGTTTTAACTTGTAATTGGGCTCCATTATTTGTCCATTTTGCAAGCTGTCGAGAAAATTTCATCATACGGATGCCATACGGATGTGTGGCGCCCCTGAGGGTTCAGTCGCCACAGAGGTACTGCACCTCCTCTTGAGGTGTGGTACCCCACCATCCAGGTAAGGTGTAGACACCTGACCACACTCCAACAACTGCATCCCACACAACATAGTAGTGTAGCAAAGCACCCTTTGGTGGCTCCCTTCTTGGAACACGAAGCGCGCTGGGAGGCGGGTGGAGTTTAGGTTTTGCATCAAAAGAGCGGGAAGAGTTTAGGATTCTGTCAGTCTGACAGAGTGAGAGGAGGAGTGAAGATCCTCTGAGTGGGATGGATGAAGGAAGTGCTGCAGCCGACCTCAGTGACCTGGGTCCGCTGGAACAGGAAAGAGACATTGAAGGAAAGCCTGACTCTCTCCATAAGAAGGAAGGATTAGTATGGAACATAAGGAGAGGAGGACTAAGGATTAGGGTTAGAGCAGGACCCTTCTCAAGTTCACAGCGCAAGGTCGGGGTCCGGTCCCCGAGGTTGTATGGATACTAATGGTCCTGCAGCAGACACCGGAGGAATAGAACTTGTCACCGCTTTATTCCCACACCAGACTTGGGGGCACAACAGCAACAATAGTGAGCTGGGACTTGGTAGCAAGGAGTCCCCGAAGCAGGCTACAGCTGTCTGCCGTACAAGTAGAGTTCATAGGAACATCTGACAGGAGGAACTCAAGTGTAACTCAGTACTCCGAGTACTTCACTATAGGCGCAAAAGGGAGATGTTCAGAAAAGTCACATATGTTGGCGGAGTGTTGGAAAGGAGTACTTCATCTTGCCTGGAAGTTGGCTGAGCTCCTCACCTGGAGGACACGGCACGGATGCGGGCTCTTGTGCCACAACAGACTGTGAGTAAAGCTTTGGAACTACATGCCCTGGTGTCTTCCACTTATTCCTGCGTTAACCTGCCCGGCACTGCTACATCCCCTGCGCCCGACACTACACCATCTAAGTGTCACTTCACCTACTCTGCCCTGGGACTACAGCCCTGCCTGTGGAGGGCTATAACATCATTACTGCACCACACCATCTCTCCCAGAGGATCTGTCTGCAGCGTCGGCTTAACATCTTCATTGCCGAACACCACAGGTGGCGTCACGACTTATTCATTCACACTGAACATTTCCCCTTCGTTACAATGGGCACCCAGGGCCACGGGCCGGGTCCCAGCTGCCGTGACATCTCCCATTGAGGTTCATCGGGCCCGGTACCGAGTACCCCACAGCCCTGGGAGGGCGACCTAGATGTCACACGGATGCTACATACGAGAAAATCGCATCCTCACATGACAATCGGATGACATACGGGATCACTGTTCATGAAACATTTGTGCGATTCTGGTTCGTGAAAAATGGAACGATTTTTTATACGTTGTGTGTGACTCCGGCCTTAGAATATGCTTCAGGTAAAGCAAAATGAAAACATTGCTGAGGTAGAAGCTTTTTTTTTCTTTTAACCCCTTTCTGTCACGTGACGTACTATCCCGTCCATGTGCCCTGGGACTTAATTCCCAGGGACGGGATAGTTCATCACAGCGATCAGCGGCGCCCATGTGGTGAGCGCTGCTGATCGCGGCCAGGTGTCAGCTGATTATCACAGCTGACACCCGGCACAATGTGTCAGGGGCGGTCACGGACCGCCCCTGACACATTAACCCCTTGCACACCGCGATCAAACACGATCGCGGTGTACCGGGGGTTAAAGGGAAGCATCGGCAGGGAGGGGGCTCCCTCCGTCCTTCCCTGAGCCCCCCACAGCAGCACAATGTGCAGCGCTGCTGCGGGGGGCTCCATCCCTGCAGGTCCCCCGAATCCAAGCTGGCGACGGGGACCTTCTGGGGCCTGCAGGAAGCAGGCTTCCTCAGTGCCTGCAAAGCGCAGGCATGAGGAAGTCTGCTTTAATGCCTGTGACAGATCGCTGATCTGTCACAGGACAGTGATGTCCCACCTAGGACAATGTAATAAAGTAAAAAAAAAATAAAAAAAAAAAAAAAAAAAAAATCGCTAAATAAAATTAAAAAAAAAAAAATATTCCCTAATAAATTCATTTTTTGGAAATAAAAAAAAAAAAAAAACAATAAAAGTACACATATTTGGTATCGCCGCGTCTGTAACGACCCGCCCTATAAAACTGTCCCATTAGTTAACCCCTTTAGTGAACCCCTTAAAAAATAAAAACGAAGCAAAAAATAGTGATTTATTATCATACCGCCGAACAAAAAGTGCAATAACGCGCAATCAAAAATATACATATAAATATCCATGGTACCGCTGAAAACGTCATCTTGTCCCGCAAAAAACGAGCTGCCATACAGCATCATCAGTGAAAAAATAAAAAAGTTATAGCTCGCAGAATAAAACGATGCAAAATTAATTATTTTTTATATAAAATTGTTTTCATTGCATAAACATAAAAAAAGACCTAAATGAGGTATCGCTGTAACCGTACTGACCCGAAGAATGAAAGGGCTTTATCAATTTCACCGCACGCGAAACGGTGTAAGCGCACCCCCCAAAAGAAATTCTTGAAATGCTGGTTTTTGTTCATTCTGCGTCCCAAAAATGGGAATAAAAAGCGATCAAAAGATGTCACATGCCCGAACATGATACCAATAAAAGCCTCAACTCGTCCCGCAAAAAATAAGACCTCACATGACTCAGTGGGTCAAAATATGGAAAAATTATAGCTCTCAATATGTGGTGATGCAAAAACTTTTTACAATAAAAAGCGTCTTTTAGCGTGCGACAGCTGCCAAACATAAAAACCGCCATAAATAGTAAATCAAACCCCCCATTATCACCCTCTTAGTTAGGGAAAAATAGTAAAATAAAAAAAATGTATTTATTTCCATTTTCCCATTAGGGTTAGGCCTGTTTCACACATCAGTTTTTTCAAATCAGTCAAGATCCGCCGTTTTGCAAAAAAAAAAACGGATCCGCCATTTTGCTTGGCGGATCCGTTTTTTTTCCCATTGAGTTGCATTACCGGTGGATCTTGATGGATGGCCATCCGTTGGATCTGTTTTTTTGCGGATCCTCCAAAATTTTGGCATCCGCCGACATGTCTGGACGGACAATGCAACGTTTTTTCGGGCAAATTTAACCCTAAACCCTGTTCTGGCGGTTGAAAAAAATTCTCTCTCTCTCTCTCCCCTCAGGCAGCGGTTCCTTTAAAATTCTTCCTTCGACGGATCCGTTAAAACAACGGTCCGGTGCCAAAAAACTGATGTGTGAAACAGGCCTTAGGGCTAGGGTTAGGGTTAGGGCTGAGATGAGGGTTAGGGGTGTGTTGGGGTTAGGGTTGGAGTTAGAATTGGGGGGTTTACACTGTTTGGGCACATCAGGTGCTCCCCAAACACAACATGGCGTCTGATCTCAATTCCAGCCAATTCTACGTTGAAAAAGTCAAATGGTGCTCCTTCCCTTCAAAGCTCTGCCATGCGCCCAAACAGTGTTTTACCCCCACATATAGGGTATCAGCCTACTCAGGACAAATTGCAAAACAACTTTTGGGGTCCAATTTCTCCTGTTACCCTTAGGAAAATAAAAAATTGGGGGCAAAAATATCATTTTTGTGGAAAAAAATGTTTTTTTTATTTTCACGCCCGGGCGTTATAAACTTCTGTGAAGCCCTTGGGGGTTCAAAGTGCTCACCACTAGAGTTGAGCGACTTTTGGTTTTTTAGGGTCGCGTTTCGTTTCGTGAAACCCGACTTTTCCAAAAGTCGGGTCGAGCAAGATCGTCCGATTATAGGGAAAAGTCGGGGTCGTCCCGAAACACGAAACCCAATGTAAGTCAATGGGGAATAAAAGTCGGCAGTGAGAGGAGGACAGGAAACACACCTACAGTGCCCATTTGAATGCCAAAAGCATCAATTCTTCTTACTTAAGCTTGTCAACCTTAATTAACTTCATAATACAAGTTACGCACTGAAAAATGGGGGTTATTTGGCTAAAGTTGTGGGGGGGGGAGGGCTGGCTGCAGGTTTTCATGTGCCCTGGGCGAAAGAGCGCCCCTTTAACACATACCACAACTCATCATGCTCCGATACGGCAGATAAATAGCGGTATAGTACAATGAAAAATACCTCACTTTTTACATCTCATGACGAGGCCCATCTATTTCTCCATACAGAATCATTGGTCCCATATAATGTTTGAAACAGTATATGATGAGCTCCACATAATGCTACAGTATATGTTGGTCCCCATGGATGAAGCTCCACTGTCTTATGGGCCCAAATAATGCTCCAAACATAATGGGCCCCATTTCTAATGCTCTAGTGTATAATGGGCCCTGTAAATGCTGCTCCAGTGTCTGATGTCCACCTTTGGAATGTTCCAGTGTATGGTGGGCCCCATCTATCATTCTCCAGAGTATAGTGCTCCCCAAAAATTGCTGTCCCAACATTGAAAACAATCAAATAAGTGTCCTCGCTAGGGAATCCCTGTACTTGTCTGGACAGGTGCTGTAGCTTGCTTAACAGCTCGCCAGCCGTTCTCACGCCCAGTATGGATTGCACGTGATTGCACAAAGGTTAGAAAGGGTACCGTATCCCTGGATAACATGTATGGATAGCGTACACAATCAAAATATATGTCTCAGGAGGCAGGCTCAGACGGTGTCAGGCACAGTATGGATTGCACGTGATTGCACAAAGGTTAGAAAGGGTACCGTATCCCCGGATAACATGTATGGATAGCGTACACATTCAAAATATATGTCTCAGGAGGCAGGCTCAGACGGTGTTAGGCCCAGTATGGATTGCACGTGATTGCACAAAGGTTAGAAAGGGTACCGTATCCCCGGATAACATGTATGGATAGCGTACACATTCAAAATATATGTCTCAGGAGGCAGGCTCAGACGGTGTTAGGCCCAGTATGGATTGCACGTGATTGCACAAAGGTTAGAAAGGGTACCGTATCCCTGGATAACATGTATGGATAGCGTACACATTCAAAATATATGTCTCAGGAGGCAGGCTCAGACGGTGTCAGGCACAGTATGGATTGCACAAAGGTTAGAAAGGGTACCGTATCCCCGGATAACATGTATGGATAGCGTACACATTCAAAATATATGTCTCAGGAGGCAGGCTCAGACGGTGTCAGGCACAGTATGGATTTGACGGCCCAGATTACACAGCGGAGGAGCAGGGAGAGGTAAAGATTGCAAATGCTGGGGCCCTGCCCAAGCAAGGGGGGCCCACTCGTGGGCGTCGGTACTGGCACTGGGCCCCTCATAGTACAGCGGTGTGTCTGACGGCGGGTGTGCACCACCACCGTCAGAGACACTTGATTGCACTATGAGGGACCCTGTGCCAGTGCCCGCGCCCAAGAGTCGGCCTACCCACCTGTCCAGGGCAACGGCACTCACACGGTGTCGTGCGGTAGGTGGTGACCCCGGCCATGGGGGGGGGGCAGCACAGTTAGGGAGTTTTAGAAAGTGGCATATGTTGATGTTGGACATTCAGCTGATGCAAAAGGCGAAATAGGTGAAGTACCAGGAAGAGGTGGACCAAAGCAAGCCATTTTTCTGTCACCCTATGTGTCATCAGGGGAAGGTGGGACAAAATCCTTGGAAACCCATGCGTGGTTCATTTTAATGAAGGTTAGATCATCCACATTTTGGGTTGACAGACGGGTCCTTTTTTCTGTCAGGATTGATCCAGCTGCACTGAAGACTCTTTCCGATAGCACACTTGCAGCAAGGCATATTGGGCCAATTCAGGCCAGGTGTCCAGTTTAGCGGCCCAATAGTCAAAGGGGAATGACCTGTGTGGGAGAACATCGATATGGGAGGAAAAGTAGTTTGTAACCATAGTTGACAACTGCTGTCTCCTGTCACTTTCCATCGATGCAGTATTACCAGTTGTGTGAGCGGTATTTGAAAAATCAGTCCACAACATTATCATGAAACCCCTGTCTCCAACGCCACTTCTGCTGTGTGCACCACGAACACCTCTGCCAAGCTGCCCCCGGCCCGTACGGCTCATGTGAGAACCATCACCGCTGCTGTGTGCTGGGAATGCCTCAAGCAACCGATTTACCAGAGTTGCTTGTTTATTAGCCAATATTAGGTCAAGGTTCTCCTGTGGCATGATGTTTTGTAATTTGCCTTTATAGCGTGGATCCAGGATGCTGGCCAACCAGTAGTCGTCATCGTTCATCATTTTGGCAATGCGGGGGTCCCTTTTTAGGATCCGCAAGGCATAATCTGACATGTGGGCCAATGTTCCCGGTGTCAATGATGCACTGCGAGTGCTGGGTGGAGGAGCACTTTCTGGCAAATCCACATCCCTCCAGTCACGCACAAACCCTGTACCAGACCTTGCCACGCCAACATTTTCACTTGCCCCACGAGATGCATCCTCCTCCCCTAAGTAATCATCCCCATCATCCTCCACCTCCTCCTCTTCTTCCTCCACCTCGTCCAGGAGAGGTCCCTGAGCAGACAATGGCTGAATGTCATCAAGGATTCCCTCCTCCTCTTCCTCCTCATCAACATTGGCTGCAGACGCCTGCTCCTTAAGGTGCGTCAAAGTTTGCATGAGCAGACGCATAAGTGGGATGCTCATGCTTAGGATGGCGTCGTCTGCGCTTACCAGCCGTGTGCATTCCTCAAAACACTGAAGGACTTTACAAAGGTCTTTCAGCTTCGACCACTGCACGCCTGTCAACTCCATGTCTGCTCTCAAAGTGCCTGGCCGTGTATCCTCCCACAAATGCATTATGGCCTGCCTCTGCTCGCACAGCCGCTCCACCATGTGCAGGGTGGAGTTCCACCTTGTTGCAATGTCGATATTGAGGCGGTGGTTGGGAAGGTGGAGCAATCGCTGCAGCTTCTGCATACGAACGGAGTGTACAGGCGACCGGCGGATGTGCGCGCACAGTCTTCGCACCTTCTGGAGCAGGGCTGTTAACTCCGGATAATTATTGAGGAAGCACTGCACCACCAGGTTCAAGGTGTGAGCCAAGCAAGGTATGTGGCTGAGTTTTGAAAGGGCTATGGCTGCCACAAAATTACGGCCGTTATCACTAACTACCTTGCCTGCCTCAAGATGTACACTGCCCAGCCATGACTCAGTTTGTCGCTTCAAGTACTCGGCCAGCACCTCGGCGGTGTGTCTGTCGCCCAAACACATCATCTGCAACACAGCCTGCTGACGCTTTCCACTAGCTGCTCGATAGGGGGACACATCGTGTGCAACAGTGGCAGCTGCAGATGGAGTGCTCGTACGACTGCGCTCTGTGGACGAGCTTTCGCTTCTGGAGGAGGAGGAGGGTCGAACGCCTACAGCCAACTGTTTCCTATACCGTGGGCTAGGCAGCACTGTCCCACCACCGCTGTCCCCTGTGGACCCTGCATCCACCACATTAACCCAGTGCGCAGTGATGGACACGTAACGGCCCTGGCCATGCCGACTGGACCATGCATCAGTTGTGAGATGCACCTTTCCGCTCACTGACTGCTTGAGTGCATGGACAATGCGGTCTTTCACATGATGGTGGAGGGCTGGGATGGCTTTGCGAGAGAAGAAGTGGCGACTGGGTAGGTCATAGCGTGGTACTGCATAGGCCATGAGTTCGCGGAAAGCTGTGCTTTCCACCAACCGAAAGGGCATCATCTCAAACGAGATTAGTTTGGCAATGTGGGCGTTCAAACCCAGTGTACGCGGATGAGAGACTGAGTACTTTCTTGACCTACTCATAGTGTCTGGGAGGGTGAGCTGGACTTGAGAGCTGCATATGGTGGAAGTAGCGGTGGACAGGGCGGACTGAGAGAGGGTTGATGATGGTGATGGAGTTGGTGTTCTTTCTGATGGCCTAGAATCAGTCTTTCGTTGATATAACAGTGGGATTCCCTGACTGCTGTGGTCTTGCAACGACACCTCAACATTTGCTGCTGTGCTAACCGGTGGGCTTACAGTGGGGGAAACAATGTAGCGTTGCTGACTACCTTCGTTGTGATCAGTTGCACATGTGGCACTTGAGGTTTGGTGTTGTGTCCACGCTTGCAAGTGCATGCTGGTTAAATGTCTAAGCATGCAACTGGTATTCAAATTTTTCAGATTTTTCCCTCGGCTAAAGGTCTTTGCGCACTTCTTACAGATAACCTTGGCCTGATCATGAGGATTTTGTTCAAAAAAGTGCCACACTGCACTCTTCCTACTTTGGCAGACATTTTGCGGCCTAGCACGCTGTGATCTTTTGACCCTCTGGACAAGCTGTCCAGCAACTCTTTTGATGTTTGGAACCTGTCTTTGGAGTGCTCCGGGCCTGCCAGATAACAGCTGTTGCGATGTCGATGTCTGCTGTGGATGCTCCTCATCTGAGCTATTGGAAGCAGCACCCTCTTCCCCCAATGGATGCCAATCTGGGTCAACAACTGGGTCATCCATCACCTCCTCTTCTATGTCATGTGCACCTTTCTCTGTGTCACCGTGTATGGTGGTATAGTGTGCGGGAAGGGGCACCTGAGTCTCATCAGGGTCAGAATCTGGCTCTGTACACTGCGAGGACAATGTAGTGCTCTGAGTGAATGTACCAGCAGAATCATCCATCAGCGGCTGTGCATCAGTGCACTCCATGTCAGATTCATCTTGGCCTGGGTAATTCACCATTTGACTTGATAATCCAGGCATGGTATGTGAAAACAGCTACATGGAGTAATCAGTAGTATGGCCTGCGTCATCCTTCAATCTTGGTTGGGGTGAAGGACACAAGGAAAGGTGTGGTTCATGAACATGAGCCTCCAATGACGACTCAGTGCTTTTACTTTTTACAACTGAAGAAGAGGAGGCGATAGAGCTGGAGGCTGAGTCAGCAATGTAAGACAAAACTTTTTCCTGATGCTCTGCCTTTAAAAGCGGTTTGCCAACTCCTAGAAAACTAAGCGTTCGAGGCCTTATGTAGCCAGACGATGACGCAGGGTCAGCACATCCTGCATTCGGTCCTATTTTGCTCTTGCCACTACCATCAGATTCACCACCAACACCATCATTACCAGCTGCCAACCCCCGCCCAATTCCACGGCCTCTTCCACCAGCCTTCCTCATTTTTGGTAGAAATGTAGACAAAATCCAACAAACTATATAGTAATGTAAAACAAGGTACAAGGTGTCTATAGGACAGGGGAGATTTAGAATTTCTGCACACACTTGTGGACAGTGGACACTTTTGGATTGTGTGAGGCCCACTGATATCTGAGCGCTATGTGACAGGCTCGATGGCACAGCTGCCTGTGACCAAAGTGACGAGAGGATAATGGAGATTTTGAATCTCTGCGCACACTTTTGGACACTGGACACTTGTGGATTGTGTGAGGCCCACTGATATCTGAGTGCTATGTGACACGCTCGATGGCACAGCTGCCTGTGACCAAAGTGACGAGAGGATAATGGAGATTTTGAATCTCTGCGCACACTTTTGGACACTGGACACTTGTGGATTGTGTGAGGCCCACTGATATCTGAGCGCTATGTGACAGGCTCGATGGCACAGCTGCCTGTGACCAAAGTGACGAGAGGATAATGGAGATTTTGAATCTCTGCGCACACTTTTGGACACTGGACACTTGTGGATTGTGTGAGGCCCACTGATATCTGAGTGCTATGTGACACGCTCGATGGCACAGCTGCCTGTGACCAAAGTGACGAGAGGATAATGGAGATTTTGAATCTCTGCGCACACTTTTGGACACTGGACACTTGTGGATTGTGTGAGGCCCACTGATATCTGAGCGCTATGTGACACGCTCGATGGCACAGCTGCCTGTGACCAAAGTGACGAGAGTATAATGGAGATTTTGAATCTCTGCGCACACTTTTGGACACTGGACACTTGTGGATTGTGTGAGGCCCACTGATATCTGAGCGCTATGTGACATGCTCGATGGCACAGCTGCCTGTGACCAAAGTGACGAGAGGATAATGGAGATTTTGAATCTCTGCGCACACTTTTGGACACTGGACACTTGTGGATTGTGTGAGGCCCACTGATATCTGAGCGCTATGTGACACGCTCGATGGCACAGCTGCCTGTGACCAAAGTGACGAGAGGATAATGGAGATTTTGAATCTCTGCGCACACTTTTGGACACTGGACACTTGTGGATTGTGTGAGGCCCACTGATATCTGAGCGCTATGTGACACGCTCGATGGCACAGCTGCCTGTGACAAAAGTGACGAGAGGATAATGGAGATTTTGAATCTCTGCGCACACTTTTGGACACTGGACACTTGTGGATTGTGTGAGGCCCACTGATATCTGAGCGCTATGTGACAGGCTCGATGGCACAGCTGTGACCAAAGTGACGAGAGGATAATGGAGATTTTGAATCTCTGCGCACACTTTTGGACACTGGACACTTGTGGATTGTGTGAGGCCCACTGATATCTGAGCGCTATGTGACAGGCTCGATGGCACAGCTGCCTGTGACCAAAGTGACGAGAGGATAATGGAGATTTTGAATCTCTGCGCACACTTTTGGACACTGGACACTTGTGGATTGTGTGAGGCCCACTGATATCTGAGCGCTATGTGACAGGCTCGATGGCACAGCTGTGACAAAAGTGACTAGAGGATAAGGGAGATTGGATTGCTTTTAAAAAAGCAGTTTGCGGAGCAGTGGGTAAACAGCAATGCCAGCGTGTCAGGAAGCCTTAAAAGGCAGCCCAACAACCAACACCACTGATACACCACAATATAGCCTCCCCTTGCACTGCACACACAGTGACTTGTGTGTTGTGCAGGCCAAATCGCTAGCAGCAGAAGCAGATTTTTGGCTTCTTCCCTGCCTAACGCTCAACCTACAGAATCAGCAGCAACCTCTCCCTATACTAAGATCGGCAGAAGTAAGATGGCGGTCAGCGTGCACGCCCTTTTATACCCCCTGTGACGCCCACCAAAGCAAGCCAATCACTTGCATGCCCTTCTGAAAGATGGTGGTGACCCGTGCCTAGGTCATCACATTGATCATCCTAGGGTCGGGTTTCGTTTCATGAAACCCGACTTTGCCAAAAGTCGGCGACTTTTGAATTTTTTCGACCCGTTTCGCTCAACTCTACTCACCACACATCTAGATAAGTTCCTTAGGGGTCTAGTTTCCAAAATGGTGTCACTTATGGGGGGTTTCCACTGTTTAGGTATCTCAGTGGCTCTCCAAAAGCAACATGACACCTGCAGACCATTCCATCAAAGTCTGCATTCCAAAACGTCCCTACTTCCCTTCCGAGCCCCGACGTGTGCCCATACAGTAGTTTTCTCCCACATATGGGGTGTCAGCGTACTCAGGACAAATTGAACAACAACTTTTGGGCTCCAATATCTCCTGGTACCCTTGGGAAAATAAAAAAATTGGTGACTTAAAGATCATGTTTGTGGAAAAAATCCGATTTTTTTATTTTCACGCCTGGGCGTTATAAACTTCTGTGAAGCCCTTGGGTTTCAAAGTTCTCACCACACATCTAGATCATTTCCTTGGGGGGGGGTCTAGTTTCCAAAATGGTGTCATTTGTGGGGTGTTTCCACTGTTTTGGTACATCAGGGGTTTTCCAATTGTGACATGGTGTCCGATCTCTATTCCAGCCAAAAAAGTCAAATGGCGCTGCTTCCCTTCTGAGCTCTGCCATGCGCCCAAATAGTCGTTTACACCCACATATGGGGTATCAGCGTACTCAGGAGAAATTGCACAATAACTTTTAGGGTCCTGTTACCCTTGGGAAAATAAAAATTGGGGGTGAAAAGATCATTTTTGTGGAAAAAATGTGATTTTTTAATTGTACCACTGTACGTTATAAACTTCTGTGAAGCCCTTGTTGGTTCAAAGTTCTCACCACATATCTAGATAAGTTCCTTGGGGGGTCTAGTTTCCAAAATGGGGTCACTTGTGGGGGGTTTCCACTGTTTAGGTACATCAGGGGCTCTCCAAATGTGACATGGTGTCCGATCTGAATTCTAGCCAATTTTGCATTGAAAAAGTCAAATGGCGCTCCTTCCCTTCTGAGCTCTGCCATGCGCCGAAACAGTGGTTCCCCCCACATATCAGGTATCAGCGTACTCAGGACAAACTGCACAATAACTTTTGCAGTACAACTTCTCCTATTACCCTTGGTAAAATAAAAAAAATTGAACCTGAAGTATTTTTTTTGTGAATAAAAGTTAAATGTTCATTTTTTTTTTTAAATATTCAAAAAATTCCTGTAAAGCAACTGAAGGGTTAATAAACTTCTTGAATGTGGTTTTGAGCACCTTAAGGGGTGCAGTTTTTAGAATGGTGTCACTTTTGGGTATTTTCTATCATATAGACCCCTCAAAGTGGCTTCAAATGTGATGCGGTCCGTAAAAATAAAATGTTGCAAAAATGAGAAATCGCTGGTCAACTTTTAACCCTTATAACTTCCTAAGAAAAAAAAATTTGAGTTCCTAAATTATGCTGATGTAAAGTAAACATGTGGGAAATGTTACTTATTAAGTTTTTTGTGTGCCGTATCTCTGTGATTTAAGGGCATAAAAATTCAAAGTTGGAAAATTGCGAAATTTTCTAAATTTTTGCCAAATTTCCATTTTTTTCACAAATAAACGCAAGTTATATGAATGAAATTTTACCACTAGCATGAAGTACAATATGTCACGAGAAAAGTGTGTCAGAATCACCAGGATCCATGGAAGCGTTCCAGAGTTATTACCTCATAAAGGGACAGTGGTCAGAATTGTAAAAATTGGCCCGGTCATGAACGTGCAAACCACCTTTGGGGGTTAAGGGGTTAACTAACCCCTTAGCGACAGCGTCAGTTTGCAGCTTAATGACCGGGCC
Organism: Dendrobates tinctorius; assembly: GCF_039654945.1. Lineage (NCBI taxonomy): Eukaryota > Metazoa > Chordata > Amphibia > Anura > Dendrobatidae > Dendrobates > Dendrobates tinctorius. The sequence goes on along the minus strand of NW_027361897.1, from coordinate 5,903,345 downwards.
AATTTTTATAATTCTGACCACTGTCAATTTATGAGGTTATAACTCTGGAACGCTTTAATGGATCCCGCTGATTCTGAGAATGTTTTTTCGTGACATATTGTACTTCATGTTAGTGGTAAAATTTCTTCAATAAGTCTTGTGCTTATTTATGAAAAAACTGGAAATATGGCGAAAATTTTAAAACTTTAAATTTTTATGCCCTTAAATCAGAGAGATGTGTCACACAAATTTCTTAATAAATAACATTTCCCACATGTCTACTTTACATCAGCACAATTTTGGAAGCAAAATTTTTTTTTATTAGGAAGTTATAAGGGTTAAAATTTTACCAGTGATTTCTCATTTTTACAACTAAAATTTACAAAACCATTTTTTTAGGGACTACATCATATTTAAAGTCATTTTGAGGGGTGTATATGACAGAAAAAACCCAAAAGTGGCACCATTCTAAAAACTAGACCCCTCAAGGTGCTCAAAACCATATCCAAGAAGTTTATTAACCCTTTACGTGCTTCACAGGAACTAAAGCAATGTGGAAGGAAAAAATTAACATTTAACTTTTTTTGCAAAAAATTAACTTCAGAACCAATTTTTTTTATTTTCACAAGTGTTAAAAGAGAAAATCAACCAAAAAAGTTGTTGAACAATTTCTCCTGAATACGCCGATACCCCATATGTGGGGGTAAACCACTTTTTCAGCACACGGCAGAGCTCTCGCAAGGGATGGAGCACCATTTGACTTTTTCAACGCAGAATTGGCTGGAATTGAGATTGGATGCCATGTTGCGTTCGGAGAGCCATTAATGTGCCTAAACAGTGGAAACCTCCAACAAGTGACCCCATTTTGGAAACTAGACCCCTTAAGGAACTTATCTAGATGTGTGGTGAGCACTTTGAACCTTCTAGGGCTTCACAGAAGTTTATAACGCAGAGCCGTGAAAATAAAAAATCCTTTTTTTTTTCCACTATAATGATCTTTTTGCCCCCAAATTTTTATTTTTACAAGGGTAACAGGAGAAATCATACCCCCACAGTTGTTGTGTGATTTGTCCTGAGTATGCTGATACCCCATATGTGGAGGGGAACCACTGTTTGGGCGCATGGGAGAGCTTGGAAGGGAAGGAGTGCCATTTTGTAATGCAGACTTTGATGGAATGGTCTGCGGGCATCATGTTGCGTTTGCAGAGCCCCTGATGGCCTTAACCAGTGGAAACCCCCCACAAGTGACCCCATTTTGGAAATTAGACCCCCCATGGAGCTTATCTAGATGTGTGGTGAGCTTTTTGAACCCCCAATCACTTCACAGAAGTTTATAAACGCAGAGCAGTGAAAATAAAGTCTTTTTTATTTCCACAAAAGTGATTTTTTAGACCCCAATTTTTAGACCCCCCAAAGTTGGTAAATAGTGGAAACCCCTCAATTCTTGCTCCAACCCTAACCCCAACACACCCCTAATCCCAACCCTAATCCCAAATCATAATTCTAACCCTAATCCTAGTTCGCCCTAACCCTAATTCTAACTCTAGCCCTAACCCTAACCCTAGCCCTAGCCCTAACCCTAATGGAAAACTGAAAAAAAAAAAAAAATTTCTTTATTTCGTTATGTTGGCCTAACTAAGGGGGTGATAAATGGGGGGGGTTATGTACTATTTTTTTATTTTGATCACTATGAAAGTTTATCATAGTGATCAAAATGAACGAATGGAATCTGCCAGCCGGAGACGGCAGATTCCCGGCGGGCACACTGCGCATGTGCCCACCATTTTCTTCCAGATCCAAGATGGCGGCGCCCACCGGAGGACGCCAGCGGGAAGCGGGACCACCGGGAGGGGACCCTGGACCATGGAGAGGTACTGGGGGGGGAATCGGGGACCCTAGTTCTCTCTCCTCTGATGTGCGATCACATCAGAGGAAAGAGAAATTTAATGCAAAATCGGCTTTTTTTTGCGGACGCCGTTATAGGGTTAATAACGGCGATCGCAAAAGCGGGGTCGGTAAAAACCGACCGATTCATGTTCTCTGGGGTCTCGGCTACCCCCGGCTGCTGAGACCCCAGAGAAAATCCGTCACTGGGGAGAGCTAGTCACTTTCTCCACAGCGCCGTGAATTAGCGGCGCTGTGGTTTATGTAAACTTAATTACCGCCGTTAAAAGGCGTATCGGCGGTCGCTAAGGGGTTAAGTTCATGTCTAACTTTTAACACCAATAGGGTTTATTAGTCGTAATGTCAGTCTTACAGATTTGTGCAGCCTTCACAAGAGGGAGCACAGTAGCTACAGCTCACTAGTATACACCATGGTAGGAACCCTAGCAGCTACTGCACACTACTGGAGAGAGATTAAGAGCTACTGCAGGTTACTGTAAAACACTAGAGGGGGCATAGGATCTACCACATGCTAGTATGTGTGTGCACCCCTAGAGGGTATAGGAGCTACTGCATTCTAGTAAATACCATAAAAGGGAGCATAAGAACTACTACACATTAACATATACCACTGGAGAGAGCTTATGAGCTACTGCATGCTACTGTACACCACTAGAGGGAGCATAGAAGCTAATGCACAGTAGTATACACCACTAGAGGCAGCATGGGAGCTAGTAAATGCTAGTATTCACTGTTAGAGGGAGCATAGCAGCTACTGCATGCTAGTGTTTGTGTACACCACTAAAGGGAGCATAAAAGCTACTGCATGCTAGTGTACACCACTAGAGGGAGCATAGGAGCTACTGCATGCTAATGTACACCACTAGAGGGAGCATAGAAGCTACTTCATACTAGTATACACCACTAGAGGGAGCATAGAAGCTAATGCATGCTAGTGTACACCACTAGAGGGAGCATAGAAGCTACTGCATGCTAGTGTACACCACTAGAGGGAGCATAGAAGCAAATGCATGCTAGTGTACACCACTAGAGGGAGCATAGAAGCTAATGCACAGTAGTATACACCACTATAGGCTGCATGGGAGCTAATAAATGCCAGTATTCACCGTTAGAGGGAGCATAGCAGATACTGCATGCTACTGTGTGTGTGTGTGTGTGTGTGTGTGTGTGTGTGTGTGTGTGTGTGTGTGTACACCACTGGAGTGAACATAGAAGCTACTGTATGCTAATGTGTGTACACCACTAGAGGGAGCATAGAAGCTACTGTATGCTAATGTGTGTGTACACCACTAGAGGGAGCATAGAAGCTACTGCATGCTAGTGTACACCACTAGAGGGAGCATAGAAGCTACTGCATCCCAGTTTTCACCACTAGAAAGCCTGGGAGCTAATGCATACAAGTATACACAAGCAGGGAGCTTAGAAGCTACTGCATGGTAGCATACACCACTAGAGAGAGCTTAGGCACAACTTCAATCACCACTAGAGGGAACTTGAGAGCTACTGTATCTTAGAACATACCATTAGAGAGAGCTTAGAAGCTACAGCATGCTAATAATTGCTATATTAGTGAGATAATGAGATACTGTATACTGTTATACTCAATAATATAACAGTATGCAGTAAGCTCCTAAACTCCCCCTAGTGGTGACTGAAGACAGCCAGAATTTTAGCTGTTGACTATAAATATGCAGGCATTTTATGGCCTGTATGAGGGGGAAAAAAAAAAGAGAACAAAATCAAAATATTTGGTCAAGTAAGAGGCACCATGTTAGACTGTACTGATGTTCTCTGATACAGGGTAGAGATGAGCGAACACATGGATGCTCAGGTTTGCCAGGTTCAAAGAACATACAGTAAAAAGTTTGGTTCGGGTCCAAACTTGACTGTGGCCCTCAACCCAATAGAAGTGTATGGGGACCCGAAATTCGGTGCTTCAAAATGGCTGTAAAATAGTCATTGTCAGGGATTAGGGGCTGCAAAATGAAGTTAATGGGAGTAAGAGCATGACAATTGTGGTGCCCCTGAGGTTTCAGTTGCCACCGAGGTACTGCACCTCAACCAGAGATGTGGTACCCCACTTCCCAGGTAAGATGGAGGCACCTGACAGTACTCTAACACCTGCACCCAACACACACCCTATAGCAGCAGGGCATCTGGATGTACCCTACAGGAGGGTGATCTCAACCCTGTCAGGGTGTTAAAGGGTGTTGGGAGGTGGGTGGAGCTAGTAGGATGAGCGCAGGAGAATAGAGCTTAGTTAGGGGGGAGTCCGCCCTGAGGGGAGGAAGTGGAAGGATGTGTGTGAAGCAGCTCCTGGTCAGAGGAGCTGCTGGGAAGGAAAAAGTTTGAAGGAAGCTCCCTGAAGAGGGAAGGGATCCTAGAGGCACGGTACAGTGACCATACTGTCTTTGGGGCTCATTTCACACCGGCTGACGTCAGGTGGAGGGATCAGGTCGCAATATAGGGACTGGCCCTAAAACTAGTGGAGTGGACAACGGACTCCGCTAGATAAACCAGAGTCTCCAAACATTGCAAGTGCTGCAGCTAAATCCACAATTATTCGCTGAAAAGGCAGACACATAGGATCCTGGGTCCTAGAGGTTATTCCCGCCAAGATCCGAGTCTGCTGGCTTGGCACACTGTTTGTGAAGATGCAGGAAGGAGGGAGAAAATGAGCACAGGGAGACGGCCAGGAAAGGAACACACTGAAAGGAGTTCTGGAAAGGTGTTCTCCATCTGCCTGGGAGTTTACTGAACTGCTCACCTGGAGGACGCAGCATCAAGCGGGTATTGCCGGCTCTTGAGAATTGTGAATAAAGCTTTGGAACTGCACTCAGGTGTGTCCTCTCAATTCTTTCTGCAACACCTGCTCAGCACTGCTACATCTACCACCACCAAACATACATCTCTTCTATCACTACCACCCTGGGACAAAAGCTCTGCCTGTGGAGAGCTATTCCAACTCTGCTGCATCACAACATCAGTCCCAGAGGATCTATCCTGCAGCGTTGGTCACCTCTGACCAGATACCACAGGTGGTGTCACGAACACTTTATAACAAACTGTTATCTCCCTTGTAAATATTGCCCCAATTATTGGATGCCCAGGGCCACGGACCGGGTCACTGCCGCTGTGACACATCCCCCTTGAGACACCGGCCCATTACCAAGTAACCCCCGGCCCTAGGGGGCTCTCCACAATTGCCCTGCAAACAGATGTCAATAGGGAAATTACTTAAAGTGCTTCTGTCACCAGAGCAATCATGGTAAAATAGGAAGTAAATGAATAACACAAAAATTTTAACAGTGCCCCCACAGAGACTGAGGCTAGCTACTTACAGTCCAGTTAAAAATTTCACCCACAAAGTATGGGGCACAGTAACCCTACATTAACAGCTTACAAATTTCACCCATTTCACCCATAGAGCAAGGGGCAGAGTACCCCTACATTCTCTGCTTACAAATTTCATTCACAGAGCATAAGGCAGAATACCCCTACATTATTAGCTTACAACTTTCACCCACAGAGCCAAACTTTTATCTTAAGTAGTGTACAGTAAAGCAGCCACAGTAAAAAAAAAAAAAAGCTCATAATTTGATTCTGTATACAGATGGCGGTAGCCGCAAGGATTGCTACTGTCAGTCCCAGTCACTTTGCCTAGGGATGTCTCTCCAATGCTATTGCCTTAAGAGTTTCCTTTGAAAAAGTTATTGTTCAAAGCAGGCTAGGGATAATGGAATTTTACTCTGCTTCTAGTTTTTTGTTTGTTCGAACCGGGGCCATGATTAATAGGGGACCCGGTGGAACACAAAGTGAAGGAACTGGAGGCACTCTCAGCCATCCAATCTCAAACCAGTCACAGGTGGGGTTGCACAGTACACACGTGTAATGGAGAATCAGATTTCTTTTCCGGAGAGGCAACCTGATAAACGTGTACCACATCCAAGGAAGGCAGTAGTCAATCCAATTAACCACTTCGCAACTGAAGCTAATAATAAATTTCCCCACATATTCCCACCAACTCAATTGAAGATTATAAAAACTTTTAGTTACGCAAGGTACTATCACAGACACGGGTGCAGAGTACACAGTTGTTTTTTTTTTATAACTGCACACACGCAAAACCTAATACTGTCCCTCATTACAGCTGCTTCCTGTCCCTATGCTAAGCAGAATAGAAATAAAAAATAAGAATCTTGAACCAGGTGGAACAGGTCCAAGTGGAGGAGGTGGACGTGGCGATACAGGTGGAAGAGGCGGAGGAGGAGGTAGCCAAAACAGTTTTGTGGGGTTTTATTTGGGGAGGAAGCCCCCAAATGAAACAAATGGCAAACAGAGTTGAATATTGATTGGGTGCAGCTGTTAAAGTTGTCTAGTCATCCAAAGGTATGGACAAGTCCCGTGGGATCCACGCCTGGTCCATTTTAAGGAATGTTAGCTTCCCCACGTTGGATGCAGACAGGTTGATGTGATGACAACTCCTATCATGCTAACCAGTCATTTCGACAGTACACTTGCTGCAGGGCAGACCAGCACCTTTAAAGGATAAAGGGAAAGCTCAGGCCATGTGTCCAGTTTGGAGACCAACAAGTTAAATGGGGCAGAGCCATCTGTTAATACGTGGAGATGTGGCGCCCCTGAGGGTCCAGTCACCACAGAGGTACTGCACCTTAGCCAGAGATGTGGTACCCCACTCTTGGGTAAGGAGGGGACACTACCCAGTACCCACACATTAGCATCCAACAACAGATCCTTTTAGGCCAGGGAGGAACTAGGTAGAGGGTGTGGGTGGAGGAAGTAGATAAGGGTAGGACAGCTGGAGAGAAAGCTGTCAGTTGGGAGTGGAGAGTTGTCATGGTAATAGGAGTCAGTTGGAGGAGGAGTCAGGAAGAGAAGACAGTTGGTGCTGGGGACGGAAGGAGAGAGGAGCACGTCCCTTGACTAGCGCAGCACGAGAGAAAAGAGAGAAAGAAGGGGTACTAGGGGCACGGGAAGTAAGAAATCCACCCATGGTGCCCGAATCCACGCTGACTGTAGTCAGGTGGAAGGACCACGTCACAGTAGGGGACCGGCCCAAGGCTAGTGGAGAAACTGAGGACTCAGCTAGCTAACCGGAGGCTGCAGTATATGCAGCCACATCCACACACAATCGCTGAAAAGGCAGCCATATAGGAACAAGGGGACCTAGGGTATGTCCTCCGACAGGATCCAGGGCGGCTGGCTTGGGACACTATATGTGAAGGTGCACGGCAGGAGAGGAGGGAGCCAGCGCAGTGAGACGGCCAGAGAAGGAATATCTGAAGGGGGTTCTGACACGGTGTACCCCAAATTACCTGAGAGCTGGCTGGACCACTGACCCTGAGGACACAGCACCCCAGCTGGGGATTGTAACATCAGAACTGTGAGTAAAAGTGTGGAAACTGCACCTTGGATTTATTTACTGCATCACCTGCCTTGCACCACAATCACCATCATCATCTCTAACACCTATAACTTCCCTGGGGCCTAGCTCTGCCCTTGGCTAGCAGTAACAACTCCGCTGCATCACCAACAGCCCCAGTGGTTTTCTTTTGCAGCGTTGGCTATCACCTTCATTGCTGAACACCACGGGTGGCGTCACAAATATATTTCCCCATAAACTTCTCCCTTTATCATTTTATTGCACGCCCAGGGCCACCGCTGCCGTGACAGCCCCTGAAGAACTGACCGACCCGGACCGAGTGCCCCACAGCCCTAGTAGGTGTTGCAAAGATGTGTGGACATGTACTCTTCCACCATGTTGTTGTAATGCTGTCTCATGTAATACAAACCATGTCAGATGGTGGTGCCGGATGTTGTGGCGTGTTCATAAAGTCTTACCACATTTCGGCCATGCTATCTCTGCCTTCCGAGGTGCTGGCACTGCCCCAGCTGCGTTGGCGACTTCCTAGTCTGCCTTTCCCTTGTTGTTCCACTGAGCCCCTGCTGTCAGGTGGTAAAGCCATGAGTAGTTTTTCTACCAGTGTGTGCTTGTATTCACGCATTTTGCAATCACCTCTCCAATGATGGAAATAATGATGGTATCTTCTCCTTGTAGTGGGGATCCATCAGTTTTCCCACCCAGTAATCTGCACTAGTAAAAACACGTCAACTCGGTGGTCATTCTGCAGGCACTGCAAAATGTATTGGCTCATGTGTTCCAGGCTGCCCAGAGACAATGACAAGCTGTCCTCGGTGGGAGGTATTTAGTCTGGGTTCTTTGAATCCCCCAGCCATGCTCCAGTGATGTCCGTAAGCTAACCTGAGTGCCACCCTGCTGTGAACATGGTTGTCGCACCTCCTCCTCATCATCATCATCATTATAATCATCGTCATCCCAAACTCTTCCCTGGCTGTACAATTGGGTACCCGGCCGATGTTGGCACAATAACCCACGCTCTGAGCCATGTGTGGACTACAGGCCTGATAATAGAGTGAATTAGCTCTGCTCCGCCACCTCCTGCTCCTCTTCCTCCTGTGCCACTACACCATCCATCATGGCCTGAATTGTTTATTCCAGTACGCAGTTATATACTGGTGTATTTAAACTAGTATTGTCCAATGAGAATAATATTCTGGCACTTCTTAAACATATTAAATCAAACAATATTCCGGACTAACATAATATGTATTGCCGGAAAAAAGTGAAGAGATCCAGAAAAAATATCTTTAAAATAATCAATTTGGTGGAGGTGGAGGAGGCTGCGGCGCCCACATCTATTTGAACTTACAGTGATCAGCTATTGTTATTTAAGGCATACAATTTTGGCTATACTATCTTTAATTAAGTCTATTTTGGAGCGGTTCATTTAGGTAGATTAATATGAGGACTTAGACGTCACCGTCATGTTGCCGCTATATTTCACCATTTACATGCATTGTGCCGCCTACAGTAGGAATCTTAGATTTAGACCTATTTAGGTATTTAACCATTTATATATAGCACACCTTTTTGAGGATTGTTGTGAATTATTTACAACTTTTATAAACCCCTTATATTGTGCAATATCTGCATTTGTGTGATTTTTGTTGGGGTAATTAGGTGCCTTATTATCATTATGCCTGTTTCATATAAGATTGCTGTAGGGTATTTTGCGCCTCCTTTTGGGCATTTTTCTCTGTTTTTAATATATTATTAATAAATTGATTATTTTAAAGATATTTTTTCTGGATCTCTTCACTTTTTTCCATCAATAGAAATTATGTTAGTCCGGAATATTGTTTGATTTAATATAACTGGTGTAGTAATGCTCATGATGGTGTAATCAGCGCTGGCCATATTAAAAGTGTCTGTCTCCGCCAGATGGAATGGCAGCATTTCAAAGGCCAGTAATTAGGAAATGTTATCATTCAGGATCATGGCTAGGTTGGCATCATCTCTATCTCAAGGATTTGGAGGATGGAAAGCTGAACACTTTTATGGGATGGTGTGGAAATGTTCGGTGACACTTGTGGTGGTGGTGATGCAGTCACATCCTCTCTTTGCGGGGAGGCAGGTGTTCCTGTTGATCGCGAGCGGGAGGAAGAGGCTGAGACCGCAGCAGTAGAGGCAGCAGGAAGAGGCACAGATCTTACATGCTTTTTAAGGTGTGCACTCCACTGCCCCTTATGCTTGGAATTCAAATGCCTAATCATACAAGTGGTGCTCAAGTTCAGAACATTTATGCCTCACTTCAGGTTCTGATGGCACAGACTGAAAGCAGCTTTCACTTGTCTTCAGCACATTCCCTGAAGATATGCAAAGCCAGGAATCTCTTTTGAGCGGTCTTTGGTGTGCTAATATCAGTAGCACGGTGGGCAGTAGCAACAGTTGTACTCGCTAGGGGCTGCCCACTGTGCCTTTGCACTCTGCTCCCTTTTTTGTGGTGCTCTTGTAGTAACGTGGCCACCTCCTCTTCCTCTGAACTACACACATCCCTATGATGGCCATTGCGCCATGTCTAGGACCTCATCATCATCCACCAACTCCTCAACCCTGCCCTCCTTGCCAGTCTGTACATTGCATAAAGACGCTGCAGTTGTCAGATGACGAAACTCAGTTGCCATGTGTTGCGGTTGTCCACTGACCATGTTCACTAGCCCACCTATGTACTCATTCTCTAACGTAACAAGTGGTTGAGTATCATTGCACCCAGCCTCTTTCACTTCAGGAGCAGAGGCAGGTGGATAGGCCACGGAACCCCAGCCAGCGGAGACATAAAAAAGCAGCAGAGACTGCTGCACGACTTGGGGCTCAGACTGCTTGACTGACATGCAAGGGGGTGAGGTAGAACCCGGGTGGCCATGGTCCCCAGGTACCAGCTGTACACTTTCTGCATTGGACCAGGTGGAAGCTAATGTGAGGGAACTGGAGACACTTTCACTCAGCCATCCAATCTAACACCTTTTCAACATCTTGTGACATCACCATTCATGCAGCAGTATTCAGGCCTCCAAAGGGACACACAATGTCCTATTGCCTGCGTGAACTAGAGGAAGGCGTTGTATTTGGACGGTGAGCCACCGGAGCCCACAGTCTCAAGAAAATGGCCGCTGAAGGCATCAAGTGCGCAGATTGAGATCTCAGCTGGGTCAAGATCCCAATCTGCACGCGCTGTCTCCGGCAGCTACAGCTTCAGCAAGATGGCCGCCAGGAAACCAATGATGTAATCTGCTCTGCTCACCGCCGACACCGGGCCACAGCATCACCACACTTCTGCCTATGCCAACTCCCTGGGGAAGGGACCCTGCTCCATGACTGCCACAACCCAGAAGACTGGAGAAGAGCAAATGTTGTTCCTATCTTCAAAAAGGGGAAGAAGGTGGAACCAGGCAACTATAGGCCAGTGAGTCTCACTTCTATACCAGGAAAGATCTTTGAACAAATTATTAAACAGCATGTACAGTATGTAAGTACCTGGAAAAGAATGAAGTGATTAAACAGAGTCAGCATGGGTTTGCAAATAATAAGTCATGTCAGACTAACTTAATTTCCTTCTATGACAGAATCACTGACTGGGTGGATCAGGGAAATGCTGTAGATATAGTATATCTTGACTTCATCAAAGCATTTGACAAAGTATCTCACACAATCCTTATTGAAAAAATGGACAAAAAGTATGGAATGGACAAGGCAACTGTTAGGTGGATTCATAAATGGCTTAGTGATCCGACCCAAAGAGTGGTCGTAAATGGCTGCACATCCAGTTGGAAGAATGTCTCAAGTGGGGTACCACAGGGCTCTGTCCTGGGCCCTGTATTGTTCAACATCTTTACCAATGATTTAGATGAAGGAATTGAGGGTAAACTGATTAAATTTGCTGATGACACAAAGCTTGGAGGGATAGCTAATACTAGAGAAGAGAGAGACAGGATTCAAAAAGATATAAATAAACTGGAGCAGTGGGCAGCAACTAACAGAATGGTTTTTAACATGGAAAAATGCAAAGTACTACATCTGGGCAATAAAAATGTAAAAAGCATATACAGAATGGGAGGAATAGGGCTAAGCAGCAGCACATGTGAAAAAGACTTGGGTATACTAATAGATCACAGACTGAATATGAGTCAACAGTGTGATGCAGCAGCAAAAAAGGCAAATGCAATTCTAGGATGTATTAACAGAAGCATACAGTCTAGATCACGTGAAGTCATTATTGCCCTCTACTCCTCTTTGGTCAGACCTCATCTGGAATACTGTGTCCAGTTTTTGGCGCCACATTTTAAAAAAAGACATCAACAAACTGGAGCAAGTTCAGAAAGAGCGACCAGAATGGTGACCGGTCGGCAAACCATGTCTTATGAGGAAAGGTTGCAGAATTTGGGAATGTTTAGCTTGCAAAAGAGAAGACTGAGAGGAGACTTAATAGCTGTCTACAAATATCTCAAGGGCTGTCACATTGTAGAAGGATCATCTTTATTCTCATTTGCACAAGAAAAGACTAGAAGCAATGGGATGAAACTGAATGGGAGGAGGCACAGATTAGATATTAGAAAAAACTTTTTGATAGTTAGGGTGATCAATGAGTGGAACAGGCTGCCATGAGACGTGGTGAGCTCTCCTTCAATAGAAGTCTTCAAACGGAGGCTGGACAGACATCTGTCTGGAATGATTTAGTGAATCCTGCTTTGAGCAGGGGGTTGGACCAGATGGCCCAGGAGGTCCCTTCCGATTCTATGATTCTAACCCCCCGGTAAGCCTGCATTCGAACCATAAGATGCACCCCCGATTTTCCCAAAAAAATTTTGGGAGAAAAGTGGGTCTTATAGTCTGAAAAATATGGTATATTGGTTTACAAAACTACTGGAAAACACACAGAGGTCCTGAAAAGTTATTTATTTTGCCTACTAATGGCAATGAGATGGCTAATGCCAATTATTTAATTCTCAGACTTCTAGAAAATACAAAGCACCTTAAATTAACAGTACTCCCACAGGCGGGTGGTGCAGAGTACACACTGCAGATTAAATGGCAGTACTCCCACAGGCGGGGGGTGCAGAGTACACACAGCGGCTTAAAGGACAGTACTTCCACAGATATAGGAGGAGTACACACAGTGGCTTAAAGGGCAATACTCCCACAGGCAGGGGGTGTAGAGTACACACAGTGTCTTTAATTAACTGTACTCCCATAGGCGGTGGGTGCAGAGTACACAAAGCAGCTTAAAGGACAGTACTCCCACAGGAGGGGGGGTCCAGAGTACACACAATGGCTTAAAGGACAGTACTTCCACACGTGGAGTTGTTTAAAGTATACACAGCGGCTTAAAGGACAGTACTCGCACAGGCATGGGGATGGAGAAGAGACATAGAGGCTTAAAAGACAGTACTCCCACAGATATGGTTTGCAGAATACATGTAGCTGCTTAAAAGGACAGTACTCCCACAGTTGGGGGGAGTTGTAGAGTGGCTTTAACCCCTTCACCACCCAGCCTTTTTTGACCTACAACCAAAAAACTGACTCTCAAATAGCTTAGTTACTCACCGATAATGGTGTTTCTCGGAACCCATGACAGCACCAAGGAGAGAGGGGATCCGCCCTTCAGGGACAGGAACCTACAGATAAAAAGGGCGGTACCTCTCCTCCGCCTTCAGTTGGTTACAGAGCATCAGAGGGTCTCCAGGTTAGTTAGACAACAGAAATATATACACAATATTATAATACTGCTTACTTATCAAAGCACCGTGCCTAAACGGAAACACTCTACTAACAGTAAAAATGTGCTCACCATACTCGTGAAGGGGAGGGCAATAAGCGGGTGCTGTCATGGGTTCAGAGAAACACCGTTATCGGTGAGTAACTAAGCTATTCTCTCTCACCCATGACAGCACCACAGAGAGAATTTCAGAGATTGGTAGCTTAGGGAGGGACCACCGCCTGAAGGACCCTTCTCCCGAAGGTCAGGTCAGATGTAGAGGCTAGATCTAATCTATAGTGCCTAAAAAAGGTCGAAGGTGATGACCAGGTGTCCGCCTTACAGATTTGTTCTATTGATACCTCAGATTTTTCAGCCCATGAGATTGCCATTGCCCTTGTGGAATGAGCTCTCAGCCCCTCTGGGATGCTATTCCCGCTGGATGAATATGCCAGGGCAATCGCATCCCTTATCCACCTTGCCAGGGTACTCTTGGATGCTTTGAGCCCCTTCCGAGGACCCTGGAAACACACAAAGAGAGAACCTTCCTTCCTACATTTTTTGGTGGCCTCTAAGTACTGCACTAGGCACCTTTTAACATCTAAAGTGTGGAATTTTTCTTCCCCCTTATTTTTTGGATTTGGGCAGAATGAAGGACTACCTCCTGGGACCTGTGGAAATGTGATGACACTTTAGGTAAATAGGCTGGGTCAGGTATTAGGATGACTCTATCCCCTAGAATTTTTGTAAAAGGAGACCCTGCTGACAAGGCTTGAATATCGCTCACTCTTCGGGCTGATGTTAGTGCCACCAGAAGAACAGTTTTAAGTGATAGGATTTTTAGGGGTGCCGAGTGAATTGGTTCAAACGGAGGGCCTGTCAGTGTTGAAAGTACAAGATTCAGGTCCCATGACGGTAATCTTTGACTGGCTATTGGCCTAGACCTGGTTGTGGCTTTAATAAACCGTGCTACCCAGGGGTCACCTGCCACATCATGGTTATAGAGGGCGCCTAACGCCGCTATTTGTACTTTTAATGTGTTGACCGCCAGACCCTGTTCTAGGCCCTTTTGTAGAAATTCTAGGATCTTATCAATCTGAACCCTGTCCTGAACCTTTGCCCTAGAGGTGGATAGAAATTTTTTCCATGTTCTGCCGTAAGCTCTCATGGTAACCGATTTCCTACTTTTTTGTAGTGTAGTTATCAGGTTCTCTGAAAATCCCCTGTCCCTCATCAGTGCCCTTTCAAATTCCATGCTGTTAAATGGAGGTTCGGTGCCTGAGGATGTAGCACTGGGCCCTGCGATAGCAGGTCTGGGAGATCCGGTAGGATCCATGGGTCGGTTACTGAGAGCATTCTTAGCCAGGAAAACCAGGTTCTTTTGGGCCAGAAGGGGGCTATCAGTATCATTCTTGCCCTGTTCTCCCGGACTTTCTTTAGGACCGCTGGAATGAGCATGATTGGGGGAAAGGCATATGTCAGGCTAGTTTCACACTAGCGCTTTTGAGCGCAGCGACGGCCTGCGCACGGCCGCCGCTAAGCCCCGCCCCTGCCACGCCTCCGCCGGTAGCTCCGCCTACCGGCGCATGACGCTGCATGCGTCCCCTATCTTTATCACTGGGGGCGCAGGCCGTGCGCAGTATGCATTTGGCAGCGCATGCGCCTTTTTGACGGTGCGCCAAGAGCAACCAAACTGCAGCAGGTTGCGTTTGGCGCAGGTCGGCACACCGTCAAAAAGATGCATGCGCCACCAAACGCATACTGCGCACGGCCTGCGCCCCCCAGTGATAAAGATAGGGGACGCAGGACGCATGCAGCGTCATGCGCCGGTAGGCGGAGCTACCGGCAGAGGAGCAGCAGGGGGCGGGGCTTAGCGACGGCCGTGCGCAGGCCGTCGCTGCGCTCAAAAGCGCTAGTGTGAAACTAGCCTCAGACTCTGTGTCCATGGGAGCATAAACGCGTCCAGAGTTAGAGGATTCCCCCTGGGATCTAGGGAGCAGAAGGCATCTACTTTTTTGTTTTTGAAGTCGGCAAACAGATCTATGTCTGGGGTCCCCCACATTTTTACAATCTGCCGAAAAATGGACCGCTTTAGTACCCATTCCCCCTGTCGTAATTGGGTGCGGCTCAGAAAGTCTGCCCTTTGATTCTCTGTACCGCGGATGTGTAGGGCTGTCAGAGATAGCAGGTTTGCCTCCGCCAGTTTGAGGATTTTGGTGGATGTGTCCAATAGGGCTCGGGACCTGGTTCCCCCCAGGTGATTTATATAGGCCACTGTGACTCGATTGTCCGAAAGAATGCGGACATGGTGATTCTGGAGTGGGGGTAGGAAGTGTGTTAGGGCATAGCCTACTGCTAGAAGCTCTTTTTGATTTGAGGAGGCTTTTAGTTCTTGATTTCCCCATACGCTCTGAGTCACCTCGTTGTTCATGTGCGCTCCCAATCCTGTGGGACTGGCATCCGTTGTCACTATGTGTGTTATCTTTGTTGCCCAGGGGATCCCTTTGGACAGATTCTCCTGGTTTTCCCACCAAGCTAGGGAATGAATAGTGCTTGAATTTAGGGTTATTGCGACCCTCTAGGTGTCCCCCTATTACTGCCTGGTTGGCCAATACATCCCACTGGAGATCTCTTGTGTGTAACTGAGCCCATTGAACTGCTGGCAGGCAGGCGGATAGGGAACCCAACAGTAACATAGCCTTCCTTAGTGTCATGGAGGGATTTTGGATTGCTCTTGTTGTAATTTGAGCGATCTTCTCCTTTTTGGGGTCTGGGAGGCGACACTCCTGAATGTTTGAGTCTAGTGTTAGGCCCAAGAATTCTTGTACCCTGCTGGGCTCTAATCTTGATTTTTTTTAGATTTAGAAGCCAGCCCAGGTCTTGTAGAGTGTTCATCACCCTGTCTCTCTGTTCCCTGCATTTTTGAGCCGAGCTGCCTGCTATTAGGAAATCGTCTAGATACGGGATTATTATTATATCTTGTTCCCTTATAGGAGCCATAATTTCCGCTACTATTTTGGTGAATACTTGCGGGGCTATCGATATTCCGAACGGCAGGGCTCTGTACTGGAATTCTTTCACCTTGCCCTTTATTGAGACGGCTAACCTTAGATATTTCCTGGAGTCTTTGTGGATAGGGACGTGATAATAAGCGTCGCTGAGGTCCAACACCGTCATGTAGCAGTTTGGGAACAGGACTTTGGTGGTAGATTTGATCGACTCCATTTTGAAGCTCTGATTCTTGACGTATTTGTTTAGCTTTCTCAGATTTATGATTGTTCGAAAGGTGCCGTCCGGTTTGGTCACTAGAAAAAGGGGGCAGTAGAACCCCCTGCCCATATCCTGCAGGGGAACCTCCTGGAGGACTCCTCTTTTTACTAGGCCTAGGACCTCGCTTTCTAGCGCTTCCTGTTCTCGCATACTGGATCTCAGCGGCGTTGTTACATATTTTTGAGGCGGGAGAGAGAGAAAGTCTATTCTTAGGCCCTCCTGGATTAGGTTTATTATCCATGGGTTTGTTGAAATTCTCCTCCAGGCTGGAAAGAAAAAGGATAACCTTCCCCCCACCCTGGGCGTACTGTCACTTGGAGGGCTTTTTGTCCCGGGGAGAGTTATTAAAGAAAAAGCCTCTCTCTCTTCT
The DNA here is from genome assembly GCF_039654945.1 of Dendrobates tinctorius. NCBI lineage: Eukaryota > Metazoa > Chordata > Amphibia > Anura > Dendrobatidae > Dendrobates > Dendrobates tinctorius. The sequence goes on along the minus strand of NW_027361897.1, from coordinate 5,886,686 downwards.
TTTGTCATCCCACTTTTGTTCCCTTGGTGGTCTTCTCTGAAAAAACCTCTTATTCCGAAAGGGCCTCTTAAATGCCGCTGGCCCTAGATTTGGGAATCCTTTTTTCTTGTCCCCTGCTTTCTGGAGGATGTCATCTAACATTTCCCCAAAAAGCAATTTCCCTTCACAGGGGATTGAGCATAATTTCATTTTGGTCTGTAGGTCCCCTGGCCAACTTTTAAGCCATAATGTCCTTCGGGCCGCGTTTGAAAGTGCTGCTGTTTTGGACGATAGCCTGACTGAATCGGCCGATGAGTCCGCTAGGAATGCAGCCGCTCCCCTTATTACTGGGATAGAATCTAAGATTTTATCTCTAGGTGTCCCTTCCCTCAGCTGTTTCTCAAGTTGGTCCACCCATACCATTAGGGCTCTTGAGGTACATGTCGCCGCTATCGCTGGTCTGAGGTTACCGCCTGCTGACTCCACCTTTTTATCTAGGGGGTCCCTGAGGGTGCCCATGTCCTCAAAGGGAAGGGCGAATTTCTTTGAGGCCTTAGCGACTGCTACATCGAGTTTCGGGGCTCTATCCCAAGACGGGATGCCTCCTCCTCAAAGGGATATTTCCTTTTAAGGGAAGGGACCGTAGTATTTTTCCTGTCTGGCTTATCCCATTCTTTTTTGATTAGACCCTTGATAATTTCGTTAAGCGGAAAAACTCTCCTTTTTTTTTGGCCTAGTCCCCCGAACATTATGTCCTGGACTGTTTTATCCGGCCTCGGGTCCAATACCCCCATGGTAGACCTTACAGCTTTCACTAGTTTGTCTACCTCTTCTAGGGGAAAACAATGGCGTCCTCCTGTTTCCTCGCCTGAGGATGAGGAGCCGGATTCTGAGGATTTAGACAAGATTTCTCCCGATGTGGAAGTGTCTGACTGGGAGGTTTCTACCGTGTCTTTTTTCCTCGTTTTATCCTTATGTTTAAGGGATTCGAGGGCGCTATGGACATCTGATTTAATTGCGGCCCTTAGGTCAGATGCGAAATCCGGAGTCTCCTGACAAACAATTTCTTTCGTACAGGACTCGCATAGTTTTTTCTCCCATGATACAGGTAGGGGTTTAGTGCAAGTGGGACATTCCCTGTTCTTCTTTTTTTGCCTTCTTCTTTCCCTAATAAGGGAGAGGAATTGTATTACAAGGGTGACATTCACGAAGATCACTTACCCCAAAAAGGTGCGCGGCTGCAGGTACCGGTTCGGGAGACGGAGTCAGGTCCTGTATAGGCGGATCTCCTGGTGGCGTTTTGCTCCTTGCCGCTGACGTACTACGCCGCGTGGAGTGACTGCTGGAACGGCGCTCTAAGTTTCGTTCCTTTTATCGGTGGTGGTGTTGGTGGTGCTGCTGCTGCTTCAGCTGCTACCTGGCATGCTGCTCCTGTTGCTGGTTGCTATCCTCCATTATCATGATCGCTTCCAGCCAGGAGTTTCTGCGCCTCACCCTTTTTAAATTTACCACCCCGTGATGTCACCGCTCCCCCTGCACGCGCTGGTCGTGGAGCGCGCTCCTGCGCATGCGCCTGGTACCGGGACCCGGAAGTCGCTCTTTACTTCCGGGGCAGCGGCCATCTTGGTACTTTCCGTACCATGGCGCTGCCCACGCTCCACCGGGTCCTGCTGAGCCCCGATCTCCTTTCCGGAGCGGCGACTCCGGCGTCTCTCCCCCCCGCTCACCCGGCAGCCCACATCGTCCCCAGCGGTGGCAGCTTCGGGCACCGCACCTGCCGCGACAGGGGCCTCCCCGCTGCCGATTACCGGACAGGCCGGCCCCGGACTCCTTGGATGGACAGGTACGCCGTACTGTGGGTCCCTCCGTCAGGGACAGGAACCCAACTGAAGGCGGAGTAGAGGTACCGCCCTTTTTATCTGTAGGTTCCTGTCCCTGAAGGGCGGATCCCTTCTCTCCGTGGTGCTGTCATGGGTGAGAGAGAAATATAAGATTGCTAATGACTTTAGATAGGTCATCAGTACATTTCATGCTTAAATATCATATAAATAAAAGTAGAGATATACCACAAAAGAGAGAGGATATAGAAACAATAACAAATTTTATTGCTCATATATTATAGACAAAACTTATATAAGGTATATACAGTGAGGTAGATAGAATTTAGCAGCTAAAAGATATTGGCATAATAGAAAGATATTAAATATAGTGCCAGACAGAATAAAGGTGTCTCAGAGCTGAAGTCTGCACAGAACTAGGGAGATAATAAAAAAGACCATGAGCCTAATTTGTACATTAGGTCAATTCAGAAATAAAAAAGGGACCCCAGAAAATACTAGGGCAAAAGGAATGGACAAATAGTGACTAGTCCCGATTAATAGTCAGGTAAATAGTCCTAGTAATATCTAAAGATACTCTGGAGCAGGACCTATAACCTAAGAATAAGGTTGTAGGATATCAGATTAAACCTGGCTAGTGGCTACATGGGTCAATATAAGGCATATGATAATGGCGTCAGAAGAGCTAATGTATATAGAAATAAGTACCTTGTGACATGATCCTGGATGTGTGCAGGGACGCCCGTGTCTCCAACTATCTTTATGCCATTATCTTTTAGCTGCTAAATTCTATCTACCTCACTGTATATACCTTATACAAGTTTTGTCTGTAATATATGTGCAATAAAATTTGTTATTGTTTATATATCCTCTCTCGTTTGTGGTATATCTCTACTTTATTTATATGATATTTAAGCATGAAATTTACTGTTGACCTATCTAAAGTCATTAGCAGTCTTATATTTTGAGATTCAGTTTTTAGATTGTAGTTCTAGGCCTGAGAGGTATATCCGATTGGCAATGGATATTTTTTTAAGTTGATATTTTGACCTTAATGACCAGGCCATTTTTGGCAATTCTGACCAGTGTCCCTTTATGAGGCAATAACTCAGGAACGCTTCAACGGATTCTAGCAATTCTGAAAATGTTTTTTTCGTGACATATTGGGCTTCATGTTAGTGGTAAATTTGGGTCTATAATTTTTGAGTTTATTTGTGAAAAAAAAATCAGAAATTTGGCAAAAATTTTAAACATTTTGCAATTTTCAAATTTTGAATTTTTATTCTGTTAAACCAGAGAGTTATGTGGCACAAAATGGTTAATAAATAACATTTCCCACATGTCTACTTTACATCAGCACAATTTTGGGAAAAAAAATTTTGTTGGGAAGTTATAAAAGGGTTCAAAGTTTATCAGCAATTTCTCATTTTTTCCAGCAAAATTTACAATACCACATTTGAAGTCCCTTTGAGGGGCCTACATGACAGAAAACACCCAAAAGTGACACCATTCCAAAAACTGCACCCCTCAAGCTACTCAAAACTACATTCAAGAAGATTATTAACCCTTCAGGTGCTTCACAGGAACTAAAGCAACGTGGAAGGAGAAAATGGACATTTTAATTTTTCCAACAAAAATGTTCTTTTAGCCTCATTTTTTTTCATTTTCACATGGGCAACAGGATAAAATGGATCCTAAAATTTGTTAAATAAAAAAGAGAGAGAAGTCAGCACTGCCTATGCTCAGAACGCAAATACATAAATGCACATATTGATTTCTAACTGTACTTCAAAAATGAGACATTTAGCAAATAATTGATCAATTCTTTGAGCCACCCTGCCACGCCAAGGCATTCTCACATGGGGCAGTCCCTCTCTCCGTTTTTTTATATTCGTTGTGCCATTACGGCCTCCTAAATGTATTAATAGCAAGACCACATTAAATGCAAAATGTACCTAAAGCGTTTCTGAATCACTCCCATGGCACCAGAAAGGGCGAGCGCAAATAAAGATTGACCAGGTCCAGACATAGACATATCAGGTCCAAACTTCACACTGCCTAACCAGCAACCACAGATGAAGGGTGAAACAGGCCCAGACACAGGTGCACAATTAAACAGAGCCTGGGCAATTTCTCCTGAGTACACGGATACCTCATAAACTACTGTTTGGGTGCAAGGCAGGGCTTGGAAGGGAAGGAGCACCATTTGATTTTTTGAACGGAAAATTAGGAGGGGGCTGAAGAGATGGAGGAGCTGGCAGCAGCAGCAGGGGTGGTGATCACTGGGGTAAGGGGGTGATCACCGAAGCGGGGGGAGGGAGAGGAGGTCAGGGGTGGAATCAGGAGGCGGGGGAGCGGAGAGCAGCAGAGGGAAGCGAATACTGGATGGCAGCGGAGTGATCGGTGGCAGTAGCAGATCGCGTTTGTCAGTTGGTGGCGGCGGCAGGGCAACAGGCAGGGACCTCGCTCTTCAGCTTCCACAGATGGGATGAGGCTGAAGAGCGAGGGCAGCCATAGTTCACTCCGCCCCTCCACATCTGATTGGAGAGCGTCACATGGACGCTAGCTCCAATCAGATCTGGGGGGGGTGACACAGAGGTCACCAGAGCAATCGTAGCCACAGTAGGGCAAAACCACCCCCCCGGGGTCAACTACAGGTCCTCATGTACCTGCAGGTAGGGTGACATTTAAGTGACCCTGGTGACCCGACCCACAGGAACGCGATCCCGCCATGATGCATAAGTTGCGTCACAGGTTGGGAAGGTACAGAGTTTAATGACGTATACATTGTGTCACAGGTCAGGAAGGAGTTAAGCACAGTACTACCACAGATATGGGTATCGAGTACACACAGCGCTTTTTTTTTTTTACAGAGTGCGCAGTCCCTAACTGTTCCTCACTCCAGCTGCATCCTATCCCTACACTAATGAGAGCATAATGGTGGCAGCACATGTGATCCAGCCTTTATAAACCAATGACATCCATGAATCTAGACAGGAAACTGGAATACAATAAAAAGGGGTTCGGTACCAGACAGCTAGGTGAGGATGCCGAACTTTTCAGTACGGGATCGCTCATCCCTAGTAAAGAGCTCTCCAATAAACACATTAAAGAAATACAACATGGTTGTGTAAGTGTATATATACTGCTTGTAAACAAGGCTTCAGGTATAATAGCTCATTAATATTTCCTCTTACCTCTGATGGAGTATTCACTACTGCTAAGTTATAGCCATACAGCATAGATGACCCAAAAGAGGAGAGCAGGGAGACGGCCAACAATGGAAACGTCAGGTGCTATAGCAATAAAACAGTGATAATTAAAAGGGCAGAAGAGATGGGAAATAAGAAAAATGGTGGTGTTTCATACAGCATTATCATACAACATCCCATTGGTTGGAGAAAGAAACATAGGTCAGAACATCCTGAAATATTTGCTGATGTCACAATAAAATCTCCCACAATTAGCAGAAGGAAGGATCCATAAAGGTTATCTCTTTATGTCGTCAGGTTCTTTAACATCTGTCATGCCCATTACAGTCATACCCTTCATCTACTGATGTGCCATGTACATATAGTTAAGGTCATCACCCATCTTCAGTACAAACATTTTGCACAAGTATATAACCTATGGTTTTTATAAAAACAGAGTTTAAAGCGATTGTCCAGGACTATTATATTGATTGCCTATCTTTGGCTTAGGTCAACAATATCTGATCAATAGGGCTGTAATACTAGGTATTCCCACCAAATAGCTGTTCCTGTTGTCGGTAGCAGCCAGATGTGTAGAGTTGCGAAACTACATCAATGGAATAATGGCCATGGCCGGGTACTGCACATCCACCCCATATTCGAATTAGTAGTGGACAGATGTGTAGTGTTATGCTCATTAGGGGAAAAGACTGTTAAAACTACTATTGTCACTATATTAAGCTGTAACACTCTGTTAGTAATGTCTAATGTGGTAATAGCAGTGTCTGGTGATGTTTAATTGTATTACATTAAGTGTATTATGTTGTTTTTCTTTACAGATGTCAATTGCATTATGGGAGAAACCAATGCATTTGGGGTAAGGAGGTTCTGGTGAAGCTGTCATTTTGTTAGAAGCAGTCAAGCAGAAGAGTTCTGTAAAACTTTCTCCTGGTTTATGTTACTAAAACTGCATTATCCTTGATAAATTATATCTAGTAAGGGAACCCTGTTCTTTGGTATTGTGTATTCAGAGCTGTTAATATATCAGCTGATGTTTGTTACTAGGTCATGTGTTCACATATTCAATGACCACCTTGCTGTGGGCTTTCACAGTTAATTGTAAAAGTTATAACAGTTATGCGAGATTCTAAGCACAATACTTATACTTGTTATTTGTATTCTTGTAGTTTTACCATCCATCTACATTCATACATTCTGATTCTAGAACTCCGTCTGTTGACCAATAAACAAGTTAGACTACAGAGAACAGTTTGCTTATGTTGGAAGACTGAGAAGGTTTATGCTATATGTCAGATTGCACACTGTGAGAACGTGTAATAAGACAGAACATGCAGTACCTGGCAGTGATCACTATGCAGTTGATGGAGCTGTGCTGTGCAGCACAATTCAGCACATCCCTCCAGACCAACGAACATCTGATTGGTGGGGGTTCAACGCCCAGCACCTCTGCCAGACAGATATTGTTGACCTAACCTAAATATAGTCAATCGATGTAAAAGTCTCAGACAACTTTAGCCCTTTCATGCAACAGCCTGTTTTCACCTTCCTGACCAGGTCAATTTTTCATTTCTGAAGGGTCACTTTACGTTGTAATAACTCGGGAATGATCCTTTTTATTCCTGCGATATTGAGATTGTTTTTAGTGACACATTGTAATTCGTGATAGTAAAGTCTATATGATTAGCGTTTTTTTATGAAAATATTGAAAATGTAACAAATTTTGAAAAATTTGCAGCCTTTGAATTTTAAAATAGTTATTAAAAAAAAAATTGCATTCATGAAGTTTGTTAACCCTTCAGGCGCTTCACAGGAAAAATAGCAAAGTGAAAGAAAATAATGAAAAATGATGTTTTTCACTAAAATGTTGCTCTAAATTTTTCATCTTCACATGGGTGTCAGAAGAAAATGAAACACCAAATATGTTGTGCAAATTCTCCAGAGTTCGCAGATTCCCCATATCTGGAGTAAAACTATTGTTTGGGTGCACGGCAGGGATCTGAAGAAAAGGAGCACTATTTGACCTCTTGAGTGTAGATTTGGCACGAATAGAAGGGCACCATGTTGCATTTGAACAGCCACTGAGGAGACAAACAGCAGAAACCACCCACAAGTGTCCCCATTTTGGAAGCTACACTTCTTGAGGAATTCATCTAGGGGTATACTGAGCATGTTAAAACCTAAGCTGATTCCAAGAATAGGTTAAAATTGGGTTGTGGAAATGAAAAGTTATTTTTTTTTTAAACTGAAATGTTGTTTTAGTCTCAACTTTTTAATTTTAGAAGGGCTATTAGAAGAAAATGGGTCAACTAATTTGTTAAGCAATTTCTCCTGAGTTCGCCAATAGTGTTACTCTGACAGAAGCCTCTTAGAGTCTTAGACAATGCTCCTGGCATGGTTTAAGAGGTCACCATAGCTGGCAAGCTCAATCATTATTTGACCACCAGCTGTCATGACTATTATTGACAGTCCACGCTCACGTTGCAGAGGTGCCGATCAGGTGGGAGATGGAGGTGCTGATCAGATGGTAGATGGAGCCCCCGCCATCTCCTTGCCACCAAATGCTGTAATCATTATCGATTGGTGCTTTTAGAAGATTAGAAAGCTGAAGATTGTCTATCACTTAAGCAGAGCTCCTGGTGGCAATCATGCAGGCACAGCTTATGTGCCCGCATGACAGCCATGACATAATAGTACGTCAATTTGCAAGAATCCCTACCCAATCATGACGTACAGTTAGTTACGTTGTATCTTGGCAATGGATTAAGTAATATTTACATGACATGCCATAGACATTCCTTATATTTTTAGTGACAGATTTAATTGAACTACTGCGCAGGCTGGACAATTTCTTGGATGACAAGGCTAATTTACGTTTATATTTACATAGAGTGACTGCAGACTTGTTGCATAAGGTCGGAAGCCCCAGAGATGACACAGGGGCGGCTCAATCATTTATTTGTAGAAATACAAAGACACATCCAAACACAGTTACTACCCGGTGAGAGGGTAATGGGTTAGCTGACAGCTCTGATACATCTTAAAAAGGCATATACAGTACAATTTTGGGACATTGCAAAACTATGTGTGAATAGAGCCTTACAATTTGGGGCAGTGTTGTTGCAAGGCTGTTTTTTCAGTTCTTTGCTCATCTAGAGGCAAGGATAAGTTACCTTGTATTTAAGCGTTGAACAATCTGCATCATTTAAGGGTATGTTTCCATGGTCAGGAAGCGCTGTGGGTTTGACGCTGTGTACAGCCACAGCGTCAAATCCGCAGTGTCCAGATGTTACAGCACAGTGGAGGGGATTTCATGAAATCCTGTCTCCACTGTGCGTTAAAAGATGCAGGTGGCAGACCCACGTAAGCGGACATGCGGCTTGTTTTTCCAGAGCGCAGCATGTCTGTTTACGATGTGGTGACGCATGATGATTAGTCACATACTTAGTAACTGCGTAAACGCAGCTTACTACGCATGTCTACTAATTAAAATAATGTCTTACCTGTCCCGCCGCCGTAAGTTCCCATCCACTGCAGTTCTCGCGATAACTTAGCTTATCGCTAGAACTGCCGTGTACGTGACCGAGGGTTATCTACAGTCACGTACACAGTGTAGGTGACCGCCATCTCCAGCGGTCATCTACAAGCTCTTCTATATCTGGATGTCATGCATCCAGATATAGCAGAGCTGGACTTGTCGTGCGACACTCGTGATTAAGGACTACGTCGGACAGGGAGTATTTGTGTTGGTTTGTTATTTTATTTTATTTCAGGTGATCAAGGGCTTCGCTTGAATTTGGGAGTACATTAAAAAATGGAAAACTGTGTTGTATTTTATTTCATTAAAATATTAAAATACTTTTTTCTGGCTGTGTCTTTTGTTTAACCCTTTAACTGTAGGATTAATAATGGATAGGTGTCTTATTGACACCTCTCCATTATAAACCGGACTTAATTTCACCTTACATCAAAGGAGACATTAAATCATTATTACCCATATGCCACCACAACACGACAGTGGGAAGAGAGAAGCTAAGTGCCAGAATTGGCGCATCTTAGAGATGCGCCATTTCTGGGGTTGCTGAAAACTGGTATTTGGAGCCACGGGGGGTCCAATATCCATGGACCCTCTCTTGGCTATGAATATCAGCCCACAGCTGTCTGCATAGCCTTTCTGGCTATAAAATATAGGGGGATCCCACGTAATTTTTTTTTTTTTTGGGGGGGGGGATTTGCCTCTCTGGCGCAGAACATTGCGCGGGAGCCCACGTCACTTTTTTAAAAAAATTATTAAAAAAAAAAAAAGGAAAGGACATCACATGTTAGGCCGGGATGAGAGATGCAAGAAACTTATACGAGTCTAGCATGTCAATACTCGGCACTGCTGCTGGCACTCAGACAGGAGCATGCAGCTGCATGTAATTCTATGCAGTCGCACGCTCTGGTCCGAGTGCCGGCGGCAGTGTCAGGTATTAAGGTGCGAGACTCATGCGAGTTTCTCGTAAAGTGTGACCCCGGCCTAACACACAAATTTTTAGATCTATAGATAGATCTATGTATCTATACAGTTGTGGCCAAAAGTATTGACACCCCTACAATTCTGTCAGATAATACTCAGTTTCTTCCTGAAAATGATTGCAAACACAAATTCTTTGGTATTATCTTCATTTGTCTTAAATGAAAAAACACAAAAGAGAATGAAGTAAAAAGCAAAAACAATGATCATTTCACACAAAACTCCAAAAATGGGCAAGACAAAAGTATTGGCACCCTCAGCCTAATACTTGGTTCCACAACCTTTAGCCAAAATAACTGCGACCAACCGCTTCCGGTAACCATCAATGAGTTTCTTACAATGCTCTGCTGGAATTTTAGACCATTCTTCTTTGGCAAACTGCTCCAGGTCCCTGATATTTGAAGGGTGCCTTCTCCAAACTGCCATTTTTAGATCTCTCCACAGGTGTTCTATGGGATTCAGGTCTGGACTCATTGCTGGCCACCTTAGAAGTCTCCAGTGCTTTCTCTCAAACCATTTTCTAGTGCTTTTTGAAGTGTGTTTTGGGTCATTGTCCTGCTGGAAGACCCATGACCTCTGAGGGAGACCCAGCTTTCTCACACTGGGCCCTACATTATGCTGCAAAATTTGTTGGTAGTCTTCAGACTTCATAATGCCATGCACACGGTCAAGCAGTCCAGTGCCAGAGGCAGCAAAGCAACCCCAAAACATCAGGGAACCTCTGCCATGTTTGACTGTAGGGACCGTGTTCTTTTCTTTGAATGCCTCTTTTTTTCTCCTGTAAATTCTATGCTGATGCCTTTGCCCAAAAAGCTCTACTTTTGCTTCATCTGACCAGAGAACATTCTTCCAAAACGTTTTAGGCTTTTTCAGGTAAATTTTGGCAAACTCCAGCCTGGCTTTTTTATGTGTCGGGGTAAGAAGTGGGGTCTTCCTGGGTCTCCTTCCATACAGTCCCTTTTCATTTAGACACCGACGGATAGTACGGGTTGACACTGTTGTACTCTCGGACTGCAGGGCAGCTTGAACTTGTTGGGATGTTAGTCGAGGTTCTTTATCCAACATCCGCACAATCTTGCATTGAAATCTCTTGTCAATTTTTCTTTTCCGTCCACATCTAGGGAGGTTAGCCACAGTGCCATGGGCTTTAAACTTCTTGATGACACTGCGCACGGTAGACACAGGAACATTCAGGTCTTTGGAGATGGACTTGTAGCCTTGAGATTGCTCATGCTTCCTCACAATTTGGTTTCTCAAGTCCTCAGACAGTTCTTTGGTCTTCTTTCTTTTCTCCATGCTCAATGTGGTACACACAAGGACACAGGACAGAGGTTGAGTCAACTTTAATCCATGTCAACTGGCTGCAAGTGTGATTTCGTTATTGCCAACACTTGTTAGGTGCCACAGGTATGTTACAGGTGCTGTTAATTACACAAATTAGAGAAGCATCACATGATTTTTCGAACAGTGCCAATACTTTTGTCCACCCTCTTTTTTATGTTTGGTGTGGAATTATATCCAATTTGGCTTTAGGACAATTCTTTTGTGTTTTTTAATTTAAGGCAAATTAAATGAAGATAATAATACCAAAGAATTTGTGTTTGCAATCATTTTCAGGAAGAAACTGAGTATTATCTGACAGAATTGCGGCCAATTGCAGTATTGTGGCCAATACTTTTGGCCACAACTGTAGATATAGCTATCGATCTATCTAAATAGAAAAAACAGACAGCAGCACAAACTTGAGCAGATTTTGGGTGCAATGCTTCCTGAGTAATGTGGTTTTCCAACGCAAAATATAAATGGGGGGAAAAAAAAAAAAAAAAAAAAAAAAAAAAAAAAAAATCGATCTATCTCTTACCATGTATAGATATATCTATGTATCTATAGATAGATAGATCTATAGATCTATCTATCCCATATCTATCTGTCTATCTGTGTGTGTAATGGAGTGTGGGTTGGACAAATGTTAAAGAGGAGGTTGGACTAGAAATGACATCACAAATCTTTTTTTTTGTTAAATAATATATCTTTATTTAGCTTACAAAAAAACGCATCAAAAACACAGGTGACCTGCCAGTGACCTCAGGTGCAGATTTGGTGCAGATTTTACGTGCATCAAATCCTGAGCAAATCCTCATGCAATGCTGACTGTGGAAACATACCCTTATTGGTAAGGATGAGGAATGTCATTACATGTGGGTAAACACATGTCTTTATAGGATCTAAAACGCTACAAAGGCCCATACATCAGACCATGCAGGTGGGGTCCCAGGTCCCCATTTTGGCAAGTACTTGATAGCATTCCCCCCCCCCATTCAATGGAAGGTCCTGATAGCATCATAATTAATTAGGGTGTGGGAGAAGATGTTATCAGGGACTTATAATGAATTTGTATATGGGGGGTTGGACACAGGACAGAGAGGGAGGCTATGTGCACTTGTTCAGGATTTGTAGCAGAAAATTCTTCTGTAAATTGCTCCATAAAATATGAGTTTTTACCATGTTTTTTTTATAGGGGAAGAGTCTTGAGGAGATCATTTGCATATTCCCAGTGCCTTCTGGGATAAGTGAAGAGTCTCCGCGAGCTCAACGATCACTGGGTTTTGGCGGTTGCAGCTGAAAAGAGGAAATCGGAAAAACCGCACGCCGATAGGCGCGCGAAGTTTGGCTCATCTTTCATCGTTTTTAAGAAATCTCAAGATGGAAGAGGCCAGGAGCCATTTGGTGAGCTGCATTTCTTGCTACATGTTCACAGATTTACCAGTGGAAAAGCCAAACTTCACATGCCACAAATGCAAGCTTGTGTCCCTGTTGGAGGAAAAGTTGCAAAATCTCGAAGAGAGGTTAGCTACGTTGAAGATCATTAAGGAAGGTGAAGAGTTCTTGGACAGAGCAGAATTATCTCTTCATGTTACAGAAAGAGAAGAAATTCGAAGTGCACCTGAAGAAACAGAGGAATGGAGACATGTGACCCAGAGAAGCAGGAGGATCAGGAGGCAGTCAGCACCCATACTGCTCAGAAACCTGTACCAGGCTCTCACGCAGGAAAACGATGAAGAAATACATCAGGATAAGACTTTGCCAACAAACAGCAACCTTGTACGCCCTCAGAGTCCTCCTGGATGGAGAAAGAAAAATGTTGTGAAGAAGAAACGGAGAGTGGTGGTCATGGGGGATTCCCTGCTGAGAGGAACAGAGGCTGCTATCTGCAGACCGGATATAACTTCAAGAGAAATGTGCTGTCTTCCAGGTGCAAAAATTAAAGATGTGTCTGACAGGATATCAGGACTCTTCAGACCTACAGATGACTACCCATTCCTGCTACTACATGTGGGGACAAATGACACCGCAAGAAAGGACCTGGAAACCATCTGCAGAGACTTTGAAGACTTAGGCAAGAAAGTGAAAGAACTGGGAGCGCAGGTGGTCTTCTCTTCCATCCTCCCAGTGGATGGCCATGGAACAAGGAGGTGGAATAAGATTCTGCAGGTGAACAACTGGCTACGTCGATGGTGCCGTCAGCAACGATTTGGATTTCTGGATCACGGAGTGAACTACTTATACGATGGACTACTTGCTAGAGATGGGGTGCACCTTACGAAGACTGGAAAGCATGTATTTGGAAGTCGCCTTGCTACACTTGTAAGGAGAGCTTTAAACTAGAACAACATGGGAAGGGAAGCAAAAGACCAGAAAAAGCCATACACCTGACAAATGCTATTGAGAACTCTGCTATTAGAAGTGGAAAGGAAGAACAAAGACGAAAGAATCTAATTAATAAAAATATTGGAGAAAGAGAAACCAATCACAAACTAAAATGTTTCTATACTAATGCACAAAGCATGGGCAACAAACAAGGAGAATTGGAACTACTAACACAGGAAAAGAAATATGATGTAATTGGAATCACTGAAACTTGGTGGGACAATACACATGATTGGAATACAAGACTAGAAGGATACAACTTATTTGCAAGAAATAGACTTGATAAACGAGGAGGGGGTGTCGCATTGTATGTTCGAAACGCGTATATCTGCACAGAGATTGAAGCTTCAGAGACTGGGAGTTCTGTGGAAACTGTTTGGGTAAGAATACAAGGACAGAACAATGGAAAGGACACCATTGTAGGCATTTACTACAGGCCGCCTGTGCAAGCCGAAGATATAGATGAACTCTTTATGCATCAGATGGCCAAGTTCTCCAAAAAATATGACATAGTTGTCATGGGAGATTTCAACTATCCAGACATTTGTTGGGAATCTCTCTCAGGCAAAACTAACAGGTCAAGGAAATTCTTATCCTCTCTTGCTGACAACTTTATCTTCCAAAAGGTAGGGGAGAAAACAAGGGGAACTGCTACCTTGGATCTAATCCTTATAAACAGGGAGGAAATGGTTGAGGAGGTAAAAGTGGCTGGGACCCTAGGAGGTAGCGACCATGCTATTTTAGAATTTTGGATAACTAGAGGTGGAAGACCTGTGAAGACTCAGACGTCAAGGTTAGATTTCAGAAAGGCAGATTTTAAGGGATTCAGAAAGAGAATTGGAGGGATCCAATGGCTGGATATCCTTAAAGACAAAAATGTCCAGGAAGGATGGGAAATCTTGAAAAATGAAATTCTCAAAGCACAGTTGTTAACAATTCCGAAAAGAGGGAAGAATAGGAAGCATTTAAGGAAACCAGGATGGATGAACACAGAACTTAAGCACATGCTAAAAAGGAAGAAAAAAATGTTTATAAAATGGAAAGAGGGAGGCATATCTAAAGAAGAATATAATGCTGTCTGCAGAACCTGCAGGGCACAACTCAGATTAGCTAAAGCTGAAAATGAACTGAGGCTTGCAAGAGATGTCAAAAGCAATAATAAAGGATTTTGGGGATATGTCAAAAGTAAAAGAAAAGTCAAAGATGCTATAGGATTTTTACAGGATGAAAATGATGAAATGGTAAGACAGGATGTTGAGAAGGCTGAACTTTTAAATTCCTATTTTGCATCTGTTTTCTCTCAGAAAGGAAATGCAACATCAACTGTTATTCACTGTCCTATTAAGGGAATAGAAGAATCCAGGATATCTATAAACAGAAAGATAGTGAGGAAACACTTAGCTAACCTAAATGAATTCAAGTCTCCAGGTCCAGATGAATTACACCCCAGAGTACTGAAGGAGATAGCAGAAGAAATTTTTGAACCCCTCTCCATAATCTTTGAAAATTCTTGGAGAACAGGAGAAGTGCCAGAAGACTGGAGAAGAGCAAATGTTGTTCCTATCTTCAAAAAGGGGAAGAAGGTGGACCCAGGCAACTATAGGCCGGTGAGTCTGACTTCTATACCAGGAAAGATCTTTGAACAAATTATTAAACAACATGTATGTCAATACCTGGATAAGAATGAAGTGATTAAACAGAGTCAGCATGGGTTTCTAACTAATAAGTCATGTCAGACTAACTTAATTTCCTTCTATGACGGTATCACTGATTGGGTGGATCAAGGAAATGCTGTAGATATAGTATATCTTGACTTCAGCAAAGCATTTGACAAAGTCTCTCATACAATCCTTATTGAAAAAATGACTAAGTATGGAATGGACAAGGCAACTGTTAGGTGGATTAATAACTGGCTTAGTGATCGGACCCAAAGAGTGGTCGTAAATGGCTGCACATCCAGTTGGAAGAATGTCTCAAGTGGGGTACCACAGGGCTCTGTCCTGGGCCCTGTATTGTTCAACATCTTTATCAACGATTTAGATGAAGGAATTGAGGGTAAACTGATTAAATTTGCTGATGACACAAAGCTAGGAGGGATAGCTAATACTAGAGAAGAGAGAGAGAGGATTCAAAAAGATTTAAATAAACTGGAGAAGTGGGCAGCAACTAACAGAATGGTTTTTAACAGGGAGAAATGCAAAGTACTACATCTGGGCAATAAAAATGAAAAAAGCATATATAGAATGGGAGGAATAGGGCTAAGTGACAGCACATGTGAAAAAGACTTGGGTATACTAATAGATCACAGACTGAATATGAGTCAACAGTGTGATGCAGCAGCAAAAAAGGCAAATGCAATTCTAGGATGTATTAACAGAAGCATACAGTCTAGATCACGTGAAGTCATTATTTCCCTCTACTCCTCTTTGGTCAGACCTCATCTGGAATATTGTGTCCAGTTTTGGGCACCACATTTTAAAAAAGACATCAACAAACTGGAGCAAGTTCAGAAAAGAGCGACCAGAATGGTGACCGGTCTGCAAACCCTGTCTTATGAGGAAAGGTTGCAGGATTTGGGAATGTTTAGTTTGCAAAAGAGAAGACTGAGAGGAGACTTAATAGCTGTCTACAAATATCTAAAGGGCTGTCACATTGTAGAAGGATCAACTTTATTCTCATTTGCACAAGGAAAGACTAGAAGCAATGGGATGAAACTGAATGGGAAGAGACACAGATTAGATATTAGAAAAAACTTTTTGACAGTTAGAGTGATCAATGAGTGGAACAGGCTGCCACGAGAAGTGGTGAGTTCTCCTCCAATGGAAGTCTTCAAACAGAGGCTGGACAGACATCTGACTGGGATGATTTAGCGAATCCTGCTTTGAGCAGGGGGTTGGACCAGATGGCCCAGGAGGTCCCTTCCAACTCTACGATTCTATGATTCTATGATTCTATGATTCTATGACTACGTCGATGGGTGCTGTCAGCAAGGATTTAGATTTCTGGATCACTGAGTGAATTACCTATACGATGGACTACTTGCTAAAGATGGGGTGCACCTTACGAAGACTGGAAAACCATGTATTTGGAAGTCGCCTTGCTACACTCATCAGGAGAGCTTTAAACTAGAACAATGTGGGAAGGAAAGCAAAAGGCCAGAAAAAGCCATACACCTGACAAATACTATTGAGAACTCTGCTATTAGAATTGGAAAGGAAGAACAAAGGCAAAAAATCTAAATAATAAAAATATTGGAGAAAGGGAAACCAGTCACAAACTGAAATGTTTTTATACAAATGCACAAAGCATGGGCAACAAACAAGGAGAATTGGAACTACTAACACAGGAGAAGAAATATTATGTAATTGGAATCACTGAAATTTGGTGGGATGATACACATGATTGGAATACAAGGCTAGAAGAATACAACTTATTTGCAAGAAACAGACTTGACATACGAGGAGGAGGTGTCGCATTGTATGTTATATCTGCACAGAGATTGAAGCTTCAGAGACTGGGAGTTCTGTGGAAACTGGGTAAGAATTCAAGATGAGAACAATGGAAAGGACACCATTGTAGGCATTTACTACAGGCCGCTTGTGCAAGCTGAATATATGGATGAACTCTTTATGCATCAAATTGCCAAGTTCTCCAAAAAATAACATGGAGGTCATGGAAGATTTCAACTATCCAGACATTTGTTGGGAATCTCTCTCAGGCAAACTAATAGGTCAAGGAAATTCTTATCCTCTCTTGCAGACAATTTTATCTTCTAAAAGGTAGGTGAGAAAAAAAGGGGATCTGCTACCTTGGATCTAATCCCTTTAAACAGGGAGGAAATGGTTGAGGAGGTAAGAGTGGCTGGGACCTTAGGAGACAGCGACCATGCTATTTTAGAATTCTGGATAACTAGAGGAGGAAGACCTGTGAAGACTCAGACTTCAAGGTTAGATTTCAGAAACCCAGATTTTAAGGGACTCAGAAAAGAATTGGAGGGATCCAATGGCTGGATATCTTTAAGGACAAAAATGTCCAGGAAGGATGGGAATCTTGAAAAATGAGATTCTCAAAGCACAATCGTTAACAGTTCCAAAAAGAGGGAACAATATGAAGCATTTAAGTAAACCAGGATGGATGAGCACAGAACTTAAACACATGCTAAAAAGGGAGAAAGAAATGTTTATCAAATGGAAAGAGGGAGGCATATGTGAAGAAGAATATAATGCTGTCTGCAGAACCTGCAGGGCACGAATCAAGTTATCCTAAAGCTGACAATGAATTAAGGCTTGAAAGATGTCAAAAGCAATAAAAAAGGATTTTGGGGATATGTCAAAAGTAAAAGAAAAGTCAAAGATGCTATAGAATTTTTACAGGATGAAAATGATGAAATGGTAAGAAAGGATGTTGAGAAGGTTGAACTTGTAAATTTCTATTTTGCACCTGTTTTCTCTCAGAAAGGAAATGTAACATCAACTGATTCCCACATTCCTATTAAAGGAATAGAAGAATCCAGGATATCTATAAACAGATTGTGAGGAAACGCTTAGCTAACTTAAATGAATTCAATTTTCCAGGTCCACATTAATTACACCCCAGAGTACTGAAGGAGATAGCAAAATACATTTTCTAACCACTCTCCATAATCTGAAAACTCTTGGAGAACAGAAGTCCCATAAGACTTGGGAAGAGCAAATGTTCCTATCTTCAAAAAGGCCAAGAAGGTGGACCCAGGGAACTATAGGCCTGTGAGTCTGACTTCTATATCAGGAAAGATCTTTGAACAAATTATTAAACAACATGTACGTAAGTACCTGGATAAGAATGAAGTCAATAATCAGAGTCAGCGTGGGTTTGTAACTAATAAGTCATATCAGACTAATTTAATATCGTTCTATTACAGAATCACTGACTGGGTGAATCAGGGAAATGCTGTAGATATAGTATATCTTGACTTCAGCAAAGCATTTTACAAAGTATCTCACACAATCCTTATTGAAAAAATGACTAAGTATGGAATGGACACAAGGCAACTGTTAGGTGGATTCATAACTGGCTTAGTGATCGGACCCAAAGAGTGGTCATAAATGGCTGCACATCCAGTTGGAAGAATGTCTCAAGTGGGGTACCACAGGGCTCTGTCCTGGGCCCTGTATTGTTCAACAACTTTATCAATGATTTAGATGAAGGAATTGAGGGTAAATTGATTACATTTGCTGATGACACAAAGCTAGGAGGGATAGCTAATATTAGAGGAGAGAGAGAGGATTCTCCCTTCCTACCTTCATGAGTATCCATGCTACCCCCATGTGATGTCCCATGATCCTGCCCCATCTGTCTCCATCATATCCATCCTTCCCCATGATCTTGCCCCATCGGTCTCCATCGTATCCATCCTGCCCCATTATTCTGTCCCATCTGTCTCCATCTTTACCCATGATCCTGCCCCGTGCTCCATTCTGCCCCATCCGTGCTTCATTCTGACCCTTCGTGCTCCATTCTGCCCCCCGTTCTCCATTCTGGCCCCGTGCTCCATTCTGCCCCGCTGCAAATTTTTGGCCATGCCCCTGACCACACCCATTTTGCAACTAGTCACACCCATATGCACGCCCCAATAGAACCCATTTAGCACTGCTGATCACACTGACTGGTACTGAGGGAACAGTGGCTGGTACTATGGGCACACTGACTGGTACAGAGGAAAAGAAAGAACAGAGAGCAGAAAGTGGGGAAAGAAAGAAAAGAGCGAGAAAGAAAGCACAGAGAGAGGAAGAACAGAGAAAGAGGGGAAAGAAAAAAGAACAGACTGTGAAAGAAAGAACAGAGAGAGAAAAAGAGGGGAAAGAAAGAACAGAGAGAGAAAGATTAGAGAGGGAAAGAAAGAACAGAGAAAGAAACAAAGAAAGAAAGATTTTATAAAGATACTATAGCAGCCCAGCTCCCATTGTAGTGCCCACCGGAGACTCCTGGTGCAGGACATTTCATGATCCACTCACATGGCCGGCATCCCCGATTTGAAGGCGCTGTTGTCGGAGGACACGGTGATGGATCTGAAGCATTCCCTGAAGTGCTTCCATGGTTCCGTCACAATCTCCTCCCGAAATTACCACGTTTCCGGTCAGCTTCCAGCACATCAATTCTGGTGGAACGTAACGTGGGAGTTTTAAAGTGCTCCTTGGGGATCCGCCATGTACACCTGTGTCCATGGGAAAAGTAAGCTTCTGGCCGGGACAGCGGGGCAGACTCTCAAAATTGGGACTGAGCTGATGGTTGGGAGGTATGACTGCTCCCCACCATACACCGACCTCGTACACGCACGGCTCCGCACACCTCATACACACACTGTTACACTTTGTATGCCTCGTACACACACGGCTCCGCTATGTACACCTCGTACACACACGACTCCACTTAGCACACCACGTACACACATGGCTCCACTCTGTACACCATGTACACACACAGCTCTGCTCCGTACACCTCATACACACACAGCTCTGCTACATCCACCCTGTAAACCCCTCCTGACCCCACACATAAACTTCCCCTCTCCAGCACCATGACAACCAGCACAGCAAAGTCCTGCAGAGCCCATGATCATGTGACACTTGACTCCTCCCCTACTGTGTCCTCAGCACAGATCCTGGGTGCACAGAACAGCAATATATGAGCAACCCAAGCAGATGCAGGAGAGGAGAATCTGCCACCCCCTCTCTTCAGGGAGGCACCGCCTCCTGAGGCAGAGTGCTCAACCTGCCTCATGGTAGGTGCACCCCTGCGCGTAGGGACTACATATACTGCTGATGAAAAATAATTTTTACCCATGTGAACATTTTCTGTGTGATGTGCTTCTAGCTGCATTTGACCTTTGCAACTTCTGTCGTTGACCCAAGTAGAGTTGACAAAAAAACATTTTTCACAAACATTTTTCAACTTCCTTTCCTTTTTGTTTCCATTTTTGGCAAAGGATATGTTCATAAAACATTTTAGACCAAGGTGGAGCTGTAAACATAGTTTAGTACATAACAAAGCACTTATACTGTTCCATAATGACTGCTGTTTAATTACACAAGTTTAGACCAGTGACGTGCATAATTCATTGTGGGCGCAGCTGCTAGTATGCTGGTGGGGTCCATGATGTAAGTTGTGTAACAGAGATCCTGTGTGAGGGGATTGTCTGATCACCCAATGATATAGAATGTGAATCTCTTTACTAGATGATGATGAAAAAAGCAAAACACATTATCCACAGAAGAAAATGAAATACCAAGGAACAGTATTTTTTATATCAGCCAGCAGAACAGTGCTATGTTGTTGTGTGACAGGCAGTAAATGAGAGGGGAACCTGTTATAGCCATCAGTCCAAGACATATTCAACAAGTCTCCCAGGTGTTAGATTACAGTACATTGCCAGTAAAAAATAGTTTAGTATGAATTTAGCGCTTTCAGTGCATGCTACCTGAAGTACCCTCCATAGCCAAAGTCAGAGGATATTAGCTGGTAGACAAGTGGAGATTCTTACTTCTTTCTCTGAAGTAGCCAGAGGTGAAAATGTTGAACTGGATGGAAAAAGTGCTGAATGCAAGGAGAACAGCATGGGGAAGACCCCTGAAAGCAGGGGTGGACACAGACGATTTAGGGCCCTTGTGCAAGAAATGTGTTTGCGCCCCCCTCGTTTTAAGGCTACCAATGTACAGATATATACATATATAATGTAGTCTCCTCATTCTGTATGTTGCTGCCCGTTATTACACAGTCCTCTCTCTTGTTATGTGTAACATCTCTTATTACACAGTACCCTCTCTTGTTATACACAGCACAGTCCCTTATTATACAGTGCCCTCTCTTGTTATGTGTAACACTGTCTCTTATTATACAGTGCCCTCTCGTTATGTACAGCATTGTTATTTATAGTGCCCTGGTCTTTATTTCATATTGTCCTCTTTTGTTAGATATAAACTGAAATGATTGCTGATGGAGCATGATAAAGCTTTTTTTCTGTTGGAGGAGGCTAACAACAGAGGATGCTATATAATAAAGGATGAAAACATGCATAACTAGAAAGGATGCTGCTTAATAAGGGACAGTGTTATACATAATAAAAGAGGAAATTATGCAATTAAGGACAGAGGAATCTATTAAAAGAATGTGCTCTATATACTAAGAGATGACGCTATATATAAAAAGATTGTACACTATATAATAAGGGACTGTGCTATACATAATAAGGCTACATTCCTGTAGCCATGTGAAGTGTCAGTTTGCTGCTCGTTTTTTTCTAGCAGCATACTGACAATCCCTGCAGCTGTAACTGTGCCAACTGCTAAAGAGAAATGAATATTCACTGCACTGGCAATGAATATTAATTTCTCTTATAGCCACTGCCGCTGGCTTCCAGCAGCTGTTAAAAAACAAAACTCCTACTTACCTTCCCTGTGCACCCTTGCAGCATCTTGTTCCAGTGCCAGCAGCTCCTGCGGTCAGGCGATCACAAGTCCCAGTCTAGTGGAGAGAGGTGAATATTCATTACCTTAATCATACCTCCCAACTTTTGAAGAAGGGAAAGAGGGACAAAGGCTGCGGCGTGTGCGGCAGCAAATTTATGGACACACCCCGACCACACCCATTACACAACTAGTCACACCCATGTCCACGCCCCAACAGCACCCATTTAGCACTGCTGATCTAACTGACTGGTACTGAGGGCACAGTGGCTGGCATTATGTGCACAATGGCTGGTACTGTTGGCATTATGTGCACGGTGGCTGGTACTGTTGGCACACTGACTGGTACTGAGGAAAAGAGAGAGAAAGCAGAGAGAGAAAACACAGAGAAAGAAAGAGGGGAAAGAAAGAGAAAAACAACAAAATGAAAGAAAACTAAGAGAGAGAATGAGGGGAAAGAAAGAAACAGAGAAAGAAAGAACAAAGAGAAAGAAAGAGGGGACAGAAAACAAGAACAGAGAGAGAAAGAAAAGGGGAAAGAAAGAGAACAGAGGGAGAGGGGAAACAAAGAAAGAAACAGAGAGAACAGAGAGAAAAAGAGGGGACAGAAAAAAGAACAGAGAGGAAAAAAAGAAAGAGGGCAAGAAAGAAAGAACAGAGAGGGAGAGAAAGAACAGAGAGAAAGAAAGGGGGAAAAGAAAGAACAGAGAGACAGAAAGAAGGGACAGAAAGAAAGTACAGAGAGAATGAAAGAGTGGAAACAAAGAACAGAGAGAGAGAAAGAAAGAGGGGAAAGAAAGAAAGATGTCACGATCCATTTTGGATCTGTCAGATCTAGGATTCTCATATATAAACGGAAAAGGAAAAACTTTTCAGGCCATCAGGGGTTAATATCAGTTTTTCCCCCCGGTGGCCACTGGTGTAATTACATGGCTGGTCAATTTGCTGATGCAGGTGGTGACCACTCCCAACCTCCTTTAAAAGGTCACCTGATGCATCAGCTGAATATTGGTGATACACTTCCTCTTTGGAGACCAACCAAGCTGAAGACAGGAGCTTTCTGGTGCAGTGGTGCTTCAGCCGAATGCTGTGATCGGGTGCCTTACTCTGCTGTGTGGTGCATTGCAGCAGAGAAAGCTAAGTGTAATTTGTTTTACCTTGTTTTGTTATATCTTTCCTTGGTGTTGTATTAGTGCAGTGGTGGGACCACTGTCCGCACTAGCCAATTCAATACTGAGGGATCGGTGCAGGGCAAGTGAAGGCTAAGGTATCCTGCTCGGCAACGGATTGAAAGAAGCCGTATAGGGGCGTCAGGATAGACCAGGGCACAGCCTCAGGAGAGTTCAGGAGGTGTCCAGTTCCCCGTTCCCTATCAAAGGGCCCACCATTGTAATTGTGTCCCCGGTGTTCCCTTGTTTGCTATTTGGTGACCGACTGATTGCTGGGTCATGTTACACAGGGCCAGTCACTTTGTGACAAAAGATCAAAGCGAGAGAAAGATGGGAAAGAAAGAACAGAGAGAGAAAGAGGGGACAGAAAAAAGAACAGAGAGAGAGAAAAAAAGAAAGAGGGGAATGAAAGGAGAGGGAGAGAGAAAGAGAGGGCAAAGAAAAAACAGACAAAAAAAGAACAGAGATAAAGAAAAAGTGGAAAGAAAGACCAGAGAGAAAGAAATAAAGAGGGGAAGAAAAGAAACAGAGAGAGGATTGGTGCATAGCAAGTGAGGGCTAAGGTATCCTGCTCAGCAACGGTTTGAAAGAAGCTGTATAGGGATGTCAGGATAGACCAGGGCACAGCCTCAGGAGAGTGCAGGAGGTGTCCAGTTCCCCATTCCCTATCGCAGGGCCCACTGTTGTAATTGTGTCCCGGTGTTCCCTTGTTTGGTGACCGACCGATTGCATTATCACCAACCGACACATTTTTTTTTTTCTGGTGAGCCATGGCCCAAATGCAGGCCTTTGTCCAACTGCTTCAGACCCTCACTGATGAGCTTAAGGTTCTGCGGGGTGAGGTGGTGCAGCAACTTCAGCAGTTGGCGGGGTTCTGGGTCTCGGCTCAGGTGCAGTCTCAACCAGAACCCAAGATATCTCTCGCTGACAGGTTTTCTGGAGGGAGAGATAAATTTCTGTTTTTTAGGAGGCCTGTAAATTGTACTCCAGGCTCCACTCCCGTTCATCAGGGAGTGAGGAACAGCATGTGGGGATTATTGTCTCCCTTCTCAAGGGTGATCTCCAATCCTGGGCCTTCTCCCTGCTGACCGATTTGCCATCTTTACGGTCGGTGGATGGTTTTTTTTGTGGCTCTGGCGCTGGTGTATGGAGATCCTGATGGCGTCTCCCTGGCGGAAACCCGACTCCATAAAATCAAGCAGGGGGGCTGGCTGGTTGAGGAGTACTGCTCAGAGTTTGAGGTGGACCACTGACGGACAGTGGAATGACCCTGCCCTTAGGTGTCATTTTGTGAAGGGTCTGTCCCCAAGGTTGCAGGATACTTTGGTGCAGTACGCTGCCCCCAGGTCATTGGAGGCTACCATGTCCCTTGCCATCTGGGTAGATAGATGCCTCAGGGAGAGGCATACACCAAATGTGCCCCCTGTAGTCCTTGTTAGGGAGGAGGACACACCAGTGCAGATGGACAAACCCATGTAGGTGCTAGTAGTTGGTTCTCAAACGGGGTTGCCTGCGGTTCACCGTGGTGTGGGGGCATGTTTTTACTGTTGGCAGACTGGTCATTTCATCGGCGTCTGCCCGGCGCACACCAAATCATCTGTACCAGCTAAGAAGCCGCGTCCCCCTGGTCATGTGGAGGGAGGCGACCAGGGAGTGTATATTTCCTCCATTTCTTCCCCTCCATGTCTGTGGAAGTGGTGCTTGGTGGAGAAACTGAGGGACTACCGGTGCTTGTGGAGCAGGAGTCAATCTGGTGGATGCTCTCTTTGTCCAGACCCATGGCCTGAGGTGTAGGACGCTAGCCAAACACGTAAGCATCCAGGCCATTGACTGTCCCACTTAGCCAGGGGAGGTTGACCCAAGTCATGGATGATATACATCTGCATTTAGTAACTTATCATGAAGAGTCCTTGTCATGCTACGTCTTGGGGGGAATGCCATCACCTATCATTTTAGGCCTCCCTTGGTTGAAAAGACACAACCCAGTCATAGAGTGGCGATCTAGGGAAATAGTCAGCTAAGATCAGTTGTGTGAGGGCTGCTGCCCAGGGGCTACTGTCTCTGCCATCATTCTATAACCATCCCCTTCTTCTCCTGTGGGGGCAGCAGAGGTGCTGCCAAAGAGTAGGGGCAAGTCGCAACCCTCACCACATGTTAACCCTGAGTGTCAGAGTCCTCGTTGGAGGAAGGGTCAGAGGAAGATGGTTGTTCCTTCTGAGCATGGTGGGGCTGTGAGGGTGACGAGACAGGGGGACGCCTCTGTTGTCGGTTCTGTGAAGAATTCATCATCTTGTGGCAAATGTGTACATGGCAATAAATGTTCGGGTCCGGACCTGTGTGTGAATGAGTACGTATGGGTGTCCACCAAAAACATCCCGTGGAAGTGTGCTGCTGGGGTCTGGAGTTCTTGGGTGATCGGGCCGTATCGGGTGTCGTCCATTCTCGGCCCGGGGACTTACTTGCTGGAGTCACCTCCAGTAATGCCCGTACACAACTCATTCCCCAGTTCGGCGCTCAGGAGATTTGTGGCGCCTCCAGAGCATACGTTGTCACCTCCATTAGTCCACATTTTCCATAAACATGAGAGTCAGGTGACTGCCAAGGTGAACTCTGGTGGATGGAGGCGTCCTCATTGTAGGTTGTTTTCTGGTGAGGTGCAGTGTTGAGGGTTCATAAGCCGCTCATTGAGGGGTACTGTCTCGATCCATTTTTGGATCTGTGTCAGATCTAGGATTCTCATATATAAACTTTTTTTCCTTTCAGGCCATCTGGGGTTAATATCCGTTTTTCCCCCGGTGGCCGCTGGTGTAATTACATGGCTGGTCAATTTGCTGATGCAGGTGGTGACTACTCCCACCCTCCTTTAAAAGGTCACCTGGTGCATCAGCTGACTGTTGGTGATACACTTCCTCTTTGGAGACCAACCAAGCTGAAGACAGGAGCTTTCTGGTGCAGTGGTGCTTCAGCCGAATGCTGTGATCTGTTGCCTTACTCTGCTGTGTGGTGCATTGCAGCAGAGAAAGCTAAGTGTAGTTTGTCTTACCATGTTTTGTTATATTTTTCCTTGGTGTTGTATTAGTGCAGCGGTGGGACCAGTGTCCGCACTAGCCAATTCAATACTGAGGGATCAGTGCAGGGCAAGTGAGGGCTAAGGTATCCTGCTCGGCGACGGGTTGAAAGAAGCCATATAGGGACGTCAGGATAGACCAGGGCACAGCCTCAGGAGAGTTCAGGAGGTGTCCAGTTCCCCGTTCCCTATCAAAGGGCCCACCATTGTAATTGTGTCCCCGGTGTTCCCTTGTTTGCTATTTGGTGACCGACTGATTGCTGGGTCATGTTACACAGGGCCAGTCACTTTGTGACAAAAGATCAAAGCGAGAGAAAGATGGGAAAGAAAGAACAGAGAGAGAAAGAGGGGACAGAAAAAAGAACAGAGAGAGAGAAAAAAAGAAAGAGGGGAAAGAAAGGAGAGGGAGAGAGAAAGAGAGAGAAAGAGAGGGCAAAGAAAAAACAGACAAAAAAAGAACAGAGATAAAGAAAAAGTGGAAAGAAAGACCAGAGAGAAAGAAATAAAGAGGGGAAGGAAAGAAACAGAGAAAGAGCAGAGAGAAAGAAAGAGGGGAAATAAAGAACAGAGAGAAAGAAAGAAGATAGAAAAAGAACAGAGAGAGAGAAAAAAGAAAGATGGGAAAGAAAGAGAACAGAGAAAGAAAGGAAGAACAGAGAGAGAGAGAACAGAGAGAAAGAGAAAGAAAGAGGGTAAAGAAAGAGCAGAGAGAAAAAGAGGAGAAAGAAAGAAAAAGAAAGAAAGAGGGGACAGAAAAACAGAGAAAGAACAGAGAAAGAAAGAAGGGACAGAAAAAAAGAACAGAGAGAGAGAAAAAAAGAAATAGGGGAAAGAAAGAACAGAGAGGGAGAGAAAGAAAGAGAGGAAAGAAATAAGACAGAGAGGAAAGAAATAAGACAGAGGGAAAGGAAGAACAGAGAAATAGAGATAAAGATGGGAAAGAACAGGGAGCAAAAGAAAGAGAGAAAGAAAGAGCAGAGAGAGAACAGAGAGAAAGAAAGAGGGGGATGAAAGAGAACAGAGAAAGAAGGAAAGAGAACAGAGAGAGAAAGAAGGAACAGAGAGAGAAAAAATATTAGAGAAAGAAAGAGGGGAAAGAAACAAAGAAACAGAGAAAGAACAGAGAGAAAGATGGGAAAGAAATAACAGAGAAAGAACACAGATAGAGAATAGAGAGAAAGAAAGTGGGGAAAGAAAGAGAGCAGAGAGAGAACTGAGAGAAAGAAAGAGGCTAAAGAAAGAGAACAGAGAGAGAGTAAGAACAGAGAGAGAAAAAAAGGGGAAAGAATGAAAACGGAGAGAGAAAGAGAGGAAAGAACGGATGGAGAGAAAGAAAGAGGAGGGAGAAGAGAGAAAGGAAGGAGAAAGATTAGAGAGAAAGACAGAGGGGAAAGAAAGAAGAGCGAGAAAGAAAGATTCTATAAAGATACTATAGCAGCCCAGCTCCCATTGTAATGGCCACCTTGAGCCTCCTGATGCAGGACATATCATGATCCGCTCACATGGCCAACATCCCCGAGTCCAAGGCGATCCCGCTGTCTGCCTTTCGGAGGAGGACACGGTGATGGATCTGAAGCATTCCCTGAAGGGCATCCATGGTTCCGTCACAATCTTCTCCCGAAATTACCTAATTTCTGATCAGCTTCTAGCACGTCACTTCCGGTGGAACGTCATATGTCAATTTTAAAGTGCTCCTCGGGGCTCTGGTGTGTATTCCTGTGTCCGCGGGAAAAGTAGCCTCCCGGCCGGGGCAGTTAGGTAGACTCAAAATCGGGCCTGCCCTGCTGGATCCGGGACGGTTGGGAGATATGAATGCTCCCCACCTTACACCTTGTACACGCATGGCTCCGCAAACCTCATACACACACGGTTCCGCTTTGTATGCCTCGTACACACACGGCCACGCTCTGTACACCTTGTACACACATGGCTCCACTCCATTAACCTTGTACACATGCAGATTTGCTCCATACACCTCGTACATACGCGGTTCCGCTCCGTACACCTCATACACACGTGGCTCTGCTCCATACACTCGCAGCTCCACTCCGTACACCCCATACACACAAGGCTCTGCTCCGCGCCGTACACACATGGCTCAGCTCTGTACACTTCATACACACAGGGCTCCGTTTCGTACACCTCATACACACAGGGCTCCACTTCGTACACCTTGTACACACAGGGCTCAGCTCCGTACACCTCGTACACACACGGTTCCACTCCTTACACCTCGTACACACAGGGCTCTGCTCCGTACACCTCGTACACACACGGCTCCGCTCCATACACCTCGTACACACATGGCTCTGCTCTGTACACCTTGTACACACTGCTCCGCTCCGTACTCCTCGTACACACATGGCTCTGCTCCGTACACCTCATACACACACATCTCTGCTCCGTACACCTCGTACACACAGCTCTACTTCATCCACCCTGTAAACCCCTCCTGACCCCACACAGAAACTTCTCTCACCCAGCATAATGACAACCAGCACAGCAGAGTCCTGTAGACACCTCCCTCCTGTGACCTTACCACAGGTCCTGTGCGCACAGAAGAGAACACAGCCTAGCGACATCATTGCAGGCTGTGAGGGCCTGCGCCGGGTCTCTGGGAGGGCGAGGATGGGGTGCATGGGGGGCGTGCGGCTTATCTCCCTGCAGTGTGGAAAAATAGAATCCTGGGCGGGACAGTGGGTGGGTAGGGCAAAAATGGGACTGTCTCACTGAATTCGGGATGATTCGGAGCTATGAGCAGGGACAAGTGATCGCTCGGCTGCAGGAGCTGCTCAACTGCGGAACAACAAGATGCTGCGAGGGAATCTAAGTAGGAGTTTTTTTTGTTTTATGCTTTTCTAAAGGGGAGGGGACATGCATACAAGGATAGGGATGAGGCACCATGCATACCAGTATAAGGATAAGGAGCCATGAATACAAGGATGGGGATAAGAAGTCATTCATACTAGGACAGGGATGAGGAGCCATGCATACCAGAATAGGGCTTACGCCGGAATCACACTTGCGAGAAACTCGCATGAGTCTCGCACCCCAATATTCAGCACTGCCGCCGACACTTGGGACTGGAGTGTGCGGCTGCATGTATTTCCATGCAGCTGCACACTCCGTTCCCGAGTGCCGGCGGCAGTGCCGGATATTGAGGTGCGAGTTTCTCACAAATGTGATCCCGGCCTTAGGGGACAATGCATTCCTGGCTTATAGTCGAGTCAATACATTTTTCCAGTTTTTCGTGGCAAAATCAGGTGCCTTGGCTTATACTCAGGTCGACTTATACACGAGTATAGATGATAATATATATTAGCCACAAACTATTCAACATATAAACTTATTAGCCAGCGCTGTGCCCCCTATTTACTATAATCTCCGCCACTCAATAAGTATAAATTTCAGTCACTCAGACTCTCCCCCAATTCATTTGAAGACTGTGCAGACGTTGCATTTTTGCTGCTTTTTCCCACACAGATTTGTTGTGGAAAATATGCATGGTTTACAATACAAGCGAAGTGAATGAGATCCCTGAAGTCTCATGCACACACTGTTTATTTTTCGTTGCAGACTTGCAGCAGATTAAAATCTGCAAAATGTCAATTCTTGGCAGCGTATTTCATCCTTACTGATGGGGGGGGGGGGAATATGCAACAATTTTGCAGATTTAGTCAGTTGTTCACCTGCAGAATCTTATTCCACCTCCTTGTTCCATGGCCATCCACTGTGAGGATGGAAGAGAAGACCACCTGCGCTTCCAGTTCTTTCACTTTCTTACCTAAGTTTTCAAAGTCACTGCAGATGGTTTCCAGGTCGTTTCTTGCGGTGTCATTTGTCCCCACATGTAGTAGCAGGAATGGGTAGTCATCTGTATGTCTGAAGAGTCCTGATATCCTGTCAGACACATCATTAATTTTTGCACCTGGAAGACAGCACATTTCTTTTGAGGTTATATCCGGTCTGCAGATAGTGGCGTCTGTTTCTTTCAACAGGGAATCCCCCATGACCACCATTCTCTGTTTCTTCTTCACAAATTTTTCTTTCTCCATCCAGGAGGATTCTGAGGGCGTACAAGGCATTTCTTTGTGGGTAAAGTCTTCTCCTGATGTATTTCTTCATCATTCTCCTGTGTGAGATCCTGGTACTGGTTCCTGAGCAGTATGGGGGCTGACTGTCTCTTGATCCTCCTGCTTCTCTGGGTCACATGTTTCCATTTCTCTGTTTTTTCGAATTTCTTCTCTTACTGTAACATAAAGAGATAATTCTGTTCTGTCTAAGAACTCTTCACCTTCCTTAATGATTTTCAATGTAGCTAACCTCTCTTCTGGATTTTGCAACTTTTCCTCCAACAGGGACACAAGCTTGCATTTCAGGCATGTGAAGTTTGGCTTTTCCGCTGGTAAGTCTGTGAACATGTAGCAAGAAATGCAGCTCACCAAATGGCTACTGGCCGCTTCCATGTTCTTACTGTTTGAGATATCAAAGCGGTGAAAATCGTGCCAAAATTCGGATTACCTATGTCCTCCTTTCAGCTGCAATAGCCAAAATCCAGTGTTCTTTGAGCTCGCGGAGACTCTTCACTTATCCCAGAATGCACTGTGAATATGCTAATTGTCTCCTCAGAACTCCTCCCCTGGCTTACCAATGTCCTCCTTTCAGCTGCAACGACCAAAATCCAGTGTTCTTTGAGCTCACGGAGACTCTTCACTTATCCCAGAATGCACTGGGAATATAGACCAATTGGATTTGCCGCTTAGGAGGGGCTAAGAAAGAGTAGTTGGGGGAGCTTCCTGGAGTTAGTGTGAGCCGGGAGCAAGGACAGGACAGTCGTGTCTGGGGGAACTTTTAAGCAGAGGAGCCCAGCGGTCCAGGGCCTAAGAGCTGACAATCACACGGTGGTGGAGGAATATCAGGGCAGCATAAGAATGGTAGCAGCTAACTTTGTGAGGACAACCCTTAACGTCCGAGGCCTAAAGCCTGGAAAGGAATGGAAGAGCCATCCTTCAACTTCACCTTCGGAGAGGGAAGCGGGCGGGGAACTCCTGAAGCGGGTTAGTCTGACCAGTCAGGAAGCTGCGGTACCAGCGGATACGGTACGGAAATGTGATATTTCTGGAGAAGTGAGGGACAGTACAGGGAACTGTGTGGTTATATTCTGCAAAGAATCTTGTGCTGTTTCTGTGACTAAACTGGATGAGCTGAGTAAAGTTGTTTTGCTGAAAATGAACTTGGACTCTGACTATCATTGTGTGGTGCTAAAAGAAAAGGAACCCCGGCAGTGTGGAATGGACAACAATGTGTTAACATGGCTGGGAGCCAGGCTGTGCCAGTACTGCCACTGTCAGCCATGACTAGCCCCCTGGCCTCTGTTTCATCTGCACAAAAAATTAGAAGGCATCTGGACATTGGGCTACGAGACCGACGTCCACATACAGGTGCTCCATTAACGTCACATCACAGCTATCAAAGGCTATAATGGTGCAGAGCAAGACAGAAATGGAGGTCTGTCATTTTCAGAGAAGAGTACCGTTTTCTCTTTGATGCAATGATAGCCGGATATTGGTCTAGCTACTATATCAGCAATGCCATGAAGTGGCTTTCATGAGCAAACATCACACCGGTTTTGTTCATGAGATTATGATGTGGGTTGGTATAATGTACGGTAGATGGACCCCTCTAGTCTTCATTGCAGGTACAGTAACAGCTGAGCACCAGGTTGGTTCAGGTGTAGAATCAGTGTTACTGCCCTTTCTAAAAAGGAACCTAGGCGATGTTTTTCCACATGACATTGCCAGGCTATATGTTACTCATGCTACAGTGAGCAGCCTAGGAGGCCTCAATGTGCTACTATGATATGCAGCATCTCCAGACTTGTCTCCAATCAGGCACAGCTAGGATGTCATTGGTTGCCAATTGCAAAGCTAGCAACAAGGAGTTCTTGAATATTTGCATACCCAAGTACAGTATAGCAGAATATTCCTCAGACAGCCATTAATAACCTCATTGATAGCAGCCAAGGTTTATAAGTGCGGGGAATTCTGCACATGGAGCTCATACTTGATATTAAATAATTTTTCAATGTTTTGAAAATTGTTTCAATTTTTTTTTCATCATTTGCATATCAATGAAATGTCTATCCACACTGTGATTATCATAATTCCACAACTTTTTCTTTTTAGTATCCAAAGAGACTACAGAAGCATATAGCCATAAGTTACTATCATTTTATTAGGGTCAATACAAAAGACACAAAACACAAACAGATATGAGATAAAAGGAGATGAATATCCAATTTAACACCACAAGGTATATATGCACTATAAAAATGATACATACATTGCTAACACCATGCATGTCACCTGTGAAACATAGCATATCATGATGATTCACAGAATGATAGTAAATAATGCCAAATCACGCCAACATAAGGCCCAAATAGTATAGTCTTACATATTTCCACCTAGAATGGGTGGATAGGGCAAATATAGTTCACACATAGACTAGAGCAACATTGAAATGCTGATAATTGCTGCAGTGCATTAATGCCTGGGAATTAATACCTCCCTAGGGGAAATAAATGGCCAATTTCTCAGGAACAATCTTTGCTCCAGTACGGAGCTACTCTTGTATCTTACTTTATATTCTATAGGGACTTGTCTTGCTGATCTAGTCTATGTGCATATATACCTTGTGGTGTTTAATTGGATATTCATCTCCTTTTATCTCATATCTGTTTGTGTTTTGTGTCTTTTGTATTGACCCTAATAAAATGATAGTAACTTATGGCTATATGCTTCCGTAGTTTCTTTGGATGATAGATATTTTGGAAGAGCCATCAATCTAGGCCCAAATTTTTTTAATTCTTCTTTTCTTTTTAGTGTAGCAATTTGAATGCAGAGGAGAGTATATAAGTATTACACGTTCTCCTCCTGCTCTTGTTAGTTCAGGTAGACTAGACTATACAGTTGTCTTATTTTCAAAATGGTGGAGGAGCACGTGTACCAGAACGGTCAACAGTTTCCTCCACTTCAAAAAAACACTGAGGGGAAGCTGTATTTCAATTTTAGGAGGCTGATGGACAGGTCTGGTCACATGCTTCTCCCTCAGCAACCATTTTAAGAACAGGAGAGCTGTACAGACTCTGAGGACGGCTGCACCAAGAAGAGGAAAACCTGTAATATTTCTATATTAGTAAATGCCACAAAATTATGTCCCGGTCATTATTTTTAAAATAAAAGTAGACAACACCTTTAAAGTCCCTTACACAATGCAATGTATCAATCTATGTATTTTCTATGTTATGCATAACATAGTCTAGACTGTTTTTATTTTACAAATTGAGAGTAAGAAATACTATATTTGGGGAAAAATAGCAAAGAGGTAGTATAGAAAAGGTGTGTCCATATGCCAGGTTCAGTCCTTCTCAGCCCTCATCCACATGCATGTCACTTGACAAAATGGTAAGGTTTTATTATTAGATGTTAGGACCATCCTAAATGGGGTCACCGTGACATGGTGGAATGGCTTTTCCGATTTTTTTTTTATCAAAAATATGTTAACAGAGTACCTTATAATTTTTTCATGCATTACTGCTATTTATTTACTGCAGGGTATTTGCTCATTCTGCTTTTGTTTTGGGTTTTGTATGTTTAGTGGCCATTGTGACCATGTGCTTACACACCAACTTATATTCCAGTTCATCTCTTCAGGTTTTTTGTTTGTTTGCACCTAGTGCATACAAAAGGTGCGGCCTGCCTTTTCTTTGAGCTGGACATTTTATTCATGTGGTTCCCCATGGCTGCGTGTCCACTAGGCGGATTCAGTCCTCCTCAACCCTGATCCACATGCAGGTCACTTGACAAATGATAAGGTTTTAATATTAGAGGTTAGGACTGTCCCAAATAGGGTCACCTTGATGTGGTGGGATAGTTTTTACAGTTTTTCTTTTTTTTTAATCACAAATATGTTAACCAAGTAACCTATTTTATTTACTGCAGTGTATTTGCTCATTTTGCTTTTGTCTTGGGTTTTGTCTGTTTAGTGGCCAGTGTGAACATATGCTTACACACCAACTTATATTAAAGTCCATCTCGATAGGTTTTTAGTATAGAAAAGGGGCACAGTATAGACAAGGAGCATACGGAAGATGGGGTCAGACAGGAAGGGGCAATGTGAGGGGCAGTGTGGAGATATGGACATTGTGGAGTGAAACAGTGGAGAGGGGACAACATGAAGGGTGAACAGTGTAGTGGCTATGGTACGTAAGAGTGGACAGTGTGAAGGAAATAGTTCACAAGGATGGACAGTGAGGAGGTTATAGGCTGTGCCCAATAAGTTGAGCAATGTGAGAGCCAAATTTTTGTGCAGGAAGCACAGTGAGGGGCAATTATTATTCAAAAGCTCAGCATAGGGAAGATATGTTTATTAGGGGCATTATAATGACACCATTATTTTTTAAGGGCACCATGTTGGGATGTGCAGAAAAAGAGACATGGAAAGTTTGCAAAGACTCTGGATCTTCAAAGTCGTCTTGGCATCTGAACCAGATGGAGAAAAAAGGGATTGAATAGACTCCAATCAGAGAAAATGTCAATGTAGGGTAACTGGTGATAAATGATTATTTGTGATATTGCCCGAGTCTCATGAGTACTGTTGTTTCTGTATGGTGCTTAGTCTGATGATGGCTGTTAAAAAAAAAAACTTCCAGTATCTCCTTACCATTGTTAACAACATACTGGGAGTTATTGTTATAAGTTCATGTAATAAAATGTATAATGCGGAGCAGACTTGACATTTCAGTTGATTGGTTCTGTATTCATGTACTGACTGTAGTACTGGTGACATATTCCTGTAATGATGGTGGTGCTGATCATTTGTTAATGTACTGATGGTAACTCTAGTTCTGTATTCTTATATTGACAGTGGTTCTGGTGATTTATTCTTTCATTTGTTTTATACAGTATACTCCAATAATTTGATATAATATAAGCAATCAGATGACCACAGATTCAATAAATAATAATGAATTAATGCCATAAAAGTAATGAACAATGACAGCATTGCATTTGTTCACTGAGATTTATTATGTACTTCCGGGAGGGGTGCCATTTGAAGTTTCATCCCAGGAAAAATAAAAGTTAGAATCGGTCCAAAATACAATTCTATGCACTTCTCAGCTGAGATCAGAACAAATTATGTACATGTGTTTTACCAGTGATTATTAACATGAGGAGTATCCTCATTCATTGACAGCAAACAGCTATGTTGAATATGGTGAATTACTGAAACACAAAGTCCGGTATATAAGAAAGTTGTAGAACTCTTCATTCATACAGTAAGTTCTATTTATAGAGAATTGGAATATGCTTGAATATATTTTGGCCACACTGTCACTTATTATGGAGTTATTCTCCTTACACATCACATGCATGGTATTAAGGAACAACATGATGTACTGTGGCACTGACAACATCCACATGCTGCAAGTAATTGCTTTAAAAACTTCATCCGGAGATTAGGAAAAGATTCAAATCTATGGTTCGTGGCTTTCAGATGCATTCATAAGTGACTAATATTTGTAGCCGCAGAATATTGTATACAAACCTTATACACACATATAGACCCGTTTTATTGATATGGGCACATGCCCACCTTTTTCTCGGCTGTTAGACAATATTGATACTATTGGGCTATGATCAGATTTTGAGTTGTGATGCAGCTCAAAACTGTGATACCATGGTACAACATGCAGCATTTGCAAAAAAATAAATAAAAACTCTCGATGCCACATTGAATTCAATAGGAAAAAAATGGCGTTCCAGAAAGGTTAAAGAAACCAGATGATATGGCTACGTACTAGTGAATAAGGAGTAACCTGATTATCCTAGGACACAGTTTATATTGATATATAAGGCTGGTTTCACACTAGCGTATGGAGGAGCTGCGGAGGGATGCTGACTTCCTCTGTGAAGCTCTGCTCATGGCTGCACCTCCTCCGGTCAGCTCAGCCTCCGTCGGCATGCGGCCTGTGTACCTTATCTTTAGCATTAGGTACACAGGCCGTGCCGATGTATGCAGATGCATCTGCACGCGTCGTTTTGACGGTGCGGCGACCTGCACCGAACGCAACATGTTACATTTTGGTGCGGTCGCCGCACCGTCAAAACAACGCATGCGGAGGCATCCGCATACATCGGCACGGCCTGTGTACCTAATGTTAAAGATAGGGTACGCATGCCGACGGAGGCGGAGCTGACAGGAGCTTCACGGAAGAAGTCCTCATGCCTCCGCAGTTCCTCCATACGCTAGTGTGAAACTAGCCTAAGGAAACTCACAAGCAGACTGTACTACAGCGCATGTCCATGTTATGCGCCTGTACAGAAAGCCGCTATCATAGGAGGTCTATGAGGTTTACACTTTGACTTCATCTGCATAGCATGTTTTCTTTGCAGTGGGCATCTTTGTAGGAAAGTGCAAGGTTCGGACAATGGTCGCCCAAGGCAATGTTACAGTATATATGGCTATGTTCGCAGGTGGCTTTTTTTTTGCTCTTTTTTTCTGCAGGAAAGAAGCTTTTTTTACCTGCAAAATCTGTGTGATTTCAAAATTCTCAGGCACATCTTTTTTTTCCCATACTGAATTGGAAAACTGCAGCGTTTTTGAAAATCTGCATCATATCAGTTCGTTCAGCGTTCCTTCACCAATAGGAAGCAAAGTGCAAAGCCGCACGCATAACACGGGCTGCGTCTATGAAGCTTATTTTTAGTGAATAAAAACTAACTTTATTAACCTGTACAACAGAGAAATCACACATATAATCCACCTAAAAAAAAGTAGCAAAACGCTGTGTTTTATATGCAATGTTTTATATACTGTTATGCATGAAAGTTTTGGCCGCAGAAAAAAAAATTGCAGGAACGCTGAGCGTGCAGTGAGCAACTAGCATTATTTTGTTAGATCACAATGGCGGAAAAAAAAATCCAAAAGTGTTGGAATTTTTTTTTTTTTCTACAATATACAATCACAATTGTATGCAGTATTTCAATTTTATTACCTCCGATATTGCCATATTACAAATATTCATGCGACACCGACGAGTCGCAATAAAAAGTACAATGTTCAGGGTTATTTCAAGTCAAATAGGAGAAAAATGCGACAGCTACATAAAATGACCATTCATGCGATCCTATTATACATAAAGGCATTAACACAAGGCGGTAATACACCGGTGACAATAATAAACCCATTCACATTATACAATCTGCACAGACTGTGCCGCTCAGCAGGATTAGGAGGACTTACCCCGGCTATATGCTGTGCAACGAAGGCTTTCTTGTGGTTATCCATTTACAATGAATAAATTGTCACTTTTTGGGAATAAAAAATATATATATATCCTTAAATTAAACTTTACAATTTCCCAAAAAGAAAAAAAAAATAAAGCAACTAAAAAGGCACATGTGCTGGTAACTGTGGCTGCATTCACCTCCTCATTAATAGCCTGTCTTCATCAGATTGGAAAGCTGTGGAGAAAAGCAGGGCTCACATGAGTTAGCTTCTTTTTTTTCTAAAGAGGAAATGGGAATCAATTTGTCAGACTGAAGTTTTGTTTTTTCCTTCTTTGGCTAAACTGGAGGCTGCACATAACATACCGGGAAGGATCACATGTAAGGGTACCTGATGGTGTTATTCCACGTGGAGCTTAAAGTAGATGGTCAAAGATAAAGAAATTTTACGTAAATGTCTCTCATGAGTGAGTATGAATGCTATCCAATGTCAACTAGAGCTGTTATTGCAGGCCAAAGAGAATAGGAGTATTTAAAAATGGAGTTCAGACAGCCGTACTGAAAACCGAGCCAGTGCCGACTGCAAATTGTGGATGTGAGTGGCTACATGCGCCGAAGCAGCATTTCGTTGCATGCGTTTATTCTGCTTCATCTAACGGACCAAAGTAGTGCACACGCCAATTCTTTTTTTTTTTTCCCATATAGACCATCGGACCACATGGGAAAATTGGCCACGTATACTGGCACATTGGTTTTAAAGGTGCAGTCAGACGGCTGTATTAGGCTGAGTGCGAATTTGCAGGTAAAGTGACCTGCGGTTTTCCTCTGCGGATTGACACCTGGACAATGGAACAGGTGGCAAACCGCTGCGGAATCCACAGAAAGAATTGACATGCTGCGGATTTAACCCCTTCACTACCAAGGGTGGTTTGCACGTTAACTCCCGGGCCAATTTTTACAATTCTGACCACTGTCCCTTTATGAGGTCATAACTCTGAAACGATTCCATGGATCCCGGTGATTCTGACAATGTTTTCTCGTGACATATTGTACTTCATGCTAGTGGTAAAATTGCATTCAAATAACTTGCGTTTCTTTGTGAAAAAAACAGAAATTTGGTGAAAATTTTGCAATTTTCCAACTTTGAATTTTTATGCCCTTAAATCACAGCGATACGGCACACAAAAAACTTAATAAATAACATTTCCCACATGTTTACTTTGCATCAGCACAATTTTGGAACTAAAATTTTTTTTTGTTAGGAAGTTATAAGGGTTAAAAATTGACCAGCGATTTCTCATTTTTGCAACACCATTTTATTTTTAGGGACCACATCACATTTGAAGCCACTTTGAGGGGTCTATATGATAGAAAATACCCAAAAGTGACACCATTCTAAAAACTGCACCCCTTAAGGTGCTCAAAACCACATTCAAGGAGTTTATTAACCCTTTAGGTGCATCACAGGAATTTTTTGAATATTTTTTAAAAAAAAAATGAACATTTAACTTTTTTTCACAAAAAAAATACTTCAGATTCAATTTTCTTTATTTTACCAAGGGTAACAGGAGAAATTGGACTGCAAAAGTTATTGTGCAATTTGTCCTGAGTACACTGATACCTGATATGTGGGGGGGGAACCACTGTTTCGGCGCATGGCAGACCTCAGTAGGGAAGGAGCGCCGTTTGACTTTTTCAATGCAAAATTGGCTGGAATTCAGATCGGACGCCATGTCGCGTTTGGACAGCCCCTGATGTACCTAAACAGTGGAAACCCCCCCAAGTGACCCCATTTTGGAAACTAGACCCCCCCAAGGAACTTATCTAGATATGTGGTGAGAACTTTGAACCCACAAGGGCTTCACAGAAGTTTATAACGTACAGCGGTACAATTAAAAAATCATATTTTTTCCACAAAAATGATCTTTTCACCCCCAATTTTTATTTTTCCAAGGGTAACAGGACCCTAAAAGTTATTGTGCAATTTGTCCTGAGTGCGCTGATACCCTACATGTGGGGGTAAACCACTATTTGGGCGCATGGCAGAGCTCGGAAGGGAAGCAGCACCATTTGACGTTTTTGGCTGGAATTGAGATCGGACACCATGTCGCGTTTGGAAAGCCCCTGATGTACCAAAACAGTAGAAACCCCCCACAAATGACACCATTTTGGAAACTAGACCCCCCAAGGAACTTATCTAGATGTGTGGTGAGCACTTTGAACCCCCCAGTGCTTCACAGAAGTTTATAACGCCTGGGCGTGAAAATAAAAAAAACGTATTTTTTCCACAAACATCATCTTTTAGTCCCCATTTTTTTATTTTCCCAAGAGTAACAGGAGAAATTGGACCCCAAAAGTTGTTGTCCAATTTGTCCTGAGTACGCTGACACCCCATATGTGGGAGAAAACTACTGTATGGGGACACGTCGGGGCTCGGAAGGGAAGTAGTGACGTTTTGGAATGCAGACTTTGATGGAATTGTCTGCGGGTGTCATGTTGCCTTTGGAGAGCCCCTAATGTACCTAAACAGTGGAAACCCCCCCAAATGACCCCATTTTGGAAACTAGACCCCCTGAGGAACTTATCTAGATGTGTGGTGAGCACTTTGAACCCCCAAGGGCTTCACAGAAGTTTATAATGCCCAGGCATGAAAATAAAAAAAATCGTATTTTTTCCACAAACATGATCAATTAGTCTCTAATTTTTTTTATTTTCCCAAGGGTAACAGGAGAAATTGGACCCCAGAAGTTGTTTTCCAATTTGTCCTGAGTACGCTGATACCTCATATGTGGGAGAAAACTACTGTATGGGCACACGTCGGGGCTCGGAAGGGAAGTAGTGACGTTTTGGAATGCAGACTTTGATGGATTGGTCTGCGGGTGTCATGTGCGTTTGGAGAGCCCCTGATGTACCTAAACTATTGAAACTCCCCACAAGTGACCCCATTTTGGAAACTAGACCCCCCAACGGAACTTATCTAGATGTGTGGTGAGCACTTTGAACCCCCAAGTGCTTCACAGAAGTTTATAACGCCTGGGCATGAAAATAAAAAAATCATTTTTTTCCGCAAAAATGTTATTTTTGCCCCCAATTTTTTATTTTCCTAAGGGTAACAGGAGAAATTGGACCCCAAAAGATGTTTTGTAATTTGTCCTGAGTAGGGTGATACCCCATATGTGGTGGTAAACCACTGTTTGGGCGCATGGCAGAGCTTGGAAGTGAAGGAGCACCATTTGACTTTTTCAATGCAGAATTGGCTGCAATTGAGATCAGACGCCATGTTGCCTTTGGAGAGCACCTGATGTGCCCAAACAGTGGAAACCCCCCAATTATAACTCCAACCCTAACCCCAACACACCCCTAACCCTAATGGGAAAATGGAAATAAATACATTTTCTTTTAGTTTTATTATTTTTCCCTAACTAAGGGGGTGATAACGGGGGGTTTGATTTACTATTTATGGCGGTTTTTATGTTTGGCGGCTGTCAGACGCTAAAAGACGCTTTTTATTGTAAAAATAGTTTTTGCATCACCACATATTGTGAGCTATAATTTTTCCAGGGAAGTATTGACCCAGCAGAGAGCATAAATCAGCAGGTGTTTGCTCTGGAAAAACTTTAGGGCCTTTTACACATAGCGAGATCGCTAGCGAGATCGCTAGCGATATCGCTAAAGCATCACCGATTTTGTGGCGCAACAGCAATATCACTAGCGATCTCTCTACATGTGACACTTACCTCCGACCGGCTCCCCCGCTGGATATTGCTGATCGTGCTCAAACGTCCTGGGCCATTTTCTTCTCTTTGGCATCCCGCTGGGTCAGACTAGCGACACATGGACGCAGGCGGAAGTGGTCATCATCGCTGCCGTCTGACAGGGAGGAGTGACCGCCGAGCATCGCTGGATCGCTACTGCGTCGCTGGTGAGATCTGCCTGTTTGGCAGCTCACTAGCGACCATTTAGCGATGCACCAGCGATCCTGATAACAAGAGTCCGGGACCCTTTGACAAGCAGTGAACACAGCTTATCAAGGTAATGCACCAATTTTGACTTGCGTTCAGAAGTCTGAAGTGGTTCCACCAGTTTGCTTTAAGGCTACGTTCCCATGGTCAGTAATCAGCAGCGTTTTGGACACAGCACATGTTCGCTGCGTCCAAAGCACTGCTGGCTTCTGAACGCAGGTGATTCCGCCTGTGTTCATTGAACCGTGCGCAGGGCCGTATTTAGAGTTTATGCTGCCCTAGGCACTTTTCGTGCTGCCTCCCCCCATTGGCGAGTATGACTAATGCAGACAATGTCAGCAGTGACATAGGTTACTTTCACATCAGCGATTTTTGCCATTCGCCGCAGAATCCTGCAGTTTTTCCGCATCTGCCGCGAACCAAATCACTTACGGCAGCACTGCGTTCGGCCTCATTCATTCCCTATGGAACTTGCGGACATGTGCGGCACTTGCGGTTTTGCCACAATTCGGCAAATGCAGCAACGGAAAAAAAATGCCGCTAGCAGTGTTTTTTTGTCTCATCGCAAGTTCAAAACTGCAAGTGCTGCCAGAGGTGTATCTATGCCCTCTGGCACCTGGGGCAAGAACGCGATTCAGCGCCTTCCCCTCCCCCCAGCACACATGCAATTTGCACACTTAGGGCTCATACTCACTGGTGCGAAAATCGGATGAGTGCAATCTGATTAAAAATCAGATTGCACTCTGACCAATGTTAGGCAATGTGTGACATCTCATTTGCATTTTTGTTTTTTCTCAGCCGAAATCGGACTGAGAAAAAAATCGGAGCATGCTGCGATTTGCTGCGATTTTCAAGTGAAAACAAGTGGGACAGCTGTCCCATGTGCTGTAGTCGTGAGACTCGTGACATCACTGATGCAGCCTGTCGATCTTCGGATACTGAGTATTGCTGTTTGGGTAATGTTTTACATTATAATCTAAAATAAGCTATAATGAACTGTACTCTATGACATTTAAGGGGTTTCTGGGAATATTTTGTAATTATCCATTAAGATAATGACAAAAGTAATACTCGTCGTCCAGAGATGCTTCTTAGCCACTGTTCCAGTCTTTGTTGATTGGCTGCAGTGGAATAGTATAGGGTGACTATAAGGGAGACTGTTGGCACAACATGACCGGTCAAATCAAACACAGGTTCTTGCTGAACACTAGTCGTGGCCAGGTTGTTTAAAGCATCTCCCCGACTAATTGCTTTCCATCTGTATTGCAAAACCAGGTCAGTCAATCAAAGAATAAAGGGCAGTGATTAGTAATGAGCGAACCTGCTCAGATAAGGTGTTATCCAAGAATTCTTGAGTGCTAATAGTGTCTTCGGCATGCTGGAATATGTTCGAGTCCCCAGCATCTGCAAGGAGTTTGTATGTTCTCCCCATGGTTATGTGGGTTTCCTCCGGGTACTTGGGTTTCCTCCCATATTCCAAAAACATCCTGAATTTAGATTGTGAGCCCCATTGGTGACAGCGATGATAATGTGTGCAAACTGTAAAGAGCTGAGGCATGTTAGGGCTATATAAAAAGAAAGATGTTTATGTCTCAAGGCTGTTCGACAGCCGCAACACATGGAGGGGTTACCAAACAGGGAGCCGCGGGGACTCGAACATTTTTCGAGTACGCCAAAAACTCAGTTGGCACATGCGCATGTTCTGATAACACCTTATCAGAGTATGTTGGCACATCACTAGTGGTGATAGATGGAAAGCCAGCATGTGGGAAGGTGCACTGAACTGTTTGGCCATGTCACTGAGTATTTAGGCTTGGTTTGAACAGACTCTTTTTAAAGACTTGTTCACTTCCTAGCTATTAATGCATCAGCCAGCCACAGGTGGTGGGACTCCAGAATCAATGAAATATTGCTGAGCTATGCCAT
Source organism: Dendrobates tinctorius (assembly GCF_039654945.1). Taxonomy (NCBI): domain Eukaryota; kingdom Metazoa; phylum Chordata; class Amphibia; order Anura; family Dendrobatidae; genus Dendrobates; species Dendrobates tinctorius. Next base: position 5,843,580 of record NW_027361897.1, on the reverse strand, counting down.
CCTGTAACTCCCATAGATAATGAGAATTACGGAAGAATAGTGCAGCTGTGCTCAACTGTTTCCGTAGGCCCATCTCCAATGGCTTTTGGTTAGATACTGAAATTCCTGTCTCAGCCATTACTGACTGGTATGTAAAAAGCCCACTAAAGGGGTAAGGCTGGGATTGACATAGAAGTTGCTGGAAAGAGCCATGGCTTACTGGATGTGACCTATCTGGACCAAGGTCACGTGAGCTTAATCTAGAAAGCGTTACCCGCCTGAGAAGACCACCATTGTAACATGAACACAATACAGTGGCAGATCAGAAGATGAACTGCCTTGCCAGAGGAAGAATATAAACTCTATTGAAAGGTGTTACGGTTCCATGTTTTGCCCATAAAGCCCTTCAGAAATGTTAATGTCGGTTATGCCTCCTATGGAGAAAGGCAAATTCTTATGTCGAGAAACTTGTGTTGCATGATATCCTTTTGGGTGACCCCCCCTCCCTCAATATTGTCCTACCCCCCTGGCCAAGGCTTAAACGTCACAACCACTTTCATTTATTTTTGAAGTGAGCGGATCTTTAGTGAAAGTGTTACACATCTGTGAGCATTTGAGAAATAACGTCATATGGTTCTTACAGTAAATGAAGAACAGTAAAGATAAAGCGTTGTATTCCGGACGCATATAGCAGACTTGTGAAGAGTTGGATGGGGAGCAGTATCAGGTAATCACACTACATACAAGCATGTCATGACTCAGATTGCTGCAATTATGAGGATACTTTTCACTGTTTCAAGGCGGTTCATCAGGGATTCATTGAGGATTCAAAGTTACGTACACGTTGTCAATTTACTTCCATTGCAGGCAGCAGAGAATAGACAGCAGACACCTGTCAGTGGGTAATGTCAGCAGCACACACTGGACCTTCAGTGTACAAACATCACACCCTAGAATGACTAATCTGGACATTAATGGCTTTTTTAATAGGTTTTAAATCAAATTTTTTAACGCATCACTTTTTACAGAAATACTGTACCCTTTAGATAGTGACAAGTATTACAAATCTTTCAATTTGAGCCCTATTTTGGTGTCCATATAAACTTATTGATTAACTTGAATACATTTTTGTGTCGGGAATAAAATAAGCATTATTTTGGCAGGGCCTACAAGATTTATAGAAATGGCTTACCCGAGGGTTGTCAATAAGCCAAAGCTGGCATGGCAAACCATGTGTGGCATATCAGCACTTTGTGATCTCCAAGATGTGTAGAGTCAATGTTCTTTTGGTGTTGACCATCAGAGTAGGTGCTACTGTAATGTGCCGTGGGCCAGGTACTCGTCTCTTGCGACCACAGCATGTTACATGAAATTGGGGGCCCTGGCTGCGTTTGTGGACTTTGTGTTTGCACGCCACAAGTATCTGATGTAGCTGTTTGGCAAAGACCAGATGTTGGACAGTTCAATGAGGGAGACCACCAGTCAAAAATAAATTTTTTCCTGAACAGCAACTTGGGGAGTATGTACAAGAGAACGCGGGTACAAAATCATATGAACGTTTCCTTTACACCTCAAGGCATTTTCCACACTGTATCCTTCCTTTTCTTTACTGTTCTCCTTCCCTCTTTACGCTCTCTACTTGTCCTGTTTCTCACTACTTCACCACAACCCAGCTCTACTCTATAATCATGCTTGCCAAGAGTCCTTTACTCGATCCACCATTCGCCCTCAGTGTGCCAGTATAGCTAGTCCTTATCTTCTCTAACGCTGGCGATCTGGAACTCCCACGTCGTACAATTAGTAAACAGCCTGAAGAAGGAGCCTCTGTGCTCTGAAAGCTCGCAAACATGATTCTTTTGGTTAGCCACTGAAGGTATCACTCCTAGAATACTTTTGTCATTTCTGGGCATAAAAATATTTACTTAAAATTTCTGTTTAACACGGTACAATATATATTTTTTTTATTGTACCATCATTTTCGAAAGGAGTTAATTTTATTAAAATGAAAAGGAGCAAAGTCCAACATTTATATTCAGATCGGTGTTCCGTTGTGAATAAAATCTTGCCATAACAGATTTTCCAAATTGTTGCATTCTTTAAATCTTACACAGCGTTACAACTTTTTTTGCGGTTGTACTTTGATGCATAACAGTGGGCAGTAGTATGCTGGGGTACAATCCCTATAGCAGCATCGGGATTGGGAATGTGTGTAAAAATTACTTATGGATAAGTGTTCATTTTTTTATTAAATTTTATTATATAAAATACACCTTGAAACTGACAATTAGTTTGTTTTATTAACATATGTAAATTTCCAGTTGAACAAAGGAAAAAAAAAATACCATGATCCTATCACAAGTGAACAGAGGTACAACACATCACATGAACAATCACAGTTTAATTTTTATTTTTTTGCTTCCAAAATTTGCTGACCGAAGAGAAATTAACCCACCTATTTTTTTTTTTGCAAAATTTTAAAATATGATCAGAAAGGTTTTCATGAGTAAGGCAACAATTGTTAATAGTGCTACGGGAAAACTATGGGGAAACAAAAGGCTCTTGGAAAAACATGCCATGCTGTCTTTGACCGCAGGTTTTAACTTTGTTGTGCATGTCCAATTTCCAGATTTTGTATTCGAGATAAAATCTTCAACTGCAGTGCAAGGAGTATGGCTGAAATCTTAAATGGTGAGAGATTATGATATGTCAACATCAATAAATCAAAGACACAAATAAAAAAAAAAAAGTAACATGCATTTCCATAGACTACTCTCATAAAAATAGAACTTTAGACCTTGTAGCCGAGGAGAACCCATTTTGCACATTTATGAAAGTACGGGCGTGAAAAAGTAAACATCATAAACCGGCATCAGATTATAAAATAAAGATCTAAAAGATGGGATGTGGTATCCTTCATAGCTCATTTTAACTTTTTGTAAACCCTTCGTCACAAAATACTTTCGAGAGAAACTTGGTAAAAGATGGCATGCCGTCAAACCTGGTTTTCTCTGCAAAAAAAAAAATTGGTATAGAAACACACATGACAAAAGAATCACATCCAATATTCAACAAACACAAGTGTGAATACAATTGTTCAGTATTATAGTGCTGATTGGGGCATGAAATCCTATTTAACGTTGCTTGAACACACATTGGATTACCCTATCAACACCAAACTCATCAAGGTTATCAAGTATATCACCATGCATTGGTACAAGGCATACATTACAGCAACAAACAAATGTATAGTTTTTGTTGTCCATAATTTCATTTTTTTTTTTTTTTTTTTTTTTTACAATTAGAAGTTTTCTTTAATTTAATTACAGTACATCATACTTAGAGAAACATTGTACGGGCCCAAACAGTATATGTAGTATAAAAAAAAATAAGAAAACCATATGTCTTCACAACATAACATACCTTTTTAATCAAGATTTTTTTTTTTTCAAATAAACTATGGTCATTCGCATAACTACACTTCAGGAATGTTAACATGTTGGAGTAATTTGTACATTTGTTTAAGAAAAAGATTTTAATGAAATTGCTACATTCGAGCAATTTCCTTTTATAAACTAAAGTTTATGTTTAAAGGAGAATTCCCATCTTCAAGATCCTATCCCAATATGTACAGTTAGGTCCATATATATTTGGACAGAGACAACATTTTTCTAATTTTGGTTCTAGACATTACCACAATGAATTTTAAACAAAACAATTCAGATGCAGTTCAAGTTCAGACTTTCAGCTTTCATTTGAGGGTGTCCACATTAAAATTGGATGAGGGGTTTAGGAGTTTCAGCTCCTTAACATGTGCCACCCTGTTTTTAAAGGGACCAAAAGTAATAGGACAATTGACTCCAAGGCTATTTCATGGAAAGGTGTGGGCAATCCCTTTGTTATGTCATTCTCAATTAAGCAGATAAAAAGCCTGGAGTTGATTTGAGGTGTGGTGCTTGCATTTGGAAGGTTTTGCTGTGAAGGAAACATGCGGTCAAAGGAGCGCTCCATGCAGGTGAAACAAGCCATCCTTAATCTGCAAAAACAGAAAAAAACCCATCCAAGAAATTGCTACAACATTAGGAGTGGCAAAATCTACAGTTTGGTACATCCTGAGGAAGAAAGCACTGGTGAACTCATCAATGCAAAAAGACCTGGGCGCCCACGGAAGACAACAGTGGTGGATGACCGCAGAATAGTCTCCATGGTTAAGAGCAACCCCTTCATAACAGCCAACCAAGTGAACAACACTCTCCAGGAGGTGGGCGTATCAATATCCAAATCTACCATAAGGAGAAGACTGCATGAAAGTAAATACAGAGGGTTCACTGCACGGTGCAAGCCACTCATAAGCATCAAGAATAAAAAGGCTAGACTGGATTTTGCTAAAAAAACATCTAAAAAAGCCAGCACAGTTCTGGAAGAACATTCTTTGGACAGATGAAACCAAGATCAACCTCTACCAGAATGATGGAAAGAGAAAAAAATGGCGAAGGCATGGTACAGCTCCTGATCCAAAGCATACCACATCATCTGTAAAACACGGCGGAGGCAGTGTGATGGCTTGGGCATGCATGGCTGCCAGTGGCACTGGGTCACTAGTGTTTATTGATGATGTCACACAGGACAGAAGCAGCCAAATGAATTCTGAGGTATTCAGAGCCATACTGTGTGCTCAGATCCAGCCAAACTGATTGGTCATCATTTCATACTACAGATAGACAGTGACCAAAAACATAAAGCCAAAGCAACCCAGGAGTTTATTAAAGCAAAGAAGTGGAATATTCTTGAATGGCCAAGTCAGTCACCTGATCTCAACCCAATTGAGCATGCATTTCACTTGTTAAAGACTAAACTTCAGACAGAAAGGCCCACAAACAAACAGCAACTGAAAACCACCGCAGTGAAGGCCTGGCAGAGCATCAAAAACGAGGAAGCACAGCGTCTGGTGATGTCCATGAGTTCTAGACTTCAGGCAGTCATTGCCAACAATGGTTTTCAACCAAGTACTAGAAATGAACATATTATTTACAATTATTTAATCTGTCCAATTACTTTTGGTCCCTTTAAAAACAGGGTGGCACATGTTAAGGAGCTGAAACTCCTAAACCCTTCATCCAATTTTAATGTGGATACCCTCAAATGAAAGCTGAAAGTCTGAACTTTAACTGCATCTGAATTGTTTTGTTTAAAATTCATTGTGGTAATGTCTAGAATCAAAATTAGAAAAATGTTGTTTGTCCAAATATATATGAACCTAACTGTAGATGTAATAATAAAAATATTGGCAAATACCACCAATTAGAAATGTAGTATAGCTCTTCTGATGCCACACGTCGCTAACCTCATGGGCAGTTCAGTGGCTTAGGTATTCATGGTTACGACCACTCATTTAGTGACAGTAGTTAGTGGTCGTAACCATGGATACCCACGCAACAAAGAACTATACTACATTTCTTCATGTTGCTTACCCTATGTGTAGGGCATTGCAATACGTTAGGTATCCACGGTTATGACCATTAACAACGGTCACTAAATGAGTGATCATAACCATCGAGTCATAAGCTACTGCAATACCCTACACATGGTGGTAAACAGGTTATCAGAAGAACTATACTACATTTCTATTTGGAGCTATTTGCTATTATTATTATTACACCTACTACATATTGGGACAGGATCTTGGAGATGAGAATACCCCTTTAACTTTGAGGCAGAATATCATAGCACCCATGATTATTCATTCATTCACATCAAACGCTTTACACTAAAAAGCATTTAGTAGGTCAGGACTACAGTTCAGAGAACATATTCTGCCAGTGTGAAACCAATATGACTCAGAACAAAGTTTACTAAATAGTTTGTTCAAGAAGGACAAAGATGCTACTCTCCGTCATTTCTTCATGGGGTTATGGTTTTAAATCGGATACTTAATGGTTAATTTTATCTTTGGCAGCAATATAAAACAGGCGATAATGGAGTCTTACGGTAATTTTTGGCACACGGGAAGAAAAAAAAAATCATTCCTCCTTGACAGGTTGCATTTTTGTTCTGTGTGAAAAATGAAAAGTTTGAAATTACTTTTCTCCATTGTGAAATAAAATGACTGAACTTAGAGTAGATCTGTTTTCCAAATGTGTTTTTTTTTTTTCTTTATTGTCCGAATTGACAAATGATAAAAGTAATAAATTTATATCTGGTAAAATAAAAAAAAAATGAAGCCATTATTCTCTTACGCACTAAACGTCATCGTCAATGGTCATCTTTTATTTTTATTACTAGGAGAAGAGGTGAGACTGAAGATTACAAAGGCTATCGATGCCGTTATCAAACACCGGAGATGTACGCGGCTACCGAATTCGCTATAATTAAAGCATGCCTGGGGTGAAATAACATTCTTACAAATGAAAGTCTACGTTCCACTCTTTTGTTGTGGAAACGTTTGAAGAAATCCGGGGGAATAGAACAAGTCAAAGAATAGACAACGCCGAAGAGAATAAACTACGACTTTCCCAATTTATCTTCCTTCTACCTCAGTACGCTGCCTCCTCGAGATGGGTCGAAGGATAATTTGAAAGCTCTATTTTTCCTACTTCAGCCCCGCCGTTGTCAGAAAATAATAGCTAAAACTGATAAACATCGACAAGATTAGCCGTAACCACAACCCGACCTGATGTACCCAATATACTATTCCGATTAGCTTTATTTCACATGACAATAATAATCTTAGTCTTCTCATTTCTGAACAAAGAACATTTCTTAATTTTCTGTATATTTCAAAGTGATACTTCATTTATATGCCTGGACAAAGTAACGTAATCTTGTATAGTTTGATGTCCCAGATTATATATACACATATATACTGTGTGTGTATATATATATATATATATATATATATATATATATATGATCTTTATTGTGACCTTTTATTTGCAGCCTCAAAACAGATTTCCAGAAATGTTCTGGGTTTTTTTAAAGCGCTTTAAAAAGGCTTCATTGCTGCTCTAAAAAAAAAAGGCAACAAACAAGTTTTTTGCTACAAAAAATGTGTAATTTGAAGTTGGCATACACTTGTTTTTTTTTTTCTAAAAAATTTAGGCTCCTATTTTATTGGTTAAATTTTCCTTATGTACTAGAAGCATCTGAATAAGGACATTCTTGCTATTTTTCCTAATATCCCCCCCTCCCGCCCCGTTTTTTGATCATCAGTTTTAGGCTGTCAACTTGTTAAAACAGAAATAATTTTAAGACATTTACTAATGTAGTGTAAGCTCGATGTGTAGCAGGTAGCAAAAAGAAAATATGTATTTGTATGGTGTGAAATTGATTAAATCTAGGAGTTATTTCATTTGATAGTTTCATTTGTTTTACAATTCCTGTGTGAATGTAGGAAAGATGTATATCTTTGTACCGTGTTAGCCAGTAGATAGAAAAATATTCAGGATTGAGAGTCCTCAGTAGTTGATACCTTTTAATGGCTAACTGAAAAGATGGTAATACATTGCAAGCTTTCGAGACTACTCAGGTCTCTTCATCAGTACAAAGGTACTCTTCAACGGTACAAAGATATACATCTTTCCTGTATCAAAATGGAGGATACCAGAATGTACCGCATCTTTATGGAACTAAAACCACTTCTGAAGAAACGTGCACAAATGGACAGCGACATTTTTTTCTAGGCTGTATTGTGCATAAATATGTGACTTCAGATTTTGTATTAGTCTAGCCTGATGAAGAGACCTGAGTAGTCTCGAAAGCTTGCAATGTATTACCATCTTTTCAGTTAGCCATTAAAAGGTATCAACTACTGAGGACTCTCAATCCTGAATATTTTTCTATCTACTGGCTAACACGGTACAAAGATATACATCTTTCCTGTATCAAAATGGAGGATACCAGAATGTACCGCATCTTTATGGAACTAAAACCACTTCTGAAGAAACGTGCACAAATGGACAGCGACATTTTTTTCTAGGCTGTATTGTGCATAAATATGTGACTTCAGATTTTGTATTAGTCTAGCCTGATGAAGAGACCTGAGTAGTCTCGAAAGCTTGCAATGTATTACCATCTTTTCAGTTAGCCATTAAAAGGTATCAACTACTGAGGACTCTCAATCCTGAATATTTTTCTATCTACTGGCTAACACGGTACAAAGATATACATCTTTCCTGTATCAAAATGGAGGATACCAGAATGTACCGCATCTTTATGGAACTAAAACCACTTCTGAAGAAACGTGCACAAATGGACAGCGACATTTTTTTCTAGGCTGTATTGTGCATAAATATGTGACTTCAGATTTTGTATTAGTCTAGCCTGATGAAGAGACCTGAGTAGTCTCGAAAGCTTGCAATGTATTACCATCTTTTCAGTTAGCCATTAAAAGGTATCAACTACTGAGGACTCTCAATCCTGAATATTTTTGTGTGAATGTAGTATTTGCTCTAAAAATTGTCTAGAACTAGGCCTATAGAAATAACAATTTAACTTAAAAATGAGTAAAGTTCTTAAAAAAAAAAAAAAATCACTGTTGTGATTTTAATATTTTTCCTGTTCACTATGATGAGTCTCGCTTTTAGTACTTTTCTTTAGTAAGGTTTGTAAATGGGGATACAACATAAAAAAAGGCTAAAAAGTTGTAGAAAGGTTTTCCTTCATCTCGGGCACCGATTCTGTTTGATGTCCTTCCCGTGTATCTAAAGTGAAGTCCTAGCCCCACGCATTCCTTTAGCTATGCCCCTGAGTAAAAGCACCACTAAAAGTACCCCAATATACAGGGTGGGCCATCTATATGGATACATCTAAATAAAATGGGAATGGTTGGTGATATCAACTTCCTGTTTGTGGCACATTAGTATATGGGAGGGGGGAAACTTCAAGATAGGTGTTGACCACAGTGGCCATTTTATAAATGGCCCACCCAGATGTATCCATATAAATGGCCCATCCTGTATAAGCAAACATGTACAGTATAGGAATTTAATTGCCGGTAAACCGAGCCTATAAAAACTAGTGCAAATAAAGAGTGGAATCATCTTTAACAAGCAGACTATAGCAGTTATTTTACCGATGAAGCTTTAACAAATAAAGGGGTTGTCCATTACCCAGACAACCCCTCCTCAATTGCTGGGTTCGCCCTTACAATAACAGCCTATTCTTGCCTCCAGTGCCGTTCCAGCAATGTCTCACATGGGCTCTACAGTCAATCGGTAACTGTTTCACTCTCACTTCGTTTGGAAGAAACTGACACACCAAAAGAAGTGAGAGCTGCTGCTCTCGGATTTCCTCCAAATGTCCGTTACGTCCGAAGAACGCGAGAGTGAAGTGGTCGCTGATTTATTTAATGTGAGCCTGGCAGCCACTCACGCAAGCCCCGGGGGAGACAATGCCAACATCGATGGGTCGGTGCCAGAGTAGAAGTTATTTTATAACGGGGAACACAGTCATTAACAAGGGCTTGTCCAAATAGTGGACAACCTCTTTAAAACAACAAAAAAAAATATTGAACCTCAAACTGTTTTTGTAGCCATGGCCCACCTCACTGTACTAATGATGTGGTGAGAATGTCCTGTGTTGCTATATGACACACGTATTGCAATTAGATGCATTGAGGTCTTTGCCGCACCAGGCCTAAGTCAAAAGTGTGTCAGGAACCATAACCACTATGACATTACAATGCTATAAAAAAAAATATATATTGTTTTTTTTAAATTTAAGTCTTCTTCAGATGCCAGTGATTTTTCTCGATTGAGTTTCATCAACTATTTTGATCAGAGTTTCGCCTGTGTTGGTTTTTAATCAGAGTTTTATCAGTTTTTCCTCAGATGAAAAAATAAAACCCACTGATGGAGGTTTCTCACACTTCTCCTATCAAACAGTCCGTGGAAAACTGACAGCAGACAAATGGCATCCGAATGCCGTCTGACATTTTTCACCAACCCATAGACTAGAATTGGCGACTTTGATCAGACAATTGGTTCAATATCGGACAAGTCTTCAAGGTTTTGTGCTAACCACTCAGTCCGAGGAAAAATATAAAAAATGGACAGATGCATTACCCCAGATATGAGGACAGCACTAGTAAGAGAAAAACTGACATGTGAAGGAGTCCTTAGTAAACCATTATAATGGCTTTATGGTACTCACAGGGCTTTATGTCGACTCTGCCACATCCACGAGTTATTGTATGGCCCAATTTTGCGGACTTCAGAAGAACTGAACGGTGCATTTACCATGTATATGGTAAGAAAAAGTTCAGTAAAAAAAAGTACAAGGAGAGGCCTGGATGCATTTCTTGAAAAAAATCAACATTACAGGTTACGGGAACTAAATTCTGTGACAGGAAATAGATCCAGGGATTTAGTCTGATTGCCATAGGTGGCATTGGCCTCATAGGGTTTTTGCCTTCCATTGGATTAATGTTCAGTAATAGGTTGGACTTGATGGACTTATGTCGACCTTCTACCTTTAAAAACTATGACGCTCTGCATATGTATTAAGGGCATTAAGTGAATACTGCTTACTAACAATATATTTGCTACGATCCTCTAAGATCTAACCAGGAACCATCGTCTACAATATATAAAGCATGTGACGCTGTGATTGGTAAAAGTCATTAGTCGTCAAACTGGTAAACTACTACAAAGTCTGTGGTTGAAAAAAATGGTTCCTGGGTCCTTTCTGTAAAAGCAAGTACAGATAAGAGTTAAGAGGATACGGCAAATGCGTCTGTAAGCTACTTCTGCATAATAGTTCTGTATACAATTTGCAAAAAAAAAAAAAAAAATTTTCTTGTAAATACATCTTAAAAAAAAAAAAAAAATTTGTACATTTGGGAAATTTTTGGCAAAACAATCAATTGAGCCTACTGCAGTACCTATGGAATATGACAGAGGTGCAGTCTTTGGTGTTGTGTTAAATACAGGTGCCATGTTTTGCCCCTTCAGGCTCTGCGCCAGCCATTGCTCGGTGTATTCGTTTTGCGTGGAGATTTAAGACTTGCAAAAAAATGAGATATTTAATAGACAATACAGATGAATGGTCGCTGGACAAATATGAGCTGACAGTGTTTTCTGGTGGTTGTCCCCTCCTAGGAAAACGCATGCAACACAACGGAACAGCGTCGAACTGCACAAAATAATAAAACAATCCTAACGTTAAAACAATAAAATCATTTTAAAGTGATTTTCCCTACGAGATAAAAAAAATCTAAATAACTTAATAAAAAAAAATTTGAAGGGGTATAAAAAAAAATCCATGCTGACGAGGGCAAAACATACATTTTTATTTCACTAGGCGTCTTGATTTGTTGAAAGAACTCTTATTCCAAATTCCCAAGTTATTTGCATAAGTTCTACAAATTTCTGAACATATCCGCACTTGACAGCGGCGTGAGCGCGGGGGCACAGCTGAAAATTGTTCTTTTGCTTACGGCAAAGCAACAGATAATCAGGCAAGACATTTAAATATATTTAATTAATCTTTGACTTGTCCTTTTCCTACATTTAAAAAGGAAATTAAAAAAAAAAAAAGTACCCCCTAGTCACTGATACCGGAGTGTGCAAGCCTCTAACATAAGCAGCAAACCCCTGTACCGATAATCGAGAGGAGGATTTAAAAAAAAAAAAAAAAAAGCCGATGATAATCTTCACGTAGCAGCACTCCAGCAGTCCGCTGTGCACGACGGCCTGGGCTGCATCATGCTGTCACACCGAGTCATTATTTCAGGGTGGGTCAAGACAAGCTGCTCTTTTTCTTCAAATACTGGTCAAGTAAAGAGTTTATTTTCCCCGGCATTCACAGGTCAATTACCATATCTTCCAAGCAAGTCCTGCAGCACATGTAATGAAAGGGTCACTAATGGAACACGAAAAGAGAAAAATACAATAGTCAACAAGAAATTTCACAGAAAATTATTTTTCCCATCGGTAAGTCTAAACCAGCAAATCAGCAGCAATGACACAGATCTCTTTGGTAGTGTGGTATAATGTACCAGTCTGGAGTCCACGCTGTTTAGCCATTTGATTAAAGGAAACTTATTCTAAAGAAGGGAGGAGTCATACCAAGGGTTACAGAAGTCTATGGCCAATCATTGACAGCGGCATTTAAGAGCCAAAATCCGGACCGGGCATCTGTTCAGGCAATCATCACCCACTTGGGGAGTTGAAGGGTTAAAGGGAACCTGTCAGCAGGATTGTGCACAGTAACCTAGAGAAAGTGTCAGGTTGGCGCCGTTATACTGATTACAATGATACCTGGTGATGAAATCCGTCTTGTGGTTGTTGTTTAATCTGTATTTTCACTTTTGAGTTAATGATCTGCTCGTGCCTGTGTGTGGGGCGGTCTTCATGTGGTACTCTGATGACATATTCATCTGTATGGCTTCTGACAGGTCACTGATCCCTCACTGACCTGCCCCATATTTCACTTACTGAATATAATATGTTTTGAAAAAACAAAAAATCTCACATTCGGCAGGTGCCTGCGCTGTAGCATGATCGCATCTATAATATCCATGCAATTATTTTATTTGGTGTTACAAATTTATTCAGAAAAAAAATTTTGGTGGAGAATGACAGATGCTACGGTGCGGCCGGCGCCATTTTGAGAGATAATTTTTTTTTTCCTGAATACATTTATATCACCAAATAAAATAATTAAATAGATATGATAGATGCGATCATGCTACAGCACAGGCGCCGCCGCCTGCCTGCTGAGTGTGGGCTTCTTACTTACAGCACCAACATCTCATGACAATGCCCCTTTACAGCGAACGCGACATGAGGTTATTCATATAACGAGCTGAGACGGTAAGTGGAATCTCTGACCCAGGTGCAGTATTGTGACGCTGACGGTACCTATCCGTCTAATTCATTGAGTAGGGAGAAGAGATGAGCTAACTGCCTCGGATAAGGTGTTATCCGACCATGCTCATGTGCTAACAGTTTCTTCGACGTGCTTGAAAAATATGTTCGAGTCCCTGCGGCTGCAGGTCTTGTGGCTGTTTAACAGCTGCAACTCGTGCAGGGATTGTCTGTTTATGCAAGTTAATCCCTCCACATATTGTGGCTGTCGAACAGCTGGGAGACCTGCAGCCGCGGGGACTCTAACATTTTTCGAGCACGCCGAAGACACTCAGCACCCGAGCATGGTCGGATAACTCCTTATCCGAGGCCGTTCGCTTATTACTAATAAGGAGTAATGCAGGCAGATACTCTCAAATGAGATAAGCGTAGTCAAAGGTGAATGAGCTTTTATTAAGACTTTTTACTTTCGCCCACGTTCTGGCAGCAAGATTTGACATTATTGACTAGCAAAAGCATAAAAATTCCACGGGGACTATTGCTAGTATCAAAGCAGCTATATGTGTTCAGTTACACTGGGTGAGTGGTGACCAATGTATTTCTTGATGTTCGAGGGATGCCGCCAATGTATCAGCTGACCTTTTCTAACACGTCTGACTATGCTCCATACAATGACAGCATGCTTCTTGTCAGCTAAAAAAGATCATTTGTTGTTAAATGTTAGGCAATGAATGTTCTTCATGGTATTCTTTATTGGCTTTAGTCCTCCACAGTAATCACTTTTGTTAGGGGAAGAAAATCCAGGCTCACCACCTGATCTTCAGTGTGGTGACAATACAACACAAAACCTCTCTCAGCTCCCTTTACACCCATGGGTGCAAAAGGAGTAGGTTAGAAGTAGGACATTGTGGATAAACAGCACTCTAAGTGGAGCTCATTTGATTGTACTGTACCTAGGCAGGTAATACGTGAGCTCATAGGCGTGTTTATATCTGATCACTGACTTGTGAAAACAAGCCATCTTTAAAAGCAACTAATAGCCCGTTTATTGTCTGATCGAGTCAATAATGTGAGCATAAAACTTATCCTTGATCGCCAGCACAATCCCTGATGTAACCAGAGGATGTGCTGCTGAGAATACAGAAACTGGATGGTACTGTAGTACAACGACTCATCCCAAAACATTTTAGATATAGAGATCCTACGTATATGGAAGTGTAAAAAGGAATTTTAGGATTTATAAAGAACCTGTCAGCAAGATTTAGCCCGGTAAACTAAAAACATGGCCATAATGGCGCTGTGATGCTGATTAATATTACACCTGATGTGAAGGGATCCGCTCAGTGGCTGATGGTTACTAACCTCATGAAGTTTTCATAAAATGACGTCTTGTGTGCTTCGGGGCGAGACGTAGGGTCAGGGTCTTCTCCTGCTTCTCCGCGCCCTCGGCAGCCTCCTCTGCTTCTTGTACAGGTCACTGATTATTCAGTGACCTGCCTCAATTTCATAATTCTGTGCTGCCACCATCGTGTGACCTGCCTCATTTTCATAATTCTGCGCAGCCACCATCGTGTGGGCAGTGCGTGCACAATGTGAGTCAGCGTCCTGTATGCAGGACTTCAATAAAATGGCGCCGGATGCGGTGCATGTGCAGATCAAGATTTCGGCTTGGTGAAAAATGTACTGAGCAGAAATATCAATCTGCGCATCCATAATCAGTGACCTGTACAAGAAGCAGAGGAGGCTGGTGGTGGTGGGAGGTCGGAGAACTAGAAGACCCTAACCCACGTCCCGCCCAGAAGCACAGAAGATGTGATTTTATGAAAACTTCACAAGGTGAGTAATCATCAGCCACGGAGCAGATCTCTGTACACCAGGAATCTTATTAATCAGCATCACAGCGATATTATGGCCATGCCTTTAGTTTATGGGGCTCAATCCTGCTGACAGGTTCTCTTTAACATATTATTTGTACCAAACATTACATATGAATTCAGCAAATCTACAGTTAAGGTAAAAAATAAAATAAAAAGGTTATAGGTACAAACCTGAAATGACAAGTTGTGGTAACATAATGAAAAGGCCATGCTGACTATCGGGCCTTACCTGTGCAATAATGAGGTACTAGTTAGTGTTATTTATCTGGAGATATACGTGTATGTTCTAGAAGGTGAGCGGGAGGACTCATCATGTGCAGCTGGGTCATTTAGAAAATCCCATATCAGTATCGTGTCGTCGTGAGAACTGCTGACTATCTGGAACTCATCGAACTGCAGACGGAAAACTCTTCCCGAGTGTTCCTGGAAAAAAGCAAAATCACAGGAACAAAACAATTACAAAGATACAGTCAAGTTAAAAAGAAATATCTGACAATACGGGGAAATTCCCTTCCTACGCACTTGTGGCTCATCTGAAGAACTTGGCCCCTCTGCCATATAAGACGACAGAAGTATTACTCAACACCACGATAGGTGGGGCCCATTACTTACGAGCAGGAAATTACGTCTCTACCCAAATACCCTCATACAGCACATGGAAAGGAGTTTTCTCCATAGGGCAAGCCCTTTAAGACAATATATGCACACATGGCTGTCTTTGTTGCAGAAAAGTCAAACATCAGAATGGGGCTTGCAGAAACCTAGGTCCATTTAGGTGAATGGAACCAGTTTTTGTTTTGCTTTTTTTAACAAGAAATCTAGCTTTTGTGAGTACACCCTGCATTTTCTCCTAGGAGATAAGTCATCAGTATGAGATTGGTGGGGGTATGAGACCTGGCACCCCCACTGATATCTGCCCTGGTAGCAGAATGAAGAATATTCCCTTGAAGGGGAGATAGCTTGCTGTACCTGGCAGCGGCACTAGATGCAGAGCATTGCCGCTCCGCGTCTTACATTCCTTACCTCGGTCAATGGGGTTGGCGGGTGTCACACTTGTACCAACCTCATATTGGCCTATGTATAAGTTATCAATATGACTGTCTGGGACCCACAATATCAATGTGAGTCCCCAATAACACCATTAAGGGGTCATTATGTTTAAACCACCTCTTTCCATAGGCTCCATGTTGTACTGAGCCCTTCCCCAAATTGGACTGTGACTTGTTATTGCCCATTTATTCCTAAAGCGGACTTTAATTTATCTTATCTGGATGGAAGAGCTGTCTAATCTAGGAAACATTAAAACATGTACCGCCCCACTGCAAAACATCACGGTGCCACGAAAAAATAAACCAACTTCCATTCAGTCTCCTCGTCTACTAGTTCCACACGTGTATAAATTAAATTAGAGACACTTCTGGCCATGAGCTGTCTGGAATTACAGCTGTACATTCATGTGAGTTGCAAAACCAGTCTTGTCCATGTGCAAGAGTGGCGCTATTTCCTGGGGTGGCGAAAAAAATCCTTCTTTTGTAAACTAAGAAAAAAACAACAACAAAAAAATTCTAAAAAGAAATATTGGCGAAAAAAAACCCCCACATCGGTCGAGGTTTGCAGGTTTACTCCAGAAAATTCAAGAGTTTTTAACCCCTCATCCTCTGACAATTCGGCATTTTATTTGCAAGGATGCAGAATGCGGAACACATTGTAGGATATCAGCAGATCGCGCTATTGTCAGCGTGTCTAACTACGCACTAATCTCCGGACTACAAGCTATAAAAATGAGTCATCACATTATCACGCCGGATCAAGCAGACGTTGCGATGTCTTATAAACTTCAACGTGAAGACAGATGAGCCTGCAATCGACAGTCATGAACTATGAACCTCCTCCTACTGCTTGCAATCTGAACAGAAGCGATAGGAGGCTATTCCATTCCTGGTCCTAAGCCAAGATTAATTTTGGACGGCCATAATGGCAGCACTCTAAATTCTGATCTCCTGTGGTCACAGCCATACACAAACCACAGCTCCCATCCTTTTAACTGCGCTTCTATTTAACAGGCCGCAGTGAAATTTTGCCAAGAGGGAAAATAATGGTTCCTGGATGAGGCGGCAATTACACAGATCTTGTTTCACATCAACTTCAGTAACAAATTGAGAAGCGTAAGCTTTGTACCACTTGCTAAAAAAACAAAATGAAAGCCTTTTGGCGGTCTGTTCACTGATCCTATGTATCACTAATCCCCTGTTCTGTACAATATCGAGTATGTGTCCGAGCCCTAACAAGTGAACGTGTAATACACGCCCCCAGAGGAAGGAATTGTATCCGAAACGCGCATCGGGGTCTGGCTGTGTATGCTGAGGAGTATCCTCTCTTCCCCTGGTATGTGTTTCTGTAATGTTTAGCGACTTGGTGGTTTTGAATTCAATGTGGTTTAGCCAGGGATTGTTCCCTTTATTATGGTTGTGTGCTTTCCACCCCACCTCACTATTCATGTATATAATTCATTCTGCCAGTGGTGTATGATATCCACCTTACAAATTGTGTTGAGGTGTACTGCCCACCATTACACTGCCTGTTTTTGTAGTGTCACTTTTTATGCCATATTTTGCTTCACCTGTTATTTAATAAAGATTTAACTTTTTATCCATATGTACACTGGACTTCTTGCACTGTTCTCTTTCTGTGTGGTTTATTATATATTTATGCAGTGTGTCCTACACTGTCCTATAATGTGCTGGAATCTTTACTGTGGTCACCGGCACTCTTAGTCTTAAATATGTGGTTGACTAAGTTTCCCAGCTCGTGTTGCTGTCATCTGTTCTTATTACTGCAATTTATGGTAGTTTTCCGGTGCAGGACAGTTGCAAATTTTGGTGCATGCTATATTTTGTGCTAAAGTTTGTCTTTCTTTCTCCAGCTTGTAGAGGTAACGCAGGCACATTATAAGCAGGTTTTGAGAAAGAACAAGCTATTGTTCGAAACTCGTAATCTACTACTTGTTACTCATGTGAACACACCATTTTTTGCTCTGTCTTGGACTTGTTTTTAACAATAAATTGGACTTGAATTTGCAAAGCTGGACCTTTCTTTTTACTTTTCCTTGGTCATTGCGTGAAGACTGCACGTGGTCTGGGCTATCCACTACACATGCCTTCAAGGTGAGCTGGCTTTTTTTTCCTTTTTTTGAACATTATAAGCAGGGGCAGGAGTAAAGCAGGCACATTATAGTCACGGGCAGGGGTAACGCAGGCACATAGGCAGGGGCGGGGGTAATGCAGGCACATTATAGTCACGGGCAGGGGTAACGCAGGCACATAGGCAGGGGCGGGGGTAATGCAGGCACATTATAGTCACGGGCGGGGGTAACGCAGGCACATAGGCAGGGGCGGGGGTAATGCAGGCACATTATAGGCAGGGGCGGGGGTTACACAGGCACATTATAGGAAGGGGTGGGGGTAACAGGCACATTATATACAGGGGCGGGGCAACGCAGGCATATTATAGGCATGGGCGGGGGCAACGCAGGCACATTATAGGCATGGGCAACGCAGGCACATTATAGGCATGGGCAACGCAGGCACATTATAGGCAGGGGCGGGGGTAACGCAGGCATATTATAGGCAGGGGCGGGGCTAACGCAGGCATATTGGCAGGGGCGGGTCTAACACAGGCATATTATAGGCAGGGGCGGGGCTAACACAGCCAAATAGGCAGGGGCGGGGCAACGCAGGCACATTATAGGCACGGGCGGGGTAACGCAGGCACATAGGCAGGGGCGTGGGTAATGCAGCAACAATATAGGCAGAGGCGGGGCTAAAGTAGGCACATTATAGGCACAGGCAACGCAGTCACATTATAGGCGCAGGCGGTGGTAACGCAGGCACACTATAGGCAGGGGCGGGGGTAACGCAGGCACATTATAGGCAAAGGCTGTGGCAATGCAGGCATGGGCAGGGGTAACAGGCACATTATAGGAAAGGGCAATGCAGGCACATTATAGGCAGGAGCGAGGGTAAAACAGGCACATTATAGGCAGGAGCGGGGGTAACACAGGCACATTATAGGCACGGGCGGGGGTAGTGCAGGCACATTATAGGCAGGGATAATGCAGGCACATTATAGGCAGGGGTGGGGTCAATGTAGGCACAGGCGAGGGTAACACAGGTACATTATCAGCAAGGGCAATACAGGCACATTATAGGCAGAAGCTAGGGTAACACAAGCACATTATAGGCAGGGGCGGGGGTAACGCAGATGTACCAATTACTATAGATTTAGGCCTCATTTAGATGTCTGTTTATTATTTGGTAAGTTCCCAGTTTAGGTGATTGTTGGGGGTACAATAGGTCAGACCCACACCAAGCTAACAGTTAATGTGAGGGGTTATTCCCATCTTCACAGAAGGGCATTATCAAACGATAAGTGTAAAGAACAAGAAATTTTGAAATTTACGGCTTCTTAAAATTTTCAACCATTCTTGAGATATTAAAGGGGTTGTCCACTACTCGACAACCCTTTCTCAATCTGTACGTTTGCCCCCAGTAAAATAATAACATTTATTCTCACCTCTGATGCCAGAGCTGTTCCAACTGTGTCAGCAATGTCTCCCTGAGGCTCACGTGACATTGTTACGCCATGTGATGCCTGCGCCCAATTGGTTGCCACTTCACTCTCCCCGCCTTCGTAAGTATCACATAAATCTGGACGAAGTGAGACAGCAGCAGCTCTGACTTCCTCTGGATGCGATTCATCCGAAGGTGGGGAGAGTGAAGTGGCCACCGATTTGGCAGGGTTTGCCAGGACAAACCGTGTCGACAACGGAGGGGAGTATAGATGTTATTATTTTACTGGCGGGGCAAACATATGGCTTCAGAAGGGGTTGTCGAGTAGTGGATAAACTCGTTGACACTTTTCTTTTATAACTTATCCACAGGTCAGTATTTGGTCAGTATTTTGCATCCGTGTGTGCGTGCCAAAACCAGGAGTGGAGCTTACAGAAAAAACTATAATTGAAAGACTTACACCTCTTCTGTGTTCTGGAGACACTCCAGGTTTTGGCATAGAAATACTCAAGAAATACTTACCAAAAATAATGATGTGTGAATAAAGCCTTACAGATTGTTTCCTTGGACACTGACCACCTATTATGTGCAGTGTTTACCAGCTATTTTCAAGTGAGCTTGTGAGCACTGTTTTAAAGCTGGCCAGGATCAATGTGGTGCACTGTTACCTCCTAATTATGGCCAGCTTCAAGCACAGTGCTTACAAGCTTGACAGCAGCGGTGGTCGGTGTCCTAGGCAATGAGCTGTAAACAAAGGAATAAAAGTGTTAATATCTCCATAACGGCTGCAAATTTTAATAAACTGTAAATTGCAAAAGTGCTTACCGTATATACTCGAGTATAAGCCGACCCGAGTATAAGCCGACCCCCCTAATTTTGCCACAAAAAACTGGGAAAACTTATTGACTCGAGTATAAGCCTAGGGTGGGAAATGCTCCATAGATTATTCCCCCATATACTGCCCCCATTAGAAGCTCCATATTGTTCCCCCATATGCTGCCCCCATTAGAAGCTCCATATTGTTCCCCCATATACTGCCCCCATTAGAAGCTCCATATTGTTCCCCCATATACTGCCCCCATTAGAAGCTCCATATTGTTCCCCCATATGCTGCCCTCATTAGAAGCTCCATATTGTTCCCCCATATACTGCCCCCATTAGAAGCTCCATATTGTTCCCTCATATACTGCCCCCATTAGAAGCTCCATATTGTTCCCCCATATACTGCCCCCATTAGAAGCTCCATATTGTTCCCCCATATACTGCCCCCATTAGAAGCTCCTTAAGATTATTTCCCCATGTGCTGCCCCCATTAGAAGCTCCTTAAGATTATTTCCCCATGTGCTGCCGCTGCTGCAGCATGTAAAAATAAAAAAAATGACATACTCACCTCTCCGTCGCTGGGTGTCAGATACTCACCTGTCCTGCGTCCATGGCTGCTCACCGCTATCTGCTACGTCATCAGTCAGTGACGTTCAGACTGCAGGGGGCGCGGCGCGCACTAACCACGTCACCGCGCCCTCTGCTGTCTGAAGTCACTGACCGATGACAGACACAGACAGCAGCAAGCAGCCATGGACGCAGGACAGGTGAGTATCGCTATACTTACCCGTCCTGACGCTGTGTCTTGAGCCCCCAGCTTCTCCCCGTGCTCTCTCTTCCTGCCTTCAGCGGTCACGTGGTGCCGCTCATTAAAACTCATGATATGCGCATATTCATGAGTTTTAATGAGCGGCACCACGTGACCGCTGAAGGCAGGAAGAGAGAGCACGGGGAGAAGCTGGGGGCTCAAGACACAGCGTCAGGACGGGTAAGTATGACCTGACACCCCCGCCCCCCCTCCCCCTCTGACCCCCGGTGTATATGACTCGAATATAAGCCGAGAGGGGGACTTTCAGCCCAAAAAAACGGGCTGAAAATCTCGGCTTATATTCGAGTATATACGGTATTTTTGCAAGTACTATCGGATAATATCCATAAATGAAAATGAGCAGAATAATCCTTTAAAAAACAATATATAGATATATTATAAAAATATATATGATATAATACAAAAAAATCCACATTTCATACAACAGTAAATTGGAAAAACTGTTGTGACCAACTTTGGTATCTATTACTTATTTTAATTTCATAGACTCCCTGGTGAATTTTAATGTAATAATTTGTATTCCTGAGAGATCCCTCCTATTAAATAGCGAGACGTTAAAACACATTGTGTTATTCCTGTATGTGTTAATGCCTTAATGCTCGTGTTCAGCCAACACAACAAATCTCTGTATACTTACCACAAGTGTCCGCAGACAAAGTGTCCCTGCGGGAGCGCGCGGATCTAATGCAGCCACAAGGTCCCACACTTTAATTTTCCTGCAAGCCAAAGAGTAAGTTATAGATTGCTAGCAATAGGAAGAGACAATACAATAAAGCGCGAACAGTTCTCAACAAATTAAATGTTGAAATGGGGAATAAGCTCATATGGTGAGAAGCGATACATGTAGGTTAATGTAGAACGCTTACAATTACTTTCTTATATGCCTGCAACACATTATCGGGGTCATCCTGGTGAAAGTGGACATGATACAAGTGTGTGTCCATAGAGAGGTCTAAATGCATAAATACCGAGTCCCTGACACTCAGGTATGGTATTATAAAGAATTGGAGGGTGGATGGCAGCATTATTTTATGTCACTTAGTCCCATCCCATTGTATAAATAGAGGCAGCACTCAGATAGTGATACTTAGTGGTTGCCCAACAAAAACTGAAGCCTGCAACTTATTTAAAGAAAATATCCTACTGCAGTGTGTCTACAGATCCCATGAAAAACACAGGTCACAATGATTCCAGACTACTACCGCTATCATACTGTACACTCCGTAGATAAACCAGAAGTGGGGAGCACTGCTGCAGAATCAGACTACACAGATTGTTTGTAGTCTGTCACCATGGAGACTGATAAACCTGCAGGAGCTGTTAAAGATTAGTGCATGGCTGCCATAGTCTTCATTGGATAGGCACTGAAGCAAAGATATTGGTTACACAGCTTTAGGGCCATCGTGATGCCAGGCTTTAAGTGTCTGTAAACAGAGAGTTACGTCGTCACAGAAGCTTCCCAATACGGAGACAGCGTCCGTATTCCCAAAGTCACGCCGCAGCTATAGACCTAGGTGGTTTTCTGGGCAATAATACCCATGAAAAGTTGTGTGTAGAGCAGCAGTGGTTATTCAGGTAAAAGAACGGCAGGAGAGCAAAAGGAGAGGAAGAGAGGGACAGGTGGCAGTGCTCGAAGATTCCAAGTGTGAGGTTACAAGGGTGCAAGTTATATATATATATACCCAAAGGAGAAAAACCTGTGGAAAGGTGTTCGTAAAGATCTCCTTCAGAATCACATTGAGTCCATATGAAGCTGCGTATGAAGATCCTAAGCATATAAAGGCTCTGCAATATCCTTATCTCCGGCCCCCACCAAATATCCTCATCTCCGGCCCCCACCCAATATCCTCATCTCCGGCCCCCACCCAATATCCTCATCTCCGGCCCCCACCCAATATCCTCATCTCCGGCCCCCACCCAATATCCTCATCTCCGGCCCCCACCCAATAGCCTCATCTCCAGCCCCCACCCAATATCCCCTTATCTTCGCTCCCCACCCAAACCGACTAAGCCACTGATTTCTATTTCTATTTCCAGGTGCGGGAAAACTGATGCACTATTTGGGACAGATAGTTTTGTAGTTTTGTCAAGGGTTCATGTTGCATAAAGGGGTTGTCCAGGACTTTCTGATGACCTAACCTTAGAATAGAGCGATACGCGCAGCACTCCAAAAGATGTGAAAAATCAGGTGACATCTTTATTTAAGTGAATGCACCAAAGTTTCAATTCCAATCAGTCTTTAAATAGGTCATCAATATCAGATCAGTGGGAGTCTAAACCAGGCACTCCCACCAATAAGCAGTTTGCAGCTCCCATAATACCTAAAAGTACAAAGTGACAGTTGACAGAACTTCTCAGCTCCATACACTGACCAGTGGCCACTTTTGGGTACTGCAGCTAAGGTCCCATTCACTTGATCGTCAGTACCCGAGAATGTACACTAAACCATGTATGGAGCAATGGGGTTCTGTACACTATATAATTGTGTCCACTATTAGAGCGGTAACATCTATTCATCACTCCTGCCAGCTGATATTGATGACCGATCCCAAAGTTAGGTCATCAGTATCTAAGTGCTAGACAAACCCGATTTAAGAAGTCAATGGAAACAGAATGAGCAGGCATTTTTAATGATCTGATGACCTTGGTGTAAGTGACTCGCTTCCTGGGCTCATTTACGTCTGTGTACGATGGCCCTATTGTCCATGACGCGCAAGTGTGAAACGAGCGGCGGCGTTTACTTAGTCATGTGATGAAACATGAGTGAGCGCTGCTGTCACCCGACTGATGCTAATTAGAGCAGGGCCTCAATAATGAAGCCCCGCGGTGAACAGATCAGGAGTATATTTTGATAAATGCTCTGACTAATGAAACATGCTGCAGCTTCGTTACAACCGAATGAAAAATAAGAATATTTTTGCCACGCATTTCTAAAATTAACCAAGACAAATGGTAGGAGAACAGGTGATGTTAATTAATGGAGCATTTAATGGCATCGGATAAAGACACAACACATTCTCACTAATTCCTAATTCTTATACATGAATTCTTTTACCTACAGCGTCTTCGCTGCATAATTGTGATTACAAACTAAATCCTTTATCTTCTTTATCAAACCATTAAATTGTGGCTGAAAAAAAGAAAAAAAAAAGTGGGTTTCTGGAGGAAAAGGGCATCAAGTGACAACTAGAAAAGGCCACGATGATCTGTCTCCTGGGGATCGGGGAAGATTCCCAGAATCTTGTACTGTAAATGTTATCTATGTAGCATCATATAACTGGGAAGAACAAGCATCTCCAGGTCTGGGAAAGCGGAGAAATAAAGGGCCTCCACATTGGCAGTCACCCAACGACCAATGGTTAGAATGAAACTAAATATTTAAAGGAATTGCAAACCTTGTCTTGCAGACACCTGTCCAGCAGGTGCAAATAATCTGTTCAAAGGGAGCATATTGGTATAAAAAAATAAGAGAAGTGAAGCGAGTCACCAGAAGCACCTTCCCACTACGTCCTTGAGTGGAAATGCCCACTCGCTGTGCCGCTCACTCACCACAGCGGAGACCCGCACAGACCAGTGATTGTTTGAGAAAGCATTTCCTGGCTTTTCCAGTGTGTGTAGACCGACTCCATGATGGGGCTTCAGTTTACATTCGTTATACAATGGTTCTGTTTTGGATATTGATTCTGTAAAATTCGATAACAAAGGAAGGCAGCACACCCCCCTCCTGTTACACCCAAGGATCCAGCGTAGCGTGCTCCTATTGTTGGCCCCTTGGCAGTGCAATGGTGTCACTGCTGGTGCTGTCTGTGCTGGGAGAAGGATGGCTGGGACAGGCGAGAGACAGTTTTTTTAATTGGTAGCGCGGAGTACTGCATTGCACATGGGCCGGAAAAGGTCAAAGAGGCCCAGCGCCTGCGCACTGCAGGACTTTGTCCTGCCCTCAACAGGGCAGATAAGTACGCTTGCGCAGGAGCGCGATTCCAAGAAGACTATGTGGATGATACAGAGACGCGTCATCTACTGTATGAAAGTTAGAAATGTAAGCTCAAAAATTCAATATGAGTTTGAAGGGAGCATAACTCAACCAATTATAAATGAAATACAACCTTTATTAAAGCTTATCTAAAAACAAGATAACCACACAGAAAACCAACAAATAACCGTGTCACCTATGTTGGCCCTACACTGGGGCCCTGATAGCAGCTACCTACCAGCGGAGGTTGGCACCCTACATACAATTGAGATTGGTGTACCCGCTCCACGATGGCTGACCCTGTTGCTCCTAAATAACCCTGGACTGGTGCAGCACACAGTCACCCATTTAACCAGGAAAGGAGTGTAAAGGTGTTGCCAATATGGGTAGGTTAGGCAACAATAGAAAAAGTGCAAACAAAGTGCTGTAAACACAAGACATCAAGTGACATGTGCAAACAAATGAGTACCTGACTATACCTGACTATACCTGACTATCCCTGTGACTGAAAACCTTCCTGTCAGCGGAGGTTGGCACCCTACTGGTCAGCGGAATGGCGCCCCCGCTCCACGACGGCTATCCCTAAAATCCCTGATATGACTGACAGATCAAATAAGGATAGCAAAAACTAGATAGCCAGAAGGTACATTTTAACCCATTAGTCCAATATTGGCCCATATGAGACAAAAATATATATAATTCATATTGATAACAATAAAAGGGTACTCAAGGTTAGTAGTTGATGAAATGAAACCTTAACGCGTTTCTCCTATTCGGATCATCAGGAGGTAGATAATCAGATGCTGTGTGAAAGCTGACCAAAATACCCCATATATATAACCTAGCAGTCAAAAACACAACCAATAGATGATAACCACTCCTCCATATTACAGAGGTCCAATTAGTAAGATGTAGCCAAGTGGGGCTAGGCATAGGTAGAGACATACAAATGGCCGTGCCCTTATACTCTATAAACTGCAAGCGGGCTTTGTGACATAGATGGATCAGCCCAGGATGGGTGGATGCAACTGTCAGTCACAATTGTGACCAATGGGTTAGCAGACTGCTGGGCGGTGGAGGTTAGTGTGCGTTCCACATGGAGCGCAAATTAGCTCAGAGCTTTTATCAAATTCTGCCAGGAAGCATTGACGCTGAATGCGCTTCCTGTTCCACAAATAAGGGCGCAGGTCAGTGATGTACTGCGCATGTCAGACATAAGGCAGGCTGCCGCTATTACCGCGCATGCCCCGAGCGTCTCCCGGGCAACAAGAAGCCATTTACCGGTCATGCTCGGAGCGTCTCCCGGGCAACAGGAAGCCACACACTTAACCCACCGCTGATAACTGTGGGCGCTATTACCGCGCATGCCCGGAGCGTCTCCCGGGCAACAGGAAGCCACACATTCCACCCACCGCTGATGACTGTGGGCGCATGCTCAGATGACTCCTTTCTATCACATCCGCCCTAGATGTCTCAGCAAACATTACTAAACACCCCCAAGGTATCTCTAGGGTAACAGGACGCGCCGCCCGCTACACCAATCAATGATGGATAGGGCGCACATCCAAGAAACCCCTAACTGTTACATCTGCCCAAAGTGTCACTACATATATTATTGCCGCCATCCGCTGCACATACTCAGGCATATTAATAATGGCAAACGCAATGCCAGAGTATCCCTGCATGTTTTATTACCACCTTCTACTTATACATTCTCAGGGCATATTCTTGATGGAAAGCAAACATTATTCTGAGAGTGGACGCTGCCATTCTCATAATATAGACACTATATAGCACCGGACATTATCAATATAATTATATGTTGTAAAAATACATATAAGGGGGACAAATAAATCAAAATAATAAAGGGCAAAAAAGATAACAAAATATACATATATACCCATGAAATTAATTTCATATTTTTGATAACTCACAATAATTTGTGTATCCCCAAAAGAAGGGTGAAAAAATGTTTTGTATGGCAAGAAACTAAAGCCCTATCAACCACTGAGACCCTATAGAAAACACGCATACGACAGACTTTCATTTAGGCCCTATGGATTCCAGCATGTGGATCCACATGCATTCTCTTTGTAATAATAATCTGTCAAAATTTCCACCTCTAGGGTTCTTTTTAACCACCTCAATGACAGAGAAACAAATCTCCTCCAGATTACCCTTGTGCATCTCATTCAGATGTTTTACCATTGGGGTGTCACGGTCGTGCCTAATATCACCAATATGCTCACCCACTCTGTGCCGGAATTCCCTTAAGGTTTTACCCACATAGTCCTTCGGGCAACTACATGTTGCCACATATATTAGACCCGAGCTCTTACAGTTAGAGAAATCTCTCTGATGGAATGTCCTACCATTTGAAGAACTTGTGATTGATTTACATTGTTTCATATATTTACAGTTCACACAGTTTCCACATTTAAAAAAACCACAAGTTTTACGGTCCAGCCAAGTACCTACTGGATTGGTTCTTCTGAAAAAAACTATGTACCAAGTTATCCTTGATAGAACGCCCCTTCCTAAATGTTATCATGGGGCGCGGGCCTACAATCTCACGCAACTCGGGATCTGATGTTAGAATATCCCAATGTTTGTTTAGAATCCCCCTAACTCTTTTATTCTGGCAATCAAAAGTGCCAATAATTCTGGTCACATCCAATATTTTCTCAGAACTGTTGGGTTTAGTTTGTAACAGGGCATTCCTATCTTGAATCGAGGCAAAATTATATGATTGTTCAATGATAGACCTAGGGTAACCCTTTTCCAAGAATCTCCTCTTCCTATCTGCTGATTGATATTTAAAAGCCTACATGTCTGAGCGATTTCTTCTTAATTTTAAGAACTGGACTTTTGGGATACCACGTTTAAGTGCATCTGGGTGATGGCTATCCCAGCGTAATAAACTATTTGTGTTGGTTGGCTTACAATATATTTGAGATCTCAAAAAGCCGTCCTCCCCTTTCTGAATCAGATCAAGGAATGGCAAGGTGGTCTTACCTAATTCATAGGTGAATTTCATACCAATTGTATTGTCATTTAATTCCTCGATGAACTCTAAGAAACCACATTCTGTCCCCTGCCAGTTAATAAAAACGTCATCAAAGAATCTATACCATGTCCCAATATGTTCTTGCCCCTATTTGGGTTCATCAGGGAAGATCAAGGTTTCCTCCCACCAGCCCAGGAACAACCCAGTGTAGGGCCAACATAGGTGACACGGTTATTTGTTGGTTTTCTGTGTGGTTGTCTTGTTTTTAGATAAGCTTTAATAAAGGTTGTATTTAATTTATAATTGGTTGAGTAATGCTCCCTTCAAACTCTCAGACGCGTCATCCACACGAAGCAAGGAGGAGGATGGCATCGCAAGAAGATGGGAGGCGCCGGACCAAGAAGAGCGACACACCTCAGACCGACCGGATCGCCCCGCAGGTGAGTATAATAAAAGTTATTTTTCTTCTCTTACAGGTTGGGTTGGAGGCAGATACACAGCATTATAGAATGCTGTATATAAGCCCTGAAAGGCGGTGGCTGTAGCTCGTATCAGCCAAACATGTTGACAGATTCCCTTTAATGTATAGAGAAAGGTGCTGTGGTCAGAGGAGACCAAACTTGAACTCTTTAGCCAGCAAGGTAAATGCTATGCCCGGTGCCAAACCAACACAGCTCATTCACCCTAGGAACACCATCCCCACAGTGAAACATGGTGGTGGCAGAATCATACTGTGAGTATGTTTTTCGACAGTAGGGACAGGGAAAATGGTCCAAGTTGAGGAGAAGATGGTTGGTGTGAAATACAGGGATATTCTTGAGCAAAATCTGTTTCAGTCGGTCAGTGATATGAGACTGGGACGGAAGTTCACCTTCCAACAAGACAATGACCCAAAGCATACTGCAAAAGCAACAGTAGAGTGGTTTAACCCCTTAGAGACGAACCAATTTTTACCTTAATGACCAAGCCAATTTGTACAATTATGACCACTGTCACTTTATGAGATAAGAGCTCTGGAAAGCTTCAATGGATCCCACTGATTCTGAGAATGTTTTTTGTGAAATATCATACTTCATGATAGTGGTAATATTTCTTCGATATAACTTGCATTTATTTATGGAAAAAGCAGAAATTTGGCAAAAAAGTTTGAAATTTTAGTAATTTTCAAACTTTTAATTTTTATGCCCTTAAATTGAAGAGTGGTGTCACACAAAATAGTTCATAAATAACATTTCCCACTTGTCTACTTTACATTAGCATAATTTTAGAAACATTTTTTTTTGTTAGGAAATTATAAGCATTAAAACTTGACCAGCGATTTCTCATTTTTCCCATAAAATTTATAAAACCATTTTTTTAGGGACCACATCACATTTACATGATTTTGAGGCATCTATATGATAGAAAATACCCATAAGTCACACCATTATAAAAACTGCACCCCTCAAGGTGCGCAAAACCACATTCATATTAACCCTTCAGGTGCTTCACGAGAACTGAAGCAATGTGGAAGGAAAAAATTAACATTTAACTTTTCTTCACATAACATTTACTTTAGACCCAAACTTTTTTATTTTCACTAGGGTTACAGGAGAAAATAGACCATAAAATTTGTTGTGAAATTTCTCCTAAGTATACCGAAATCTACTATTGGGTGCACGGCAGGGCTCTGAAGGGAAGCAGCACAGTTTGACTTTTTGAATGCAAAATTGGCTGGAATTGATTGCGGGCACATGTTGTGTTTGGAGAGCCCTGGAAACCCCCCACTAGTGACCCTATTTTGGAAACCACACCCCACCCCTTAAGGATTTTATCCAGGAGTATAGTGAGAATTTTAAACCCACAGGTACGACACAGAATTTGAGAACATTAGGTCATCATATTGAATACGTCATCATTAGTGTTGAGGGCAAGTGCTCGCTACTCCAGTTTGCATAGGTTGCTCGGATATGCACCAAATATCGCGGGTGTTCTATTGATATGCTCAAGTCCCTGCCTGCATGTTTTCGTGGCTATTAGACACCCCAAAAAACATGTGGGGATCTGCGATACTGGATGCATACCAGAGCTGGGCCTCTCTGACCATTCCCGGCGCCTGCGCACTGCAGTACTTAGCTCTGCCCTCAACAGGGCAAAGAAGTACGCCTGCACATGAGCGCGATGCCGAGGAGACTGTTTGGATGATGTAGGGACGCGTCAGCCACATGAAGCAAGCAAAAGTACGGCATTGCAAGAAATGGGAGGCGCCGGACCAGGACCTGCGACACCCATCGATCCGGACCGCCCCGCAGGTGAGTATAATGAAAGTTATTTTTCTTCTCTTACAGGTCGGGTCGAGGGCAGATACACAACATTATATAATGCTGTATATCAGCCATTAAAGGCGGTGGCCGCATCTCATATTGGCCTAACCTGGTGACAGGTTCCCTTTAATGATCAGCGTGTATTATTCAGTCACCACTGTATATCCTGCTCATATATGATATTGGTATGGCGGTATTATTTTGCCACTGAATATGGTATTATTGGAAATATTGGTCTTGGTATAGTGGGTATTACTCAGTAACAGTACATTGATAACTGTATGTCAATTTTTTAGCGGTATTACTTAAAAAATGGTCTTGTTGCTGCGTTTACTATATGATTTTTACATTATATTATTTTTTTCCACGGGGAAGTACAGTCTAACGCGAATGAGCAACATGTGGATTGTGAGAGGGCAAGTCCAAATGTTTGCCCTAACATTGCGTCACTTGTCGGCAACACTCGAGAAGTGAAAACTGCACCACACAGATGTCACAGGACTGTTGAACCCTGTGATTGGCAGCAGCGGTCAGGTGACTAAACTATGGCATCACCAGAGAAATGACCACACAATTCCCCAGTCATCTGATCCAATTAGGAAGGACATTGTCACAATATTTAAAGAGGATCTCCAATAAAACTGACTGGAAGTACACCAAAGATCAGAGTTCTAGCCATGTGAACATTACTGTAAAAGTGACAACAGGAAGGATTGTCAAATCCATTGTCACCTGAGCAGTAGCAGATTTTTTTTTTTTTTTAGCAGTAGAACATTCTGAAAAATCTTTAAATTGTCATTTCTACTTATGTATTTTCACACGGCGGATCCTTTGGTTTGATGAAAGCTAAGTAGCTACCAGAGGTGTGTGGAGAATCACCGATTGTGTATTGGTTAAAGATTTAAAAATACAAACTACATACAATATTAAGTAAATATGTGAGACCTTAAGAAACTGTTGTACTTACTTTGAAAATCCAATGTCAGAAAGCCTGCATAATCCAAATGTTAAACTGAGCATTTTAAAATAAGAAGGCTCAAACTTTCAAAAAAGGATTATATAGCCATTCGTAGTTGGATTTTCAAAATAAGATCATTCTCATCAGGTAATAGAGCCATTTAATAATGTGTGACGTTAATATTGTATAGTCTATAGAACAGATCTGCTTTAAAAACTTTCCAAGAGAGCATACATGGGAAACTCTGGCCCGTGGGCCAAATCTGTCCCGTAGGCTGCTTATATTTGGCCTGCGACACAAGAACCACAACCCCTGTGTGTGTCCATTATTCTCTATGGAGGACTATGTGGGGCCCTTTATTCTGTATAGAGGACTATGTGGGGCCCAGTATGTTGTACGAAAGACTATGTGGAGCCCAGTATGCTGTACGGAGGACTACGCGGGGCCCATTATGCTGTACGAAAGACTACATGGGGCCCATTATGCTGTACGGAGTACTATGTGGGAACCATTATTCTGTATGGAGGACAATGAGGGGCCCATTATTCTGTATGGAGGACTACATGGTGCCCATTATTCTGTATGGAGGACAACGTGGGGTACATTATTCTGTATGGAGGAATACGTGGGGTACATTATTCTGTATGGAGGACTGCGTGGGGCCCATTATTCAGTATAGAGGATTATGTGGGGTCCATTATTCTGTATGGAGGGTTATATGGGGCCCATTATTCTGTATGGAGGACTATGTGGGCCCCATTATATTGTATACTGGTTGGCCTGCGTCTTTGTGCAAGTTTTTCATTTTGACCCTCTGTGCTTGAGTTTGACATCCCTGAAATAGAGCATCTCTTGGAGAAGAATCCCTCATCTAGCATATATACCATGTGTTCTTGTCAGTTTTTTACAGGACCACCCCTATAAAATACCAGGTTTTAGTGAATGTGATCTATAGATTCAGGGCACAGCTCCGGCTATTGAAGAGTAAAAGGCCAGACATACCCATCATACGCTCCGCTAACTATCCTTTTGTTGTCGAAGCGAATACATCGGACGAGCTCTTCATGACCTTCCAGAACTCGTAAGCACGCTCCGCATTCAATGTCCCACAACCTGGAAAGAAACAGACTACGTGCTTAATAAAAAAAATGATCCCGTCAAATCTTCCAAAACAATCCCTACACCTGTTACCAATGAAGGAAATGGGCACTAAGTAGGACGGACCTTGCTAGTAGCAGATATTAACCATTCTTATCACGTCTGAGGCCATTTTTGCCATATTATACCATATACATAAATATATCATATTAAAACTTTTGTCCTAATGAACAGGTCCTGTGTGACCTCGAAACGCGTTGCCTTTTAAACCTGTTTAGATAAAAGCATTTTATTTCACCGGCAATTCGCCATCAGCAGCGCATGAGTGATACCTCCAGTTTCATCTTTATATCCATGGCCGTTTCCCTGACCGGTATCTGTGCGGCAGCTGTTATATGCCTGTTATGTGTTGCCATTCAGCAACCTAACAAGGTGAGTGTACCTCCCCTTTTTCTGACTCCCCATTGTCACCAGATAAGACCCTATTGTGCTTTTTTCTTTCCCAGTTTCTCCCTTCTGTTAATACAATGTCTGGGAAGAGCAACGACTCCTGCCACATAGGAAGACATCAGTATAATAAATGGTACATGGTAGGGGAGGTCCGAACACAACATTTGCATTGCTGCGCATTAGCTTCATTCGCATTGCATTAGATCCCTGTGCCAAAAAAATAGCACAAATAGGAACCCATCAATGAGTTCATCCACCAGGGATGAACGGGGGCAGCCTGGAACAACATGGCAGCTCAATGTACCACCAGTATACAATTTATGCCATAAATCAGGAATATATTGCCTTTGTTTCGTCTTCGGGTGGCACAGCGGTATTAAGGTATGTGCACACGTTGCGGATTTTGCCAAATCCGCAGGTAAAATTACCTGTGTTTTACCTGCGGATTTAGCGCAGATTTCCTGCAGATTTTGTGCGGTTTTCCCCTGCGTTTTTACACCTGAGGATTTCTATAATGGAAGAGGTGTAAAAACGCTGCGGAATCCGCACAAAGAATTGACATGCTGCGGATTCAAAACCGCGGAAAAATCTGCAGCATGTGCACAGTGTTTTTTGTTTTACATAGAATATAATGGCACTGTACACCGCAGGAGAATCTGCTGCGGATCCGCAGGGCCAAATCCTCTGGGGATCCGCAGCAGAATCTGCAACGTGTGCACATGCCGTTAGCCTTCCTAAAGGGGCCACCATAAAACTTCAGGTGAATACAGACCTGTAGGATGGCCCTATGGATAATGGGGTATTCTGCTGGCATTATTAGGGGGAACAATCTTCTGGCACTATGAATAACAGGGGGACTGTGAGTAATGAGGGCACTTTTCCAGTGCTATGAATATCAGAAAGCACTAAGCTGGCACCAGGAATAATGGGAGGCAATCTATGGGAGCGCGCTGCTGCCATTATAAATAACGAGGGCACTGATCTGATACTATTACTAACACGGCAATCTGATGGCATGTAATAATGGTGACAATAAGGGTACTATTAATGAGAGGCAATTTGCTAGCCCTACTCACAATGGAGGAACTCTTCTAGCGCTAACAAAAGTAATATGGGGGTCAATCATTTGGGGTAGCCAAGTAGTGAACAGGTGCTTTGGAGAGGGAACCAGGAGAAAGATCAATCATCTACTAATCAAAATGTACCTATGCTCCCCTGCCGCCATGGCTGGCCATCTGCCATGTGATGAGCTGGGTCTCCGCTTGCAGGACGGGGGCCACAACTACAGGTTCTGGCCTCCTGCAATAAATTCCTTTCAAATTCCTTCCTTTGTATCGGTCTTCTGATGTGCTCGTCAGGAGGAAAACGACTCCCATCGAGCAAGTTCGGAGTAGTTAAACATTTCTAAACGTTAATCAGCAGAAAGAGCTCATCACGTTTTATCCGTCTCCGGTAATCTGTTCTTTGTAAGCGCCGGCCGTGCTCTGCGCAGAATTACGTGCAGACAGAAAAAAGGGCTGCTCGTTTGGAAGCCGTCGGTGACTTCCATATTGTTGTTTAGGGCTGGATATCCGTGCAGAATTTGCCGTTCATCACTGAGCACGATCCGCCGCCGCCTCACTGTTCATTACTGACTGCGGAGTTTCTCTTCGCTTAGATATTGAGTATGAAATAACGGCTCCCTAAAGAAATGTGTTGGCCGCTTCCCAGGAAAAGCGCAAAACTTTTTTTTTTTCCCCCTTTCCTGCTGTGTTATTAATAATTGGATATAACTCCCACTGTAGACAAAAGCAGCATATAAAATCTTTATTTTACGGCAAAACGGCATTTAAAAGGCCTGGAAAGAAGCAAAAAGAACAAAGAGATATACAGGGTATCCTATATACTGCTGCCTGGCGGAGACCGGGATTTCCATCTAAGAAGAGCAGAAGAGAAGTGTCTCCCGAAGTCCACCTCTTGGATGGTAGGTAGGCTCAGCGCGAATGTCTAGTGTATGCCCCCTTCTTTCACTGATTAATTACATGGTCCGTGAAAAAGAATTTGCCCCCCTACACTTATCACAGGAGGTGTTAAGCTAATACAATACAGAATATATCAACTAGTATGGCTTGTCTGGCATCTGCCCCAATCTTCAGCTATCTGCTCCTATTTAGGTAAGTTCTGGTCACAAGACTTAAATAACTGGGGGTCCGACATGAATAAGCTAGCAGCTCCGCCTGGATGTAAACATGGCACTGACCTGCACAGCTCCATTAATTGTGTTGGGTACAACAGAACAGCTATTATTCTCCTGAGATGTTCGGCTACTACACAATGAATGGAGCTATGCAAAATCAGCTTCATTCAATGTTTACACAAGCTGATCAGTGGGAGTTCAGGCCTCCAAAGATCGATGAGAATAGTTCATCAATATATCTTATGACCAGACAACCCCTTTAAAGTGAATCGGTCAGTAAAATAACTCCACTCACTAAAACCGCATATATATGAGCATACAGATCTTTAAAATGTAAATCTATAGACACATTTACATCTTCTATCTGTTGCTGCATTTCCAAGTAATTGGCGTTTTCATGCACATGGAAAAGAGGTCCTAAGTGCTCAAACTAAAGGGGTTCAGGCTGGGCAAGGAAACAACCTTAAATGCTCTGTGACACCCAGAGCACGTAACACTATATTTGCATAATAATGAAAACATTTATTTGGAAATGCAGCAACAGATAAAAGGTGTTGATGGATTTACATTTAAAAAAAACCTGAATGCCCATGTATGCAGTTTGGGAAGGAGAGTTGATCGTACTGATAGATTCTCTTTTAGATTACCAGTGACAGAGAAGATGGCTATCTATATACAAAGAGGCTTAGGTGAAGACTTGCATTCATCTTCTTGTTTTGCTGTATTACGCTTCTACTAGCAGCAGATATTAGAAGAAAAGTTGTCTTTAGATTAACCCTGTATGGATGTACGTCTGCAATTTCATGTGCAACACAAACAATTTATGAGTGTACACTAAAACATTGCAAGGATAGACGCACACGTTCAGCATTTGCAGCAGAAAAATCTGCTCTAAATACTGGAGTACTGGCAAGCAAACAGCTGCATAAAATACACATTTTTTGAGTGTTTTTTTATTTTCCTTTTCATTTGAATGGCTAAAAAAGCTGCAAAAAAAAGCTGAAAGAATTGACGTGCTACAGATCTGAAAGTGCGGCAAATCTGTAAGTAAAAAAAACATGGATTTTTGTGATAACTCATCGTAAAATCCTTTTCTCCGAGACGCTCATTGGGGGACACAGATACTGTGGGTGTATGCTTCTGCTGCTAGGAGGTTGACAAGAAGTGAAAAAAAGAGGTTGGCTCCTCCTCCGCCGTATACACCCTCGCCCCTATTGCAGGCGGAAATCAGTTTGGTGCCAAAGCAGTAGGAGGACAACAAAATCAGTCTTAATACAGGTACAACATGTCCAAGACACCACCCTTATATCAAATTAGTAAATGCATATAAATTTAAACAAAACAAGAGCCAACTGGCTAATAGGGTGGGTGCTGTGTCCCCCAATAAGCGTCTCAGAGAAAAGGATTTTACGGTGAGTTATCACAAAAATCCATGTTTCTCCTTCGCCTCATTGGGGACAAAGATACTGTGGGACGTCCTAAAGCAGTCCCTGGGTGGAAGATTGACTCACCAATCCAAGCTACATGCACCTCTTGTTTAAAGGTGCGCCACCACTGTTTGGAGAATCCTTCTACCCAGGCTCGCATCCGCCGAGGCCTGAGCATGAATATTATGTTTGGCAAATGTGTGCAGGCTGGACCAGGTTGCTGCCTTGAAAACCTGTTCCGTCGAAGCCTGGTGTCGAAGCGCCCAAGAGGCGCACACTGCCCGAGTAGAGTGCGCTCTGATCCCTGCTGGAATTGGTGTGCCTCTAATGCGGTAGGACTCCTGAATAGTCAAATGAATCCATCTGGCTATGGTCGACTTTGAGGCATCGATTCCCTTCCTGCGCCCTTCGGGGAGCACGAACAGCGTGTCCGTCTGACGAAAGGGTGCCGTCCTCGACACGTACCTCCGGAGGGCTCTTACCAGGTCTAACGTGTGAAGAGCGTTTTCCACACGGTGCACCGGTAATGGACAAAATGAAGGCAAGACAACATCTTCATTAATATGAAAAGAGGACACGACTTTCGGCAGAAAAGGAGGGGCTGGTCTAAGCACCACCTTATGCTTATGGAAAGGGAGGAACGGGGCTTGGCAGGATAGGGCTGCCAGTTCTGAAACCCGCCTGATAGAAGTGATGGCCAATAGGAACACCACTTTCCAGGAAAGGTACCTCAAGGAGATATCCTGAAGCGGTTCAAATGGAGCTTCCAGCAGAACACTTAGGACCAGGTTAAGGTCCCAAGCGTCCTTAGGAGCCTTATAGGGAGATACCAAGTGGGAGACTCCCTGGATGAAAGTCTTCACCTGCAGATTGGTAGCAATTCTGTGCTGGAACAGGATGGATAAGGCCGATATTTGTCTCCTGAGGGAACTTGGGGCTAAGCCCCAGTATAGGCCGACTGGAGAAAAGTCAAGATGTTGGGGATCGAGAATCTCAGGGGAGAAACACCGCAGCCTCGACACCAAGCAAAGAACACCTTCCAGGTGTGGTGGTAAATTCGTGCTGAAGCAGGCTTCCGGGCGCTAATCATTGTAGCGACCACCTTGCTCCCGAACCCTGCCTGGGTTAGAATCCAAGATTCAACGGCCATGCCATCAAACAAAGGCCCCTGAGTTCGGGTGGCAAATCGGCCCTTGAGAAAGTAGATCTGGGTGCTCTGGCAGGCGCCAAGGAACGTCGGCGAGCAGCTGCATTAGATCTGCGTACCACGCTCGACGGGGCCAGTCTGGGGCCAGCAGAATCGCCGGAACCCCTTTTGTCTTGATCTTCCTGATGACCCTCGGAAGTAGTGGCAGTGGGGGAAATAGATATGGGAGGCGAAACTGGTTCCATGGGAGAACCAACACGTCCACAGCGATTGCCTGCGGGTCCCTGGCCCGAGCGACATATGTGGGCACCTTGGCGTTCACTCTGGACGCCATAAGGTCCACATCTGGAGTTCCCCACAGCTGACAAATCTGCCGAAAGACTTTGGGATGTAGAGACCACTCTCCGGACGCAAGACCCTGCCGGCTGAGAAAGTCTGCCGCCCAATTTTCCACGCCCGGGATGTGGACAGCCGAAATCACCGAGTGGCTTGCTTCGGCCCACTGCAGAACATGCCCCACCTTGCGCATGGTTGCTCTGCTGCGGGTGCCCCCTTGGTGATTTATGTAAGCCACCGCCGTGGCGTTGTCCGATTGAATCCGGACAGGGTGGCCTGCTAGAAAGTGATGAAACTTTTGCAGAGCCAGCCGAATTGCTCGTATCTCCAATAAGTTGATCGGGAGGCGTACCTCCTGTGGCGACCACCGTCCCTGGGTCGTGCGGTGGCGAAACACCGCTCCCCAGCCGAGGAGACTGGCGTCGGTTGTCATCACCAACCAATGGTCTGGGGGGGAAGGTTTCCCATGGGTCAGAGAGGAACTGGTTAACCACCATCCGAGCGACTGCCTGACTTGAAAGGACAGTCGGCACCGCCGATCGAGCGTGAAGGGATTCTTGTCCCAAGCTGACAAAAGGGCGTGCTGCAGGGGGCGAAGATGGAACTGGGCGAACGGTACCGCTTCCATTGCTGCCACCATTTTCCCTAGACTCCTCATCCCAG
Source organism: Dendrobates tinctorius (assembly GCF_039654945.1). Classification (NCBI taxonomy): domain Eukaryota; kingdom Metazoa; phylum Chordata; class Amphibia; order Anura; family Dendrobatidae; genus Dendrobates; species Dendrobates tinctorius. The sequence goes on along the minus strand of NW_027361897.1, from coordinate 5,805,164 downwards.
ATCGGATGGTATGAGGAACTGGTTGACGAAGTGTCCGGACTCCCTGCCGGAGCACTAGCACCTTTTCCTGAGGGAGAATTACCAACCCTTGGCGAGTTTCGAGAATCATTCCTAGGAAGGAGATCTTTAGAGCTGGCGCAAGGGATGACTTCTTCGCATTGACCAACCACCCTAAGCGGGCAAGAGTATCTAGCGTGATGTTGACATTTTCCTCGCATGCCCGTATTGAAGGGCCTTTGACCAAGAGGTCGTCCAGATAAGGCAAGACGACTATGCCTCGAGAATGCAGTATGGCCATGACAACTGCCATAACCTTTGTGCACACTCTGGGAGCCGTGGCTAGCCCGAAGAGTAGTGCTACGAACTGAAAATGTAGATTGCTGATGGCGAAGCATAGAAACCTCTGATGAGGAGGAAAGATGGGAATATGCAGATATGCGTCCTGGATATCTATTGAGGCCAAGTATTCTCCCTGCTCCATGGCCGATATGATTGACCGGAGAGACTCCATCCGGAAATGTCTGATCCTGATGAATTTGTTCAGAAGCTTCAGGTCCAAAACAGTCCTGACAGACCCTTCCTTTTTGGGAACCGCAAAAATGTTGGAATAGAACCCCTGATTTTTTTTGTGTTCCGGCACTGGAACAATGACTCCGTTGTGCTGGAGCGATTTGATGGCTCCCAATAGAGCCTTTGCCTGGGCATCCACCCTGGGAAGCTGGGAAAGAAAAAACCGTCTTGGAGGGTATCTGACAAATTCTATTTTGTAACCTTAGGCCATCAATTCCTTTACCCATGCGTCGTGAGCGACATTGGCCCAAACGTGGAAAAACCACAGTAGGCGGCTGCCCACCTTTCTGGTGTCGTCTGGTAAAGGCCTCGAGTCATTTGGCCGTTGATCTTTGGGATCTGGATCCCCTTGATCTGGGCTGCTGAGTACGCATTCTCCCCAATAGGTTGGCTCTATATGAGACCTGCCGCTCCCTATCCTGGTTGGGGCAGCCTGAGGCGGCGGAATTGGCCGCTGTAGTCCACCCGGTGTTGCAAAAGGCCCGAAAACGTGCCTGAAACGGGTGACGAAAAAGCGGTTTGACCTTTTGTTGAGGGAGAAACCCGCTCTTTCCTCCTGTGGAGTCGGAGATAAGTTGATCCAACTTTTCCCCAAATAGGCGGCCACACTGATAAGGCAGGGAAGTCAAGGACTTCTTAGAAGAAGAATCGGCTCGCCATGTCCTTAACCATAGGGCTCTTCTGAAAATGCATTAGCGGCAGCAAGTACCGAGCAATTGGCCGCATCCAAAGACGCATTGATTACATAGTCTCCAGCCATCGCCATCTGACCTGCGACCTCTGAAATCTCTGCAGGTAGATCCTGCTCCTGCGCGACCTTGTTTATTGTTTCTGACCATGATATCATAGCCTTGGCTACCCAAGTTGCTGTGAACGAGGGAGCGAGTGCTGACCCTGACGCCTCATATACTAAGGCGATCCGTGGTATCCTTAATAGAGGAAACACTAGGGACGGATAGCAGGGTCTTAGTGGCTAGGCGCGAAACCGGAGGATCCACCAACGGGGATTCCATCCATCTTTTACGGAGGTCTGGAGCAAACGGATACCTTGTTTCGAGTGCCTTTTGACCCGAGAAACGCCTGTCTGGACGTTCTCTGTGCCGCTGCACTATGTCCTCAAACTCCGGGGGAGAGGAAAAAATTCTGTGCGGGCGCTTCACTCGCTTAAATGCCACTTTATGCCCCGTAGCCGCTGCGGGATCATCCTCAATCCCCAGGGTCTGATTGACGACTTCTATGAGGCTGTCCACTGTTTCACGTGACCCTGGAGTGTCCAGGTCAAGGGGCTCGTCTGAGTCGCAATCTGAGGTCTACTCGCTATCAACCACTGGTGACGGGGAGCGAGAAGCAGAGCTTACGGATGCCAAGGCACCAGATGGACTGGGCGACACGTGTAGATTCGTTTCCTACGGGTCTGCCTGGAGTGAGAGCGGCCCCTGCAGGCCGGAGGCTTTTGTGAGGTGGAGGTTCCCTCTGAGGCCGACGAGCCATTGTCCCTGCCCCTATCTGGGGCTTGAAAGGACTCTATTGCTCTCGTAAGCGACGCCATGGACTGTGATAGTGATAGGGCCCACTCCGGGGGATTTGACACATTGGTCAAGGTCGCAGGAGAGGGCTCCTGGGCGCGTTCGGATTCGCAGGCTTCGCTTAATCGCTTGCTCTGCGCCCGCGGAAACGCAGCCCGACAAGAGATGCATGCAGCGTAAAAGAACGTGTGCTTCTTTGCTTTTTCGGACATGCTATATCTATCCGCTGCTGGAGATGTGGGGAGGAGGTAGCACCTTGTTTTCCCTATAGCGTGGCCTCTCGGGCAGCACTTACCCCAGTCCTGCGCCCCCCCCGTCCTGGCTGCTTCCTTCAAATCGCGCACCACCAGCTGTGGGAGTTAGCCAGCATGTAAAACCGCTCTAGGGGCGGTGCTTCCGTTCTGCGGCCTAGCCGGGCTCCGAAGCCATGGCCTAAATTTCTTCGCCGCCGCCCAGTGCGGGGCGGGCCGCTGGAAGTGACGCGCGGCCCCAGGGGCGGGACTTCCGTCCGCGGCCTCAATTTTTCCCCTACCCGACCGGGGGGGGGGGGGCTTGGGGGTGGGTGTTACACAAAAAACAGGATCCAGCCACCCTCAGCCTTGCATGGCCGGTGGCTTCCGCCGGCTGGGGGCTCCAGCCCTGAGATCTTTGCAGGAGCCCTCCAAGACCCTCTCCTCACTGATGATCCTCTTCAGCTTGAGCGCAGGTATGTGAGGGGGTCTTGATAAAATAGGACGGTGCAGGCACCCTAGCTCCATCTAACCCCTTCAGGGGGTGAGGAGAGGGACCGTCCACCACCTTGCAGCACTGCAGTCTAAGCATTGGTGGAGCAGTGGGGGCCGCACGGACTAGTCTTGTGCCTCTGTACAGCCCATGGTTTCAATACCTAGGGGTGGTCAGAGCTAAGTCCGGCATTGTGTCCCACGACGCGGGAGAGGATACGTGGAGGGACACTCGCACGTGCTCGCCCGTTGTTGGTTTGGGGAAATCGGACCCTTTCAATAGGATCCGTTGCCGCTGTCACATCTTCATGGAAAAAGACGAAAAAAGTCTGGAGAAAAAAACAGACGTGTGCCTCCATGGACACTAAGCAAAAAACTGATTTCCGCCCGCAATAGGGGCGAGGGTGTATACGGCGGAGGAGGAGCTAACCTCTTTTTTTCACTTAGTGTCAGCCTCCTAGCGGCAGAAGCATACACCCACAGTATCTGTGTCCCCCAATGAGGCGAAGGAGAAAAAAAGGCTTTTATTGTGCAGTAAAAACAGGTAGAAAAACTTGGTAAAAACTGTAAACATACACTAAAAATCGAATGAATAGGGTTGTGCTGCAAGTTCCCTGTGCCACGGGTGGCTGTGTAGTTGGACCCCCATGGATCATAAAGTGATGACCAATCGCTTGACTATGTAGTCGTCCTCTATTGTTAGTAAATGCATTGAAAAGAAGTGCGCTGGTTGTAAGACATCAAAAATATGGCAGAAAGGTGTGGCGCTTTATTAACACATGAGTTTAGTTAGAGCAGCTTCAATTACCTGCTACAAAGACAAAAAGTGGTGGTCAGCCCTGTGCGAAAACTACACGTTACATATGGAGACATACACGTGTGCGCCTTCACAGGTGAATATTGACCAACGATCCCGAAAACTAACCATCTGCTTATTGAGATATACTCCGTACGGGTAAGTACTAGGACACAGTTACCTGATGGTGTTATCAGAGGAGCCGCTCACCACAAGTCTATCTCGGTACTGTAGACAAGCAATCCCACGTTTGTGACCATTCAAGGTACGTACGAATTCACATGTACTTGTGTTCCACACCTATAAACAAACAGAAAAAACCTCTGAAGTCTCATAATCCTATAATATAAAAAATAGCGCCACATTACAACAAAAACAAATCATCAAAATGCATCAAACCTACCTATTATGTTCTATCACCATAACCTAGACGCCTACACTTCCAATAGTCCTTTCAGTGTGTAACCCCATTACTGAAGAAACACTTCCCCCTACAGTCAAAAAGTCAGGAAATTTACCCCTAGAGTATTTCTACAACAAGTTTTCCAAAGGGCACTACAGACAATGGACTCCATTACATCCTCTTAAAGTCAGCAGGTTTTTTACCCCATCTGAGAGAATGCATGATGTAGGGTCAGAAACACTGATTCCGGTGATCTGTCACTTACTGTCACCCACAGGGGTGTGATAACATGGACTAGTTTGGGGAAACTAACGGCCCATTGATTAGTCAAAGTCCTCAGTAGCATAGGAAAAGGGGACATTATAAATGCTTTATAAAACTTTAATTAAACTGAATACCATTATACAGGGCTGGTCAGGTGGGGAATGGAGTCATAGGTATGTGATTGCAGCTGGGATGGAGGGGCATGGGGGACCTGACGGGTTCCCTTTCAGAGTTCTTGTGCTCCTCTAACTCTACCTAGAAGAAGTATTGAAGCGCACAGGCCAGTGGCTCAACCACGACTTAAGCGGTCAGTCATTGGGAGCGGACCACCTTCTTGGCAAGAAGGAAGCCAGGAGTGATGCAATGCAGAAAATTATCTTGAGATACCCCCTTTTTTAAGAAAGAGTCTTTCACTGCTGCATTAGAAAATCATAAAGGAAGGAAAGAAGGAAAATCATCTTGCCAATGCGTCTAGTAGAAATAGTCACCATGTAACTGACGATTTTTTCTTTTCTTTTTTTTTCTTCTGCAAGATTTTTGCAAGGTTATTTTTTGTTCTAGGAGAGCGCTCACCTTGCAGGTGCCACTCAGTAGAAAGTGACATAACATTGATTCAAGGAAGCCATTTCTACTAGGTAAGCACTGGTGAGGGGGTAGTGTGCTCCTGATGATCGGCATTAGGGCAGGCGGCAAGGTTGAACTACTTGCCCAAATTGTATGCAGCTTTACCTCTGTAGCACTGGAGGAGTAAAGCGGAACTAAAATGGACTGGATCCAGTGAGCCTATCGGCTTCAGAGTAGTGCTTGTTGCCACTGTGCTCCTTTCCTGGGATACCAACCACCTCTGACTGTAAAGAGGCTGGTAACCTAGGCAGCGAATAGTAAACTATCGATTTAAAAATTTCTTTGTACTTGAGAATGGAGAGAATTTTAACAAGTAGATTGCTAAATTGAATGCTTTACAAGCACTTTTCAATTTCAACCATGTTGCATGTTGAGACAACCCTTTTTAAAAATAGCCAGTCCCCCCAAAAAAAATCTGGAAGTAACAGGTGACATCCACTTGAGAAGGTGTAATGAGGTCCATCTCTTGTAGTAACTTAATTGTTATAGCTGACTACTGAAGGATGAAGGTGCCTGGTTATTCACCGGTACTTTGCCATTTTATCACAGTAGACCTTTAATGGTGGCCAGGAAGAGAAATTCAAAATTTGCCAATTTTAAGGTATTTTTGCAGCCTAAAAATAAGGGCTCACCTTTATAGTTCTGTCCCCAGACGCAGAGACTATGTACTTATCATCAAAGTCCACCACATTGACAGCCGCTCTGTGTCCTACAAGGACCCTCCGCAGCGTGATGTCGGTGGCAGAGGCCATGTCCCACACGGCGATGGAGCGATCTTTGGAGCAGGTGACCATCATGCCATTGTTGAAGCGTAAATGCAGCACGGCCTCGCAGTGGTGAATGAGGGTATTCAGCATCTCACCCGTGTTCACGTCCCAAACCCTGCAAAGAAACCAGTCACGTGAGATCGGCGGGGAAATAAGCCGCGCATCAGAACGCTTAAATATTTCATGTCATGGGCTAAAGTAGAGGACGGCACAAATCTGGAGTTTATCAATTTTCTCCAGGCTTGAAATAATCCATCGTTAAACCCCCGATACACCGGCCTGCATGAACATCGACTCTGAAACCCTACGAAAAGCACCAGCCATAATAGATTACAGGAGAAGAACGCGAATGTCGAGAGAAGATTCTGAAATATGAAGAAAAACGGATTATTCACCGCGCGGCTTATTGCTTTTGTGTCACTTATTTAAAATTTAGTAGAAAGACGCATTTCACATTCAAGGAGAAAGCGGATTATTATGGGGCTAATGCTTGTTATGCTGACTAGTCATTTCTCAACCATCACAGCAGAGAATGCCATAAATGGAAAACTGCGGCACTATATTACAGCTTTCCCAGGGTAAGTCCTACTGTATGAAGACAATGATCTCCTTCCCACATGTGAATATTAAGAATATTGCCAATATCATCACTTTCAGGACTCCTTGTTCTCTTTTTAATGCTGAATATGGTTCTTAAGGACATTGGCTGGATGTTAGGGGTCGTTGTCCTGCTACAGAATACATTTGGAACCAATCAGATGCCTCCCTAATGGTATTACTATGATAACTCTTGGATATATGTTGGACGCCACTTCACCTAGGACTTTTAAGTCCAGGCTCAGGTGTCTGCACGCCGCCTGAATATTCAGGTCATGTGCTGTATGCCGACTACCAAGTGTCTGAACGGAGTTCAAAAAGTTTTAACCGATTGTAGGGGATAGTGGTATCATTATTTTCCTATGGTTTTGGGTGAACAGACAGATATAATTTAAATCTACACAATATGTTAACTTTATGAATGATTTTCATTTTTTGGGACTAATTTCGAATGGGATCAGGTTTTCTTCTCTATTTGCTGCCAAAGAGTTATTTAAAAATGCAAAAAGGTCTTTGGGATTCACTAGTAACATAACCCACTGGGGCATATGCACATCATAAATAATAGTGTGCAAGACCCCCATGTAAGAGCCACAGATGAGTGCTGTCTGTACGATATGGACGGCCATTCATCCGCTGGCAAAACCGTATGGGAGATGATCTGCAGGAACATGCAGTGGCTGCTACACAACGAATGGGGCAGCACGGTGCAAAGATTATATCCAGATGCTGCCAAAGCTGAAAACTGGAGGTGCTTTGTCAGTCCCCCACCGGTCCGATACTGATGACCTATGCTAAGGAGAGGTCATCAATACTATATTACCTGACAACCCTTAAATATAGAAATCGAAAAGGTAACCGGCTCTTAGTGTCGATGGCGGCCAAATCTCTATTTTAGAAGTGAGTTTCTTGAGAAACTTTTCTTAGCTTTGCTCTAAACAAACGTTGATGGAGGCAAATAAAACAAAGTGTCCAATGTTCTGGTATTCACCGGAATCTTATATATATGGTAACATTTAAAGGGAGAAGAAAAGGTCAACTAGAAAGAAATAAAAACAATTTATCTTTTCCTTGTGGCCTTTTTTGAACTGCAAAATGAATAGGACAATTGTGTTCAGATCTGGCCTTCTCCGCAGTTTACAGAACATTGGAAAGGTATGAGGCGTCACGTCATCCACTTACTCAGACAAGAAGTAGCCAATTCTTAGGCACTGTTCATATAAAGTATATTCAGTAAACTGGTTAACAAATGGATATCAGCCCAATACAACTCTTTTGGACCCTAAAGATACAACTGCATATGTGGTGAAAAGCCTAAAAGCAATAAAAACAATATAAACACAGCCTAAAACGTATCTTTTCCAAGTACTGAACCATAATGTAAATGTAAGAGCGGTCACTGTGATGGGCATAATATGCGCATCATCCCGAGAGCACAGCCAGGAAACAAATCTGCATCGCAGGTTGTGATTGGGGGATTTTATATATATTTGTTTTTATTTATTTTATTTTTTTACTGCACCTAGGACCTATTTCGGAAACAGGGCAACCCTCTTAAGGTGTGACCCGTTATTCTAATTTTTTTTCCATAAATCAATGAAAATAAACCTTTGTAATATATCAGAGATAACCACTTTTTGCTTCGCATGTTCTCATCATTCATTCTCAATGCGCGGGTAAATTCTTTATGCACTGAAGACAGATTTTTACATTATCGAGATAAAAGATGACAGTTGGTGCTGATAAAATACTATGTAGAATGGATGGGAGGGGTGAAGGGAGGAGCCAGAAATAGCACCGCCCTCCTCCCGCCTCCATATACTATGATTTACCTCTGTTATTCTTCTTGGAAATTTATGAATAAATACACCCCAAGATGTTTACCATTCCCATTTATCAACGGAGTTCTCTCTACATAATTTAGTATAGAATAAGGGAAATTTTAACAACTAGTTGTCAAATTTATAAATATTTAAGATAAAAATGGCAAAAGACTGCCCAGAATTGTAATTTAAAGGGAATCTGTCACCAGGTTTTTGCTATTTCATCTGAATGTAGCATAATGTAAACAAAGAGACCCAGAATCCAATGATTTGTTACTTAGTTTACTGGGTGCAGCAGTTGTGACACAAACAAGGTTTTAGAATTAGCAATGCAGCAGAGCTGAGGAAGCTGCCCCGCCCACACCAGGCTCTGTATGTACATTGTCTATTGACAGTGTGCTGCTTATCACAGGAGAGGGCGGAGTCAGCCTAGCATGCATGTAGTCCAAACAAAGATAATCACCAGGTGAGAAAACCTTAATTGTAAATAAACAATAGTGCACAGTCTAATAAGTGGCACATAGCTGAAATCTGTGTTTTAACCCTCTACCTCATGTGGTCCTCAGATTGCATAGCAAAAACCTTATGATAATTTCCCTTTAAAGGGAACTTGTCAACAATCTGACATGTCGGTTAAGCTTCATAATTGTATTTCATATGAATAATATTAGCAAATACCTCCAATTAGAAATGTAGTATAGTTCTTCTGATAAGCTAAGTCATTTACCCCATGTGCAGGGCATTGCAGTAACTTAGGTATCCATGATTCCAACTGCTAACAGCTGATACCTTATCTACTGCAATAACCTGCTCATGTGGTAAGTGACATGGCAAATCAGAAGAACTATACCACATTTCTAACTGGAGGTATTTGGTAATATTCTTATTATTACATCTACTACGTGTTGGGATAGGATTTTGGAGATGGGAATACTCCTTTAGGCAGAAATGTTGTATTATTGCAAGTGTTTGGTAAAACAGACTTATCGAGAGAACTGACAGGTTCTCTTAATAGAGGATCCAATGGTGGCAGGAAAAAAATACCTAAATTTATAATCAATGGACAAATAAGTGAACGAGTGACATTGCAGGTAGTGCTCACTTTTATGGTATACGGATCTGCTACTACTAAGGCGTTCCAGGTCCCTTTCCCATCTCTGAAGATGCAGCAGAGGCCGCCGCTCATACAGCTATTGGAGCCATTAAAAGTCTCACGCTGCATCTTCACTAAACCAACAGCTACAAACTACAGGGAGAGCCACAACGCCTCTTCCACATTACTGCGCTTTATTACAAGGGCTCTCCTCTCCTGAAAACGATTGTAAAAGGCTAAGGACAGGAACGTAAAAAGAACTAATTACTGAGAACGCCCCACGCTGCCCAGGGGAAGGGCAGACAATACTTCAAGCATAAATCAATTACTCCAAAGTGAACGTTTATATTCAGAGAGAAACGGGCATTAACCATTGCTCTGTCTGGAGGCGGGCATGTGTCACAATGTAAAAACCGCCTATAAGGGGTAACGCAGCCTTTATAGCACATCCGAGACATATAAGGGATCATATAACCCTGCATTACGGTTATCATTTATTTATACAGTGCTAGCATATTCCGCACCATTGTACAATGAGGGCAATCATTCACATCGCGGCCTGTCCCACAGGAGCTCACAATCTATTTTCCCTTCCATGGGGCCAGTTTCAAAGAAGATAATAAATCTGTTAGTTGATTTTCAGGCCCTGAGGTGAAGATGGAGTGCCTAAAGGACTCAGACATTAGAAAAGCAGATGGGCTCCTAGATACAGCCATACTAATAGGAACCCTGCCATATCCACAGATGACAGGTTCATCCCTGCTGAGCTTAAGAGTCCAGTGGGTGGAGCGACTGATTGATAGCCTTGTATGAATAAGTATACGTAGCAAAAATAAAAAATAGTCATTAACTAGTACCGCCCACTGGACCCATGAGCCAGCAGGTAAACAGGACCGCCCACTGGACTTATTAGGAAGCCAGTATACAGGACCACCAACTGGATTCATAAACAAGCAGGTAAACAAGACCGCCCACTGGATTAATAAGCAAGCACATACACAGCACCGCCCACTCAAGTTATAAGCAAGCAGGTAAACAGGACCGCCCACTGGACTCTTAAGCCAGAAGGTAAACAGGACTGCCAACTGGACTCATTAGTAAGCCAGTATACAGGAACACCAACTGGATTCATAAACCAGCAGGTAAAAAGGCCCGTCCACTGGATTAACAAGTAAAGCAGATATATATATAGGACCTCCCACTCGACTCATAAGCAAGCAGGCAAACAGGACCGCCCACTGGACTCATAAGCTAGAAGGTAAGCGGGTCCGACAACTGGATTAAGCAGGAAGCAGTTATATAGGACTGCCATTGGACTTTCAGGCAGGTAAATAAATAGAACAGCACTCTGAACTCATAAATAAGCAGGTATTTAAAGAAACCCGTCATTGCCAGGATGTTTATAAATACTATTGTACATGATTCCCTGTTTAATCTCTTTTTCATAGTGAAATTCAAAATGAACAAGACTGCTGCTCTAAAAAAGTCATCTGTGAACCAATTGGCATTCTAACAAGGGGTCCATGACTAGTAACTGCTGCACTTCCACAAAGCATGCAGTAATTTTATATATTCAATTGCTACATCCTAGTAAAAGCAGCGATTTAAACAGGGGGATGTCTACAAAGGGATAATGTGCCATAGAGCATCCAAGAGGGTGGCTTTATAACAAGAGCAGAGAATCTCTGCATAATGTCATTTTCTCTGGCTCTCGGGCAGACTTCTGGTGGGCCATAGTGCATGACCACAGGCCCCATTCTTCTGGCCCCTGGTCCTTTAATTCTTCCCTAAATTATGCGCACAAAGATGTAGCGTTCACTAATAAGTGTCACAGGGCATGCAAGGCTGAATTATGTCGTGACTCAAGGAAGTGCTAGCATGTTCTTTGTGGGCCAAGTTAGTACCCTGTTCCTATCCTTCCTTTGATGTATGCAACAGTTTCAATAGCTTCTATGTGATGTATACAGCAGAGTCTCAGTGGCTCCTATGTGATGTTTACAGGAGTTTTACTGGCTCCTATATAATGTACACAGTTGGGTCTCTGTGGCTTCTACTTGATGTATGCAGCACTAGCAGTGTCTCCTATGTGATGTATGCTGCAGTCTTGGTGTTTCTTAAGTGATGTCTATACAGCAGTCACAGAGTCTCCTATGTGATGAATACACAGTAGTCTCAGTGTCTCCTATGTGATGTATAGACAGCAGTATCTGTGTATCCTATGTGATGTATACAGGACACCTCACAAAGCTGGAGTTCTATAAATGTAACAGTCACAATTCCACAGCTCATTTTATCTTGGATGTAATTTCTAATAGCTTAGTTGTCCAATCTAGTGCAGGGCGTGCTGAGCTGTATTTTCATTGACAGCTTAGTCATCCAATCTTATGCAAGGGTGTGCTAAGCAGTCAGTATTTTGAGTGACTGCTCGGCCATCCAATCCGAGTCGGAGAGGTGCTGATTTTCTTCAGGTGTTCTATGTTCCAGTGATTACTTAGCTACTTAACTGAGCTGCCTGGCCCAGATATCTTCTAGTCTTAGCTTTCAGCTTGACCTCTGTGCCTTGTTCTCAGCATTCTGACACTTCTTTGCCAGACCCTGGACTTTCCTATTGACTACCCATTTGTATTACCCCTTTTGCTCTGATCCACTACTTTCCTGATATTCTGACCTTGGACCATCACCCAATTATCCCTTTTGTCTCTTCCCTCTGTTTATGATGTACCCTCCTGGCTCTTGGCCTCAGACTTGTTGACTACTCTAACTCATGGCTTGTCTGTGAGAAGTGACTCAGTGTCACAGTAACGTGAGAAGTGATGAATTTGCCACTGTGAGGAGACCTGCAGTGTAATAAGCATTTGTGTTTCCAACAACTTACTACAGCGAGTTCTTTACAAAACTTGCCATCGTAAAGAGTTGCCTGCACTCCAGACCGACGCGAATCTAGAAAAGCAACATCATCAATACCACCCGATATCACAGATGCACTAAAAAGAAGTGGTTGCAGCTATCACATTAGACGCGAGTTAAAGGTTTGACTAAATATAGCAGATAATATTAAAATTGCTAATTTTATATGGCCAATGAATGATTATATCAATATCCAAATGGCCCAAGTCCAAAAAATGGGCCCTCACCCCTATTTTATTACAACAACATTACTGACCTAAAAGGTGGTTTTCCGCTTTCAACAAAGTTTCGTCCTCTGCTGTAGTTTGTTGCAAAAACATCAAACAAACTGAGCTTTACTCACCCTCCTCAGGTCTAGCAATGAGTCTTCGCCATTGTTTCTGGTGTCTGTTGTTGTCTGCGGCACTGATGTCACACCGACAACATTGCTGCCAATAACTGAGCTCAGCAACTCCGAGAAGCTCTTAGGCTAGGTTCACATTTGCATATGGAGGAGCTGCGGACGTTTGCGGACTTCCTCCATGAAGCTCCGCCCAGTGCCGCACCTCCTCCAGTCAGCTCTGCCTACGTCCGCACTGGTGATTGACAGGCCTTTGCTTTAGCTACAAAAAATTAGTGTAAATGCTTAAACGATACTCATTTTTGGACAGAAAAAAATTCAGGTAAGTAAAACATCCAAAATAAAATAATAGTCGACATTCTGAGATCCATGCTTCCAGTGTGTAAATATTAAGCTTTATAATAGCCAGTTATTTTCCATGGGGATGGTGGTGCTCACGTGTGACCACTATTACATATTGGTGCCTGCTCCTGCTTGCAAGCATAGGACTCTCCGAAGAGTAAAGCGTGGGCGGTCCGCCTCCTAATTCAAGGTTAAACATTCGCAAACGTTCATTATTACACAGGATAACAAGCTGATCATACAGAATGCAGAACACAACACAATACACGCACAAGTTACAATGAAGTCATACATGCAGCATATACCTGACTGTGGAGTCAGAGGAGCCCGTGATAATGACCCTCTCATCATACTGAAGACACAGGACAGACCCCGTGTGACCCGTCAGGACTCGCTTACACTCCAAAGTGTTCTTATCCCAAATCTAGAACAGAACAAATAAGTCGTCTTTAAACAAAGTTGGAGGTCGGTACCAACCCAAAAATCAAGATAAAAGGACCCGACTGATGTTGGAGATGAAAGAGAAGTCATTTCGTGAAATTCGCAGCCTCCAAAAAACATTCAGCTCATGAGGCAGGCATTGATTTTACACATCTTGCACTAGTAAGCAGTTTTTGCGAGATATATGATGATAGAGGAACTTCGTTACCCTGCGTGGTTCTCATCGTAAACTAGGAAATCATTTTTTAATAGGGCTTCCCGGAATAACAGGCTTTAAAAAATGACTTGTGACACAATCAGAAACACATGTTACTATATATAAAATAAAAAAACAGCAATTCTATAAGTACAAGACCAGACTAACAACAAAGCTACTAACAACTGATCAATCGCTGACTCTTCAAAGGGAATCTGTCACCCCACCTTTGCTCTATGAGCTGCGGCCACCGCCATCAGGGGCTTATCTACACCATTCTGTAATGCTGTAGATAAGCCCCTGATGTAACCTGAAAGATAAGAAAAACGAGTTAGGTTATACTCACCCCGGGGTCCGGTCCAGTCGGATGGGTGTCGCGGTCCGGCGCCTCCCATCTTCTAGCGATGAAGTCGTCCTTCTTACTTCTGCCGTGGCTCCTACACAGGCATACTTTATCTGCCCTGTTGAGGGCAAAGTAAAGTACTTACTGCAGTGCGCAGGCGCCGGGAAAGGTCAGAGAGGTCCAGCGCCTGCGCACTGCAGTACTCAACAGGGAAGAGCAGTGCGCCTGCGTAGGAGCCACAGCAGAAGCAAGGAGGAGGACGTCATCGCTAGAAGATGGGAGGTGCCGGACCGGACCGCGAAACCCACCGCACCTCGGTGGGGGGGGGGGGGGTTTACGCTATACTTTGTGGGTCTATATTTGGCTACTCAGCGATTGTAGAGAACTGCAGATGTTAAAGGGAAGATTATATCAGAAAAAGACCTGTTTTAATCAGGTCTAGGTTTTGTTTTTTAAACATTTTTGAAAATGTTTTTTTTTTCTCCAAATTTTCCATATCCCCATTTATAATAATAAAGATAAAAAAACAAACACACACAGAAATCTTGCAATGTTTACACTGGCCATGAGATTTCATACTGCACGAATACTTCCTGGTATTTACTGCTGACTTTTCAGCAGTCTCATTACAGACAGGATAACAATGAGAGCAAACACCAGATTCACCATTCACAATAGATGACGTTACCGCTCCTCTCCTCCTTTCTGCAAAGTGGAATTTTTCCACAACAGAGCAAGCCCAAAATATAAGTCTATACCAATCAATAGGGTCAGAGGAAGATTAATGCCACTTATGTCCATGTGGCTGCTGAAAAGAGAACAGGAAGCGTCTAACACAAGTCCTAGTCACCAGTGTGAAGATTTTTATTTATTTTTTTTTAAATATGGCAAAAAGTAAATAAAACGAATAAAAACACATAAAAAAAGATTTAACTTAAAACGTGGACTTAAAAAACAGAAGTCATTTTTCTGGCGACACATTCCCTTTAAGGGTTTTGCACATCACAGTCAAAAGAAGCACCAAATTCATTTAAGAGGCGCAAGGTGCATCGTACTCCAGCGTTCCCTTCATTAAAGCAGGAGTACAAAATACCAGTCTTAAAGAAATCCGTCAGGAGGATCAACCCTTCCTAAGCCGTCTATATGGGCATGTAGGTCACAGAAAGATTAATAAAATGACAACTTGATATCTCTGATCTGATGTCTTATTCCAGAGTCATCCACTTTTTTTTTAATACGTAAATTAGGTTTTCAGATCTATGGGCCGGATATAGATCTCCCAAAAATTCTGCCTCCAGAGCTTACTGTAAATGAAAGCGTGAGACAAGTCAGGAGAGCTGACTGTCAGTCATGACATGTCTCGCACTGGTAACACTACCTTCCATTTACAATGAGCTCCGACGACAGATTCTCAGGGAGATCTATGTCCCCGCCCATAGATCTGAAAACCTAATTTACATATAAAAAAAAATATGTACATTGCTCAGGAATAAAACAATGGATCGCAGATATCAAGGTAATGATTTAAAAAAAATAATGAAGTCACCTTTATTGTGTTATCTCGGAGACCACTCACGATCTTTTGGTCGTCGTACTGTAAACAGTAGACTCCTTTGCTTGTCTCGCTCCGACAGTGGATTCTTTGTAAGCTGTGTCGTCCACACCGCCAGTTCGATTCTATCGTCTATTATGACCATATAAAAAAAAAAAAAAAAAATAATTGAGAAAAATTAGGGAAAGGGATATCGGAAAAATGAGACGCAAAGATCAATATATACTCGTATTATGCATTGATTCACAAAGCTTTTTCTATGAACATTCTATCACTATTTAGGGGGTTTTTTAGTAGTTTTTGATCATTGGTATGTTAGTCTTACATCACAGAACAATATCATTGTGGTGTTCCTATTACCTTATGGGTCAGAACCAACTCATTTTCTGGTCTAGGCACTCCTGATATTCCGTGGCATCACTAAAACTTTTGGTTTTGAGGCGAGAAAACCAACTAAGTGCCGGGATGAGTCTTCAGAGTTACTGTTCTTTTGACTGCAACATAGCATTGTGTTAGCTGGCGCTTACCTCAATGTCTTGGATAATTTTAGGATAAAGTGCTCTGTAGAAGGAATTGGGGGGAGTCTTTCCATCCGGCGGCTTGTTTTTAAATAGATATTGACCCCTAAAATGACAAAAAGGGCAAGATTTCCAAGTCACAGGAGGAAAAAAAACAAAAAATAAAAAATACACGACAAATCGAGATATTATTTTCTTCCAAAAATCGTATTGTGGAAGAGATGCAGCTGGCATCCATTGCGAGCGCCAGGTGCCAAACTAGACTGGATCCCAATGTACAGAAATGACGGAGCGCTGCGAGAAAACATTATAAACTCGCTTTAATCTTTCATAGTAATGAATAGCAACAGCTGCCCAGGGGGGAGATTTCCCCGTACAAACCGTGGGCGCTTTCCGAATATCAATCTTCATAGAAGATATTTAAGAAGGGAAGGAAGGATGGAATTTTTTTTTTGCTTCCTTAGATTATTTTACCATATTAATTTTTATCTGGAATACAAGATGGTTTTTTACGCTGTCATTTTAGATTACACGGTTTAATGTGATGCCATCTTGGAAAATAAATTAGAAATAAAAAAAAGTCCATTGATCTAATATACAAAAAGTGCAATTTCACAACAGTCTATGATGACCTCTTCTTATCCTAATACATCAATATTAGACAGGCGAGTTTCTAACTCCGCCCCTTTGTCAATCGGTGTTTCGAAGGGGTCGCGGCGCTCATGTGAACACTGCAGCCTCTTCAATTTTTTTTTTTTTTTTTACATCCGGTTACAAACGCCCAGCGCCGTATAAGACAAAATAGCAAAAACTGCCTGAGAAAAGTAGGTAGAGTTAGTATCAGGCAGGTTCTAGCCTGAAAATCAATACAAACGGTAAGACGTTCACGCTCAAGCATTGCGGGTCCTCTAAACGGTTAATTGACACCTCCGCGGATCTACCGTAATCTGATGACCCTATGCAGCCAAATTAAAAAAATATATATATGCCCTTTAAAAGCTTTATTTAATAATAAAAAAATCCTGATCAAAGGGGTTCTCTAATCTTAAATTTAGCGGCCTACTTTTAAAAATAGTATTGTAATTATACCGACTGCACACAATAGGCTGACAATTTTCTGTGCTCTGAAACTTGCCTTTTGACTTCACTGTGTAGAATAGGACACACTCAGCAGAGTTATTTCACTAATTATTAGTGGCATGAAAGCTCTATTAAATCGTTAAACACCTAGATGAGGCAGGATAGCAATACTTTAAACATATATTGCTGCTTTCTGGTGGAGAGGGGATATCTTATTTTCCTGAATATGGTCCAATTCTATGAACACTTATTTGTACAGAAAACTTGTATTATGAAAAAAATTAAATGGATAATCATTACAGTATAAAAAAACCACAAACAATACTAAATTCACAAGCCTTAAAAAGGGCTATAAACAGTTTTCATATTTTCTAGCTAAAAAATTAATTTTTATCATCTTTTGCTTCAATGTATCCCCTTTGGAGTTAATATTTATCAATGTTGATTTCTAGACAGAATTAGTGTCCAAACCCCTCTGGAAGCAGATAATGTAGTCCATTCTTAAACTGTCTGGGGAAAAGTTTTCTCTTCTGCACAAACAGGTTAATACTGAGGCTTTGCGCTTTTTCATACCAGCAGAGAACAAAACAGTTTCTATTTGCTAATATCACGCCTGCCTTTTTAGAGAACACCAGTGATCGTCTTACCGCTGTGTCTAACATCATGTCCTCCCTCTATCTCAAACTGAACCTGACAAAAACTGAGCTCCTTGTGTTTCCTCCCTCTACTAACCTACCTATGCCCGACATTGCCATTTCCGTGTGTGGTTCCACCATTACTCCCCAGCAACATGCCCGCTGTCTTGGGGTCATACTTGATTCGGAGCTTTCATTCACCCCCCACATCCGATCACTGGCTCGCTCTTGTTATCTGCACTTCAAAAACCTTTCTAGAATTCAACCTTTTCTTAGTTTTTGCAGAGTCGAAACTCTTACTGTTTTTATTTTCATTCTTGTCTGGACTATTGTAACTCTCTACTAATCGGTCTCCCTCTTACCAAACTCTCCCCCCTCCAATCTGTCTTGAACGCTGCAGCCAGGATGATACTCCTCGCCAATCGTTACACCGATGCCTCTACCTTGTGCCAGTCATTACACTGGCTACCCATCCACTTCAGAATTCAGTATAAACTTATTACCATCACCCACAAAGCCCTCCATGGCTCAGCACCACCCTAAATCTCCTCCCTAGTCTCAGCCTACCACCCTACCCGTGCCCTACGTTCTGCTAATAACCAGAGGTTAACATCCTCAATAATTAGAAACTCCCACTACCGTCTCCAAGACTTTTCACGTGCTGTACCAATTCTTTGGAATGCACTACTCAGGTTAAAATGATTAATCCCCAATCCCCACAGTATTAAGCGTGCCTTAAAAATGCATTTGTTCAGACTGGCCTATTGCCTCAACGCATTAACCTAAATATCCCTGTGCTGCTCATTCAAAATTTTTTATCATATCCAGGTTCCTCACATCATGTTCTCACATGCTTTATACATTTAATAGCCCTCTGTGTCTGTACTGTTACATATTTAGACTGTTAACTGGTTCATGCAGCAACATGAACACCCGATTCTTACACTAGTGATGGTCCAAACAATAAAAGCAATTGTTACCATCCACCTTTCGTGTCTCCCCTCTTTCCTCTTATACCTGTACCCACTGAGGACAGACATGCCATACTATATAACTAAATTATCCAATTCTAATAATAAGGCAATGAAAAGAAAGCTCTATAGATTCATTAGATAGAAATAGCTTGATAGCAGAACACGCCTTGAATGATGGTTCATCCGATGCAGCCATATATATTTTAGTCTATGTTAGGTTATATAAGGTTGTTCAAACTGGCCATACTTATTTGATGACACGGGGAAAGACCACAGATCTTTCTAGGAACATAATCTAGGAAACATTTTTTTTGTAAACCAGCATCTATAAAATGAATTTTTCAAAACACCGGTGCTTTTGGTTTGTGATTTTTTTGTGGGATACAAAAGGGCTAATTGTCAAATGTAACCTGTCGAAAACAATGATCAAAATAGTTCATTTTGTTAACCTAAAGACCCTCGAATATACAAGATATAATCAGACACCTTTAAGAAAATGTTTCCCTATTGCATCAGTTTGTTATTAGTGATGAGAGTACATGCTCTTATAAGATGTCATCTGAGCATGCTCGGGTGCTAACCGGGAGATTTCAGCATGCTCAAATAACATGTTTGAGTCCCCTGTTACTGCTTGTCTCCCGACTGACAGCTGCAACACAAGCAGGGAGTGCCTAACAAACACGCAATTCCTGCATGTGTTGCGGCTGTCAAACAGCTGTGAGACATGCAGCCGCGGGGACTCGAACATATTATTCGAGCCCGCCGAAGACGCTCAGTTAGCACCTGAGCATGCTCACATAACACCTTATCCGAGCACGTCCACTCATCACTATTTGTTATAAAAAAAAAAAGAAAACAAAAACACTTTGGACTCAACTTGGGAAAGGTAAAGTAGAGTGTTCGGCGTTGCCTCGGTCAAGTTGTCAGCGCTGCAGCCTATCACTGAGCTTAGCAGCTTGCCTCGTCTTACATTTCCGACACTGCTTCAGTAATTGTGTACAGGCTGCAGCGGTGACATCAGATCATCAATGCTGCAGCCAATCACTGAGCTCAGCGTTTTGTGCCAAAGCGATCGTCCCAAAGAGTCCTAAGGCCGAACCCTTTCCAAAAACTAAGATGTTATGGTCATAAAAAAAAGGAAGACCGAAAGGGTATAAGGGTATAGAAAGGAGACATTTTTTTCTATTTCATACAGAGCATCTGGCTTTATAACACTACTTGCTTTTTATCCTGAATGCATCACAGATGCAACGTTAGTCACTGCTCCGTCCCATCCGTTAATTTACGCCAGTCTTAGTATTAGAAATACTGGTACATCTCCGCAGATATCTAGATGCGGCACGGACTGAAAAAAAAAAACGCCGCTGTTGATATAGTAAACTCATTTTACATAATCTCTTTACCCGTAATAAAAGAACTAAATCTGTGCCCTGCCAACTGAACCTGGCGAGACCCAAAGCCCGGATGATTAATTGGGTACATGCGGATAACATTTCCGCCATTGCTTAGCCAATGTGAAAGAAAGATACAATATTCATTACAAACTCGGGGCGCTGACATGCATTACTGCTCTTTGCTGAATTACTCGGTATAATTAGGCAGTCCCAATTCAGATTTAGTAAAATTATAGCCAAACTCAAAATGAACTGATATCGTCTAAAGCAAAGAATACTTTATGAAAAATGAAAAAAAAAAAAAAAAAAAAAATCTTGCCACACAAGCTCTCTCTTCTCCAGCATTCCGAGAAAAAAGAAAAAAGGATTAAAAAAGGTTCTACAGATAGTAGTCTTTGGCTATTTTCACATTAGCGTTTTTAGCGCTGCGCTTCATGCGCATTAGAAACGCATGCAAAAAACGCATCATGCGTTTTGCATGCGTTTGTGATTTTTTTAGGCGCATGCGTTTTAACCAGTTTCTAGCCATGTTAACTCTTAAAACGCATGTGATTTTAAACGGAGGCGTGCGCATATCCATGCGCACGCCTGCGTTCCCATAGACTGTAATGCGTCATTTTGTCGCATTCCGTGCGCATGCGGTTTTTTTGACGCCTTTGGACGGACCCAAAAACGCAACAGGTTGCGTCGGGCGCACCTAGGCGTACACTACAAAAAACCGCATGCACACGAAAACGCATGCGTGCGCGTGCAAACGCTAGACCATGCGCCCGCCATGTTAAACATAGGGGCGCATGGACGCGCACGATGCGCTGCGCTAAAAACGCTAATGTAATACCAGCCTTTGTGATCAGTGGACAGCTGCGAGACCACCTGCTGGAGCCCCCGGCAATCTGCCATCATCGTGGGCCAACCCTTTCACATTACAAGACCAATCAAGTATCACTGACCCACCCACAAAAGTGGTCGGTGACTTCCGATGCAGAACGCCAACTCTTTAAAAAGTCAGTTCACCAACTTGAGGTGTTGTCCTGGAAATCGCAATTTTACCCCATTATCAAAGATGAGACACACAAGCAACTTTGTAACTTGTCCCTTGTTCTGCATGGTGGCTCAGTGGTTAGCACTGCTGCTTCGCGATAGGGTCCTGGGTTCAAATCATACCAAGGACAACATCCGCAAGGAGTTTAAACAGTATGCTCTTCCAGTCTTTGTGTGAGTTTCTGCCGGACTGTCTCCGGTTTCCTTCCACACACCAAAGACAAATCGATAGAGAAGTTACATTTGGATCCCCAATGGGGACAGTGACGATGACGCCTGTACAGTGCGGTGGAATATGATGGCGCTAAATAAGTCAGTAAAATATAAACAAAATATAATAAAGGTTGCCGGCCACCTATGCAGTCTATTAGAGGTGGAAGATTTCCCAGGGAAGAAGTGAGCACTTGAACTCCACTAAAGCTGGATCCGGCCAGGCAAAGCTGCCTTTATGCTTCTGCTTGCAGCCTGTGAGGACGCCCAGATCAGGCTGGCGGCTCGGCCATGCCGCTAGTCTAAACTCTAAACTACTCAGGAGTGTGCCGGCCCTTGCCAAGCGGAGCGCTACTGAGGATAGAAGATAACACAACCCCTTTAAGCTCCCATAACAGCTCTAAGTTTATTCGGCGCTCATGAAAACATTGGTTTAAGGACATAATTGTCTGAAATGAGAAGTTTAACGCATGCAACAAACTTTTTCTTTTAAATAAAAACAAATACCGGTATATAGAATAAACCAGGTTCTTGAGATGCTCCCGCCCCCTCCCATGCATCCAGCGCATAACAGACGTTTCGGCACAGAAGCGTTTTGTATCTGCTACAATTCTAGACTAATCTGGAGCGTTGGCAGGAAAAACACTGCGTGAAAAACGCGCATTTTTTATGGAATTTTTACGTGCCTTTATCCCCCCTTATTCATTTGAATGGGTGAAAAATGCTGCAAAAACTCTAAGAATTGACATGCTGCACATCTGAAGCTTCTTCAAAGCATCAAAATAAGCGAGATATGCACAAGATTTCAGAAATCTCATTCCCTTTAGTGGGACGGTAAAATGAGGCACTTTCTGGCAGTAGAAATGGAACGTGTGAACATACCCCCATAAATGATTGACGATCGAGATTGTTCCGGAGCTTCTGGAGATAAGATTTCATGCTGGTTATTCTTTTCTACAGGAAGTAAAGTAAATTAATGACGGTTGTCTAGAAGCTAAAGAAGCTTTCACTCATCTTACAAGCATCTCCGGTACTCAGGCACCTTAACCGGTCAGGCTTTTAGGTTGGGTTTCCAAGCAGTAGTTGTTGCATGTGTCCAAAACTACAGTGTCAAAGTGGTGGCCAATGGCCGCCTGATGTTAACGGTAAAACCTCAACCTCCAGAGCCATGAGGCCACTGATCAGCGCATGTGGGGTGACGTTTCAGCCTTAAAATTCCCTTAGCATTTTTCAGATCTTTTTTAGCAGCGCATTCGGCATTGGTACAGGTGTTCCCGGTGTGATGACTTCCCAGCGAGAGATCTGCAGGGAACTTAGGAGGACCAGATTTGAGATGAACGGCTTTGTGGAACCAAAAAAACAGAATGATAACAGGACATGCTGACATTTTGGAATGGCCGTAGAAAAGCCTTCCGGGAAACATCCCATCCACTAACGTTAGCGCAGAGTGTTATCGCTAAATAAGTTTGATATTTTACATTCCTTTTCCGGAGGCAGCTCTTAGGTGAAAAATATAGAAGATTATTGGATTCGAAACTCAGGAAAAAAAAAATAATGGCTTAATGCAAATTCTCTCATTCATATTTACAGAGACCATTCTGAAAAGCTGACTGCTTTGTGGTTCCAGGAGACAGGTAATAGGGCTCGATGGACTCGTAAGACAGAGAAGAAACAGTTTAACTCTGGCAGATTCAGGAACTCTATTCTCTGTTCTGAAAAAGTAGATGTTAATACTCCTAAAGGACATTAGGATTCTGGTTTAAAGCAATGCATTTATAAAGTAGAAATATGGCACATGGTAACGAGCAGACAAAGAATGCGTCGGATCGTCTCATCCGTTACGTGCACATATTGTTCTCGGTACCGGATGATACATTTCTGACGGGAACGCAAGGGATGAATTTGCTTGGGCTAACGCTGGAACTGAAATATATAGAGGATGTGCCAACTCCTTTTATATCCTCCATTTGCTGGAATATTGTAAAGCTTCCATAAGTCGAGGAAATATTTGTGCAACCATTTTTTTATATTTCTCCATAAGATCCAAAAGGGACAAAGGACAACTTTACAAAAAATGTATGTTCTGTGACTACATCTTGGAGTGCTATGGGCGGCACGGTGGCTCAGTGGTTAGCACCTTTGCTTCACAGCGCTGAGGTCCTCGGTTCAAATCCTACAACATCTGCAAGGAGTTTGTATGTTCTCCCCGTGTTTGTGTGTGTTTCCTCTGGGTTCTCTGGTTTACTCCCACACTCCAAAGACATACTGATAGGGAAATTAGATTGTGAGTCCTAATGGGGACAGTGATGGTAATGAATATAACGCGCTGTGGAATTAGTGGCGATATACAAGCAAAGCAAAATAATGCTTATCAATCATAAGACTACAAGCTAGCTTTTCAGAGGCTCATCCTGCGGTCATATTTCTTGTATCTGGACTGTATGCTAATTATGCAAATTGTCTCTTCAGAGAGAAAGAGGACTAGAACTCTAGCGCCACCTATTGGAAGTAGCAATCCTAAAAGTCAATGTCGACCCTTTAATGAGCCTTGTTACATGACTTAGGATAAAAGCCAAGCCAGAATCTCAATTTGCAGACATTGTGTTTCGGGGTACTGCCCCTCGTCATTGCAAAGTGTGAGATCTGGCTTGGCTGTGTGAGAGGCGTCTCACCGATATCCAAGAAGTATCATTTCTCCTTGCAGAGAATGACATGCTAAGCATGTCGAGATGAGGAGACTTAAAGCCACAATGCTCCTCTGGGAAATATGCAAATTGTCTCTTCAGAGAGGAAGAGGACTAGAACTCTAGTGCCACCTAATGGAAGTAGCAATCCTAAAAGTCAATGTCGACCCTGGCACTAGAGTTCTAGTCCTCTTCCTAAAATGGGAAAGGTTTATTCCGATTTCATGTCAGATATTGTGAAAAACATGAATATTTGTCTTTTTATATAGTGTATGTAAACTTCTGGATTCAACTGTATATACATACATAACGTTTCAACAATTAAGTCAAAATACTGGCACACTGAAAAAGTGCACCAAGAAGAGGGGTAGTAGATTGGAGATGCAGCAAATTTTTCCCCTTTCCTTTTTAAAAATTTGCAATTGATGAAGCGGGTGAAAACATCAATAATGGCTAAACTCCAGCCAGAAGGTGGAAAACCGGAAAAAAAAAAGCGAGCACATATAAAATAGACTTAAAAAGACACAAATAATATAGTGAATTGGTTGCAAACAAACAGAAAAAGGTGCAAAATACACAACACAAGATAAAAAAAAAAACAGACACAAAGGCAGCGATGAATCGGGATAGACACAGACATCACATCCAGCCTATATTACTGGGAGAGACACTCCTACAAGAGAAAAATATGAAAGTTGGATCATGCTGCAAACTGCACATCAGGGATATTTAAAATAAATGAGGGAATATAAATTGAAGACTGAAACTTAGTGTAATACTATTAAAGGGTACCTATCAGCAAACAAAAAATAAAGGGTATTTCCCAGCAGCCACTATGGTAAAACCGATTTGATACATTTGCAGGTGTCAACGACTTGAAAGGTTGTAAACAAGCAGCTGCAGGGAGAATAGAATTCTATTCTCCCTGCAGCTGCTTGTTTACAACCTCGGTCTCACCCCAATGAATGGAAGCATTCAGTGCTCAGTGCACACAGCTAGCATCACATTCTTAGACTTAGTAACCAGGGCAATCCTTACCATCCTCTTCTCTCGGCCAGTCCCCTCCACAAGGAGTCTGTTCGCACCATTCTTTCGATGAGTTTTTTCCACAACATACCATCTGATGTAACTCGGTACCACTCCTTACAGACAAGTTCTGCCGAACACAATGACCGGGCATCCAGGTAGGACAAGATATTTTCTGCTATATGATCAAGTCCACGAGCTGCAATTAGGAAAAGGACCACGTGAAAATATAAGTATCGTAGTACCAGCAGAGCAAAATACAGAAAGACGACAGGCTATACCAAAATAAGAAAATTAAGAAACAGGTAGGGTTTATTAGTAAATGGCTAAGAGGACAAGTTTTTTTTTAACAATATAAAAAAAAATGAAATAAAGTATAGATCCCCCCAGTAAGCAAAAAATTGATTGGTAATCACACAAATAAAATATTTACGGTAGTTTATCTAACCAACACGGTAAATACCCTAAATATATCAAAAATAAAAAAAGCCATAATTGCTGTTTTTTAGTTATGCCTTGTAAAGAAAAACAAAATAGAAAATTATCAAAAAGAATGACTTTGCACATTTTTACACTATTTCCTAAATTAAATGGTATCATTGTAAACTACAACTCGTCTCCCAAAAACACAAACACGGCAACAATAAGAAAAAAAAAAAATGCCTGCTTTGAAATTGAAGAGGTGAAAAATCAGTGGTGTTTGTAAACCAGCTCAACTTTTTAGGTAGTGTGAAGCATGCACGTATTACAAGATATGATCAGTAAATTACTGTACTACTACTCCATGGTTCGATAATGGGGGTCGTCTCACTGAGATTAAAGTTGAAATGAGTTCAGTAACAAAAACCCCTGATGATCGGTTATTGCTGAGGAACACTGCAGCCGGCTCCCAAAATAAAATGCTGTGGTCACTGCTTGGAAGACAAGGTCTTACATTTCATTCATTCACATGATGGGCAAGGTTTGCAAGAGAGTCCTGGGGGAAAGATCCCCCACAATAATGTTAATATGCCTAAGGCTATATACACACACATTTGTTTCCATTTTTTACATCCATGAAAAAAAAAAAAAGACTCTCTCTCCCATGTGTCATCCTTTTAGTCTCCGTTTTGCATCAGTTCTTGTCCCCCCCGTTTCACCTTAAGTTTCCATTCCTCTTTTTTCCAATAGCATGTGTCATTACATAGCCAGAGCGGATAACAGAATGTGTAGGAATAGACCCCAAACACCAGAAGAATCGGATTACCCAATACGCCATTCATTTAAACATTTCCAGGAGGAATAATAGAGGGACGGCACAACGGAAAGTTCTCAAAAGCATTACTCAGAATTGCCATTTGATGGGGAATGTACAGTCATGGCCAAAAGTTTAGAGAATGACACAAATATTAATTTTTACAAAGCCTACTGCTTCATTTTTTCCAATGGCAATTTGCATATACTCCAGAATGTTATAAAGAGTGATCAGCTTAACGGCAATTACTTGCAAAGTCAATATTTGCCTAGAAAATTAACTTTATCCCCCAAAACACATTTCAACATCATTGCAGCCCTACCTTAAAAGGACCAGCTAACATCGTTTCAGTGATTGCTCCATTAACACAGGTGTGGGTGTTGATGAGGACAGGGCTGGAGATCAATCTGTCATGATTAAGTAAGAATGACACCACTGGACACTTTAAAAGGAGGCTGGTGCTTGGCATCATTGTTTCTCTTCTGTTAACCATGGTTATCTCTAAAGAAACACGTGCAGTCATCACTGCACTGCACAAAAATGGCCTAACAGGGAAGAGTATCGCAGCTAGAAAGATTGCACCTCAGTCAACAATCTATCGCATCATCAAGAACTTCAAGGAGAGAGGTTCCCTTGTTGCCAAAAAGGCTCCAGGGCGCCCAAGAAAGACCAGCAAGCGCCAGGACCGTCTCTTAAAAGTGTTTCAGCTGCGGGATCGGGCTACAAGCAGTGCAGAGCTTGCTCAGGAATGGCAGCAGGCAGGTGTGAGCAAGGCCTGGTCTCAAGGAGGGCAGCAAAGAAGCCACTTCTCTCCAGAAAAAACATCATGGACAGACTGATATTCTGCAAGAGGTACAGGGAGTGGACTGCTGAGGACTGGGGTAAAGTCATTTTCTCTGATGAATCCCCTTTTCGATTGTTTGGGACATCTGGAAAATGGCTTATTCGGAGAAGACCAGGTGAGCACTACCACCAGTCTTGTCTCATGCCAACTGTCAAGCATCCTGAAACCATTCATGTGTGGGGTGGCTTCTCAGCCAAGGGAATGGGCTCTCTCTCAGTCTTGCCTAAAAACACAGTCATGAATAAAGAATGGTACCAGAATGTCCTCCAAGAGCAACTTCTCCCAACCGTCCAAGAGTAGTTTGGCGATCAACAATGCCTTTTTCAACATGATGGAGCACCTTGCCATAAAGCAAATGTGATAACTAAATGGCTCAGGGAACAAAACAGAGATTTTGGGACCATGGCCTGGAAACTCCCCAGATCTTAATCCCATTGAGAACTTGTGGTCAATCATCAAGAGACGGGTGGACAAACAAAAACCTTCAAATTCAGACAAAATAAAAGCATTGATTTTGCAAGAATGGACTGCTATCAGTCAGGATTTGATCTAGAATTTGATTGAGAGCATGCCAGGGAGAATTGCTGAGGTCCTGAAGAAGGGTCAACACTGCAAATATTGACTTGCTGCATTAACTCATTCTAACTGTCAATATAACCTTTTGCTACTCATAATATGATTGCAATTATATTTCTGTATGTGATAAAAACATCTGACAAACACACATAAAAACCAGAGGGCAGCAGATCATGTGAAAATATAATTTTTGTGTCATTCTCTAAACTTTTGGCCATGACTGTACAGCTACATTAAAACAAGTCTCCTTTAAAGGGGTTGTCCCAACTTTGTAAGATATCACATATTCACAGGGTAAGGCCAGGGGTCAGACTTGCGAGAAACTAGGACAAGTCTCGCACGTCAATACCCGGCACTGCCGCCGGCACTCGGATCGGAGCATTCAGCTGCATAGAAATACATGCAGCTGAACGCTCCGATCAGAGTGGCGGCGGCAGTGCTGGGTATTGATGTGCGAGACTCGTTTGAGTTTCTCGCAAGTCTGACCCCAGCCTAAAATGCAGACTGATCAATGTCTGACTGCAGGGACCTCCGCTGATCCCAAAAGCGGGACTAGGAAATGCCTTGCAAAGATGTTATAGTCTATGGGACAGCCAGAGATGGCCGTTACGTTACAGAGCCCTCATTTCTGGATCTGTGGGGGTCAGAGACTGATTAATCGGTAAGTTAGTCCTACTGACAACACCTTTCAGTTTCCCTTCAGATTGGGGTGACCTTAATGGAATACCCATAATTGAGAATACAAGAGAATTCACTGTATGTGAGTAGGAAAGTTTTACTTTATACATCCCAGAAAATATCCAGTCCATACAGATGTCAGATGCCAGGATAACTGTCCAGACATCAGTCCGATCGGAGCTTTCAATATAAGCCGAGCCTAAGTCATCTTCTGTCTTATGGGATAATTCACCAAAAAGCTGCACTAAAACAAAATCGAGAAGCTTAAGCGCCTGATTAACGTCCTTCCGTTTATATTAGCGGATTTATATCTGCGTACAGTAAGGCGGTTTTATATACACTTTAGAAGAGACGGCCAAGGCTATTAAAGTTCTTAACCACCCACTCAAGCCTAATCTTCACCCAGATCTCCCAGGAACAGACAACTATAAACCAAGGTAGTTGCTCTCACAACCTCTTCTCAGGAGGAAGGAGGTGAAGGGGAGTAGAAAACAAAATAAATAAGACCTGGCAGGAGGTTATTTTTGTACATGTCACATTTTAGTGGCATGAACAGTATGTTATGAGTTTTCTCAGAAGGGAGGTGGAAGCGGCTACCATAAAATTCCGGTTCCTCTCATCACTATATGGCGCTGTTAACCGTTCGTGTACAGTCACATGGCAGAGGCGATCAGGTGATTATCACGGACATGGAAGCTTTCCCTTTAATCAATTTCATCTTTACAAGTTGGCAATTCATTCAAAGCTATTATTTGGTTACGGCCATGGCTGACCACGTTTTACGAGGTTAGTTAGTAAATCGCTTTGCACAGAATGTTAAAGAAAGTCATACTGGATGAGGGCGACTCTTTAGGATGACATGTATGAAAGGACTTCCGATATGTACAGTCATGGAGAAGCATGAGACTGCTGACTGGTTAGGCGTTAGAGAGATTGTCCCAGTTTAGCAAGTTATTAGTAGATAGACCGCTGCATTCAATAAGAAGCCAGAAACCTTTTGCCTTTCAAAAATTGCATATATTACATTCACATTATACAGCAAACAGAACCTTACTTGCTATTCATTAATTCTACATGGAATAGTGGATTCATTTATCAAATTATTATCTACCACAGAATAGGTGATGACTTGCTGATCATTGGGACCCCCACCAGGCCTAAAGTGCCCCGTTTGAATGGAGCAATGGCCGCACATGCGCATCACCAATCATGGTCAAGTACAGCGTGCTGCCATTGTCAGCAGTCCTATAGATAATGAATGGAGAGGTAGTACACAAGTGTGGCCATCGCATCATTCAAACAGCACAATTTTAGAGCCCTGGTTCTTGAGGCCGATGGGTAGGACTCGGTGAGTCAGAGATCCTGGCTGCATGATTGCAGTCGGATAGGTTTTTCCTTTAAAGCGCTCAGAGAAAACCTAGTATAAAGGTCCGGAGACCAGCGGTAGAGAGGATACCAGTCTGGCGCTAATCCCGGCCAGCTTCTCCCTGCACCACTCTAGGTGATCGATCGGTCTCTCCCAATATGCACACATGGTAGAGATCGGACAGTCAACTAGAGCGGTGTGGGGAGAAGCCGGCCAGGGTTGGCGCCAGACTTCTTGTCTATCCCTATATTCCCCGGGAAGAACGCTGTTTTCTCTGAAACACCAGAGCATTTCAAAAGGAGAGAAAGCCTGGATGAAGTCCTGCAACCAAAACGTGCTCCATGCTGCCGGTGATTTGGGCAGCATGAAGCGAAAGACAAGATGTCCGTTACAGTGACGATCTATGCCAAACTATAAGCTCAGTTTATGGCAGACGGACATATATTTTAGTTTATGGGATCTCTCCTTGCTGTAACTCTACCATTGTCCCTGAAAGGGTTTGTTAGTGGGTTTAACTGACCATACTATTGCTGATTTCATTGCACACGGACAACCCAAGACATGCCCAATTTATTAGCCTCTTACAAAAAAGGCATATCTTGCTCCAGTGGGAAGACATCTAAGACTTACCTGTAGAACACCCGTCCTGATAAATTGCCCCCAATGGTTTAAAAAATATTATCCTTGTACAGAGAAAGTCTGGACACGGGAAGAGGAGTCAACCGGACACCAATCTCTGATAGACCGGTCTCCCTCTATATCTGTATGTGTAGAGATCAAGACAAGTCAGGGAAGAAGTAAAAAAAAAAAAAAAAAAAAAAAAAAAGAAAAGTGAAACCGACGGAACGTTTCTAGTGCCCATCTTGTTTTTCATTTGTAATGAGCAAGCCTGGTAGTATTTTATAATGTCCGTTGTTTTGGCAGTCTGCAAATTCCTATAAAAGGTAACCAAACCTTGTATCTGTATCCAAATTATTGGTCGCCAGATGAAAGGAATCTGTATGTTTGTGTCATGTATGTACTGTTTAAGAACCATTACCAAAGACAACTGAATATTCAGAAATGAAATTAAGACAGGATCTAGAGTTGACTCAAGAGACTTGCAGGACCCTGGTCCAAAGGCCGTGTCAGCTGTCTGTGGCTGCTGGACCAGAGCCCTGCGAACCTCCTCCTACCTGCCGGCATTCCCAACACCTTTTCTGATAAGGATGCCTGGCCCTATATCATGGTATCAGCATGATGAACGCATGCTCTTGTGCTAGGCCTACCAGTCAGAACAGGAGCCGGGAATGCCGGCTGGTAGGATGAGGTTCACAAGGCTCCAGTCTGGTAGCCAGAAATAACCAATATGGCCATTGGATCTGAGTCCTGCAAATCTTTTTTCTTAACTCGAAGAGGAACATTTCACAGTAAATCTCCCCCTGGACGGAGGGGCGGACAGGGTAGAGTAAGAAGAAAGGAACTGTGCTTCTGGTCTTCTGCGAGACTGGAGCATTTCTCGTTCTGTCTCTGCAGCAGAACCTCTTGAATAACAACACTTGTTATAGATAATCAAGTACATCATAAAACATATGATTGACGTGTTGAAATCCCAAGAGGTTCTGGGCAGCTGAAAAGCTTTATTGCATCTGTTTTTGTAGCGTACAAGTGGCCGTCCCCAGGGGCTTAAATCATTAAATCTCACCAGCCCAGAGGGACAACTGGCCCCAAGCCACCCAACCCAGCTGACATCCGACTGTGCATATAAACGCCATTAAAACTTAATATCTCCCTGTGAGTCTTTGCTTCTGTTGCAACAAACCTGCTTGGGTTTAACCATCTGCTGCCCAGAAACAAAGCCATCACTTTAAATGTTTTGAGTGAATTTGTCAGTGTAACAAATGTCATAATTTAATCAGCGGCGGTATAGACGTCCATCGTGTGACTAATGTAGGCTGTTATTTGCTGAGAAACCATACAATTTACGGTACAGCTAGTCTACTTCTCTGTATAAACGTAAAAGGGGGTACAAATATATTTTAGCATCTGTAAAGCAAGAAATTAGAAAAAAAACAAACACTCTATATAGCAGACTGTATTTATCATTGTCAATACATCAATTTTCTGCCACAAAAAGTTGGAAATTTTTGCACAAGCCACAGAAGAAATTTTTGGGTGATTTTTCAATACTGCACTAAATCCAGCACTTATGATGGGAGAGGTCTATTGGAATAGGTGTAGCCAACAAGTACCCAACAGATCTCCTATAATTTACTGTGACGAAAGCATAAAGATGCGCCCAATGTGACCAGTCTGAGCTTCTAAACCCTGCCCATTTTATGTTCCACCCACTTTTGAAACCACAAGTGTAAAAATGACCAAAGGTGAAAAATTTAGGCGCAATTATAGGTTGCAAAAAATTGAGATTTTTCTTAGTTAGTTTTCAGGTGAAAAGGGATTCAGCAATCAGCCCCATAATATTTGGGTGCAATGTACTACATCCAAGCCACACCTCTTCCCTATGAAGCCACACCCCTTACATGTGAAGCCACGCCTTGTTATGTAAGCGAAAAAACACGGCAAAAACGCATAAAATGCGAGGGAATTCCGGACGTGTGCACATAGCCCTGGACTAAGGCTAAATGTTCCCAGTGGGGCGGATAGCTTATTTCCCCCATGTTGGTCACTCGCGCACACATATTAAAACAAATTTCAAGTGAGTCAATTACCTTACCAGTGTGTTATCAATGTGCAGGAATAATACAAAAATACTAAAGAATATTCCTACAAAAAACAGGGAGGACATAAGTACAATATAGTCTTTGCCAGATGGGTAAGTACAAAGTTCCCCAGCTCCCATAGATTGCATGTGAAAATCCTCGGCATGGAAAGTTAAAGACCCTGCTTTGCTTGAGAAGCAAATAAAGCAAACGAAGATATCAAGCTGTTTGGATATAAAACTTTACCAGTTTATTAGTACAGCTTGAAAAGGTTCCAAGCACATTAGAAATATTGCAACAAGGCAAAAAAACAACGCATTTTGGAAATCGATCTTTCCTCGGTCACAGAAATATGACTAAGGACAGCTCTATGCCCAAAACGCTTTGGTTTTTGCCTTATTGCAATATTTTTAAGGTCTATTAATGGGTGAAGTTTTATACCCAATGGCTGGATATCTTCGTTTCATTTGTCTTGATCAGACATTGATATCCAGTAGTAACCACCCATGAAGATTAAGCAATTTCCTGGTATTACCTGGATCTACTACCATAGCAGATCGGATAGGGGACGGAGGCCAATGGGAGAGTGAAGAAACCTGCAGATATGGGGTTAATCTGCAGGTTAATAGTGTTCTGAAGCTGGAGAGCCTGGCAACTGGGAGGAAATGAACTTTATTCCTCCCTGGCATCCTCAGGCTTTCAGTCACAATGGTGGTGCCGGCGCGGCTTCACTCACTGCCCAGTGCAAATTGAGCCGCAGCTCTAAAGGCCCCGTTACACGCTTTAATGTCCCAGCGATCCCACCAACGATCCGACGTGGATGGGATCGCTGGGACATAGTTAGCTGATCGCTGGTGAACTGTCACATAGACAGACCCAACGGCGACCAGGACCAGCAAGCAAGCTGGTTTCCAAAGTAAATAGCGGGTATCTAAGAGCCGCGCTGCTCTTAGATACCCGCTGTTTACATTGGAAACCAGCTCCCAGCGTCGCTCATCGTTGGTCTCTCGCTGTCACAAGCAGTGATGCGCGCTGGCCAGCAGGAGACCAATGATTAAAAAATGGCCCAGGACGTTCCAGCGAGATCAGCGATACCCGGCAGGGGGGCCGGTCGCTGATACATGTCACACTCAGCGATATCGCTGGCGAGATCGCTGTGGCGTCACAAAATCAGCGATCTCGCTGTTTGTGACGGGGCCTTTACTGCACCCTTGTCACTGCCAGCAGCTAAGCATTAGAGCCGGCAGTCAGTCAGCGCTGGGGGCACAGTCACAGCCGCTACTCACTATGACTTGAGTGATGACTTTAGCCACAGAGGCGCCACCACTGTGTCTGAAAGACTGAGGATGCCGGGAGAAATAAACTTAATTTCCGTGCAGGCGCCAGGTAGCTTCAGAATACCATTAACCTGCAGATTAACCCCATATCTGCAGGTTTATAGCATTTTTTAACATGATGGACTCCCTTTATCTGGATGCATACAGCATCAAATAGCTTAAAACAATCCTGCTGAGATTTAGGAAACCAAAATAACAATTGATTTGACAACTGAATCTTCCATTTTGCATGACAAAAGATCACACATTCACTTTTATGCGAGACAGCTTACAGTACCATTCGTGGCCACTATAGCATGTCTGGAGCTGTTCCACTTCCGAAGCGCCACTCACTCAATCAACTGATCAGTCATGTTTCCGAGGTGCTGAACCGACCGCTGAGCGCACAGCACAAGAGGAAAAGTGATCTGTGCAAAGTAGTGTGAGCTTACTGAGACAACCAAGCCTGAAAGCTATACTTCAGGATTTTTTACTTTGAAAAAAGATAAAAAGTTGATATCAACAGGTAGTTTTCTGACAATAGAATCCTTATATCAGCAGCAGGTAGAATGCCAGCCGTGATGTGAACAGGCCGAATACCGTACCTGGAAGTGCAGTGATGAAATCCCTTTGTAGCATTGGCCTTAGGTAGGTATTTATGTGGCCATGCTGGTAGTGACACATTCGAGAGATCAGGTGCTCGACAAACTCGACCTGGTCGCACTCCGACCACTGCTCAAAGTACTTGACACAAAGCTCTCTCTCCTTCTCGTAGTTTGCGGACAGCTTCCTCTGTTTGGGCACAATCATGCTGGAAGTGCCATTGGCGAGTTTCGTCTGCGGAAAAAGAAATAAATATCAAAAATAAATAATTAAAAGGAAAATAAAAGCAATGGTACATGACACACAAGTCGGGCTCACATAAATCCAGGAAATACATCTGTTACACAACAGGGGAAGAAAAAAAAAAACAGCCGTATAAATTGGCTTACAGGGAGTATCTATTTGCCACTGTCAGCCAGAAAACAGACGAACATCCTTGCAAGGAACTCGGAAAAGGACATTACCACCGATGCTGGAAGTGCACATAAAATACCAGAGACTGTTAAATGGGAACCCAGAGTGACACTTTAATGTACTCAAATGAATTTCATGTTCTTCCACGGAGAGACTTGCAAACAATTCAGTACAGGGCTATGAATATGTTTCGGTGGGGAGGCTGGAGCACATGATGGAGACAAAAGGTCAGATTGCAGCAACCACAGCGCCTGGGTCCCAAATGTTGACGTTTTTATACAGATCTCAGTGGAAATTAGCAACTAGAAACTATCCAGAGACGTTGCTATTTAACTATTTGGAGCTCCTCATTTTTTTTTCCTTTTGGGGAATAGGGTGAAGAGGGAGCCGTAGACCGTGGCTCGTTAAGGAGAGCAACTATGTATTAACTCTTACTACAGGGTGGGCCATTTATATGGATACACCTAAATAAAACGGGAATGGTTGGTGATATTAACTTCCTGTATGTGGCACATTAATATATGGGAGGAGGAAAACTTTTCAAGATGGGTGGTGACCATGGCGGCCATTTTGGATCCAACTTTATTTTTTCCAATGGGAAGAGGGTCGTGTGACACATCGAACTTATTGAGAATTTCCCAAGAAAAACAATGGTGTGCTTGGTTTTTACACAACTTTATTCTTTCATGAGTTATTTACAAGTTTCTCTTTGTTTACAGCCATCGACATGTCGCAGAGGTTAACACGTGAGGAGCGGATAAATTGTGTTGATGTCTGGTGAACGCAGTATCCGGGTCAATGCAGCAGATTTCAATGCAAGACACCCTACGCAAGAAAACTGTCACCATTCCCATTTCATTCAGGTGTATCCATAAAAATGGCCCACCCAAAAAAGTTTGCCTCATCACTGAACATAATGTTCTGTGTAAACGGAGGGTCCTGTTCCAATTTTTGTTTTGCCAATTCTGCAAATTCAGCGCGCCGATCTGGGTCACCAACCATTCCCATTTTATTTAGGTGTATCCATATAAATGGCCCACCTCGTAGAATTGGTCTATGGGAGGGAAACGCATGCAGATTAGCTCTCTGCAGGAAGGAGAGTATACCATCTCACTGATGTAGAGAGATCCTAGTGGACGCAACTACCTTTATGGCTGCATTCATACATCTGTAGGACAAGTCTTTGTGCTGTCAGGTTGTTTCTCCTTTCACACACTGACCCATAGAGTTTCACTGCACCATACACTCATCAGTTTTAAACTAGGATCTGTGCCTCCGGGCCTTAAAGAGGTTTTCACACAAACAATGTTAATTATGTGGCACGATCAGACCATGTTCCTGTACACAGTACACAGCAGGGGCACATGTATAAGATTATCTCAGCACAGGAACATTTTTTTTAACACATCCAATTATAGAAATTGATCATTATTCCAAGATCTATTGATCAAAATGAACTTTGTGGGAAAACACCTTAAAACATATAAAAGGTGCTCTTAGTTTAGGCAAATTAAACATAAAAAAAACCAAAAATGATAAATATTTATTACGTAAATGGAAAATCTCCTCTCCATGGGTTCAATAAAATATGACATCTGTTTGTAATATATCTCACAGAAATCTGCTTTTTTTCTCCTCCTGGAATGATATTTTACTCTCACTGTTGACAAATGAATATTTCTTTTTGCATGCACTATAATTTCTTTTGAAAATGAAAATCCAGTCCTGTTGAGACGGACTCCAATTTTTCTCTATTATCCTTGAAGTAAGGCCAGGGTGAGGCCAGTGTCTGAGCCCCAGGTGGATGAGCACAGAGCAACTGGGTGAGCTGGAGTTAAGTTTTTATAGATCTTCCCACTACGGCTAGAAGACAATTGGTGCTCACAAGATTCTAAGGAGAGGGAGGAGCTAGATTATACTGCAAGTGCCATAGAAGTTTCGAAGAACCGCCATTTCTCATCTAAGTAATTGGAAAGTTTGCATTCACTGAATACAGATTTTACCCATTAACTGAAAATTTTGAAAATAAATAATTAGTCCAGGATGAGAAAAGCTGATTTCTATAAGATAAGATACATAATGCCCATTTGAGCTACAATAAGAGAGAATCAGTCCCCATACTACGCTCTTTAAAAGGGTGAAGAATGGTCGTCCAATCAGGTTCCATCTATAAACAATTCCAATTTCATCCCAATCCTTAAAGTTTTTATATTTTTCTTCTGTTAAAAATTTAAATAGCTATAAATTGGTAATAAATGTTTTTTTCACTTTACGGTGATTTATTTCTTTGCCAGCAGTGTAGTGGTTTGACAGGTAAAAAGAAGCCATAATGTATTATTTTTTCGCAGAGAGGAGTAGGCACCATTTAACTGGTAAAGCAGGTCAGTGAGTTCGATGGCTGTGGGAAATGCTTCAGAGAGTTTTAGTGATGATACCAATCTAGGATGTTAATGACAGTAGTGTTAGAGAATAGATTTTACGATCTAACTTTCAATTACAGATACAGTAGCTGGCGCAGCAAATTAAAGCTTACAGTATACACAGACACACCGTGTAGACACTAATCACAATATGAGTAATAGGTTCTCAGAGATGGTTCCAAAAATACCTTGGAAGGGTTTAATCCTTATCTGATCTTCAAAAGTTTCAAAGACAGACTGAAGAAGAGTATTGATGAAGTGCAATAAAGCATAAAAGCTCCATTATCTAGGGCACTTTTACGCATGGTTGCTCTACTTTTCAGAGCTGGTATTAGGATCCATGTTCCACTAATGTCCTCCACGGGGAAACCTGAAATGTGTTGGCTTTACAACTTCCCCATGAGAATAACCTGGTCAATAAAACATCTATCCCAGTGCTGTTCATCTTCCAAAAACCTCCTATCCTGTTATATTGGTTGCCCTGAAAATTTCAAACAACACTTGTGTCAAAACAGTAGAGCATTTGACCTGATTTATACTTCTGTGTGTTCCACGGTAAAGGGTCAAGGCTAATCTGATCTTATTCTGTAGATGAGATGCAACATCAAGCTAGAAGTGTTTATTTTGGTCAAGTTTAATCTCCAGTCCTTTAAATCTCACATGAAAGCGATCGTACATTTCAGATATTAGTAGGTTGATAGCTGAACAAAATCATTTTGCCGATGTAGCCATACAGATTTATTCCATATTGGCCGCTAGGTCAGACCCTGAAAATACATTTTTTGGAGGCCAAGCTAATGAATATTGGTTGTATCCTTATTAAATATGAAAATGGTGATATGATGCGTCTCATTTATCTTTCACCATGTGCAGGTTAATTTTGAGAACGCAGATGCAAGTGCAATCACAACCAATCAAGTGGGTTACTCCAAAGAAATTTGTCCCGCTCTGCATGCTGGAGCATTCCCTGTTGAGAGGAACAGAGGCCGCTATCTGCAGACCAGATATAACCTCAAGAGAAATGTGCTGTCTTCCAGGTGCAAAAATTAAAGATGTGTCTGACAGGATATCAGGACTCTTCAGACCTACAGGTGACTACCCATTCCTGCTAATACATGTGGGGGCAAATGACACAGCAAGAAACGACCAGGAAACCATCTGCAGAGACTTTGAAAACTTAGGAAAGAAAGTGAAAGAACTGGGAGCACAGGTGGTCTTCTCTTCCATCCTCCCAGTGGATGGCCATGGAACAAGGAGGTGGAATAAGATTCTGCAGGTGAACAACTGGCTACGTCGATGGTGCCATCATCAAGGATTTGGATTTCTGGATCACGGAGTGAATTACCTATACGATGGACTACTTGCTAGAGATGGGGTGCACCTTACAAAGACTGGAAAAAATGTATTTGGAAGTCGCCTTGCTACACTCATCAGGAGAGCTTTAAACTAGAACAACGTGGGAAGGGAAGCAAAAGGCCAGAAAAAGAAATATACCTGGCAAATGCTATTGAGAACTCTGCTATTGGAAGTGGAAAGGAAGAACAAAGACAAAAGAATCTAAATAATAAAAATATTGGAGAAAGAGAAACCAATCACAAACTAAAATGTTTCTATACTAATGCACAAAGCATGGGCAACAAACAAGGAGAATTGGAACTACTAACACAGGAAAAGAAATATGATGTCATTGGAATCACTGAAACTTGGTGGGACAATACACATGATTGGAATACAAGACTAGAAGGATACAACTTATTTGCTAGAAACAGACTTGATAAACGAGGAGGAGGTATCACATTGTATGTTAGAAATGCGTATATCTGCACAGAGATTGAAGCGTCAGAGACCAGGAGTTCTGTGGAAACTGTTTGGGTAAGAATACAAGGACAGAACATTGGAAAGGACACCATTGTAGGCATTTACTACAGGCCGCCTGTGC
This sequence comes from Dendrobates tinctorius, assembly GCF_039654945.1. Taxonomy (NCBI): domain Eukaryota; kingdom Metazoa; phylum Chordata; class Amphibia; order Anura; family Dendrobatidae; genus Dendrobates; species Dendrobates tinctorius. The sequence goes on along the minus strand of NW_027361897.1, from coordinate 5,766,207 downwards.
AAGCTGAAGATATGGATGAACTCTTTATGCATCAAATGGTCAAGTTCTCCAAAAAATATGACATAGTTGTTATGGGAGATATCAACTATCCAGACATTTGTTGGGAATCTCTCTCAGGCAAAACTAACAGGTCAAGGAAATTCTTATCCTCTCTTGCTGACAACTTTATCTTCCAAAGGTAGGGGAGAAAACAAGGGGAACTGCTACCTTGGATCTAATACTAAAAACAGGGAGGAAATAGTTGAGGAGGTAAAAGTGGCTGGCATCCTAGGAGGTAGTGACCATGCTATTGTAGAATTTTGGATAACTAGAGGAGGAAGACCTGTGAAGACTCAGACGTCAAGGTTAGATTTCAGAAAGGGATTCAGAAAGAGAATTGGAGAGATCCAATGGCAATGTCCAGGAAGGATGGGAAATCTTGAAAAATGAAATTCTCAAAGCACAATTGTTAACAATTCCAAAAAAAGGGATGAATAGGAAGCATTTAAGGAAACCAGGATGGAGAAACACAGAACTTAAGCACATGCTAAAAAGGAAGAAAGAAATGTTTATAAAATGGAAAGAGAGGAGGCATATCTAAAGAAGAATATAATGCTGTCTGCAGAACTTGCAGGGCACAAATCAGATTAGCTAAAGCTGACAATGAATTGAAGCTTGCGAGAGACGTCAAAAGCAATAATAAAGGATTTTGGGGATATGTCAAAAGTAAAAGAAAAGTCAAAGATGCTATAGGATTTTTACAGGATGAAAATGATGAAATGGTAAGAGAGGATGTTGAGAAGGCTGAACTTTTAAATTCCTATTTTGCATCTGTTTTCTCTCAGAAAGGAAATGTAACATCAACTGATCACCACTGTCCTATTAAAGGAATAGAAGAATCCAGGATATCTATAAACAAAAAGAAAGTGAGGAAACACTTAGCTAACCTAAATGAATTCAAGTCTCCAGGTCCAGATGAATTACACCCCAGAGTACTGAAGGAGATAGCAGAAGACATTTTTGAACCCCTCTCCATAATCTTTGAAAATTCTTGGAGAACAGGAGAAGTCCCAGAAGACTGGAGAAGAGCAAATGTTGTTCCCATCTTCAAAAAGGGGAAGAAGGTGGACCCAGGCAACTATAGGCCGGTGAGTCTGACTTCTATACCAGGAAAGATCTTTGAACAAATTATTAAACAACATGTATGCAAGTACCTGGACAAGAATAAAGTTATTAAACAGAGTCAGCATGGGTTTGTAACTAAAGTCATTTCACACTAACCTAAATTCCTTCTATGACAGAATCACTGATTGGCTGGATCAGGGAAATGCTGTAGATATAGTATATCTTGACTTCAGCAAAGCATTTGACATATCTCACACAATCCTTATTGAAAAAACGACTAAGTATGGAATGGACAAGGCAACTGTTAGGTGGATTCATAACTGGCTTAGTGATCGGACCCAAAGAGTGGTCGTAAATGGCTGCGCATCCAGTTGGAAGAATGTCTCAAGTGGGGTACCACAGGGCTGTCCTAGGCCCTGTATTGTTGAACATCTTTATCAACGATTTAGTTGAAGGAATTGAGGGTAAACTGATTAAATTTGCTGATGACACAAAGCTAGGAGAGATAGCCAATAGTAGAGAAGAGAGAGGATTCAAAAAGATATAAATAAACTGGAGCAGTGGGCCAGTTTTGGTCACCACATTTTAAATAAAGACATCAACAAACTGGAGCAAGTTCAGAAAAGAGCGACCAGAATGGTGACCAGTCTGCAAACCCTGTCTTATGAGGAAAGGTTGCAGGATTTGGGAATGTTTAGCTTGCAGAAGAGAAGACTGAGGGGAGACTTAATAGCTGTCTACAAATATCTCAAGGGCTGTCACACTGTAGAAGGATCAACTTTATTCTCATTTGCACAAGAAAAGACTAGAAGCAATGGGATGAAACTGAATGGGAAGAGACACAGATTAGATATTAGAAAAAACTTTTTGACAGTTAGAGTGATCAATGAGTCGAACAGGCTGCCACGAGAGGTGGTGAGTTCTCCTTCAATAGAAGTCTTCAAACAGAGGCTGGACAGACATCTGTCTGGGATGATTTAGCAAATCCTGCTTTGAGCAGGGGGTTGGACCAGATGGCCCAGGAGCTCCCTTCCAACTCTACCATTCTGAGATTCTATGATTTCTGACTCACATATTTCACAAAACCAGCAGATTGCTGCTGTCAACTCTCTTACTAAATATAAGGGCTACCCCAGATTGGTGGTCAGCAGGGCTGTGGAGTCGGAGTCAGAGTCGTGGAGTCGGAGTTAGTTTTGGCTGGAGTCGGAGTCGGAGTCGGAGTTGGTAGAAATGTACCGACTCCGACTCCAGCTTTAAAAAAAATGTATTAATATTTCATAATTGAACTTTCATATGAATTTTATAAATGTTACTCAAATATATATGTAATATCAAACTATGAACAACAGTGATAAGCAGTTCTGCTGGAGATAGAGACATTTCTTACTTCTTGTGTGTCACTGTTTTCCACTGCCCTTATCTAATCTTATACTTGGTTAACCTCATGCTGCCCCAACCCCCCTACTTACAATGTATGAAACTGAAAGTGAAAATGTGTTGCAAATTCTTAGCAGTAAAGCTCCTCCTCTAGACTAGATCATACTAGGTGTGCATCTTCCAAGCATCTCACAGCTGCCTGCTACTCAGAAGAGGAAGACTGTAAGAAGTATTATCCTTTCAACAAACTTTGCATCAGTTAACTGTGAGTACATGAGGAATAATAACAGTATTACTGACCACTATATCAGTTGTACGACCTGGCAATAATTTTGTACAATTGTTTTTCGGAAAAACAATTGTCATTTGGATTGTGAATGCAGAATTAAAAACCTGAGAATGTCAAAGAAGCATCACATTAAATCAGCTGTATTTGAACATTTCACCATCACTCAAGATAGAAAACATTATGTCTGTCAGTGTATGACAAATGATCCAGACGAAAACAAATGCTGTGAAGCCAAGATGAGTGCATATTCAGGCAAAGATAAAAATGCTCCTACCAGAGCTTCTAATCTAAAGAGACATTTACAGCGCTTTCATCCAGAAGTACTGAAAGCAGTGGATGAGAAAGACTGCATCCAAACCAATGAACCAGTGCCCAGCTCTTCCAGCCAAACAAAGGAGCAGAGAACTTTGCAGCCATCAGTTGCAAGATATTTTGTCAGTGACAAAGTTACTGTGACAATGACAGTAGATATATTTAAAAAACAGATCATAGTGCTTGTTGTAAAGGATAGTGTGCCTATTTCATTATTTTCACGACCAGCTTTTATGTGTCTGAATGGGGAAATGGCCCGCAAGCTTGGTGTTTCTCTGGAGAGAGAGTATTAGAAAATTAGTAATCGAAGAAGCTTTTAAACAAAAGGAAGAACTTAAAAAAACTCTCAAGGGACGCTTTCTGTTTCTTAAAATGGATGCCTGCACACGTCACAGAGTGAACTATTTTGCCATCAATGTCCGATTTGTTTGTGACAAAAATGAAATAGTTACCAAGACATTGGCAGTAAAAGACACCAAAGCTCATCACACCAGTGAGTTTCTCCAGGTCTTGGTGGAAAAGGTTCTGCAAGACTATGAACTTAAAAAAGAGCAAGTTCTTTCTGTCGTAACTGACAATGCTTCAAATATGATAAGTACTATTAAGCTAATGAATGAGAGTAATGATGGTGACCAGCAGCTAGAAGAACATTCTGGGTCCACAGACACAGAAATGTTTGAAATAGAGGAACACAGTATTGTAACTGAGGAGCAAACTGAAGTTGCTTCAGATGAACAGCAACATGATAGTTTAGATGATCTTGTTGAAACTGTGTCAATATGTTCTTTCATTCATCACATGTGCTGTGTTGTGCATACGCTACAGCTGGCTATAAGAGACAGTCTGCAAGAAGGACATGCTGCTGCACTGATTGGCAAGGTGAGAAAATTGGATACTGTTGCCAGAACCCCTAAAGTTGACTCAATTTTGAAGAGACGTGCTGGAAAAGGGGCAATTATTGATCAAGCCACACGATGGGGCAGTACTTACTTAATGATTCAGCGCTTGGTTGAACTGAAAACATTTCTTGTAGACATGGCTAACCCTCAACTGACGCTAAATGAAAGTCAGTGGAATCAGGTGCCTGAGCTGGAAAAATTGCTAGAGCACCCATTTACAGTGACTAAAAAATTACAAGCAGAGGACTTAACTCCAGGTATTTTCTTAAAGGAGTGGAAGAACCTGATGTTTCGCCTGTCCCAAAGAGGAGGGTTAATTGCAAGTGGCATTGCTACATCAATGAAACGGAGAGAGGAGCTACTATTACAAAATAACATTCTTTTGGCAGCTGTTTATGTAGACCCAATGCATCGGATTCTTCTAGATGATCAACAGGTAAGTAAAGGAAAAGAAGTTCTGTTTGAAATAGCAGTAAGGATGAAAGGGTTGCAGAACAGTCAGGAGGAACAAGAAGAATTTGGTCGTCCTGCCACATCTTCACCCTCATCATCAACTGATGAAGAATTTAATTTCGAAAAATATTTGGATCACAAGGACCGTGCAAAGCGTTCCCGCATAGAAGAAGAGTCATCCCCATCAAGGAACACAGCCAGTACATTTCAGCAGAATTTTTCATGTGCACTAAAAGAAATTGAGAAATTTGACCGTTCATCAAAAATAACAGTGCAACAAGCGATTCCTCTGTATCCTGACATTGTCAGAGATGTTGCCCGAGTGGTTACTGCTTTGCCACCAACACAAGTTAGTGTAGAGAGGTTGTTCTCTGCTCTCAAAATAATTAGATCAGATTTGAGGGCATCCATGAAGGAGGATCTGACAGAGGCAATACTTTTTCTGAGGACAAATTTATAGATTTCTTCTTATTAACTGCATAAAAGTGTTTATTGCATATTTACTTACAGTTTAGAAAAGTTTATAAAAGTTATTTGCTATATTCTAATTGTATTCTAATAAATGTAGTTTTTGCTCTAAGTGGTCTGATTACTTATATGATGGTGAGAAACTGAATAAGCACGATGTTTAATATTTTACAACAGTAAATTTGTTGTTATGAATTGGCCATTTATGAAGGAGTCGGAGCCTGATAAAATCCAGGAGTCGGAGTCGCAACTGTGGCTTACCGACTCCACAGCCCTGGTGGTCAGTAATCTAAATTCCTCCATACACAATACATTACAGTATTGACAAGTTCGGGCCTCAATCTAATGTGTATGGGGGTGCCGGAGGACTGATGGTCGGGAGAGACATCGATCGTGCATGTCCAATTTCGGATTGTAGATCATATCATTCTCCCCAAGACAAGCCGCCGACTGACTTATCAATTGGCAGCTTTCTCATAGAGAACACAGGAGACTTCAGCCGAATGAGTGCTCCTGTGTATGGGAGTGTTGGCTGACGGCCGAAACATCGTTCGGCTGACGGCCATCTATGGTGTAAGTCTGGCACTACAGATGAATTTTGTACACACAGCCGGTAAGAGTGATATTTCAATATTTTCTAAGTGAAGGTCACCTAATTCTTCTGGGAATGTTCTTGTAAAGATAGAGTGGAGGATCTTTCCAGAAGGAATGTTAAATATTTACTCTCCGGCTCCCAAGGAGATAATAAGGATTGATTCAAGCGGGCAATTGCCTCCAGGCTCTTATATGTATGGAGTCATGAAATTAGCGCGATCATGGGATGGTCACCTTACTAATAAGTATATACGTTGTACGAACAATAACCTTACTAATTTGTAATAAAATGTGTATATAGGTTGTACATACAATAAGAAGCTTATTACATCGGAAAATTGAGGTTGATAAGTTGTGACTTAAAGCCATACTGTAAGAAAAATGTCAATGTCACAGACCTACGTGTAAATGAATAAACCATTTGAGAATGCAGGTGATATGATTAAGATGATGATGTTCCACAATACAACTACAGGCAAAGTCGGGACAAGGTACTTTGGTGCCTAGGCAGATGAAGTCGATGGCACCCCTCCAGCCCCAGCATCCATTTAAAGAATGGGTCAGAGATCCCCAACACCTCCACACCTCCGATCACTCTGATAACCATTTTCACTAGAATTGTTATCGTTATCTTTCCCCAAAAAATACCAGCAATGAAAAAAAAGTGGTGTACTTTAGAGGTGAGGTTCAACAGGGAGTTGGTTTTCAAAGTTAGATACAAAATCCTTCATTGCTTGCTGACCATTTACACGATACCAGGGAAAAATACAGATATTTTTCGCTGACATCCTATATTTTAAATTTCAAACCCAAGGACAGTCATGTAAAGTAATATTAATTAGAATGGGGGCAGTTTGGCTTCCATTAAGGAGTGCAGCATTTGGCGGATGCCCCAATGAAAGACTCCATTTTAAAAGGGATACGCATGACGGTTTTTACAACTGTCATGCACAAAATACAGTTGGCAACAAAACTGATGGTGGCTCTGGTTCCCTATTCCTGTATGGACAGTGGTTCTGGTGTCCTATTTATGCATCGATGGTGGTTCTGGTCTTGTATTAATGTACTGGATTGTGGTTCTGGTGACAACTTCATGTATTTATGGTTGTTCTGGTGCTGTATTCATGTACTAGTGATGCATCTGGTGATGTATTCACCTAGTGATGATAGTTCTGGTGCAGTATTAATCACCAAAACCATCAATACATGAATACGAATTGAAAATCATCATCACTACATGAATACATCACCAGAGCAAACAACAGTACATAATAACCGCACCAGAACCATCATCAGTAAATTAAAAGGTCACTAGACCCACCATTAGTATATAAATGCATCACCAGAACCACCATTAGTTCATTAAAGCATCACCAGTACCTTCAGCAGTACATGAATATATCACAAAAACCACTGTCCGTAAATAAATACAACACCAGTACATGAATACATCACTAGAACCATCATCAGTACATGAAGTTATCACCAAGCTTAGTATAGCAACCAATTTAAATGTCAAGTCAAGCTAATAAACATTTGTATCTCATGAACCTACAACTCCCAGTTTCCCTTTAACCTCAGAATTGATAAATGGGAAGTTTTGCAGTAAGGATGAAGTGGGGAGACTATTTAAAAATAATGCAGCATGGAAAGGATAGATCTCCACACTCTCACGATTACCCCGTGGATGACACAATAGTAGGCTTAAAATGTTTTCACTTTTGGGAGCTTTGTCTTTGGTAAAATCATTTAAAAATCATAAAGATAAATTAGCGGTCCATTTCCTCCTAGTATTCCCCAGATTTGGCTTCAGCAGAACATATGAAGAGGGGGCTTGGTTTGATAGTCCACATTCAACTTGAATTCAAACCTCTAAAAAAGGCAAAATGTATATATGCTAAGTTTTTAGTTTTTGGGGATAAAAAAAAAAAAAAAAACAGGATAATTAGAGGAAGCGCATTTTCTACGGGAGCACTGAAGACAGGAACTTTGCTAAATAATATAGTGTAGTATTCGTTTCAATGTATGATGGTATTATTCAGGGTCTGAACTGTAGAATTATTTGGGAACCATATGGCAGTATTAAAATTGTTTTGAGGCACATCAGAATTTTTTGGACTTTAAATGGAGGTTTTATCGAGATAGTATAAGACAGTACTACATAGGATAAAGTGGGGGGGGGGGTCAACGTTATTTTTTCACCGTACGCCATAGTCTATAAAATAGAACCTAAGGCCTATACACATCCCATAGTGTAACCCTATTTCTTATGGTTGTTAAAAAAAGTCTAGTACAAGATAGGACTATAGTATCAATGCATCATACATCATTACAGAACAGTGTCCTCCCTTAGTATGTATAGCATTGTCTTTTATTACAGAAATATAACCAGTTCTGCAGACCTGTGGACCATTTTAAAGTGCTCAATAGTTGTCAAAGTCTACCACCTTTTGTAACCCTGCTGTCACTTCGTTATCACTTTAGTTTCTTCTAATGCTCTGTCCTACGGTCTCCTCTTCACATAACTTGTAGATAGTAAGCTCGCAAGGGCAGCGTTCCCCCTCCCTCTGTACTAGTCTGTCACTGTTATTTCATGCTTATTAATAAATAATACAAATATAGTTGCATACTTATTTTTACACCTCCGCCAGGAAGCACTGCCTGGCCTATAAGACTCCCTACGCCATATGCCGAACTCCACACACTCGCCCCTTCCGTCCAGAGTCCAAATGCTTAATTGTCTTAGGTCTATACAAGCATAACCAAAATAGAAGAGTAAGCACTCATATTGCTTTCCTAGAAATCTGTATCTGATTCATACTATCTCAGAGAGTGGGTCCCCGTGGAGGATCACTGGTGGTTGTACATAGTCTTAATACACAAGTGCGCAATCAGCTGATGATGTCAATCTAAAAAAAAAGTCAGCTCTATATGCTGGAATTGCGCATGAAAACCCCTAGCACCATTTTTGCCTGTTGACCTCCACGTCTGCCTACGCCCATCACCTACGTGTATGACTATGCATAAATTATTGGCCATCGCATAACGGCATCCACCAGCGCCTGCTCTGTGAGTGGAATAACAATGCCACCGCTGCTCTCATCTAATTACATTTCCGTGAGATAGAGACGCCGCACGCACCATGTGTTCTGGGGCATTACCCATTTCTCTGGGATGAGATAGGGTGTCGTAGGTTCGATATGGTGAAAGGGGAAACATCATAATGTTTAATTATAAGAAATTATCGAGATCCGCACAAACATCAGCCGGGTACCTCCGCACTGCAGAGCGCTCTAAACTTGTTACCGTTAATGGCTTAAATTTCACTGTGCTAATCATTTCAGGACATAAGCCTTTCTTGATAACCTAATGAATTATTCTAACATCCTTCAGCAGAAAAAAAAACCCTCCATGACAGCACTAATTACAAGACGTTTTCCCAGTGGTTATGTAAAATATGACAGAGCAGCAGTACCGGGAATTGGCGAAAACGGCTTCTAATTTCCACAGAGAAACTGACAAACACCTCTCTTTCATCTCTCCGAGCTCTCAAGTAAGATTTAACTTTCTCATTTAGTTAATTACTGTATGAGGCTCATCATTCCCAGGATCAGAGCGGCACGGAGCCTTTATCGTGTTAACTTGTGAACTTGATAGATGGCGGCTGCTAAAACTTAATAACTTCACCCCCCGGCAAATTGTAAGATAAATATAATAGAAGAAACTGACAGTAAAAACCTGCCAGAAATCAGCACTGTGTTTATGTTTCTTTGTAGGCAGCAAAAAAAACAACAACCGAGAGCAGATTACCGGCCGTGTGTCACCGAGATTTAGAGGACTCCAGGCACTTGGCTTCCCGCAGACTCCAAAAACTTTAGTTTCTTCACTTAAGAATTTTTTAAGCTGAAGAGATGCCCAAAAGAGACTGCAATGGGCTTTAATCCTTCAGAAAATTATTTTCATTGCAGGAAAAGCAATCTTATGTCCTTTGTTGCCTCGATTAAATTCATGCATGCATTTTTTTTATTAGCCTGCCCTTACACGAGGTTAAACATGACAGCCAGCACTACATGAGCTGCAGGTAAGGGAACCATTGTAATAGACAATTATCATGGCATCAGAGAAAGGCCTTCTCCAAATGAGAGTATTTGAACTCCATACTGACTACGAAGGAATAAAGGAACGTCCTGGGCCACCATCTGGGCAGTACGACTGGTAATGCTATTGGAGACTCAGCCACAAAGAGGAAACCGTTTTGCACCGCCCATCGTAGACAACCACTCCATTTAGAGTTATCGTCACTTGGGGTTGGAAGTGATGAAGATCAGGGGGCTCAGGACCTTCATTCTGTTGATTACTGGGGTCAGATGGCCAAACATTTATGGTCTATACCAGAGGTCTCAAACTGCATTCCCTCAAGGGCTGCAAACAGGTCATGTTTTCAGGATTTCCTTGCATTGCACAGGTGATAATTTAATCACCTGCAGAGATAATGATTCCAGCACCTTGTGCAATGCTAAGGAAATCTTGAAAACACGCATGGTTTGCGGCCCTTGAGGAATGCAGTTTGAGACCTCTGGTCTATACTGTGGTCCACTGTGGCCTTTAAAAGAGAACCTCTGGCTCCTACCATGTCTTCCCTTCTCCTCTCCAAATGCCCTCAGGTTGTACTTAAAAGCTACAAATTTTTGTTGTGACAATGCCATTAAAGATCCTCGACACCTTGTGTCAGCCACCCTCGCCCACACACAAAACCCCTGCCACCTTGTGTTGCTCCCCTATCAGAGCAAAAGCCTTCCTTTCAGAAGCTTCGGTCGTAGGAGGCCCCGAAATTCCGCACAGTTGTCCTAAATAATCCAGACTCGTTGCATAGCTTCAGGTTTTCAAAACTCATTTCACTGAGTGTTCTGGAAAGTTAAATGGGTTTTCCCAGAAACAGAAGTTCATTTTAATCAATATATCTTGGAATAATAATAATTTTCACATTTGAATGAGATTAAAAAAAATGTTCCTGTGCTGAGATAATCTTATAAATGTGCCCCTGCTGTGTACTGGGTAATGGCTGTGTCTGACCGCACAGGAACATGGTCTGATCATACCAGAGCTCCTGGGCAGGGGGGAAGCAAAAGAGGGTACAGATATAACAGATGGGATCACATCACAGCTGCTTCTTTTTGAGAGGTAAAATATTTCCCTGCCTGTTTTGAAAAATATAGGGATAATTTGCGATCCCCTACGGTAATGTCTGTGTGACCAACGGGGGGGGGGCGCTAATGGCACCTTACCATCCTCCTGAAAGGTAAGAGGACACCAGGCTCAGCGGCTGGGGGGGGCAGCTTCTCTGATTCAGAGAAAGAATTCACACCCCCAACAACTACCTAGTGCAGGAAGACCCCATGTGAATAACTGCTGTGTTCAGACAGCTTGAGTTTCATAAGGAGTATGGAGTATGAAGCTTGAGTCCTAGCCACACATCAGATACACTTTTTGAGTTCTCGGGAATGGGCTGTACACCTTACAGGGTCTCAATCCGTTCTATCGCCCCAGGGAGGGGACAACATAGAATGGCTAGTAGGAACCAGATAGCAAAGATGTGTTAAGTTTCAATGCGTAGCAGGGGCCCGGCCGGATCCGATGGCGCCAAAACAGTCTCCTAGGACTGTCCATTAAGGCGTTATGACTCAGCTGCAGTTTTGGAAGTTTTAACTGCTATAGGCAAGGGGTATGGAATTTAGATTCAGCCAGAGGGCAGGAGGCGACTGACCCAAAGGGGATAAAGGCTAGTGTAAGGTCATGTGGGCTCTCTCTGTTATGCTTGTGGCCCAACACACACGGTCGAATATCAATCCGGTAATTAACAAGATCCATCTGTTTATATCTTTTGTCCTGCCACTATTTGTATATCTATTATATATGTATAACCATCGTCTATATTGTGTATTGTCTAGTGTGCCCTTAATACAATAAAATTCAGCTCTGACAAAAATTAAGAGACCACTGAACAGTTTTATAAAAATCAGCTTCTCTACATGTCTGACAGCCATTCCATTCCAGCGTCAGTTGAATTCCAACCAGAGTACTCCTGTTAGGAGTGGCGGAAGTCACTAAATAAAAATATAATTAAAGTGCCTTCGCCAATTGGGGTCCACTGTGCGGAAGCTGGAAAAACCGCAGCTAAGTGAAGGCAGACCAATCTGGCAGCAGTGTGCAAAGGGTTAAACTGCACCCAATTGCACCAAGCAAGCTCTGTTACAATCACAGAGGCAGCAAGCAAAAACCAAACACAGAAACGCTGAGTCTGTTTAAGGTCACAGAATCTCAGCGATGCACACGCGGTATTTATGGTCACAGGAGTAGCCTTAGACAGCAGGACTACTCCATCTAGACCTACCGTAAAGACACGTGTGCGTGGCGTTGCAACTGCAAACGCCTGGCAGGACTGCAATCGCAGTGCGGCGATAATTGCGCCGCTGGCAAAACGCCGCTATCACGCCGGCGCAATGCAGACGCTAAGCTGCTGAGATAGATGGAGCAAATGCGCGCTGGCGCTGCTACTGGCAGAACTCAAACAGTCACACAGACGTAGTATCAGAGGAATGGGGGTTTCAAATGAGTCCAAGCATCCATCAACAAACATACAGCAGCAAGTATGAATATACTGGCACATGGCGGAACAGCCATGCGCGCTTTTTATAACGAACGGGACCTTCCGGAAATCTCCAAGGCTCCAGGAAGAGCCAATGGGATTCGACACAGGACCTGAGCACCTGACTCCCGAACTCCAATGGGAGTTCGTCCCATGAGCATGCTCAGATGAGGGAACAAAGGACTTAGCCTCTGGAGAGAGTTGCCGCAGGGCAATCTCCTCTGCAGCAGGAAAAGCGTAGGAGACTGCAGAATGTGAGGATCTAGATTTCAGCAAAGGAGAGGCAGAAATCTGACTCCTAACAACACCTCATTCTACTTAATGTGCTTCTGATTAGGTGATCACCTGAACCAAATCATATTTAACAAAGGAAAGTATAAAAAATCCTGCCATGGACTGGAGTAAGGTAATCTTCTATGATGAGTCTAATTTTCAGCTTTGCCCAACACCTGGTCATCTAATGGCTAGACGGAGAACTGGAGAGGCGTACAAGACACAGTCTTGCGCTCACTGTGAAATTAGCTGGAGGATCGGTGATGATCTGGGGATGCTTCAGCAAAGCTGGAATTGGGCAGGTTAATCTTTGCGAAGGATGTATGAATCAAGCTGCATACAAGGTTATCCTGCAAACACAGTTGATTCCTTCTGCTCAGGCAATGTTCCCCAACTCTGAGTTCTGACTGTTTTTTCCAGCAGGACTATGCACCATGCCACATGCCACACAGCTAGGTCAATCAATGTATGGATGAAGGACCACCACACCAAATCCCTGTCATGGCCGGCCCAATCTCCAGACCTAAACCCCATTGAAAACTCTGGAATGTAAATCAAGAAGAAGATGGATAGTCACAAGCTTTCAAACAAAAAAGAACTGCTTAAATTTTTGCACCAGCAGTGGCATAAGGTCAAAAGCAGTGTGAAAGACTGGTGGAAAGCATGCCAAGATGCATGACAGCTGTGATTAGAAATCATGGTTATTCCACAAAATATTGATTTCTGAACTCTTCCAGAGGTAAAACATTAGTATTGTTGCTCTTCTAAATGATTATTAAATTGTTTTCTTAGCATTATTTGAGGTCTGCAAGCACTGCATTTATTTATGTTGACCATTTCTCATTTTCTGAAAATAAACAAAATTTAGTGCTTGGAAATTCGAAGACATGTTGTTAGTAGTTTATAGAATAAAAGAGCAATTTACATTTTACTCAAAAATATATCTATAAAGAGAAAAATCAGACAAAATGAAATCTTTTGCATTGGTCTCTTAATTTTTTGCCAGAGCTGTATATAAAATTTGACCTTGGGCTGCTCTTTTATCTGAATCCACACGTGTTTAACTTTCCATGCTACCAGGGATGGTTTCTGTCCCGATATAATCTTTTTAACGGACTGGGCTTATATCTAAGAAAGAACTGATGGCAGTCCTACCAGGCTGGCAGCGCTCTGTTTCACTGATGATAGTGACAGGGGCCTCTCAGCCTGTCAGGGTTGTGAGCGAGTGCAGTGCCACATCAGTGAATGCGTGGGCCACATCCTCTCACTCCCCATGCCTCCCTGGGCCCGCATGGACGGGGATGTCTGTGTAAAAACTGTGTGAAGCTGATCTTAAATATTCCCCAGCGGGTGCGGGGCGTCACATTGGTAAAAGTTTGGATACCACACTACAGGATTCATCTGACATAATCGTGACGTCATGCGGGGTGGCAAGGTGCGGGTTCGTCACAGTCTGTATCATTTTATTCTTCCTCCTATGCCCAGGAGCTGTCATATAATAACACCATGTTCCTGAATGGTCAGACACAGCCATTATCCAAATTACATAAAAGGAGCACATTTAGAAGATTATCGCAGCACAGGAAAATTTTATTTAAACACATCCAATTGTGGAAAGTCTTAGTATAAGATCTATTGATTAAAATTAAAGGGAATCTGTAACCTATTTTTTCGTATATAAGCTGCCGGCACCGCCATCAGGGCCTTATCTACAGCATTCTGTAATGCTGAAGATAAGCCCTCGATGTAACCTGAAAGATAAGAAAAACGAGTTATACACTGCTCAAAAAATAAAGGGAACACTTAAACAACAGAATATAACTCCAAGTAAATCAAACTTCTGTGAAATCAAACTGTCCACTTAGGAAGCAACACTGATTGACAATCAATTTCACATGCTGTTGTGCAAATGGAATAGACAACAGATGGAAATTATTGGTAATTATCAAGACACCGTCAATAAAGGAGTGGTTTTGCAGGTGGGAATCACAGACCACATCTCAGTACCAATGCTTTCTGGCTGATGTTTTGGTCACTTTTGAATGTTGCTTGTGCTTTCACACTCGTGGCAGCATGAGACGGACTCTACAACCCACACAAGTGGCTCAGGTAGTGCAGCTCATCCAAGATGGCACATCAATGCGAGCTGTGGCAAGAAGGGTTGCTGTGTCTGACAGCGTAGTGTCCAGAGGCTGGAGGCACTACCAGGAGACAGGTCAGTACACCAGGAGATGTGGAGGGGGCCATAGAAGGGCAACAACCCAGCAGCAGGACTGCTACCTCCGAAAAAGAATAAAAGGAGGAGCACTGCCAGAGCCCTGCAAAATTACCTCCAGCAGGCCACAAATGTGCATGTGTCTGCACAAACGGTTAAAAACTGACTATGAGGATGGTCTGGGTGCCCAAAGTCCAAAGATGGGGGTTGTGCTCACAGCCCAACACCGTGCAGCCCTCCAAAGAAATGCTACCCCACACCATTACTGACCCACTGCCAAACCGGTCATGATGAAAGATGTTGCAGGCAGTAGATCGCTCTCCACGGCGTCTCCAGACTGTCACGTCTGTCACATGTTCTCAGTTTCTCAGTGTGAACCTGCTTTCATCTGTGAAGACCACCGGGCGCCAGTGGCGAATTTGCCAATCCTGGTGTTCTGTGGCAAATGCCAAGCATCCTGCACGGTGTTGGGCTGTGAGCACAACCCCCATCTGTGGACGTCGGGCGCTGTTAAGTGTTCCCTTTATTATTTTGAGCAGTGTATTATACTCACTTGGGGGTCCGGTCCGATGGGTGTCGCGGTCCGATGGGTGTCCCGGTCCGGCGCCTCCCATCTTCTAGCGATGACGTCCTCCTCCTTGCTTCTGTCGCACTCCGGCGCAGGCGTACTTTATCTGCCCTGTTGAGGACAGAGCAAAGTACTGCAGTGCGCAGGCGCTGGGCCTCTCTGACCTTTCCCGGCGCCTGTGCACTGCAGTACTTTGCTCTGCCCTCAACATGGCAGATAAAGTACACCTGCACAGGAGCGCGACAGAAGCAAGGAGGAGGACGTCCTCGCGAGAAGATGGGAGGCGCCAGACTTGGACCGCGACACCCATCGGACCGGATCCCCGAGTGAGTATAATACAACTAATTTTTCTTATCTTTCAGGTTACATCGGGGGCTTATCTACAGCATTACAGAATGCTGTAGATAAGCCCCTGATGGCGGTGCTGGCAGCTTATATACGAAAAATAGGTGACAGATTGCCTTTATCTTTTGTTCATTGGAAAACCCTTTTAAGTTTGCGTATGACTCGAATGCTGGCAATACACATTAGATAGCTGTTGGTACACAGCTTTTTCTCCAGACTTCGCTGTAAACATGCACAGTTGGGAAAATAAGTATTTGATACACTGCCGATTTTGCAAATTTTCCCACCTATACAGAATGGAGAGGTCTGTTTTATCGTAGGTACACTTCAACTGTGAGAGACAGAATCTGAAGAAAAAATCCAGAAAATCATATTGTATGATTTTTACATAATTAATATGCATTTAATGCATGAAATAAGTATTGATAGAGTCGAAAAACAGAACTCAACATTTGGTACAGAAACCTTTGTTTACAATTACAGAAGTCAGACATTTCCTATAGTTCTTGACCAAGTTTGTACACATTGCAGCAGGGATTTCAGCCCACTCTTCCATACAGGTCTTCACCAGATCTTTCAGGATTCGAGGCTGTAGCTGGGCATTGAGTTTCAGATCCCTCCCAAGATTTTCTATTGGGTTCAGGTCTGGAGACTGGCTAGGCCACTCAAAGAGCTTGAAATGTTTCTTACAGAGCCACTCCTTAGTTGCCCTGGCTGTGTGTTTCAGGTCATTGTCACGCTGGAAGACCCAGTCACGACCCATCTTCAATGCTCTTACTGAGGGAAGGAGGTTGCTGACTAAAATCTCACGAAACATGACCCCGATCCATCCTCCCTTCAATACGGAGCAGTTTTCCTGTCCACGTTGCAGAAAAGCACCCCCAAAGTATGATATTTCCTCCACCATGCTTCACAGATGGGACGGTGTTCTTTACGTTGTACTTATCCTTCTTCCTCCAAACAAGGTGGGTGAAGTTGATACCAAAAAGATCTATTTTGGTCTCATCTGACCACATGACATTCTCCCATGTCTCCTCTGGATCATCCAGATGGTCATTGGCAAACTTCAGATGGGCCTGTGATTTTCTGGTTTTTATTTTTAGAGTCTGTGTCTCACAGTTGAAGTGTACCTACGATAAAAATTACAGACCTCTCCGTTCTTTGTAGGTGGGAAAACTTGCAAAATCGGCAGTGTATCAAATACTTATTTTTCCCATTGTATGTTCAGATCATCCCATCGTTACGTAAATCCAAATTATCTACCACTTTCCGCCTATATGTAGGACTCTTATCTGGTGGTGTTGGACTAGAATCCTGCTAATCATTTACTCTAGTGACAATACTAAAAAGATGCAACACCTAACTGACGCTGGTGGTGTGAGACAAATCAATACATGGTCCTAAAAATTTAGTGGATAATCGATATACAGTTCAATAAAGGCTTGACTCACAGTATAATGAGTTTGGTTTTACTTTAAGCATTACATACTAGATAAAATAACATGATGACTGAAAGTATATTTTTGTGAAAACTTAGCAAAGTCAAAGTTCGAAGAGGGTCTTTAGATAAAAAAAAACGAGATCTTCGAACAGGAGAAAAAAAATGTAATACTTGATCCCTAAAGTAGACTTTATTTAAATTCAGCGAACATATTGGTACAGTGACACCGAGAATACAGGGCAATCACCGGTATTTACTAACTGAAGCCACATTTTAAGAGAATATCTGGTATCACAGCTTGCAATTTTTACTATCAACAAAAGCAGCAAGCCATCCTTCCATTCATGAAAACAGGATAGCTTGTGATTGAAATCCACGTCTTGTTAACTCTATATCAGTTCTACCAAGCTGCTGACTGTTAATTTACATAAATAATTGAATTTTATAGATTGAGAGTTTTGTTTTTTTTTCTTTTTAACAACAGTTAAGGTGAAAACATCATCGCCCCCCCTCCAAAAAAAAACAAAAAAAAAAAAACAGGAAATTGCAATAATAGTGCTTTATTAACTGACCAAAGTAGAATTGAAAAGGGTTTGGAGTCAGTTCTTGGGTTAAGCTGTCCTTTCTATACATATGGGATAAACATTTTCTGGCTTCCATATGCGGTGTATTCTGAATTTTCAACCGTTTTTCCCATCTGCAGGCTCTCAAGATGCATTCAACTCTGTGCTGGTGGGAGGAAACTACGGCTATAATGTCTGCTGTATGCAGCGTAGAGAGGGATTCCTGCGCTTCATTCCTTGGATAGATCTCTAACAGCACTACTTAGCAGTGTAGATATGAATCCAGCTGTGATATGATGGAAAAGACTTGTTAGAAAGCCTGGCATGATCTTCCTGTGTCTCCCTCTGCTCCTCACTTGTACCCTCCATTCTTCCTAGCGGGTAACAGAGGGTGTAATATAACACCTCACTGTGCTGCTTCTCCAACTTCTACTGAGAAGAAGGAGTTTAAGGCTGAGTTCACACGTGGCTTTTTTTCGCGTTTCCGCGGCAGTTTTAACCGCGAAAAATGCTGTGCTAATGCTGCGGTTTTTACAGCGGTGGAATCGCTTTGCGGTAAAAAACGCAGCATGCTCATTAATTTTGCGGAATCGTGGCGATCCCGCACCCATAAGAATGCATTGTTCTGCTTACTTTCCGCATGTGGCTGTGCACACCATGCGAAAAGTAAGCAGAACATTTCCGGATGGTACCCACAATCCGGAGGAGAGGAGACTATCCTCTGGGCTTTGGGTACCATATCCCTGTAAAAAATAGAATTTAAAATAAAAAATATTGTTATTCTCACCTTCCGACGTCCCGCGCAGCCTTCCCGCCTCTCTCCACGCTCCCGGTCCCAGTAAGCCTTCGCGAGCGATGACGTCCGTTCTCGCGGGATCGCGAAGTCTCGCGGTCATTCGCGCGACGTCATCACGAATGACCACGAGACGACGCGATCCCGCGAGAACAGATGTCATCGCGGTAATTGTCGCAAATTACTGGGACCAGGAGCGTGGAGAGAGGCGGGAAGGCTGCGCGGGACGTCGGAAGGTGAGAATAACAATATTTTTTTATTATTATTATTTTTTACATTCTATCTTTTACTATTTATGCCGCATAGGCGGCCTCAATAGTAAAAAGTTGGTCACACTCGTCAAACACTATGTTTGACGAGTGTGACCAACCTGTCAATCAGTTCTCCAAGCGATGCTCCAGATCGCTTGGAAAACGCTAGCAATTCTGCAAGCTAATTACGCTTGCAAAATGCTAGTTTTTTCGCGGGAAAATCGCGGGAATTTAAAACACGATTTTCCCGCGGACTGGAATTCCGGAATTCTCGCTGTAATTTCCGCGAGAGTTCCGCTGCGTGTGAACCCAGCCTTAAGGAGTGGTTAAAAGTGGCTCACAAGTGGAGAAAGAAGCATTCTCTGATAAGAGATATAACAAAGTTTCTTATATTCACAAAGTTTGTTAACCTTTGACAGGTACACTGTCCTCATTCACTAGAATTACTTAAAATCGGCTTTTAGTGCACATACCTAATACATAGTCTTTTTTGAAAGGGTGATTCTTCTTCTTTAGCATTCTGCCAGCACTATAAGAGATGTAACTCGCTTTCCTTCACGTGCCAGCAAGCATTGCATCTATCACTGTCCATTGGCTTGCCTGCTCCAAACTGAAATCTTATACCTCTGTTACGGATGTAAACAATTTGACACCTATAGATCAGAAGCAGAGAGTCAAAAGGCCCACCTCTACCTGAAATCCATTTCTGCACCTCTGCTGCTAAAAGGGGATTAAACTGGACAACAGGCATCATATAGCAAGTTAGAAGGAAGGCACTTACTAAAGTAGCTGGCACTTTGGAGTAATTTTTTTTGGGTAAGATAACAATGTTTAAATAAAGTGATTTGCAGATTGTTTATTCAGCACATTATGAAATGACCATTCATAAAAATGTCCAATAATATGAAGGAGACTGGCACTTCACAACAATATTAACAAAAATTCGGACTTACATATTACAATTACTGAAAGAAGAGATCCAGAAAATAACATAAAAAAATGCAATATTTTATTAATACTATTAAAAGTCACTCACAATAAAATCCCAACAGAAAACAAATAATCAAGGCACCTAAAACTAGGGGAGACGTCAAGTGTGTGCTAAATATCCAGCAACACAAACACCAATAATAAATATATACGGTAATCAAATCAATCGCTTATATTGAAAATAACAGTGCACATTACCAGAAAAGCAGATTAACGGTGAAGTTAACAGTAACAAAAAGAACTTGACGTCTCTCCTCACCCCGACGCGCGTTTCGCATCCAGCTTCTTCCGGGGGCGGATATATTTATTATTTATGTTTGTGTTCCCGGATATTTAGCACACACTTGACGTCTCACCTAGTTTTGGGCGCCTTGATTATTTGTTTTCTATTGGGATTTTATTGTGAGTGACTTTTAATAGTTTGAATAAAATATTGTAATTTATTAATGTTATTTTCTGGACCTCTTCTTTCTGCAATTGGTATATGTAAGTCTGAATTTTTGTTAACATTATGAAATGAGATCAAGTGGTTGAAAAGTACAATCATGATATAAATGCTTAAAAATAACATTTATATTCAAACTCTGACATTCAAGTAAAACAATAAAGGAAAAGGATACATAAAGAACACTATAGAAAAGAAAGGGTCAACGTTTCTATAAGCCTAAAGGTATTACGCTTTCCTTACCTTTAAGCAGAAACTTGAGCAAAGTCAGGAAATCGAATCTTAAAGGGATTGAACCGATTTTCCCATTAAACTGCTAGGCCACAAATATTAACAACTTATTTATGTTTTTAAAGCTCTGTGCATTCACTTTATTATTTGACACAAAAGACTAAATCCCCACCAAAAACGAAAAAAATAGAACATCACAAGAGACAATTTCTGCATAAGAAAATAGACTGCAAGGCCACACGGGGCTGTCAGTCAATATCGATTGCTGAGCCGGGAGTGCACCGTGCCACATGTGTCATGCACTGTATTGTGGGACTTTGCTTTATGAAGCAATGGGTGATTGGCAGCTCTGCCTCTGATACGCGTCCTAGGCAGCTGTTTTCTACTCGGCGCTCGCCCCTGGAGGGACACAAATGACGGCAATTTCTCAACCACATACAATAGGTTGAAAGCTACACACAGAGGCGAGTAGTAGGCGTCATCAACGTCATGAACTAAAAACTGCACGGGCTTAGAAGAGAAAAATAAGGATTTTTGCAAAAACTAGTAGTTTCACTAATAAAACGAAATTCTTTGAAAAATAAAAATGGCAGCTTCTGAAGACTGACGGTACTGGTGTATGGGAAGTACTCATTCTGCAGAAAGACTTGGACTCGCTGAATTCCTGAGACCACCTTACTGCTTCTAAGGAAACTTCTCCCTTAATTTGCCTACAAACGTTATTCCTTACCATTTATCTGCTTAGCCCAGGACTCAGAACTAAGTTCCATAAAGGCGCCAGGACACACTATAGTAAATCAGCCAAATCCAGCTTTCCATCTGATAAGAATGTGAGCCTCCTGACTCTCCCTTGACAATAGAGGATGGCGAGGACCGAATGATCAAGAACCTTAAATAAATATCCAAGCCTTCCAGAGGTGGACACTTAGTCGGCCTTTTCCATTCAACATATAAGCACCAGTTGAGGGATTGGGAGAGCCTGCTGTTAAGTATGTGATGGGTATAAAATCCAATAGGTTATTGAAACCATTTCTTTATTCATAAGGCACTATTTACTTTAGTTTTATTTCAAAAGTTTTATGATGTAACTAAAATGAAGAGGCTTTTGTGCACTCTTGGTATGGCCAAATGGTCGTTGAATTGTTCAGCCCCTTCACTTACCCACCTCCGCCCTTCCCCTTGTGATGATTGACAGCACTCTAAAGAGAGCTGCCTGTCTTGAATCTTCCGCCCTGCACACTGACAATGCAGAAGCTGACAGATCACCCAATATAGGAGTCCTCTGCCTTCCTGTTTACAGCGGCCGCTTGCTGCAGACAGGATCAGAATGCAGGAGGCGGCCAATGTTACAGGCAAGTGAGGTAAGAGCACGGTCTTAGTGTGTACGCGCGAGCTGCAGCTGTGCCAACAAGTGCACGTTCTAATCTCCCCATCCTGTCAGCATTGGCCGCCCACTGCTGTACGATACTATGGGCCAAGAGGGCAGAGGAATCCAAGGATGTCTGCAAAAACTGACATTGTGAAAGCTCTCCACTCCTGCAGTGTCAGTGTGTGCAGGGCTAAGCGTATTTATGCATTGTCAAACCAGCAGCGGCCAACTGTGACAGCACAGTGGATGGGATTTCTACAAATCCCATGTCCAATATATGCGACTCTGTGCACCTGCGGCTCACCCGTGGACACTGACATGTGGCACGTCTCTCAAGACCGCAGCACGTCAATCTCTTGCAGAGCCGTGAGCTTCCGCAAGAGAAATGACATCGACAGAATGTATTGGACGCAGTGAATCCACGTGGTTCAGTGAACACATGCGTTTTTTACTGCGAAAATACATTGCATCTAAATCGCTGCCGCAACATTCGGAACGTGAGCACATCACGTTAGAAGTGACACACTCTTCTTAACCGTTTTGGGCTGTGGGTCCACATATCCGCTACCATCTTCTACCTCAAAAAGGGACCCAATGACCAGGAGAGTATTGGAATCTGATCTCAAGCAAGTGCTCATGGTCCTGGAAATAAAAAGCAGTCAATAGTCTTAAAATGGACACTGGATATGACATCTAAACCAACCAGAGATGGATCATGGATCAGATGTCTGACTACATTTTGCAGATATTACTACTGTGGTACAGTAAAGGGCGTTTTACTGGATGGGAGATACATTTCTCCCAGCAGATTAATGTTTGGCCGGGTTTTTCCCTAAAGACAGGACCTGCGATGAAGTCATGGTCACGTGATCAGCCCATGTGATGTCTACCTCAATTGTGGGAGGGGTTATGGGCTATGTAATGGAGGTTGGTGTTTGGCACATGGCGAGTGTGTCTGGAAGTTACAGGAACTTGGCTGGACTTAGCCTGAACTTGTATACAGGATCCCCGTGCTGCAGGATTATAGCAGCAAGACTCTCAACAACCCTGGGAACGGCACCTAGCGGATGCTGCGGACCTGGCAGCCGCTTAGTTAAGCCTGTCCCATGCAAGGGGCGAGTCTGGGACCAGTGGTTCTCCAAGCTGCAGTATATTTGTGTTTTTCCTTACTTTCTGTTAATCTGCTGTTTGCAACGTGACATTAAACCACTAAAATTGGATTTTAAGCCTGTGTGTTGCCTCGTTACTGCAGCCCCGCCATTACCTACCAGAGCGAATCCCTACAACTGGTGGACTGAATGCGGGCAAAGGTGAGGCCAGGCTGTTTTTCTTATTTTTTATTTGTACCCCAGCCCATGTCCTGGATGAAATGAGTGGCACAGACCCAAGCGGGGAACTTTCCAGAAATGGAAGCCACGTAAAAACGCTCATAGAGGCCATGCGACAGCAGCAGGCTATGCAGTAGCAGGCTACACAGCAGCAGCAGGCTATGCAGCATCAGCAAGAGGCCATGCAACAGCAGGCTATGCAGCAGCAGAAAACCAATCAGCTGTTGATACAGCATATCACGACAGCGCAGACAAAAGGAACTAACCGGGGAATCCATGATGTCTGGAAAGCAGTTCGTACAGCAGTTCCCAAAATGGAGAAGTCGGACGATGTGGAAGATATTCGAAGGAGTCGCTGAGAGAGAGAAGCTACCCCGGGACCAGTGGGCAGAAATCATCGCTCCGTTTCTGGCCCCAGGACCTTTGAAAGCATATCAGGACTTACCCACGGAGCAAAGGGCGGACTACACGGTTTTCAAGGGTGAGATCCTGTCACGTCTTGGGGTAGATGTGTTAGTTCAGGCCCAGCGGGTACACCAGTGGGAGTTTACCCCCTCCAAGCCGGCTCGGTCCCAGTATTACGACCTGATGCACCTGTTACGAAAGTGGATGCAGCCTGAGGTGTTGTCCCCCACGGCCATGCTGGACCGCATAGTGACTGATAAGTTTTGGAGGGCTTTGCCCCCCTCCCTCCAGGCATGGGTCGGACAGGCATCCCCTACTAATGCCATGCTGATGATAGACCTCATAGAAAGGTATGGGGCTACCAAAGAGCTACAGGGAGGGACTCCCCGGAAGGTTCCCCAAGTCTCCACCCCTGGTTCGGCAAGCGGAGCCCAGGAAGGCTGCTCAGGACTTATCAGGGGAAGTAAGGAGCCCCATAATCTGCTGGCGGTGCCAGGAACCAGGTCATATGAGAGCTGATTGCCCCCACCTGGCTGAGCCCATGGACACAAACTTTGGGTACCGCCAGTCTCACTATGCCGAACCGATGTGTGCAATGGGCACCCCGAAAGGTCCCAATATGAAACATTTGAGTCGGGTTGAAGTGGAAGGCACCCCGGCTGTGGCCCTATTGGACTCAGGGAGTTTTTTAACCCTGGTATGAGCCAGCTGGATACAAACCAGCGAGTATACGGGTCAGAAAATAGGGGTTTGTTGTGTATACATGGGGACTTAAAAGACTATCCCACCGCACTAGTGGTGATAAACACGCCAGTGGGAAGGCAGTGCCACGAGGTGGGGGTTGTGACTAATCTACATTATGAAGTGATAATTGGAAGAGACTTTCCTTTATTTTCTGTGTTGTGGCCATCTGTGGTCCCACCCACGGAGCAACTGCTGGCACCAGAGGCAACCAGGTTACATTCTCCAGAAGTAGGGCATGAACCTGGTGGCCCGGAGTAAGAAGTGCTGGCGGTAGGGGTAATCTTCCCTTCGGTGGAGGAGGGGAAGAATTCTCCCATAGAAGTATTGGCTGGAGAGGTGGAAGACTTGCCGCCGGGACCTGAGTTGTCAGACTTGAATGAAGCAGGTGACAATTTTGGTACGGCGCAACTCCGAGACCCTACTTTGGCCCGGGCCAGAGAAAATGTACTGTTTGCTAATGGGGAACCCCAACAACCTGGGGCAGCTACAGTGTTGCCACGCTTTGAGCTGAACCAAGATTTGTTGTACCGAGTGGAAAAAATGCGTGGGAAAATGGTAAAACAGTTACTGGTACCGCAGGCATATCGTAGGCTGGTAATGGACTTAGCGCATTCGCATGTACTTGGGGGGCATTTGGGCCAAAAGAAAACCCTAGACCGAATTCTGCAGTGGTTCTACTGGCTAGGGGTCCATGAAGAAGTTAAACGGTACTGTAATTCCTGTCCAGTGTGCCAGGTAACCAGTCCCCAGCCTGACTTTCAGAGTCCCTTGGTGCCTTTACCAATCATAGAGTTACCCTTCGAGAGAGTGGCAATGGATCTGGTCGAGCCTCTCAATAAGTCGGCAAGGGGACACCAACACATCTTGGTAGTTCTAGATTATGCTACCCGATATCCTGAGGCCATTCCTCTGCGCCACACATCAGCTAAGCTTATAACAAAAGGAACTCATGGGTATGTTTTCGCAGGTGGGAATTCCTCAAGAAATTTTAACAGACCAGGGAACCCCCTGGAACCCTCTTTATGCAAAAAATTATGAAGGAACTCTGCAGTTTGCTAAATGTTAAACAGTTGCGCACATCGGTCTATCATCCCCAAACAGATGGTCTGGCTGAAAGATTCAATAAGACGCTGAAGAACATGTTAAAAAAGGCAGTTTCCAAAGATGGGAAGGACTGGGATCTCTTATTGTCATATTTGTTGTTTGCAGTGCGGGAGGTGCCTCAGGCATCTACTCGGTTCTCGCCCTTTGAACTATTGTACGGCAGACATCCACGGGGCTTACTCGATATAGCCAAAGGTGCCTGGGAGAACCAACCTACCCCCCCCCCACAAAAGTGTGATAGAACATGTTGCAAAAATGCAAGAAAGAATGGAGACAGTCCTACCCTTAGTCCGGGAACATATGGAGGCAGCACAACAGTCACAGAGTCGGGTCTATAACTGGGGAGCTCGGGTAAGAACCTTTAGCCCTGGGGATCGGGTGTTGGTACTTGTGCCTACCGTAGATAGCAAATTTCTTGCAAGGTGGCAGGGACCCTATGAGATCATGGAAAAGGTGGGGCTAGTAGACTACATGGTACACCAGCCAGGATGGAGAAAGCCAGAACAGGTGTACCATGTTAATTTGCTTAAACCATGGAAAGATAGAGAAAACCTTGGTGGGAATAGTCCGCTGCCTGCGTTTCAGATGGAGAAGGCTCCATCACCTCGGGGTGAGGCAGGAGAAGCCCAATCCGCAGTCAAAATTGCAGACACTTTGCCTCCTAGACAGGTTCAGGAGGTCGGGGAGTTCATTAGCTGAAATACAGATGTTCTTTCAGAGCTCCCCAGACGCACCTCCCTAATCCAACATGACATTGTCACGGAGCCACAGGCCAAAGTCCGACTAAAGCCATATCGGCTGCCTGAGGCCCGACGACAAGACATCTCAGAAGAGGTAAAGACTATGCTACAGTTAGGGGTCATAGAAGAGTCCCAAAAGTGAGTGGGCCATCCCAATAGTCCTAATACTCAAGCCTGATGGGTCTCTAAGATTCTGTAATGATTTTAGAAAACTTAATGACATTTCAAAGTTTGAAGCCTACCCTATGCCCCGGGTTGACGAGTTGATAGAGCGATTCGGGCAGGCACGGTATTTTACAACTCTGGACCTCACAAAAGGTTATTGGCAGGTACCCCTAACAGAGGAGCCCTAACAGAGGAGGCAAAGGAAAAAATGGCTTTTGTAACACCCGAGGGGCTGTTGCAGTATAAGGTGTTACCCTTTGAGTTGCATGGCGCACCAGCAACTTTCCAGCGATTACTGGATATTGTTCTCCGTCTCCATCGCCGCTATGCCTCAGCCTATCTAGAAGATATTATTGTGTACAGCACCGACTGGGAAAGTCACTTAGCAAAAGTACAGGCGGTGATAGACTCTCTGCGACAAGCAGGGCTAACTGCCAACCCAAAGAAGTGTTCCATAGAGTTGGAGGAAGCTCGGTACTTGGGCTATGTTATTGGGAGAGTTCTCGAGCCTCAAGTAAACAAAGTGGAGGCAATTCAGAACTGGCCCCGTCTCCTCACAACAAAACAGGAGAAGCCTTTTTAGGTTTGGTGAGATATTACAGGTGGTTCATTCCCAACTATGCAACCCTGTCTGCGCCTTTAACAGACTGCTTAAAAGGGAGGAAATCTGTGATGGTCCACTGGAATGATCAGTTAGAGGAGGCCTTTACAAAGTTCAAAGGGGTACTGTGTAGTACACCAGTCTTGATCACTCCAAATTTCAAAAAAGAGTTCGTTGTGCAGACGGATGCCTCTGAGATAGGGCTCAGGGCCGTACTGTCTCAGGAGGTTAATGGGGAAGAGCATCCCGTTAGTTTCCTAAGCCGGAAGCTTACCCCAGCTGAAACCAGGTACAGTATTGTGGAGAGAGAGTGCCTGGCCATCAAGTGGGCACTGAAGTCATTGCGCTACTATTTGCTGGGGAGAACATTTCGGTTGGTGACAGATCATTCCCCTCTTACGTGGATGAGTCAAGCTAAGGAGAGGAATGCCCGAGTCACCAGGTGGTTCCTGTCCCTGCAAAATTTAAAATTTTCAGTAGAACATCGGGCAGGCAGACTACAGGGGAATGCAGATGCCCTGTTCAGAGTTCACTGTATGTCATGTGTCCACCCCATTAGGGTTGAATATAGGAGGAAGGTATGTGGTACAGTAAAGGGTGTTTTACTGGATGGGAGATAAATTTCTTCCAGCAGATTAATGTTTGGCCGGGTTTTTCCCTAAAGACAAGACCTTTTAAACAATATTTTACCTCTAAAAAAGGTATCCTCTGCGATCTCCTGCTGTAATGTCAGTATCGTCTTTTGCTTCCTCTCCTTCCCAGGAGCTGTGGTATGTTCTGTACACGGTCAGACACAGGGGTGAGAGACACAGAGCACAGGGGGGAGAAAGCTCAAATGGGACAGCACATGAGGGGAGAACACAGCACAGGAAGGAGAGAGACAACAGACAAGGGGGATAGCACATGGGGTAGATCGGTCAAAGAAGAGAGCACATGGGGAAAGAGAGAGTGGATAGGTGGGTGAGCACATGGGGGGTGAGAGATTCTCAACGCTGCAAAGCCTGCCCCCATCGTGACATTGCCGCCCTCCCAATGCAATAGCATCGGGCCTCCATCTAGTAGGAAAAATAAATATATTGAAAACACAAAAAGTAAACTAAAGGGATGACTCCATTACAAAAAAATGTGAATGCATGAAAATTTACAAGTGACATTAATTAGTCAGTGCTTTTATGGCTAATTTTTGCTGCCGTACAAGAAGACATTAGCAAACAGGTCCAGGAAAAAAAAAAAAGTTGCTGACTCATGTCATTAACAACTAGCATTTTGTTAAGTAATCGTTAAATGCGTTTCCCTAAATGTGATGTCCTTGAAAACAGATGTACTGTAAAGAAAATAAGCTGCTTCTGTACAATTACTGCGGTAAGAAATTAAATAGGTTTGTCAAATGATTCCAAAAGTAGCAATGTTTCACGGCCACAAACCCCCACTGCAAGAGACAACCTGGAGATTCCCACAGTCAGGGGGACAAAATCACCCCTAAGAGAACACAGTAAAGGAGAAGCAAAACCTATAAGAAGGGAACTGTCATGACTGATGGAGGTGAAAAAGGGGAAATTTCTAAAACATTGCTAGTCTACTTATATTTCAGGAGAGAACAAAGCCTAGAAATAAAAACACAGCTCATATATAACGCCGAGGATACAGCATCTTTCTCTTTGTCTGTTAACAAAATGATTGTTCAACTGACAGCTATAGCTTCCAATCCCAAAACATGAGCATGCTCACTTTGGCCGAGCATACATACAGTATTCAACAATATATCTCTATATCTATAATCTCTGTGCCCATCAAACTGCCTCTGAATGTTTTATAGAGATCAATCTCTGCAGTCATCTCATTATCATCACAGCCACTAGTAGAAAGTATAATGAAGGCAAACACCTATATATAGAGAACACAGGATCTACCATTCACAAAAGGTGATGGTCACCACTCACATCCTCCACCTCCCTGCACAATGACTTCTGTACAGGACACAGAGCATGCTCAGAACACTTTTCCATATAGGGCAATGAAAATCTCCAGACTGTTGCCATCTATGGTCCCTTATAACTGTTGTAATGCATCTCAGTCAAGAAGATGTCTCCATAATCATGTACATAAAATAGATTAAAAACCTACAAAGACTTTTCTTTTTGTCTCGTCTATTCTGTCATTTCGAATGCAGTGGCAGTCATAGCGGGGGATCTTGTGACCTTGCAGCTCGCATAGCATCTTCTGTGAATACTGGAGGACATTTTCTCATTTCAAAGAGAACTTGTCAGCAGGATTTAGCCCTATAAACTAAAGGCATGGCTATAATGGAGCTGTGATGCGGATTAATCTGATACGTGATGTAAAGGGATCCTCTCAGTGGCCAATGAATACTCACCTTGTGAAGTTTTCATAAAATTACGTCTTCTGTGAATTGGGGAGGGACGTGGGGGCAGGGTCTTCTTCTGGTTCTCCACCACCAACCTCCTCTGCTTCCTTTTTAAAATTCCAACCACCACCATCACTGTGTGGACGCAGGTTGCGCAGTGGGAGCCAGCGTTCTGTGTGCAGGACTTCAATAAAATGGCGCCTTTATTGAAGTCCTATATACAGGACGCCGACTCACACTATGCGCCCGACGCCCACATAATGATGGAGGCGGCGCAGAATTTTAAAAAGGAGGCAGATGACTAAATAATCAGTGACCTATACAAGAAGAAGAGAAGGCTGGTGGAAGGGGGCTTAGGCCCAGAAGAAGACCCTGCCCCCATGTCCCGCCCCAAAGCACACAGACGATGTAATTTTATGAAAATTTCACAAGGTGAGTATTCATCAGCCACTGAATAGATCCCTTCACATCAGGTATCAGATAAATCAGCATAATAGTGCCATTATGGCCATGGCTTTAGTTTAAGGCTCAATCCTGCTGACAGAGTCTCTTTAAAGGGAATCTGTCACCCCATTTTTCGAGTATCAGCTGCCGAATACGACATCAGGGGCTTATCTACAGCATTCTGTAATGCTGTGGGTAAGCCCCCGATGTAACTTGAAAGGTAAGAAAAGAGAGTTAGATTATATTCACCCTGGCGTTCGGTCAGGTCTCATGGGTGTCGCCGTCTGGTCCGGCGCCTCCCAACTTCTAACAGTGACGTCCTCTTCTTTGCTGCCTGTCGTGGCTCCGGCGCAGGCGCACTGCTCTGCCCTGTTGCGGGAAGAGCAGAGTCCTGCAGTGTGCAGGCACCAGGAGAGGTCCGGCGCCTGCGCACTGCAGTATTCTGCTGTGCCCTCAACAAGGCAGAGCAGCGCGCCTGCGCCGGAGCCACGACAGGCAGCAAAGAAGAGGACGTCATCGTTAAAAGATGGGAGGCGCCGGACCGCAACACCCATCGGACCAAGACCGGACGGCCTCCCCGGTGAGTATAATCTAACTCCTTTTTCTTCTCTTTCAGGTTACATCAGGGGCTTATCTACAGCATTACAGAAAGCTGTAGATAAGCCCCAGATGGCAGTAGCTGAAAAATAGCAGTCGAAAAATGGAGTGACAGATTCCCTTTAAAGCCTGAGATTCAGGATGAGGCTGTTACAGCTTTTCTCAGCATCACATAGGCTTTCATTGAAAAAGAGACCTCCGCTCCACACCAAAAGATGATATATGAGTCGGAAAGGCACAAATGTGGTAACTTGGTCCCAGCGAGGACAGGAGCAGCTTTAGAGATGTCAGGAGTGGGCGATGGTCAAGTATGGTAATGCACTCGTGTTTTGCTAACAGACGGAGCAATAGGATAAAATAAAAAAAGATGATAAAAAGCCAGAGTGCTCCCTTAAAAAGATGTATCTCCTACAATGCAATCACTCCTGTTAGATACTATAATCCTATAAACATCAGGAGCCAAAAGACCATATATTTCTGAAAGATGACTGTTAGACTGTTTAGGCCGTAGGGTTGGTTATTACACTACTATACAATGCCTTTATATAGGATTATTATTGGATGTGCTCCTTGGAGGTTTGCTGCTTGACTTGCAAGACTGTAAGGGAATTTTAAATACCCTACAAGATTGCAGATAATTACCAAATAACTGCTGTGGCTTGGCGATAATATTACTGTATAGTGAATTATTGCTATTTAAAAGGAAACTTGAAATAAAAACAAACAGTATTTATCTGCAGCCACAGTACTAATCTACAAGTAACTATGGTCCTCTTCATATCTGGCTCTCTTATTGTAAGTTGTAAGTTCAGCTCCAGGGAGGAAATTAAGTTCTATTCTCACAGCAGCCGCTCCCTCCGAGCCAACGGGGCGACACAGGGTCTGTGAGCTATCAGCAATCTATACACAGTGAGCATTATGTAATCGCTCTCCCCTGCACCTTGACAGTATACAATAAACGCCCCCCAGTTAATCCTGTAGGTAGGATTTTTAGAATTTAAAGGGGTCTTGATAATGCTTCCAACTTGGAGATGGTCTGATTATTGGGGTCCAACCCCCGGCATTCCCACCAATCAGCTAACTAAAAGGGCCACAGCACCGTCCTCTTTATTGTTTACCATGCACAGCGCTGTACATGTAGCAGTGGTTGTACCTGGTACTGCAGCTCTGGGGTCCTTCCATGTGACTTACATCGAGCTGCAGTACCAGGTGCAGTCACTAACATGTACGAACCTGCCTAGTTTACTATGAAGATGCCGCATTATTTTGTGGCAACTTCAATTAGCAGATCCATGAGAGTGCCAGAAGTCGGACCTCCATGACCTAGAATCTAGTGTGTCCCAAAAATACGTAATCAATATAAAACTGTAACCAGTTAATTTTTTTTATTTTTTATAAATCAATACACATGAATATAAGAACCGTAATATATCTTATTAGAGAAATCCAGCACCTTTTCTTACTGGACTGAACATTTCTCAAAATTTTAAATTTCACAGATTAAATCTATCTTCTGTGAATACAGTTTCCTCATTACTGAGATAGATAACAGTTGGTGCTCATAAAGTTCTATGGAGAAGTGTAACTGTCGATACAGAAGAACCTGCAGCAGAATGTCTCTGTCCGCCTCTTGCTCCTCCCTATTCCATAGAATTATATTAACACCAACTGCCATCTCACCAAATGGGGAACACAGATTTCACCCACAAATTCAAAGTCAAAGATCAATTCAGAAGGAGAAAGAAGCAAAAATTTCTGTTGAAATATATATAAAGGGGGTGATGACGCATGGTTTAATATATAATAAACATACACCGGTATGTATATGCATATACAGGGTTTCCGATCTACACAGCACATTTCGCTAAGCGATCAGCTGCAGAGGAATGTGTTCTGTAGTCCTGGACTGGAGAACAGGCGGAGAGGCAGTGCTGGACCTGGTGAGGGTGAGCGACACCTCTTATTATTTTAAAGCAGCGCAAGCTGATGGAGTAAAGGTAGTTCTGCCCAGAAAACTCTATTAATAAATTGTAATAGAAAGTATCAGCGCCTTTACCCACCCCCTCCGCAGTCTTAAAGCAGCTCCCCAATGGCTGAGATATGCTTCTGAGGTCAAGAGATGAAAATAGGCAAGGATGGTCCTACAGAAGGGATCAGGATATGCAGGGAGTATTACTATTACACAGCACCCGGTATAATTGGAGAGAATGTGCATGCGCCGTTCTCACTGCATGGGGAAAAATGTGATCTGATACAAGCAAAGATACGAGCAGCGAAGACACACGAGCAGCGAAGACACACGAGTAGCGAAGACACACGAGTAGCGAAGACACACGAGCAGCGAAGACACATGAACAGCGAAGACACACGAACAGCAAAGACACATGAGCAGCGAAGATACACGAGCAGCGAAGACACGAGCAGCGAAGACACGAGCAGCGAAGACACGAGCAGCGAAGACACGAGCAGCGAAGATACGAGCAGCGAAGATACGAGCAGCGAAGATACGAGCCGTGAAGATACGAGCAGCGAAGACACGAGCAGCGAAGACACGAGCAGCGAAGACACGAGCAGCGAAGACACGAGCAGCGAAGACACGAGCAGCGAAGATACGAGCAGCGAAGACACGAGCAGCGAAGGCACGAGCAGCGAAGATACGAGCAGCGAAGATACGAGCAGCGAAGATACGAGCAGCGAAGATATGAGACGTGAAGATACGAGACGTGAAGATACGAGCATGCTCAGCCACTGGGTCTATAAAAAATACCCCAGGAGGTGTCCATGGACATAGAAATGCGGAGGATGGCATATGGGAAACTTTTTTTGCACATTATCTTTAGGCAAAAGCAAAGCGGGGACATAAAATAATGGCGTTGGCGGGGTCGGAATAAAAAAAGTTACACCACTGAGGGAAGAGAAGTCGTCCTACTGCCATCTACAAAGATCGCTATGCCTAAACCAGTCCTTTTAATAAGCCAATTTTTATTCATCTATTAAAATGCTAATGCAGTAATGCACTCCGCCAGCATTTTTAAAGTGACGGGAGCATTTTCTGCACAATGGCGACCAGCTGGGAGAAAGCGGTTTGTTTCAGAGGAACCTTGGCTAACATGATCATTTGTTTCATTAGCAGTGTATTAAATAAACATTATATATATATATATATATATATATATATATATATACATACACACACACATATATGGCTGCAGTGGAAACGTCTCTGGGATGGAGACATCGCTGAGTGATGGGGAGAAAGGAGTGGGCTCATTAGCATGAACGGGGCTGCGATATTCTGGAGACATATGTAGCCTGCGCGACATCACAAACAGATTTCGACTGTAGACAAAGCGTGTCATTCTAAACCAATGGATTTTTCTACCCCCCTTCCTTTCTTTTTTTTTTTTCCTCTTTAGAAAAACATGAATGACAGTCGGCAGCTGTGGGCTGAGATTATTTCTTCCATCTCCTGTCTTGCTAATTAAAAGGTTGATCACAGAACAATACGGCCGTCATTAATTTCCGCCTTCTGATTGGCCGGGATCCTGCTGCCCCGCCTGATCCTTTCACACTGCCGAAGTTAATGTGACAGGAGCCGCAAGATGGATTGCCTGTTGCCATATTGCTCCTCGTCTCCAATCACGAGCTATCTGTGTAAACTGATTGTTCTAATTTGCTCTCATTATTATTACAATATCAGGAGAAAATAATGTGCGCGGCTCGCTGTCACAACCAGGAG
Source organism: Dendrobates tinctorius (assembly GCF_039654945.1). Taxonomy (NCBI): domain Eukaryota; kingdom Metazoa; phylum Chordata; class Amphibia; order Anura; family Dendrobatidae; genus Dendrobates; species Dendrobates tinctorius. The sequence goes on along the minus strand of NW_027361897.1, from coordinate 5,732,349 downwards.
AAAGAGCCATTAGTTACAGGAAGACAAAGGCGCTTTTAATAGGGGCATGACCGCTTACTAATGCGCTCGCTGCAAACGGCCCCAATATCGGCGCGGCGGCCTTCTGTAAATGCGGAAGTGTACATTAAAACGGAATTTATTACAAGTGTAATCGCAATGACAGCGGGATCTTTCTGAAACAGTATTTAACATAAAAGGGATGGTATGTACTGCGGGAAAAGCCTCCGATTCCAGCGTATGGTAATATATCATAGGACACTTATAGGAATCCACCACAGAGCACCGATTATATAGAATACAGAACACATCCAGCACTGTCGGTGTATATACCGCCCACAGATGCACGGGTTGCATTGGCAGAACACCTGCCTATTATAGTCTATGGGGTTGTGCTCATGTTCCTTTTATTTTCTGAGCTGATTGTCAGGGAAAAAAACAAAACATGACCTCTCCATTTTTCATTCATTTTGTTGATCAAAATTGCCCAATGAAGACAAGGGGTCTGTGAAAAAAAAAAAAAAAGGACAGTACTTACAAATGGCATCCGTGTTGCATCCTAGCGCTGTCCGTTTTTTTACTTTCTGACTGGGTAGAAGCTTTAAAATGTTGAATTTTTTTCTTTTTTTTTAACAAATGAAGAAAAAAAAAAAAAGCCCTCTGATGGTAAAACTTGTCCATGAAACAAATGGATTAATAAAAAATTGCGAAATGCAATACAAAAAAGAAAAAAAAAAATATGGATCTCTGAATGAGACCAGATGCATACACTTTCTATCAGGATACTGTTTTATGGAATATAGTACGGTAGTTTCTTTTGCAGTATATAAGCAAACCAGAGGCAAGGAGGACACGATTTTGGCTTTCATCTGCCTAAGGTAACCCTACTTGTTAAAGACTAAACTTCAAACGGAAAGGCCCACAAACAAACAGCAACTGAAAACCACCGCAGTGAAGGCCTGGCAGAGCATCAAAAAGGAGGAAACACAGCGTCTGGTGATGTCCATGAGTTCTAGACTTCAGGCAGTCATTGCCAACAAAGGGTTTTCAACCAAGTACTAGAAATGAACATTTTACTTACAATTATTTAATCTGGCCAATTACTTTTGGTCCCTTCAAAAACAGGGTGGCACATGTTAAGAAGCTGAAACTCCTAAACCCTTCATCCAAGTTTAATGTGGATACCCTCAAATGAAAGCTGAAAGTCTGAACTTCAACTGCATCTGAATTGTTTTGTTTAAAATTCATTGTGGTAATGTCTAGAACCAAAATTAGGAAAATGTTGTCTCTGTCCAAATATATATGGACCTAGCTGTATACATACACACACATTATATATACACATACATACACACATGTGTGCATATATATATATATATACACACACACACACACACGTATCTATATATTTATACACACAGACATATATATTGTACATACACATACATACATACATATACACACACACACACACACATTATATATACATATACACACACCATTTTATATGCACACTCGCATAGTCTCCCTTTAATACACCAGATATGCCTCTTCTCATACACTACTGTTATATATAGCTATGTCATGTGCATCTTTAATTACAGTTAGTAAAAGTACAATGGGGTGCTAAAAGGGAACAATAGTTTTGAGACGCCGACCTTTATTTGCAGAAAGCACCAGCCCATTCCCAAAGTGTGCGTGCCCGCTACCTGCATGTGGAAATATATTTTCCTAATTTTGCTATAAAAACCTATTAACAAGGCCTTGGCAGCAGGGTAGTAAACACCGTCCGCTCCAACACGGGAAGATGCCAGCGTCTATAAAACTTTTCACGAGCCGTATTTCAGGTGATGAGACCAAAAGACGTAATGCACGCTCTCACTGCAGGCGACGTTATCCGGGCTATTATTTGTTTCGATTATATGATATATATATAGTTTTTCATACAATAATTTTGCGACCAGGGGAGGTGGGGGCAGGCGTCTGACCGGCTCGCCCCTGGCAGGGAAAGGGTTCACAGGGTACACTTTTTGACAAGCGTTTCAAAATCCCAGCACTAAAAGCCTGCACTGCAAAATGTGCTGATGATGCCAATTACAAGCCCCCAGCCGAATCCTCCAGCCCCCACCATTCGGGCAGATTTATGTGGGCTCTTGCCGACGTTATTACAAGTCAGAGTTTATTGGGAAATTGTTACATTATGCGGAGTGTCTAACAAATTGCTTATGCTGCTATAATTGGATTACAACAGCCGCTTGCTCCCACCGGTAAGATTAGGCAAGTAGAGCTCCTGCCGATCTCTGAGCGTTAGCAGTAATTTTATTTGCCTTGCCTCTCTCTTTCCTAACAACATGCCTCTCTCCCTGCCAGCTGTCTGCTGAAAAGGCAAAGGCTTGTTCCTTGGCCTTAACAATGCAATTACAGCCCCGCGGATCGCACTGTTTGTGCATTAAGTACAGTGCCAAAACGAGGCAAATTGATCGTTTGACTTTTGAGGAAGCCATGTGATCTTCTCCATGCGGGTGATCCGCCATGCACCAGCGCTCGCCCCTGCCGCTCATTCTGCTCGCAGACCTCCATAACACATCATCTTTGTAATGAACCCACTAGGTGGATTTAAGGGAAAAAAAAGGGACGAAAAAATAAAAATAAACTACCTATGTTTTAAGTGCGGTCATTAATGAGACATTATATACAGCGCCGGGAGGTCATAAGCAATTAAAGGGTTCATGCTAAAACTTGCACGTGCTAGGCCTCATTTATCAAAATGGTCTAAAAGAAAAACAACCATCTTTGTTGCCCATAGCAACCAATCAGAGCACAGCTTTCACTTTGAAAACCCTTGAGGTAAAATGAAAGCTGAGCGGTGATTGGGTTTACACTTAATTTTGATAAAAGGTGCTCAATTTCTTTTCAGGAGAGATCATTTACATAAAGTGCCTGGAGGTCATAAGCAATTAAAGAGCTCATAGTAAAATTCAAACTACCTAGGCATCAATCAAACAACTGCCTAAAGAAGGGAGTGTGTGTATCAGAGCAACCAATCACAGCACAGCTTTCATTTTACCAGAGTTGTTTACAAATTGAAAGCAGAGCCGAGATTGGTTCCTGTGGGCAAGAGTTTTTCTTTAATGCAGTGTTGATAGATGAGGCCTAGTGCGTTCAAAAGAACAACTCAGTTGCCCATAGCAACCGCAGAGCTCAGTTTGCATTTTGTAAGTAGCTGTGGTAAAATTAAAGCTGCCATGTGATTGGTTGAGACAAAGACTGTTCATTCAGACAATTTTGTTAAAATTGGGCCCGATACGTCTACATCCACAATAAAAAGGCGCAAATCAGTTTTCAATGTTGCATTTGCAATCCAACCATAAAACAATGAATGTCGAACGGATAGTGTGTGTGTGTGACATCAATTTCTTTATCCCCGGTGTCGACTGAGCAGATTTTGATTTTTGCGATTTTGTTTTTTTCTACCCTTCTCCAAGAGCCCTAGCTTTTTTTTTTATTTTTATCGAGTTGTTTTTTAGTCATAGTAAATTTTTATAAAATGTGAGGTAACAATGGGTAAAGTATTCCAAACTAGGTGAAACAAAAACGCAATTCCACCATTGTTTTTTGGAGTGTAGTTTTATGGCATTCATTGTGTGGTAGTAAAAATCACCTGGTAATACAGTTCTCCAGGTCAGAGCGAGTCACTATTTGACTACTGACTTTTGAATCCCCCCCCCCCCCAGCGCACGTACTGCATGCTTCGAGGATACACCGGTATATGAGCTGGGACCAGAGGGTATGAATGAATTATACATACTCCCGCCCACTTGTATTGAGTGAGGCTGCGTCAATAGACGGGGGGGAGTGTGTGTGCAAATTTAGACCGGACAACCACTTTAAAAAGGTGCATAAGACACCTTTTAGTTCACCATATAGTTGTCATGAGGATGTCACGTTCCACTGGAGGACCCGGAGCTAGACAGTCACATCGGGTAATGAATCACAGGTCTTCTTTAGAGATGGTGTGTCCCATATTAAATTAATTTAGTTTCCGCTGGTGATGAAAAGGGGAACCACCCTTTCTTTGCTGGTCAGAAACATGCAGATCCACTTCAACTGCTTCTGCTCTGGTCATTACCTCTTCCTATAAAAACTGGTTAGACCTTCTTATTCTGGTCGGTGAAAGATTCGTCTTCCTGTGCTGTATGCTAAAGCTAAGTGGTTGGAGTGAAGCTGTTCTTGTAGTGTTCTGTGGTTGCTGTAGTACGTGTGTGTTTATCTCTTGGTTCATTTTCCCATTTAGTTTATTCCTCCCTGTCCCTATCATCCTCCATATTGTTGGTTATGCTTTTGTATGATGGAGGTTTTCTTTTATCCCGGTTTTGTCTTTGTGTCTTGTTTACCTTACGTATCTGTCCCAAGCCTCACAGGGTGGGGGAGGGGACAGACAGGGCTTAAAAGGAGCATAGTCAGGTTGGAGAGTTAGGCCTCTGCACCTTTAAGAATACCTCCAAGACGGGGATAGTTAGGGTCCCAGCTCCAGGAACAGTTTGAGGTCCCCCCGTCCTTATCGAAGACCGTCACAGCATGACAACTGGTTATTTTATATTTTTATTGAACAGACTTATGGAAACGGTAATACTGAATTTTTTTTTGTTTCTTTATTTTTTAACTGATAAAAGGAGTGAGAGTATATTGTATATTTCTAAAAAAATATTTTCTTTACTTTTATTTTATAACCAAAGGGAATCTGTATCCGGGTTTTTGACACATAATCAGAGCAGCATGATGTAAACACAAAGACCCCGATTCCATTGACGCAGCACTAAAGGCCCCGTCTCACATAGCGAGATCGCTGATGCGTCAACGATTTTGTGACGCAACAGCGATCTTGCCTGCGATTTTGCTACATGTGACAGATAGCGGCGACCGCCCCCCGCTGGATATCACTAATCGTGCTCGAATGTCCTGGGCCATTTTTACATCGTCGGCGTCCCGCTGGCCAGCATGCATCGCTGTGTTTGATGCCGACCAGCGACCTCGTTGGTGACGCAGAACTCAGGGACGCAGGCTGGAATCGTTCAGAATAGCTGTTGTGTGACAACACACCAGTGATCCTTACCAGGTCGCATCGTTGTCGGGATCGCTAGTGCGTCATTGAAGAGATCTTACTGTTTTGGCAGTTTACTAGCGACCATGTAGCGACGCACCAGCGATCCCTACCAGGTCGTATCGTTGTCGGGATCGCTGGTGCGTCGCTATGTGAAACGGGACCCTTACTTTGGATGCTTGCTGTAGTTTTGATAATCTGCTGCTGAAAAATCAGTAATTTTATCATTAAGGGACTAAAAAAATAAACCTGCTGCCATGTTGCCATGTAATCCTCCATATTCTTCAGCTCTGTCTAACCACATTCCCACAATTTATAGGTAGTTGTACCTTTGAATTACATGGTTCGCTTTATAAAGCGATGCACTTAAAAATGGGGGAGAAAAAAACATTTCAAGTGGGGTAATAAGGTGAAAAAGCGCAATGCTGCCATTGTTTTTTTTGAGTTCTATGTTGGTAAGAAATTACCCAGATGTGTCATTCTCACAGACAGCACAACTATGGCAATTGCAGATTTTTACTTCAACTTTTTAAGGAAAAAAAGAAGTTTGGTTTGTGTCACCATTCTCTTAGACTCGTAACTTTTTAATTTTCTGTCAAGGAAGCTTTATTATGTTGACTTGTTTATTGCACAAAGAGAGGACCTTTTTATTTATACCGTTTTGGGTTATATGTAATGTTTTAAAAGCTTCTTACTGTATTTTTTGGGGAAAATGTACCAACTATTAAAAAAAAGAAAAATGCCGTTTAGTTTACTGGAGTTTAAGGCGTGATTTAATCACTTTATATTTGAAATTTAATGTATTTACCGTATTTTGATTGGGGGGGGGAAAAAGAGCGATTTCAACTTTAACAGGAAACATTTTTTACTTTTTAGTCTTTAGGGAATTTGATCCAGCAATCATCTGATCACTTAGAATTGCAGTATATAATTATAACCACATGCTCCTACGAAGCTTAGCCACAAGCTGAGCTTCATAGGAGGACCAACATGGCATCCAGGGGCGCCTTCAGCAGGCTCACAAGTGGCATAGTAACCTATAGGCACCCCACGGTCGCACTGTTGGGGGTTGATGCATGTGCGTCCAGACAACCCTGCCATTTAATTGCTACTGGTAGTGATTGACCGCTACATCCAAATGATTAAGAAGCAGAAATCTGAGAAAAGCTCCAGTAACTGCTGTTACAGGAAGATGCAGGCTGGGTAACACACCTGGAATCTGCCTGGCAAGGCATGAGCTCAGCTTCTGATCTAGCTCCTCACTCCCAATGCGTCTATTTGATGCAAATTTATATTATTTAGTTACAAGGGGGTTATAAGGAATACTCCGCATAGATCGGAGTCTCAGCAATGGACTATGACGGCTTTATTTTCCTTGATGCGAGTAAGGCCTGTTTCACACATCCGTATTTTACTATCAGTCAAAATCCGCCGTTTTGCAAAAAAAAAAGGATTGGCGATTTTGCTTGGCGGATCCGTTTTTTTTCCCATTGAGTTGCATTACCGGCGGATCTTGACGGTAATACAAAAGTATTAAAAAATAAAAGCAATTGAAATCGGATTTAAAAATAAATAAAACTAAATTATTTTTTTTTTTAAGTGGTGTAGCATGGTAGATGGCGGGCACAGGGCCAGTTGTACTGCGAGTAAAATTCTTAAAACTGCACGTTGGCTCAGTGGTTAGCACTGCAGTCTTGCAGCCCTGGGGTCCTGAGTTCAAATCCCACCAAGGACAACATCTGCAAGGAGTTTGTATGTTCTCCCCGTGTTTGCATGGGTTTCCACCGGGCACTCCGGTTTCCTCCCACACTCCAAAGACATACTGATAGGGAATCTAGATTGTGAGCCCCATCGGGGACAGTGCTGACTGATGATGTCTAAAGCGCTGTGGAATTAATGGCGCTATATAAACTAGTCAAATTAAATAAATCTAGTTGGATCCTGTGGTAGAAGAGGGAGCCATGGACACAAAAGGTGGCAGTGTGATTTTTGAAGGGGGCACTCAGTAGGTGTTATTTGTGTGAAGGTGCATTATTACAGGGGAGAGACTTGCCTTTATCCAGGTACTGGCAACCCATGCTACTCCACAGGACTGGTAACATTGCCCCTTTGAAGATTATTGTAAAAATAGAATTAGTCTTACCGGCAATTCGGTTTCTAGGAACCTTCCACGACAGCAGTTATCGGAGGATGTCTCCCTGCCCTAATAGGGGACAGGAAATGCACAAGAGGTTAAATAACCCTCCCCTTCCTATTACCTCCAGTGTTTTTCTGTACACACTAGCATGTATAGTTACCACCAAAGGTGCAGGAATCTTCCAGTAGAGCATCAGGTAGGGAGGGAAATTAATGCTGTCGTGGAAGGTTCCTAGAAACCAAATTACCGGTAAGATTAATTCTATTTTCTCTAGTCACCTTCCACGACAGCAGTTATCGGAGAAATCGGAGAAATACCAACAACTAATTTCTTAGGGAGGGACAACAGCCTGCAGAACACGTCTGCCAAACGTTAGATCCCTGTTGAAATTTAGTCTATACTGTCTGGTGAATGTGTGGACAGACGACCAGGTAGCGGCTCTGCATATCTGCTCCGTAGATGCGTCCCCTCTTCCTGCCCACGATGTTGCTACGGAACGAATAGAGTGGGCTTTTAACGATGTAGGAGGGGAAACGTTCTGTGACGAGTAGGCAGGCTGATCGTTTGCTTGATCCAATTGGCGATTGCATTTTTTGCCGCCTTTTTCCCTCTATTTCGGCCTGAAAACTGAATGAATAGGTTCTGATCGATCCTCCAACTTTCCGTCTGCTAGAGGTAGAAGAGAACTACTCTGCGGACGTCGAGGGTATGGAACCCTTCTTCTTTCGCGTTGGAGGGATTTGGACAGAAGGAAGGTAATACTATGAAACCAGAAACCAGGGGAAGAGTCTTGAGGAGATCATTTGCATATTCCAAGTGCCTTCTGGGATAAGTGAAGAGTCTCCGCGAGCTCAACGATCACTGGGTTTTGGCCGTTGCAGCTGAAAAGAGGAAATCGGAGAAACCAGGGGAAGAGTCTTGAGGAGATCATTTGCATATTCCAAGTGCCTTCTGGGATAAGTGAAGAGTCTCCGCGAGCTCAACGATCACTGGGTTTTGGCCGTTGCAGCTGAAAAGAGGAAATCGGAGAAACCAGGGGAAGAGTCTTGAGGAGATCATTTGCATATTCCAAGTGCCTTCTGGGATAAGTGAAGAGTCTCCGCGAGCTCAACGATCACTGGGTTTTGGCCGTTGCAGCTGAAAAGAGGAAATCGGAGAAACCAGGGGAAGAGTCTTGAGGAGATCATTTGCATATTCCAAGTGCCTTCTGGGATAAGTGAAGAGTCTCCGCGAGCTCAACGATCACTGGGTTTTGGCCGTTGCAGCTGAAAAGAGGAAATCGGAGAAACCAGGGGAAGAGTCTTGAGGAGATCATTTGCATATTCCAAGTGCCTTCTGGGATAAGTGAAGAGTCTCCGCGAGCTCAACGATCACTGGGTTTTGGCCGTTGCAGCTGAAAAGAGGAAATTTTGGCTCATCTTTCATCTTTTTAAGAAATCTCAAGATGGAAGAGGCCAGGAGCCATTTGGTGAGCTGCATTTCTTACTACATGTTCACAGATTTACCAGTGGAAAAGCCAAACTTCACATGCCACAAATGCAAGCTTGTGACCCTGTTGGAGGAAAAGTTGCAAAATCTCGAAGAGAGGTTAGCTACGTTGAAGATCATTAAGGAAGGTGAAGAGTTCTTGGACAGAGCAGAATTATCTCTTCATGTTACAGAAAGAGAAGAAATTCGAAGTGCACCTGAAGAAACAGAGGAATGGAGACATGTGACCCAGAGAAGCAGGAGGATCAGGAGGCAGTCAGCACCCAAACTGCTCAGAAACCAGTACCAGGCTCTCACGCAGGAAAACGATGAAGAAATACATCAGGATAAGACTTTGCCAACAAACAGCAACCTTGTACGCCTTCAGAGTCCTCCTGGATGGAGAAAGAAAAATGTTGTGAAGAAGAAACGGAGAGTGGTGGTCATGGGGGATTCCCTGTTGAGAGGAACAGAGGCCGCTATCTGCAGACCGGATATAACTTCAAGAGAAATGTGCTGTCTTCCAGGTGTAAAAATTAAAGATGTGTCTGACAGGATATCAGGACTCTTCAGACCTACAGATGACTACCCATTCCTGCTACTACATGTGGGGACAAATGACACCGCAAGAAACGACCTGGAAACCATCTGCAGAGACTTTGAAGACTTAGGCAAGAAAGTGAAAGAACTGGGAGCGCAGGTGGTCTTCTCTTCCATCCTCCCAGTGGATGGCCATGGAACAAGGAGGTGGAATAAGATTCTGCAGGTGAACAACTGGCTACGTCGATGGTGCCGTCAGCAACGATTTGGATTTCTGGATCACGGAGTGAACTACTTATACGATGGACTACTTGCTAGAGATGGGGTGCACCTTACGAAGACTGGAAAGCAGGTATTTGGAAGTCGCCTTGCTACACTTGTAAGGAGAGCTTTAAACTAGAACATGGGAAGGGAAGCAAAAGACCAGAAAAAGCCATACACCTGACAAATGCTACTGAGAACTCTGCTATTAGAAGTGGAAAGGAAGAACAAAGACGAAAGAATCTAATTAAAAAAAATATTGGAGAAGGAGAAACCAATCACAAACTAAAATGTTTCTATACTAATGCACAAAGCATGGGCAACAAACAAGGAGAATTGGAACTACTAACACAGGAAAAGAAATATGATGTCATTGGAATCACTGAAACTTGGTGGGACAATACACATGATTGGAATACAAGACTAGAAGGATACAACTTATTTGCAAGAAACAGACTTGATAAACGAGGAGGGGGTGTCGCATTGTATGTTAGAAATGCGTATATCTGCACAGAGATTGAAGCTTCAGAGACTGGGAGTTCTGTGGAAACTGTTTGGGTAAGAATACAAGGACAGAACAATGGAAAGGACACCATTGTAGGCATTTACTACAGGCCGCCTGTGCAAGCTGAAGATATGGATGAACTCTTTATGCATCAAATGGCCAAGTTCTCCAAAAAATATGACATAGTTGTCATGGGAGATTTCAACTATCCAGACATTTGTTGGGAATCTCTCTCAGGCAAAACTAACAGGTCAAGGAAATTCTTATCCTCTCTTGCTGACAACTTTATCTTCCAAAAGGTAAAGGAGAAAACAAGGGGAACTGCTACCTTGGATCTAATCCTTATAAACAGGGAGGAAATGGTTGAGGAGGTAAAAGTGGCTGGGACCCTAGGAGGTAGCGACCATGCTATTTTAGAATTTTGGATAACTAGAGGCGGAAGACCTGTGAAGACTCAGACGTCAAGGTTAGATTTCAGAAAGGCAGATTTTAAGGGATTCAGAAAGAGAATTGGAGGGATCCAATGGCTGGATATCCTTAAAGACAAAAATGTCCAGGAAGGATGGGAAATCTTGAAAAATGAAATTCTCAAAGCACAGTTGTTAACAATTCCGAAAAGAGGGAAGAATAGGAAGCATTTAAGGAAACCAGGATGGATGAACACAGAACTTAAGCACATGCTAAAAAGGAAGCAAAAAATGTTTATAAAATGGAAAGAAGGAGGCATATCTAAAGAAGAATATAATGCTGTCTGCAGAACCTGCAAGGCACAAATCAGATTATCTAAAGCTGAAAATGAATTGAGGCTTGCAAGAGATGTCAAAAGCAATAATAAAGGATTTTGGGGATATGTCAAAAGTAAAAGAAAAGTCAAAGATGCTATAGGATTTTTACAGGATGAAAATGATGAAATGGTAAGACAGGATGTTTAGAAGGCTGAACTTTTAAATTCCTATTTTGCATCTGTTTTCTCTCAGAAAGGAAATGTAACATCAACTGTTATTCACTGTCCTATTAAGGGAATAGAAGAATCCAGGATATCTATAAACAGAAAGATAGTGAGGAAACACTTAGCTAACCTAAATGTATTCAAGTCTCCAGGTCCAGATGAATTACACCCCAGAGTACTGAAGGAGATAGCAGAAGAAATTTTTGAACCCCTCTCCATAATCTTTGAAAATTCTTGGAGAACAGGAGAAGTGCCAGAAGACTGGAGAAGAGCAAATGTTGTTCCTATCTTCAAAAAGGGGAAGAAGGTGGACCCAGGCAACTATAGGCCGGTGAGTCTGACTTCTATACCAGGAAAGATCTTTGAACAAATTATTAAACAACATGTATGTCAATACCTGGATAAGAATGAAGTGATTAAACAGAGTCAGCATGGGTTTGTAACTAATAAGTCATGTCAGACTAATTTAATTTCCTTCTATGATGGTATTACTGATTGGGTGGATCAAGGAAATGCTGTAGATATAGTATATCTTGACTTCAGCAAAGCATTTGACAAAGTCTCTCATACAATCCTTATTGGAAAAATGACTAAGTATGGAATGGACAAGGCAACTGTTAGGTGGATTCATAACTGGCTTAGTGATCGGACCCAAAGAGTGGTCGTAAATGGCTGCACATCCAGTTGGAAGAATGTCTCAAGTGGGGTACCACAGGGCTCTGTCCTGGGCCCTGTATTGTTCAACATCTTTATCAACGATTTAGATGAAGGAATTGAGGGTAAACTGATTAAATTTGCTGATGACACAAAGCTAGGAGGGATAGCTAATACTAGAGAAGAGAGAGAGAGGATTCAAAAAGATTTAAATAAACTGGAGAAGTGGGCAGCAACTAACAGAATGGTTTTTAACAGGGAGAAATGCAAAGTACTACATCTGGGCAATAAAAATGAAAAAAGCATATATAGAATGGGAGGAATAGGGCTAAGTGACAGCACATGTGAAAAAGACTTGGGTATACTAATAGATCACAGACTGAATATGAGTCAACAGTGTGATGCAGCAGCAAAAAAGGCAAATGCAATTCTAGGATGTATTAACAGAAGCATACAGTCTAGATCACGTGAAGTAATTATTTCCCTCTACACCTCTTTGGTCAGACCTCATCTGGAATATTGTGTCCAATTTTGGGCACCACATTTTAAAAAAGACATCAACAAACTGGAGCAAGTTCAGAAAAGAGCGACCAGAATGGTGACCGGTCTGCAAACCCTGTCTTATGAGGAAAGGTTGCAGGATTTGGGAATGTTTAGTTTGCAAAAGAGAAGACTGAGAGGAGACTTAATAGCTGTCTACAAATATCTCAAGGGCTGTCACATTGTAGAAGGATCAACTTTATTCTCATTTGCACAAGGAAAGACTAGAAGCAATGGGATGAAGCTGAATGGGAGGAGACACAGATTAGATATTAGAAAAAACTTTTTGACAGTTAGAGTGATCAATGAGTGGAACAGGCTGCCACGAGAAGTGGTGAGTTCTCCTTCAATGGAAGTCTTCAAACAGAGGCTGGACAGACATCAACTGGGATGATTTAGCGAATCCTGCTTTGAGCAGGGGGTTGGACCAGATGGCCCAGGAGGTCCCTTCCAACTCTACGATTCTATGATTCTATGTCCTGGTACCTATGAAAGTTCGAGACTACTTTAAGCATAAAGGAGGGATCTAATCTCAGGATGATGCTATCTTCCATGATGGTTAAATATGGCTCCGGTATTGAAAGGGCCTGCAATTCACCTATGCGCCTTGCGGTAGAGATTGCTACCAGGAATACAGCTTTTAGTGTCAAGTTTTTCAAAGTTATGGAAGCCAGAGGTTCAAACGGTTAAGCCATCAAGTTCCTGAGAACCAGGTTCAAGTCCCGGGGGGAATCTGGCTACGGTGTCTGGGACGGATCCTAGACGCTGAGGTCATGAACAGTTTAATCCATCGATGGCTCGCCAAGTCCTGATCGTAGAACGAACTAAGGGCTGACACTTGTACCTTTAAGGTACTGGGTGTGAGACCCAGATCTAGGCCGTCTTGGAGGAACTCTAAGATCTGTGTAATCCTAGGACGGAAGGGATCTGAAGAATTTGGGGAGCACCAAGATGAATACTTCTTCCAGACTTTCCCGTAAATGGCGTTAGTCACTGGTTTCCTACTTTTTTGTAGGGTTTGGATAACCCTGTCGGATAGGCCTTTAGCCTTTAGAATTCTGGCTTCAGTAGCCAGGCTGCCAGGTTCAGCTTGCGCGGGACTGGGTGCAGTAGAGGGCCCTGGCGAAGGAGATTGTCCATCTGAGGCAGGAGTATTGGACCATCCTGAGCCATGTTTTGCAGGGCTCCGTACCAGCTCCTTCCTGGCCACAAGGGAGCTATCAATATTGTAGTAACTCGCTCTGCCCGTACTTTGTTGTGTTCTTGCTATCATAGGTATTGGAGGGAAGGCGTAGGCTAGATTGAAGTGCCACGGGTGGGTGAAGGCATCAACTTTCTACGCTCCGACGATGGGGCTGAGGGAGAAATATGTTTCAACCTTCGCATTCTGACCGCTGGCGAATAGGTCCACCTCTGGATATCCCCATCTTGAGACCAGCTACAAAAATACTGACTAGTCCAGGCTCCAGTCCCCAGGATGAACGTCCTTCCTGCTGAGGAAGTCCGCTTCCACATTGTCCACTGCCCTCAGATGTACTGCTGATATGGACAGTAGATGCTTCTCTGCCCAGGAGAAGATTCTTGCCGCCACCCGCTTTAGGTTGAAGAATTTCGTGCCTCCCTGGTGACGGACGTAGGACACCGTAGTCATATTGTCTGAGTAGACACGTACGTGATGGTTTTGGACAAGGGTTGCTGCTGCCTTGAGTGCTTCTTCTACCGCTATTAGCTCTCTCGCGTTTGAGGATCTGGATCTGACGTCTGGGCCCCATAACCCTTGGAAGTGCGATTTCTCCACTGTAGCGCCCCAGCCTCTCTGACTGGCATCCGTGGTGATGATTTTTAGAGGAAGCTGATCCCAGCTGACACCCTGCTGAAGATTCTGGTGGTTCAGCCACCATAGAAGAGAGGCTTTCACATGACCGGCAAGCGGGGTTCTCCTGTTCAATAGGTTCTGGCGTTTTCTTGAACACCAACGGACGTAGGACTGCAGGGTCCGAGTATGGGCTTGGGCGCAGGATACATGCTGTAAGTGATCCCAGCATGGACATCGAGCCTCTCAGGGTTGGTGCTTTTTGGTCCCTGAACCTGGAGACCCTCTGAGCCAGGTCGAGCTGCCGATCCCTGGGTAAAAAGGAACTTCGCTTTCCCGAGTCCAGGAGAATCCCTAGGAATTTTTTCCTTGTTGAGGGATGAAGGTTTGACTTCTCTAGGTTGGGGATCCAACCAAAGGCTTTTAGAATCTCTAGAGATTTGTCTATGTCCTGGTTCAGGCGAGATGTGGACGGAGCTATTAGAAGATCGTCCAGATATGGGACAATTCAGATCACCTGTTGGCGAATGAAGATCATTGCCTCTGCCATCACCTTGGTAAATACCCGGGGGGCTGATGATACCCCAAATGGCAGGACGTTGAATTGGTAGAGTTTGACTTGGGACCCCTGAGATACCGCAAACCTGAGGAATCTTCTGTGGTCTGGATGGATCGGGATGTGGTAATAAGCGTCCCTTAGATCTATTGTAGCCATCACCCAATTCTGTCCTATAAAGGGGATTGCAGTCTTGACCGACTCCATCTTGAACCGCCTGTATTTTACCACTTGGTTTTAAGGTTTCAAGTTTATAATGACCCTGTGTTTCCCTGAGGGTTTTACCACTACGAAGAGGCGAGAGTAGTGGCCTTTGCCTATTTCCCGTCGTGGAACCGGGGAGATTGCTCTTGCTTGCAGCAATGTTCTTATGTCCGCCAGCAAGGAAACCTGGAGGTGCGCTTGTAGGGAGGTTATTCTCAGGCATCGAGGGGGAGGACTCTCGAATTCCAATCTCAGCCCGTCACGAATAGTGCGAAGAACCCATTGGTTTGAGGTTATTGACTGCCATTGCTCTATGAAATTCGAGAGTCGGCCCCCGACCGTAATACCGTCATTGCTTATGTGTGGAATTTTGTTGTTGCTGGAAGGCCAGAATATTTCTGCCTTTACCTCCCTTCGGAGAGCTCCACCTGCCCGTTTTACCCTTCCCTTTGAACTCTCTCTGGGAGGGCTGGTCACGGGGGGGAACGAAAAAATCGTCTTCTAGGTTTCCGCTGTTCTGGGAGTGCCTTCTTTTTATCTGTGGCCTTCTCCAGGATGTCATCCAGGGCTGGGCCAAATACATACTTCCCCTGGAAGGGAATCGCACAGAGTTTCGACTTTGACGTGATGTCTCCCCCCCCCCATGATTTCAGCCACAGCGTTCTTCTGGCTGAGTTGGAGAGGACTGCCGACTTTGCTGCTACCCGAATGGATTCTGCAGAGGCATCGGCTAGGAACCCTGTTGCTTTTTGTAGTAGAGGAAGAGAATCGAGGATCTCTTCTCTGGGGGTTCCTTGAGAGAGGTGATCCTCCAGTGTACGCAGCCAGCGAAATAAGGACCTAGCTACACACGTAGAGGCTATATTAGCCTTCAGCAGGGTTGTGAAGGCATCCCAGGATTTCCTAAGCAGGCTCTCCATTTTACGATCCATGGGATCCTTGAGCTGAGACGAGTCCTCGAACGGAAGAGCCGTCCTTTTAGTTACTCTGGACACCTGCACGTCTACTTTAGGGATCTCCCATAGGAAGCAATCCCCCTCCAAAGGAAACCTATTCCTTAGGTCTGATGGGGTAGTGAGTCTTTTCTCGGGGAAGGTCCATTCTTGCATAACCAGATTCCGGATGTTTTCATGGATGGGGAACCCCTTTTGGTCTTTGGGCCTCAGCCCCCCAAACATTTCGTCCTGAACCGAGTATTCCACGTCCGTCTCCTCTAATCCCATGGTGCCTCTTACCATGCTAACTAAGTCCCCCATGTCTTCCGATGAAAAGTAGTATTTTTTGTTATCGGGCCTGGGGGCGGAAGTAGAACCCTCATTTTCCCACGCATCCTCTGAGTGAGAGGCATCAATTTCGCCAGAGTCCGACTCCGCAGGGGGCGCTTTCCTTTCCCTAGCCGGAGGGTGTTGCGGTGTCAGGGTCTGGGCACTAGTCATCATAGAAGATTACATTTCTTGCTTGATGAGGGTTTTTTATACTGTCCAGAAGGGATGGTTGTTCTGCAAGGATTACGTCATCCGTGCAGGGCTGACAAAGTTTCTTCCTATATGTCGAGGAGAGTTTGGTACCACACACGCACTTGCGGCTCGGTTTCTTTATGGGGTCAGGGGCCTTGTCTCCTTAAAACAGAGAGAGAAGGCATACTAAGTCACCTCGGACCCTCGGGACAGAATAAAGGGGGACCCACCTGCTACTTACAGTAGGAGGGTGAACGCTGGGCTCCGCAGAAGCAGAACGCGAGGACTTCTCACCGTCCATGGTCAGTCTGTCACAGTCACCAGTGCAGAAATGGCCTTACCTGGACGCCCTCTGACCAGGGTCTAAATAGCCGAGGTCCACAGCGTGTTCTGTGCTCCTCCTGCCCTGGTCCACAGGTGGGGGTATTCGCAATCACCCCTCCTTACGGCTACTTCCAGCTGTCAGCGGTCTCCTGGGATGCTGCTCCGCCCCCTCAATCCCCCAGCCACCGACCCCCGATGCCGCCCCGCACTCTCGGCATCTGCTAATCACTGCGGCGGGCGGGGTGTGGGGGGCGACAGCGCTCCCGACGCCCACGAGTCGCCGCCCGCTTCTATCGGCGGCCGCCATGATGGCTGCCTGAGCATTCCCCCCGGGAACGCCGAAAATGAGTAACCAGAAGTACAGCGCTGCGTCACTTCCGGTGCGCGTGTGCGCTGCCGTCATGGGGAGGAGGACGCCGGGGAGCTCCATGAGGACCCCGGCCGCACGACACCGCCTTGCTTTACCCCGCGGAGGGGGCGCAGGAAAGGCGGGTGAGGGGTCCCGAGTCATGCCGCAGCGGAGACGGGAGCGGCCTAATGCACGGAGGAGAGCGGAGCCCCAGACAGTCGGCCGCCCGGCTTGAGGTAAGGGATGTAGTGCCTCCAGTCGCCGGCCACGGTAGCACTATCGGACCTCTCATGCCCCCATAGGGGACAGGAAAAACACTGGAGGTAATAGGAAGGGGAGGGTTATTTAACCTCTTGTGCATTTCCTGTCCCCTATTAGGGCGGGGAGACATCCTCCGATAACTGCTGTCGATAACTGCTGATAACTGCTGTCGTGGAAGGTGACTAGAGAAATACCCTATTTAATAATCTGGTAATTACGAGGTCCCAATGCACTCTGCGCCTCTCTTGCAACGGGTGACGTAGAAGAGCAAAAGAGAAATTTACAAAAAAAAAAGGGGGAAAAAAGAGAACAGCTGTAACACTGATTGTTTTTTATTTCTATTTCCTTCAATGTTTGAAGTGAAAATTACAATATAAAGTCGGATCATCCCCCTCCTCGCTCAGATGTTGCTCTGGCATTAGTAGGACTCCACTCAATGATCCATGTATTCCATTGTGTTTTTTAATCTCCTCGATACCAGAGAGAAGACGCCGGCGTTCAGTCTCACAAGACAGACCATCTGCATGGAAGAAGCAACGTTAAACGCTCCCATACATTTGAGGATCGCACAAGCCTAAAAATAGTTGTTTTTAAGAAAGAATCCGTACGTTTACAACATGTTTTCCCATTTAATTGCCTGTAATTGCTGGTACAGCAAAGTGCTACAGTCGTGGAGTGGTTACGCAGTTCACGCTCGCTCGTAATTCTTGTAGAAAGTGTTTACTATCACTTATGAGAAAAGGACTCGGCGATCATTAAACAGCATGCTCTCCTCACGCCACGATCATACTGCTTCAGCATAATCGCAACTGAAATATCTTCTGTCCTGTAGATATAATTCTCGCATCTAAACAACCACACGATTAAAATTCATTAAGTAAAAGTGCAGATTGGAAGAGGGCAAGGAACGTTGGGGCACGGGAGGCGCACACATAGCCACCCATGGATTTCTTACCAGAATAAAGTCATGTGCAGACCCTTGGCTTGTCAGTTTGGGATATTCAATGTGTCTTAAAAGGGTTGTCCTGCCTTGGGGTACAAGTCTGCAGTCATCAATATTTATTAACACATAAGCCATATTGCTATATTTATGTGTGATCTCTTGCTTGTGCATACTTCTTTTTTCTTCACACACAGTCCGGATTCTCCGATGCCGGCACAGATAGCTGGCACGTGACTGCAAGTATGTGATGTGCATACATGTGGTCACAAGACAACTAGACACAAATGAACTTGCTCAATACAAATGAATTGAGTGAGACCAGATAAGTCTAGTTTGAATGTGGCCGGGGAGTATACTGGCACCTGAAACAGTGAGCACTGTGTGGATTGACAACAGTGACTACAGACTTGGGCCTCCGAGCTAGACAACCCCTTTACCCCATTTTCCGACATTTGCAGTACATGTACGTCATGATCGAGGAGGACTTCCCTACCAAGGCAGTACATGTACGTCAAGGCGATCGCCGTCGGGTGTCACCTGATTCTGACAGCTGACATCTGGCTTTCAGTTCCAAGAGCAGTGCTCGCATCGCTTTTGGCACTTTAATCCCCCTAAAGGCTGAGATTGTTGCATTTGGCGAGCAGGCAGAGGGAAGAAAGCCCCTCTAACCTTGGATCGGAGACTCCTTAATGTCATTGCGGGGTCCCGATTGTTGCCACAGTGACATCCGGGTCACCAGGCACTTGCAAGTTAGTTAGATCATGCGCAGTGCAAGATCTAACTAACTTGAGTCTGCAGCACAGCACTGACAGGTTATAAGGTACAGCAATTCTGTTGCATTGCTAAACCTTATAACTGCGATCAGACTGCAGAAAGTGAAAGTCCCATAGTGAAACTAAGTAAAAAAAAAAAAAAAAAAAAAAAAAAGTGAAAAAAAGTTGTAAACATAATTTAAAAAAAAATAATCACAAAATAATAAAAAAATAAAAAAAAATATTGTACCCATAAATAATTATGAAAAATACAATAGAAGTACACATATTTTGTATCGGCACGTCTGGAACGACCAGACCTACAAAACTGTCCCACTAGTTAACCCCTTTAGTGAACACCGTATAAAAAAAAAAAACACAAAGCAAAAAAACAATGCTTTATCATCATACCGCCAAACAAAAAGGGGAATAAAACGTGATGAAGACGAATGTAAATATAAATGGCATGGCTGAAACAGTCATCTTGTCCTGCAAAAATTAAGCCACCATACAGCTCCATTAGCCAAAAAATAAAAAAGTAATAGCTCTCAGAACAAAGCGATGTAAAAATTATTATTTTTTCTATAACTGTTTCGACTGTGTAAAAGTGCCAAAACATTAAAAAAAAACTATATAAATGTGGTATCGCTGAAATCAGGGGTTCCATCTGAATTTCGTCACTCAGAGATTTAAAAGGAAACCTCAATGTAAGTGCTCAGCGTAGAGCGCCGGATAAATGTGATCCCAAACATTATGTAAAATGTTCCTAATAAGAGCTTCAACTCAATCCACAAAAAAAAGCAAGTCCTCACTAAGGTCTGTCATCACGTTACTGGTAGCAGAAATGCTCTGGAAAAGCGAACTGGCAGCATTCGCTTTCAGTCGTGAAGGCGGGGGCGGCGTCAGGTCAGTCATCGCTCTGAGAATACAAAGCAGCTGCTGTAACCACGCCCCTGGCCCTAGCTGACGGCCGATCCTAATGCAGAGCCAGTGTCAGTCAGGGCCGGGGACGCGGTTACAGCTGCCACTGTCTATACTCAGAGCAGTGACTGAACCAGCGCCGCCTCCTTGACTGAAACTGAATGCTGCTGGGGCATTGTTTGGCTATGTGCTGGCACTGGGCAGGTTAGTAACACTATTAAACTACAGATTAACTCCATATCTGCAGGTTAATAGCGTTTTTTCCCAGTGACAGTTTCATTTTAAAGGGCGTGTCTCTACAGATCATCTGCAGCCCTCATTGGACAAGGTCAGTGTGCAGGGAAACACCCCTAAACTGGCAAAAACCAATTGCCTATTAAGTTACATATTTACATATCTTGTGTATGACCCTACACAAGATGGCACCAACATTAGAAATGGTACATGGTTGCATACAGCAGTTTCAGTGTCTTTGACAGGGGAACCTCCTATTTTGCACTGAAGAGGGGCAAGAACCCTGAAACTGCTCTATGCAAATGGAGATTCTTGCTTGGATTTAGAAGTCATGTAACTAGACTCTTTAAAGGATCGATTTTGTTCTATAAAATTAGAGCTAGATGGCGACCACTTTGCAGCATAACGAAGGTGAATAGGGCCACACTGCAAACTTAAGGGTACCATGTTCCTTACCATGGCCAGTAAGCTCCATGCTCGAGTCCAATTCTAATTAGTTTAGAGCTTGAGAAGTTTGTGTCACGTCAGGGAAGATATCAAGAGTGTAGGTATAATTTAAGAATTAAATAGGGAAAAAAATTTTAAAAATAAAACAGACAAGGCAGACTTACTTTCGCTACACAACTTTCTGTCTTCATGGCCGATCCAGATAAGCACACAGTTTCTTGGTTTAAGCACAATCTGGCACAGCTTTTATATGTCTGGGGAAAAAAAAAAAGAATGTAGAGTCAAGTATTACTCAATACAGCAAATGGGGTGCTATTCAGAAGAAACCCCTCTAAACCTTTCTATATAGCAATACATGGTATCAGTGGCATATATGTACGCACGTATGAACTCCACAATAACAGTGCAAGCTTAGGAGGTAGAAGTACTGGTGGTTCCTAACCAGCATGTCTGCAATGGTGGGTGCACCGGGTCATCACCCGCTAAGTGCATAGCTTCTCATTAGTCACTGGCTGGAATATATCCGGATGCGAAAACCTCTTGCCAGGATTCTCCAGATTACTGACCGTCCGGACCAGCTACACCACTGTTCTGAACTGTGCACACCTTTGCCTAGGAGACCGGCCACCTATAAGGGTATGTGCACACGCTGCGGATTCTGCTGCGGTTCCGCAGCGTTTTTGGCCCTGCGGATCCGCAGCAGTTCCGCAGACATGGTACAGTACCATGTTATCCAATGTGATTTCAAAACCGCAGTGCCCACGCTGCGTTTTTTTCCGCGCGGTTTTGCTGCGGTTTATAATCCGCAGCATGTCAATTCTTTCTGCGGATTCCGCAGCGGTTTGGCACCTGTTCCATTGTCCAGGTGTCAAACCGCAGGCAAATCCCCAGATAAACCGCAGGTCACTTTACCTGCGGATCCGCACGGAAAAAAAACGCAGGTTAATCCGCAGCATGTGCACTTAGCCTAACAGACTGTTAAGCAGGCCGGCTACTTAGGCACAAAATAGTAAACTAGTAAAATAGTAAAAGTATAGAATGATTAATCCTTCTTGAGAAAAGATGATTTTCAGTAAGTGATAAACTGCAAAGTTACGGTACTCGTTTTTACAAGCACTTTGCAATTTGAATCCATTTAAAAAGACACGACCCCTTAACAATAACACACAGGGTGATTCACTCGCTATTTTACAGAGGAAAATTGCCGCAACTTCTAAAAGAGAGAGTCGCCCGTCTTGAAATTTGGACTGTATATACTCTGGCTCATGAGAAGTGAGAGCACAATAAACCTCAATGACGACAAGTATCCTCACTCTGAGTAGTCTCACCGGCTTGTCGCCCTGCCGGTCATTTCCACCACGTGATAGCCTTTCTCAATGTCGGGGGTCTAACTGCGGTGCTTGCATTTGAAATATATGGCCGAAAACACAACCAGTGACCGATTCATGCTCCCTGTGGTTTGGGCAACATTAAACCGATAAGGATCCATTTAAGTGACATCTGCATACTCAATGCCTCTTTTGAGACCAATTCTGGGGAACAATTCCACCAAAATAATGCCTCATTTCCACAAGAATACGCACCTTCCTGTGGGTTGAAAACGGTGTATAAATTTCATAGTGTCTTGGTGCCTCATACCTCCAAGGTTACAAAATTGGAC
The DNA here is from genome assembly GCF_039654945.1 of Dendrobates tinctorius. Classification (NCBI taxonomy): domain Eukaryota; kingdom Metazoa; phylum Chordata; class Amphibia; order Anura; family Dendrobatidae; genus Dendrobates; species Dendrobates tinctorius. The sequence goes on along the minus strand of NW_027361897.1, from coordinate 5,710,277 downwards.
AGGTAACATTCATCCCTTGGGAAACATTCTGGTTGACAGATAAACTGACAAACATATAAGTCTATGCTTATTTTTGCAACAATGGACCACAACCATGTCCAGCCCAAAAATCCAGAAGATTTGTGTAGGAAAGAGCAGCTCAAAGTCCTGGTAATACCGTCCTGAAACGGTGCATAAAGATCATATCCAGGGCACACACAAGCCATGGAACCCATAAAGGGAGACTGTCTCAGTTGGGGACTTCTCTGGTCCCAAGCCTTTTCCATGTGGAAGGAAAAGAGGTGCAGGAGTGACCGTCTCAGCAGCATTAGTAGGTGATCAAAAAAATACATTTAAAGGGAACCTGTCAGCAGTTTTGGCTGATATAAGATGCGGCCACTTCCTTTCAGGGCTTATCTGCAGTATTCTATAATGCCGAAGGTAAGCCCCCGATCCGACCTGAAAGATAAGAAAATAAGTTTATTATACTCACCCGGGAGGGCGGTCCAGTCCGATGGGTGTCGCAGGTCCGGGGCCGACATCTCCCATCTTCTTGCGATGCCACCCTCCTACTTGCTTCATCGCTCCCCGGAATTGCGCTCCTGCGCAGGTGTCGGGAAGGGTTAGAGGCCCGGCGCCTGCACACTGCGGTACTTTGCTCTGCCCTCAACAGGGCAGATCAGTACGCCTGCGCAGGAGGGCGATTCCGGGGAGCGATGAAGCAAGCAGGAGGGCGGCATCGCAAGAAAATGTGAGGCGCCGGACCCAGACCTGCGGCACCCATTGGACCGGACCGCCCTGCAGGTGAGTATAAAAGTTATTTTTCTCATCTTGCAGATCGGATCTGGGGCTTATCTACAGTATTACAGAAAGCTGTAGATAAGGCCTGAAAGGCAGTGGCCGTAACATATCGGCCAAAACGGCTGACACGTTCATTTTAATTTTTAACAGATACTGAACTTCCCATTTAGTCACTAAGCACACCCCCCCACACACACACAAAAAAAACACAGGGAGTGCCATTGTGCTGCAACGTAATATCGTAGTCATAAAGTATAACAAATTACAGCAAACAGCGGGCATCCAGGAGTTATTCCAAGCAACGAATTAGGGATTCGGGGAATGCTGGCCAGACGCCCATTATCCTTGTGCTGCAGTCGCTTTCATCATGAGAAGCCTTGTTATTATTAAACCGGACACATCCCGGGCACCAGGAGTCTGATAGATGGAGCTAAAGTTTAAAGGGGTATTCCCAGCTCAAATATCCTACCCCAATACAATATCTAATAGGTTTATAATAAATAATATTAGCAAATAACTCCAATTAGAAATGTAGTATAGTTCTTCTGATTCGCTGTGTTGTTTACCCAATGTGCAGTGCATTGCAGTGGCTTAGGTATCCATGGTTACAACCACTCATACAGTGATCGTTAGGTTGTTAGTGGTTGTAACCATGGATTACTGCAATGCCTGCACATGAGGAAAGTGACCGCAAAATAGAAGAACTATACTACATTTCTAATTCGAGGTATTTGCTTATATTATTATTATTATGTTCACTACATATTGGAATAGGATCTTGGAGATGGGAATACCTCTTTAACGTCTGTTGACTAAGCAGCTAGCTAGCCCTCCTTATCTTATCTAGATATGTTCAAAGACAACTCAGAGCAAAACGAATAAATATTCTGTCTAATTTTAGACTACATGGCCTTAAAATATCTCAAACTTATCTCATTGCTTTGCTTACTTTGATACGATTTTAGCACATGGAGCCACGCCCTCTTCCAAGCAAACCACTCCCATTTGGCATATGTCACTCCTGTCTTGGCGAACAGCAGAAAAAGTGTCTAGAGCACTTACTAAGTGTACGCCTGGTTTTTTTTTTTTTTTAATGTAAATTATAAAGAAACTTTTGTGCATTTAGCTAAGTCAATCTCCCTCCATTTCCAAAGTGAATGTCCACCCTAGGACAACATTGTGGCCTCTCGTTTAAATTCTCATAAAATTCTGTGTGTATTCACTACTTATTCTTCTTCTTACAAAATGCCCAAAATGAAATGTTAGGCTATGTGCACACGTTGCGAATTTCGTTGCGAATCCGCAGCGTTTTTTCCGTGTGGATTTGCACCAAATCCGCCGCAAAGGGTAGCTGACGCAATGGTAATCAATGGGAATTGGTGCGCACAGGCTGTGGAAAACTCCGCACTGATTCTCAGCGTTCTATTTTCCGTATCATGTCAATTCTTTTTGCAGATCTGCAGCGTTTCTGCACCCATTGACATACAATGAGTCAGTCAAATCCACAGCTAAACCGCAGGTGTAAAAAGGTCTGCGGATCAGCGTACCAAAAACCCTACAGAAAGGAAGGAGGAGGAGTGTGTGAGTGGAGAATATGTGCATGAGCGGAGTATATGTGCGTGTCTGTGTCTGTCTGCGGGTGCCTGTGTTTAGCCAGGCATCATCTGATAGGACTACTACTCCCATCCGACTATGTCTGCAGTCACATATAACAGTGACAGCATGAGCCGATGATGGGACAGTAGTAGTCCCATCATCCGTGACTGTGTTCAATTGTAAAACAAAAAAAAACCCCACACATTCACACTCACCAAACACCTAATCCCCGACACCCTCGATCTCCTGCAGCAAAAATAAAATAATAAACCAACATATACTTACCTTTCCGCCGTAGTCCATTTAATCGTGTCCCACGATGATCTCACGTGTAGAACAGTCACATCAGGAGATGTGACTGCTCTACACGACTCTGGTCATACACTGACAGGAGGTGATCCTCCCGCAGCGTATCACTGCGCCGCCATCAGAGGTCACCAGAGTTCGTGCTGTCACTTGCAGCACCGATGCATGAGAAAATTCTCACTAGCAGTGCCGTAAAGTGAGAGCACGAACTCCGGTGAACTCTCAGTGATGCACTGCAGAAGCAATTATCTCCTGTCAGTGTATCACTGGAGCCATGTAGAGCAGTCACATCTCCCGATGTGACTGTTCTACACGTGAGACCGTCGTGGGACACTCGGTAAATGGACGTCGGAAAGGGAGTATTTGAGTTGGGTATTATTTTATTTTTGTTGCAGGAGATCAAGGGATTGGGGAATTAGGAGATGCAGTAAGTATGGTTAGTTTAGATTCAATAAAGTAGTCTGTGATTATTTCAAATAGAAGAACTTTATTCTGGCTGTGTATTTTCCATATAACTATAGGATCAGTAATGGATAGGTGTCTTATTGACGCTTCTCCATTACTAATCCGTGGGCTTGATGTCTCCGGACAATACAAAGGTGACATCAACCCCACAATATTACCCCACTTACCACTGCTACAGGGCAAGTGGGAAGAGTGAGGCTAAGTGCCAGAAATGGCTGAGAGCTGGTTTTTAGCCTGGGGGGTGCCAATATACATGGCCCCTTCCAAGGCTAGTAATATCAGCCCGCAGCTGTCTGCCTAGCCTTTGCTGGTTTGATTTTATAGGGGGACCCCATGTCAATTTCAGTAAAGACTAAGCAAACATCTGTGAGCTGATATTAATAGCCTGGGAACCTTTATGGCTATTGGCTCCTTCCCAGAATATTAACATCAGCCCTTGTCTTTCTCTCTGCAGGTTATGAAAATTACGTGGTAGCCCATGCAATTTATTTTCATTTTTTTTTTTTTTAAATAAACATATATTGCGTTTCACGCAAATTTCGTGTGTGCACGTGTCTATTACTTAACTCTTTATGCACCATATTATTAATGAGGGTATCTGGCTGACACGTGTGTGTGTATATTTCATATTCACTTATATTTACCCACACAAAACAAATATATTTGAACATGGTATGTAATATTATGATTTTCAATGGAGAATGTAAAAGAAGAGGTTGGACAAGGAAATTACAACAGAGTTTTATTTTTTATTTTTGTTAAATAATATATCTTTATTTAGCTTGCAAATCCGCAGACAAATCCGTAGAGAAAATCGCATGAAAATCTGCATCAAAACCACGCGGATTTTCAACTGCGTTTTCTGCCAAAAGAGGCAGAATCCGCGCAGAATTTTTACAAAGGCAAATCCGCAAGGTGCGCACATACCCTTACAACTTCTTATAGCCACCACCAGAGGAAGCTCCCATTATTACTGCATACTGCTTATACATTGAAGACAATACTAAGGAAGCTTCTAAACTTTCTCTGCTGGTGGCCGCAGGAAAGACTTTGCTTAAATGGTCCCTGTACTTTTAGACAAATTCATATCATTTCAATGCAAATTATCTTGTCTTACCGCTCTCCCCCACACCAACAAAAAATAGCCCCTATAGTGCCTGCCACTAGGTGTCTCCCCTATGTGTACTTTGTAATAGTATATTACTATAATAGTAAGTTATAATAGTCCACTGCCTGTTAAGTGTAATTTGTCTCGGGAAGTGGGGGCAGCTCTCTGTCTCTTTGCATGTGTTCTGTCATAATGCATCGCATTACAAATAGCTTGACTCTCGGTTCAGGACTGAGAAGCCCTTGAACAGCAGGAGTAGGTATGCTAACAAGGGAAATGACATTCCAGCACCTATAGTGCTGGCAGAAAGCAAATTGTGATGACCCACCCACTGGGAGAAAAAAAAAAAAAATAGTACGGTGAAAAGGACAGTTCCGGGACATATTGGACTGGTATGTACAAGAAGTTTCACATTGCTGTACGGCATGATGACAGCAAGACCATGCTTTTCTACAGGTTTTGAAGGAATTGATCACTGCAAAATAACATTTTTCACCTACATGGGTATGTGGTCATGGAAGAGCTTTGATAACACCATTACTCCCTGAATCAGCCAGAGCAGAAGTTTGGATAATGGTTTATGAATTCTCCATTCTTCTAGCAGATCGTTCATATAAACCCGTATTTCTGCTTTACTTCCCCTTTAAATGGAGCTATTGGAGCAACTCGTAAAAATAAAGGAAAGCCATTCCCTGTTGCAGCCTCCTTGTCAGCCGTGACTTTCACAAAGGATGGGCTCGGGCCCGGTATGCTAACAAGCACAAATACCGATCTCATATAATGGACTTTGGCCGAGCCGCCTATAATTTTGAATGCGTTTTCAATTTTCGTAGCGCTGCTGGGGTAAAAACATTGACGAGCTTTATTTTATTTTTATTTATTTTTTTGTCCTTTTACAATAGGTTCAATGACACAAGATTATCAAACACCATAATGGCTAATCAATAGAGGGTTTACTTGTCACGGGAAACATATAACACACTAAAAGCAATTGATCACTTCAGTCTCACTCATTTACTAGGAGACAAAGAAAAAGACGCCAGAACCACGGGAAGAAGAGGCCAGACGTACGAGGCACAGATCACACACACCTCACAGGGGAACATGGCTGTATACATCCATTATACACACTGGATATAATCAGACGACATGGACATAAGTATAGGAATGCCTGCACATAAAACACCTACAGGAGCCTTTATCACATCCCACCCGAAACCCACAGACCTCAATATGGGGCTGGTCCCCACTTGGCATCCATGACAGCGCTCGCTCTTCTGAGAAAGTTTTCCACGAGATTTTGAGAATTTTTGCCAATTCATCCAGAAGAGAATTTATGAGGTCAGATACTTATAGGGGAGAGGGCCGGGCTCATAATATCCATTCATGTTCATCCCATGTTGAATGCCGTTGAGGTCCAGACCGTTCACGTTCTTCCACACCAAACTCTCCCAACCTTGCCTTTATGGACTATGTAAACTGGGCACAATCATAGGGAACAGAAAAAGGGTCTTTCCCAACTGTTCCCACAAAGGTGGAGGCTACAATTGTCCAAAATATTTTGTGATGAAGCATTAAGATTTCCTTTCAGGGGTAGGTGACAGTGAAGAACAAATCCCTCCACCTCCAAACTCTAGGTCGCACAGTCAGGCAGGTAACGTTCTCCTGACATTCCCAAAACCCAGATTCATTGATCAATTGCCAGCTAGAGAAGGGTAATCCGTCACTGCACAGAAGATATTTCCATTGCATTCTGATGCTTTACACCACTCGGCATTGTGCTTGGTGATGTAAGGCTGCATTGCAGCTGCTCGGCCATGAAAACTCCCAGCAGGGGCGCAATGTTTGTGCTGATGTTTACGCCAGATGAGACTTAGACTCTGCAGCTATGGAGTCAGCAGAGTGTCTGTCACTTTTCTGCACGCTGCTCCTACGCACACGGTGGCCACACACTGTAACTTTGAGTAGTCTCCATTTCATGGCTCAGATACTGCTGCTCTTTCCACTTCTCAATAATGTCACTCACAGGTGATGGGGGAAGATACAGTTGTGCTCAAAAGTTTACATACCCGGGCAGAATTTTTGCTTTCTTGACCTTTTTTCAGAGAAAATGAATGATAACACCAAACCTTTTTCCTCAACTCATAGTTAGTGGTTGGGTGAAACCATTTATTGTCAAACTACTGTTTTCTCTCTTTTTAAATCATAATGTCAACATAAAACATCTAAATAACCATGATCAAAAGTTCACTAACCTGGTGATTTTGGCCTGATTACATGCACAGAGGTTGACACAAATGGGTTTGAATGGCTACTAAAGGTAACACCCTCACCTGTGACCTGTTTGCTTGTAATCAGTGTGTGCATAAAAGCTGAGTAAGTTGCTGGGATCCAGAGAGACTCTTGCATCTTTCATCCAGCCACTGAAGTTTCTGGATTGTGAGTCATGGGGAAAGCAAAAGAATTGTCAACGGATCTACGGGAAAAGGTAGTTGAACTGTATTAAACAGGAAAAGGATACAAAAAGATATCCAAGGAATTGATAATGCCAGTCAGCAGCATTCAAACTTTGATTAACAAATGGAAAATCAGGGGCTCTGTCAAAACAAAACAATGGTCAGGTAGACCAACAAAGATTTTGTCCACAACTGCCAGAAAAATTGTTCAGGATGCAAAGAAAAACCCACAAACAACATCAGCTGAAATACTGGACTCTCAAAACTAGCGGTGTGGCTGTTTCATGATGCACAACAAAGAGGCATTTGAAGAAAAATGGGCTTCATGGTCGAGTCGCCAGAAGAAAGCCATTACTGTGCAAATGTCACAAAGTTCCTCACCTACAATATGCAAAACAGCACAGAGACAATCCTCAAAACTTCTGGAACAAGGTAATTTGGAGTGATGAGACCAAAATTGAACTTTTTCACCACAACCATAAATGTTACATTTGGAGAGAGGTCAACAAGGCCTATGATGAAAGGAACACCATTCCTACTGTAAAGCACAGAGGAGGTGTCATGATCCAGGACGGGGTTTCGCTTTGGCCCGTCCAGGTCTGATTGGGGGTTAATTGTTCCGCCTCTCCCTGGCAGAGGGCGGCTATTTAATGGTCACTTGACCTAGGTCCGGTGTCAGTTATACTCCTGCCCTCGGCTGAGTTAGTTGACCTTGTGCGTATGTGTGCCTTGTGCCTGATATCTTGCTTGCTTGTTTGGTTTTGATTCGGTTCTGTCCCTGTTACGAGTTCTGCCTGTCCCTCTTGTACGACTCTCTGCTTGTGACCTGACTTCTCTCTGCTCGTCCCCTTGGTACCGCGTCGCCCTCTTGTGTATGACCTTTGGCTTTGTCTGACCTCCCGTCTGTTTACCCCTCCTGTACCTCGCTGTCCGTACTGTGAACGACCTCCGCTTTGCCTGACTCTGAGTGTTCTGTCTTCTCTGAAAACAGGACGCTAAGCCCCGCCCCCTTGCAGTCACATGACCGTAGGTCCTGCGCCGGCTTGCTAAACTTCATCACTAAGGTCCTGTGCACCTATACTTTCTGGCTATCCTGGTCCCCAGGGGTCCCTACAGTGCGGGTGAGTCCCTGCTCAGCGGAGGCTGTACGCCGGTGCTGTCAGGATCCTGATAGGAGGATTGCTGATGTTTTGGGGATGTGTGAGCTACAAAGGCACAGGAAACTTGGTCAAAGTTGAAGGAAAGATGAACGCAGCACGTTATCAGCAAATATTGGAGGCAAATTTGCAATCAGCCCAGAAGCTGCGCATGGGACGTACTTGGACCATCCAACATGACAAGAATCCAAAACACAAGGCCTGTCATTGGCTACAGCAGAACAAAGGGAAGGTTCTGGAGTGGCCACCTCAGTCTCCTGACCTCAATATCATTGAGCCACTCTGGGAAGACCTCAAGCGCGCAGTTCCTCCCAGACAGCCCAGGAATTTACAGGAATTGGAGGCTTTTGGCCAAGAAGAGTGGGCAGTTTTACCATCATAGAAAATAAAGAACCTCATCCACAACTACCACAAAAGACTTCAAGCTGTCATTGATGTTAGAGGGGGCAATACAAGGTATTAAGAAATGGGGTATGTGAACTTTTGATCAGGCTCATTTGGATGTTTTGGGTTGTCATTATGATTTAAAAAGAGAAAACACAGTAGTTTGACAATAAATGGCTTTACCCAACCACTAACCATGAGTGGAGAAAAAGTTTTAGTGTTATCATTCATATTCTCTGAAAAAGGGTCAAGAAAGCAAAAATTCTGCAGGAGTATGTAAACTTTTGAGGACAACAGTATAGGAAGGAAAAAAAGGAAAGAACGGACTTCCTAATACGGGAAAACAATGGTATCAGGGAGGTCTCAAGAATGACCCAATCTTTCACATGTATTAGTAAAAGGCAGATGGCACAGCGATGGGCCCGATGTTACACACTGTTGGTAATGGGACTGGATGAAAAACCCAAATTCATTGATTGGAGAGTGCCGATGTGTTTGTCCATGTAGTGTGGATAGAAAGGATAGATAACATTACTTACATGAAGGAACAATCCCATATTTTGGAGTTTATTCTTCAGAGGTATCCCAGAGAGCAAATGTGAACAAATAATAACTGTAATTTAAAAGGGAGGCTGGGGGGAGGCTCTAATGGGGAACCAAGCTTTGTATAATTGGTTTCTATAGTTATTGTTCCCTTAGATATAATAATTGCCAGCAGCCTGTAAAAAGTCAAAGAAAAATATTTGCTTGATTACGCTTTTAATTAGGTGCAATACCTCAAAGCAGCCCGTAGGTGGCGATATGTCATTTGTGGTTAAAACTAGAGTCTGAAAAGCAGACAATCCAGCACCAGCGACACAACCGGTGGGAGGTCTCAGGATATGCAGAAACGTCGTTTCAGCTTTATTTGTTAGGCCATCAAATTTATTATAGCACTTTTTTTTTCCAGTGACTTATCAAGTAGTTTTTTTATCACCATTTTAGATAAAATTAGTTTTACTTTTACTATGTATGGGTAAGGTCTGCAAAAAAGTAATTTATATATATTTAGTTTTCATATATGGAAAAGCCATTTGGCTAAGTAAAATGTATCGTCTCCTAAATACATCAGCTGTGTGGACCCTGTGGATTGGTAAGGCGAGGCTTGCTTTATTATTTTTTTAATTTACGTATAGAAACATTTTTTTTGTTTTGCGATGTGCCACTGAAATTAATCACCCAAATTATAGGGGCAAAAAGCCCACTGAAGTGTCCGGCAGAGAGGATCTGGGCATCTTATTCCCCAGTAGCTCTCCTATGCTGGGGGCACCAGACGATCTTGTGATCTTGGCATCAAATAAAAGCTTCTTCTTTTATTTTTCCTCAACAACTTTGCTTATCCAGATGCTTTAGACATATTCATAAAATGATGAAATGCAACTTTTACCAAATGTCACATTATTTTGGAATATCTCACTCCCCCCCCCCTGCCTGGAATAAGATTTTTAGAGAAGTTTTCAATTTGGCTTTTTTTTTTAAAGTGCAACTTTTTAACCCCTTAGTGACAGAGCCAATTTGGTACTTAATGACCAGCCCAATTTTTACAATTCTAACTAGTGTCAATTGATGAGGTAATAACTCTGGAAGGATTCACAGGATCTCCCTGATTCATATTGTACTTCAGTTGTAAAATTTAGTGGTAAAATTTCTTCGATACAACTTGCGTTAATTTATGAAAAAAACGGAAATGTGGCAAAAATTTTTGCAATTTTCAAATTTAGCATTTTTGCCCTTATATCATACAGATATGTCACATAAAATAGTTAATAAATAACATTTCCCACATGTCTACATTACATCATCACAATTTTGGAAACAATTTTTTCTTGTTAGGACGTTATAAGGGTTAAAAGTTGTCCAGCGATTTCTCATTTTTACAACAAAATTTACCAAACCATTTTTTTTAGGGACCACCTCACATTTTAAGTCACTTTGAGGGGTGTACGTGACAAAAAATACCCAAAAGTGACACCATTCTAAAAACTGCACCCCTCAAGGTGCTCACCACATTCAAGAAGGTTATTAACCCTTTATGTGCTTCACAGAAAATGAAGCAACGTGGAAGGAAAAAACGAACATTTAACTTTTGTTTCACAAACATTTTAATTCAGAACCAATTGTTTTTCATTTTCACAAGTGTAAAAACAAAAATGAACCACAAAAAATTTTGTGCAGTTTCTCCTGAATACGCCGATACACCATATGTGGGGGAGAACCACTGTTTGGACGCATGGCAGGGTTTGGAAGGGAAGGAGCACCGTTTTACTTTTTCAACGCAGAATTGTCTGGAATTGAGATCGGACACCATGTAGCATTTGGAGAGCCTCTGATGTGCCCAAACAGTGGAAACCCCACCACAAGTGACACCATTTTGGAAACTAGACCCCCCAAGGAACTTATCTAGATGTGTGGTGAACACTTTAAACCCCCAAGTGCTTCACAGAAGTTTATAAAGTAAAGCCATGAAAATAAAAAAATCATTTTTTTCCACAAAAATGATCTTTTCGCCCCCAATTTTTTATTTTCCCAAGGGTAACAGGAGAAATTCCACCCCAAAAGTTGTTGTGCAATTTGTCCTGAGTACGCTGATAACCCACATGTGGGGGTAAACCACTGTTTGGGTGCATGGCAGGGCTCGTAAGAGAAGGAGCGCCGTTTGACTTTTTAATCTCAAAATTGTGAGAAAGGATGCCACGTCGGGTTTGGAGATGTGCCTAAACAGCAGAAACTCCCCACAACAGACCCCATTTAGGAAACTACACCACTCAAAGACTTTATCCAGGGATATATTCAGCAATTTGAACCCGTAGGTACGACACAGAATTTGACAACATTAGGTCGTCATACTGAAAAAGTTCATTTTTTTTCACAAACATCTTGTTTTAGGCTAGTTTCACACTAGCGTTTTTTAGCGCTTCGCTTCGTGCGCAATAGAATCGCATACAAAAAACGCATCAAGCGTTTGCTTTTTTAGGCGCATGCATTTTAACCAGTTTTTAGCCATGTTAACTCTAAAAAAGCATGCGATTTTAAACGCAGGCGTGCGCATGACCATACGCACGCCTGCATTCCCATAGACTGTAATGGGATTTTTTTTGCGCATTCCGTGCATAAGCATGCACATGCGTTTTTTTTTAGCCAGGTCGGACAGACCAAAAATGCAACAGGTTGTGTCCGGCGCACACTACAAAAAACGCATGCGCACGAAAATGCATACAAATGCCTGCATACGCTAGACCATGCGCCCCATGTTAAAGATCGGGGCGCAGGATGCATGGACGCGCAAAGCGCAGCGCTAAAAAACGCTAGTGTGAAACCAGCCTTAGACCTGAATTTCTCACTTTTGTCAGAGATTACACCAAAAAGTGGACCCCACAATTTGTTACCCAATTTCTTATGAGTGCGGCGATATCCCATATGTAGTCAAAAAGTTCTGTTTTGACAAACGGCAGGGCTCGGACAGGAAGGGGCAAAATGTAACAAATTTGGCTTTATTTGAAATAGATTGTCATATTTGCAGAGCCTGTGTGTTCAAGAGCAACAGAAATCCCCCATAAATGTCTTTTTTATAAATTGTACCCTCTAATCTATTTATCTCAGGAGGTAGTGAGTAGTTTGATACCACCATTTCTTATGCAGTTGATGAAATACAAGTTTGAAAATTTACAATTTGCCTTTTTTCACCGTCTTTTATATGATTCTTTTTTGTACGTTCTGAGGAACACACCTCAAATTTTATTGCACTAGTTTTTATGTGTTCAGAAATCTATCCAATATGGCACCAATGTGATTACTGGACACATGGCTTTGCCTATAATAATAGAGGGCACACCATTTGGTCTTTAGGGTAAAATTGAAGTTCCAGGACCCATTCAAAGCTTCTCGAGACATTGAGCAAAGAGAATCCTTCCAGGAATGGCAGGCAATGTACTGAATAAGGATCGTGCCTCTGACTGTAGAGCCCCCATGGATTTGATGATAAGCGAACTCTGTGCAGTGCCTCCCCCTCCCACTACTCCCCCCAGATGATGCCATAACTAAGATGCCCCATTGACCAACGGGAAGAGAGAGGAAGGGGCGTCCGGCCACACCCTCAGGGGTTAAATTCAGGTGCTGGGGTGGGGGTCTTTCTCTTTCCTCTCCGCCGGATACCTAGAAGCTTTTGTCCAGGAATCCCCTGACCCTGAAGCCATGTCAGAGGCAGTTATCGCGGCCCTGCGGCAGAGAGCAGCACAGGTGGGTGATCCATGCATTATAGCCCTTTAATCTAAACTGGATGCACACCCACCTGTGCCCTCTACTGATCCCCTATTGCCGCTGGCCTCTCCTTTATCTCCCGGGACCCAATCCTCCCCTGGGCCCCAGGCGCCTTTGTCACCCCCTCATCCTGCGCCAGCGCTGCTCTCACAGCACACAGCCTCCCCATCCCTCCATGCCCCGACCTCACCTGTCACCTAGTTTCCTCTGGTCTTCTCCCCCCGCGACGTCCTCTTCTCAGCAGCCACCCGGATTATCTGACGCTGCTCCAGCCTCCACTATGGCTGCTCCGGCCTCCTCAGCAGACCTGGTGAGACCTGGCAGTGAAAGCCACAGATGTCTGGCTACAACTAATGCTTACACAAAAACATCCTCCCTTTTCAGCATCGGCCACTAGTTTCTCAACAGTCGCAGGCCAGAACTCAGTGATCGTACGGAGACCAGGAGCCTGCCTGTTATATAATGACGGAAGCTGCCGATTCCAGGCAGCATGCAGATATAGACACGATTGCTCAGCCTGCGGACACCCTGCATCAAGGTGTACACGCCTCGCAAGCGGAACTGCTACGAGGCAAAACGCCGGTGAGTGTAGCCGCAATGGGTCACTGGCTAAGCCTTTATCCCAATAAAGAATCTGCTCAACAATTATATGACGGTTTTAAGGACGGTTTTTTCATCCCCTTTAAATTTAAACGAGCACAAACATCAGCAAAAAACCTAAAATCAGCTCGAGAGTTCCTGGAGATTTTACAGCAAAAAATCACAAAAGACGTAGAACTAGGCAGGTTGGCGGGCCCATTTCAATCATTACCATTTAAAAATTTCAGAATCTCACCTTTAGGTATAGTGCCCAAAAAAGAACCCGGTAAATATTGGCTAATTCACCACCTTTCCTACCCAAAAGGCGATTCGGTCAACGATGCAATTCCCCCAGAAGACTCGTTGGTAACCTGGTGCCCTACTGGCAAAGACCGACATAGAGTCTGCTTTCCATCTTTTACCCGTGCACCCAGAATGCTTTCATTTGCTGGGTTGTAAGGTGGACCAGCTTTTTTATTTCGACATGTGCCTACCAATGGGCTGTTCCATTTCCTGTCACTATTTCGAGCTTTTCAGCACCTTCTTAGACTGGGTAGTACGTCACGAAACAGGCAGCAATTCCACAATCCACTACCTCGATGACTTTTTGTTCGTCGGACCTAGGGACTCTAGACTTTGTTCTTTTCTTCTTCAGAAGTTTAAATTTATTGCTAGGCGTTGCGGTGTCCCACTATCGCCGGAGAAAACGATCGGCCCATGTAACATTCTCCCTTTCCTGGGTATTGAAATGGACACAAATGAGATGATTTTTCGTTTACCGGTGGATAAATTGGAAAAAACACTCCAAATGGTTAAAAGTTTCCTCGGTGAAAAGAAAGTCACCCTCCAGCAAATGCAGTCCTTACTAGGTTTACTCAACTTTGCTTGCCGGGTAATGCCAGTTGGCAGGGCTTTCTCACGCAGGTTATCATTAGCTACAAAGGACATCGCCCAGCCGGGCCACAGAATCAGAATTAATCGCTCAATGAAAGCGGATTTGTCTGTCTGGAAATCATTCTTGGAAACCTAAAATGGGCATACATGTGTCATGTCTCAGAAAACGCTAAACAACACCCTAGGTCTAATGGTGGGCGCTGATCTTACAAATGGTTTTGTCGCAATCTACAGCAACCAATGGTGCAAAAGCAGATGGCCGATCCTATGGACCTCTGCCAATTGGGGCCGCAACCACGTTTTGTTGGAGATATTTGCCATAGTTACATCAGTCGAACTATGGGGTGATAAACTGAAAAATGCAAATATCAGATTTCTAATCAAAAACCCAGGAAGCGCTAAATGTTTAAACAGTATGTCTTCCTCATCACCACCGATTGTTGCGCCGCCTTGCATTATTATGCCTTAGACACAACATCTGGTGCCGAGCCAGAGTGACGTCTACTATGGATGATAATATGGTTAACTCTCTGTTGTCTTCCGATTGGCAGGCCTTCAAAGTCTTCCTTCCCAGCGCAGAACCAACGGGCCTACTGTGTCCCCCCTCCATCTGGGACACAGTGGCCAATCACTGATGCCCTTGATCCGCGCCTCAGTGACACCGGCTACCTGGCAGGTTTATGGTAAGGCATGGGAAGAGTGGTGCTCGCTAATTAGAGGGAGGCCAGTCGATACGTGTGATCAGGCGAGGCCGACGTGGTGGTAAAACTCCTGAATCAGCTCAAGAGTAGAGGCGCGTCGGGCACATTAGCGCAGCGTCATTTATCGGGAGTAGCCTTTTTCTTTCAGCTAATGGGATGGGCCGATGTAACTAAATATTTCTTCATAAAGCAAGCCGTTAAAGGCTGGAAAAGGCTCCAACCCAGTCACGAATGTCGTCGCCCTGTTTCTTTAAGTCTGTTGCATGATATTATAACAATATCTAAAACGCTGTGCAAGTCACAATACGAGTCAGCCCTAATATCTGCAGCATTTGCAATCGCATTCTTCGGGGCGCTGCGGATTAGTGAACTAGTGCCGCATTCTAAAACAGCATCAGTAGGCGGGTTAATATATGAGGATCTCGTAATATGCAGCGACGCTCTGCGAATTAGAGTTCGAAAATCCAAATGTGACCCCACCGGTAGAGGGTCGTGGGTCCTGGTCAAGGCCCTAGACGGCCCTATATGCCCTGTCAAGATAGTCAGACACTACGCGGCTATAAGGCACGAAAGTAGATTTTTCCTCTCACACACCGACGGGTCCCCACTTACTAAATATAAATTTCACACCATCTTTAAGAAATGTATACAAGCTGTCGGTGTAGACCCCAAAGAATACGGGATGCATTCTTTTAGAATCGGAGCGGCCACTGAAGCAGCTAGGGCCGGTGTAGCAGAAGCTGAAGTGCAGAGATTGGGACGCTGGAAATCCGCATGCTTTGCAAGATACATAAGACCAGATTTGCTATAACACATCTTGTTTCTTACAGGAGGTCATAAGCCCACAGTATGGGTATTGGGACATTCTTTTATGTATTGGGCGTGCAAAAGAGCCGAGATACGCCCTGGCGGAAAGAATTTTTACTTCCCACAACTAGAGGTCAATTGGAGAGGTATCAGAGGGCTCCAGTGGGATCAGATCTTCCCGGAGTTGGTTAAAATTTCTAAAATGGCAAAAGGGCCACTAATATTGGTGTTACATGCTGGTAGTAATGATTTGTGCAAATCAACAGGTGCGGAGTTCTTCACGACAATGAAGACGGACTTAAAGCTGTTTGTTTGATACCAGATATGGGGGTGGTATGGTCCGTCATTTTATCTAGAACGGTCTGGCACGGAGCTAAAGACCTTAAGGCCATCGACAAGTCAAGGAGAAGGATAAACGCAAAGATGGCAACATTTGTCAAAAAGAACTACGGCATCGTGGTTCACCACCACAATCTGGAAGAAAACGTCTCACTCTACCTGAGACCGGACGGCGTTCATCTAACAGATATCGGGCTAGATAGGTTAACTAATTTGCAGGATGGGGTTGAACAGGCTTTAATGATATTGTGTGGGGTCGGAGTCCTGTGTAGGTCATACACATGATCCTCCGTGGCGGTAGTGTAGAGGGGGGCAAGGTTCGTAACCTCTCATCAGCCGACGTGCCCAGCGGTCGCGGGCTTACAGCTTTGAGTCCGTTGCGAATTGTATTTGCCTCTCTCTGCTTATTAATAAACTGTGACCGACCTGTTCAACCCATCCATGCTTGTTGGTGCTTTGTTATTATGGGATTGGTGGGAGGCAGGAAGGCACTGCTTACGACACACAGGTCTCTGCAGTCTGGCAGGCACTGTACTGAATAAGGATCGTGCCTCTGACTGTAGAGCCCCCATGGATTTGATGATAAGCGAACTCCGTGCAGTTCCTCCCCCTCCCACTACTCCCCCCAGGTGATGCCATAACTAGGACGCCCCACTGACCAACGAGAAGAGAGAGGAAGGGGCGTCCGGCCACACCCTCAGGGGTTAAATTCAGGTGCTGGGGTGGGGGTCTCTTTCCTCTCCGCCGGATACCTAGAAGCTTTTGTCGCACCCTCCCTCCCTTATAGATTAGCGGATGTGCAGCGCGACTGTTTAAAATTTATATTTAAAAAAAAAAAGGGGAATATATATATTTGGTTTGTGCAAATTTATTATTCACGTCATCTTTTTATTCTGTCACAGCAGTAGTGTAGAGGGGGGCAAGGTTCGTAACCTCTCATCAGCCGACGTGCCCAGCGGTCACAGGCTTACAGCTTTGAGTCTGTTGCGAATTGTACTTGCCTCTCTCTGCTTATTAATAAACTGGGACCGACCTGTTCAACCCATCCATGCTTGTCGGTGTTTTGTTATTACGGGATTGGTGGGAGGCGGGAAGGCACTGCTTACGACACACAGGTCTCTGCAGTCTTATTACTCACAGAGGGAGGCATGCTCCTAAAAACACAATGGCTGATTCTAAAACTTGGTCTTGCTAACAAAACAGTTGTCCCGCATATGCGTATATGGCATTAGGAAGAGTAAAATGGAATCTACTAATGAAAATATTCTCTATTACTTGTTCCATAAAAATTACTCTACTGGGGCCACTAAGCAGAAGATATGCGATGTTGGAAAAAAAAAAACCCAAAAACTAATAATTGTAAGAGGTCTAGTAGGTCTCAAAACAGGGGGAGAAACAAAGCCTGGCTGGGATGGGCACGTGAGGCAGTAGTACCAGGAATCATTTTGTCTATCATGTTTCCTACAAATAATACAAGAAGTTCCGGCACTCAAGAGAAGTATATGTAGCAAATTTTTTATTTGTACATCTGATTATCCCAATGTCATGTGACGTTTCTGTCTACAACTCAGACCTTCCTCAGACTGGGAAGAAAGACAAAAAAAATACACAAAAGACAATTAAAACATAGAAAACCCATAGTACATCTGCATCAATTTTACAAGTGCCAACGAAAGATGAAAAACATCACAAGACACAGAAAAAGCCATATACCGTATATACATAAATAATCACCAAAGAACACAAGTTTTAAACTTCATATGTGATACAATGTCCGAAATATTGATGATAAAACATTCAGTAGCGTACAAGAAAAGTCTCATTTTTAAAGAAACTATCAAAGGAAAATATGAGAGAATAACTGGTACCTAGAGGTATACATGAGCATGGAAAATCCATGAAAGACAGCCACGAGAAATAGCAACATTCTCTGTAGAGATAAATGAGAATATTAATGAGAATAAGGGAATAATAAAACCCCCCAAAAAAACTGAAAACATTTTTAAAAAATGTTAAAAAAAGGAAAGGATTTTTCCACGCAGAATCTGCAGAATTCGCAGGTAAAATGACCTGCGTTTTACCTGCGGATTCCTATACTGAAATAGGTGTAAAAACGCTGCAGAATCCGCACAAAGAATCGACATGCTGCGGAAAATAAACCGCTGCGTTTCTGCGTGGAATTTTCTGCAGCATGTGCACAGCGGATTTTGTTTTCCATATGTTTACAAGGTACTGTAAACCGCATGGAAAACTGCTGCGGATCCGCAGGGCCAAATCCGCAATGTGTGCACATACCCAAAGGCTCCCCCCTGTGCCATCGACTCAAAAATGAGATACTTAACAATTTTTTCCTGTAACTGGAGGAAAATGAGCGGGCCTTGGGACTTTTTGTACAGGACAAAACTGTTATAGGTAGCAATATGCCACCTTTTAGTACCCGGCCTCAGTCTTCTGCTTCACCAGGTATGGTTGCAGAACCTGGTCTGACAGGTCAATGGCACCCATACATTTGTTATAATCTGTGACACAGATTGTTTTTTGCTTGTCCTTGGTGGCACCCCTGTCTCTGACCATCACAGTGGTGTCCGCATGCAGGGTGGTCAGCATGTAGACGTGCTTCCTGTCTTTCCACTTCACTGCAAGAAGCGGGTGACTTGCGAGTGAGAATGACGCCCCTTCTCCAAACGTCTGGACACCAACTGTGACGAAAACCCCACTCGGTTTTTCATCAATACAAAAAGGGTGGGGGAACAAGAGGCGCAATAGTGCCCTATCACTAGTGACACTACGATGTGAGTGGTGTAATGCAGTTCCACTCACCTATTCCAGTTGTGTGACCCACAACTGGCTTGAAGACATAACACAGTATCAGCTGCTGCAGGACCTCCACCGACCACTCCAAAGTGGAAAAACTGCCAGAGAATATGGGAAGCAAGATGTGCCACAGTCCGCGCTGCTGAATCCACAAAATCACCTGGGATGCAAGATGTAGTAACAAAGTACTTCTTTATTCCTTCCTACGCGTTTCGGCGCCCTTACTGGCACCTTCCTCAGGGATATGAGGGATCTTGCTTCCCATATACTCGGTTTTTCATGACTGTCCAACAGGCCCCTGCATTTGCAGGGTGGAGGGATTTGTATAGAGGGATTTGTATAGGGGGATGCTAGTGGAGTAGTTGTTAATTTAAACGTGTTACCCTTGATAGAGAAAGGGCGTCATTAGCTCCCAGACAATTTTGCCTGGGATGCCTTGGTAACTGCAAATCCCAGGTATTTCTGGAAGGCTGGCTGGGTGAAAGGGAATGTGATAGGCGTCCGGTACGTTGATGGTTGCCATCACGAAATTAGGGGAATGGTAGAGTTTAATGATTCCATCTTGAATCTTCTGTAATTTGTGTGTGCGTTCAGGGGTTTTAAGTTTATTATCATGTAAGTTCAATTTGCTTTTCTTATAAGGAACACAAGAGAATAATGTCACCTTCCATATTCTGTTTCTTGTACTGGGGAGATTACCCCTTTAGCTAGAGTCCTGATATTAAAGAATTTCGTAACTCCAGTGATGAACGGCAAGTTATTCTCAGGCTCTGTGGTGGAGAATTCGATTTCTATTCCTTCTCTGACAGATTCTAGAACCCATTGATTTGTGCTGATCATCTGCCATTGGGAGAAGAATATAGAAACCCGACACCTTACTATCTTGGCTTCATTGTCTCCCCTGACTTGGATTCTGGGAGAGCAAAAGGTTTATGCCTTCACCTCCCTTAGGATAGCTCCAGCGGGAGGCTGAATTTGTGAGGGACGAAAGGGCCACTTACTGACCAACTTGAGTTTTGGCAATGTTTTCTTTTTATCAGACGCTTTAACTCATCCATCGCGGGTCCAAACATATATTCTCCTCTGAAGGGAATAGGGCAGAGCTTGATCTTGGAGACTGTCACCGCTACACAATTTCATGAATAGTGCACGTCTCGTTGAATTTGACAAGACTGAAGACCTTACTGCTATTCCAACCAATTCTGCGAATGCGTCCGCTAAGAATCCTATGGCTTTCTGAAGAAGAGGTAGAGATTCTAGCAGCTCTTCTCTTAGGCTCCCATGCGGAGATGTTCTTCCAGCTGGTTCAACCACCGGAACATGGACCTTGCTATACATGTGGACAGCACATTTGTGTTCAGAGCTGCTGAAGTATTCTAGGATTTCTTTAGCAGGCTGTCCATTTAATGATTCATTGGGTCCCTCAGTTGCGAGAAATCTTCAAACGGGAATGTCTTTTTTGCAAGTTTAGCCACCTGCATATCTACTGTTGGTATTTCTGACCAATACTTAAATTCCCACTAGAGGAAGAAATATATATAAGATAAATATCTATAATATCAATAGATAATATTTCTTGTTTCCCTGGGTCAGGTCTGTGCCTGCGGCTAACTCGCCTTCTTCCCACCACTCGCCAGTGAAGGATCTCTGACCTTCTTGCGAGTCTGAATCTGATTGCTCCTCCATACTCATTTTCCTCTTTTTGGCCCCTGATGAGGTCACGTAAAATGATTGGCAGAATGAGGCTGGGGAGGACAACCTTCCTGGCGGACCATCCCTCCTAGTTCTTTCATCAAGGAGGGCTGTTCCTCTTTCACAATTTTATCTGTGCAACTTTGACACAGACATTTTTTATGGGAAGATAGCAACTTTTTGGCACAGATGGTACACTTCTGGGCTGACATCTTGTCTTTACTTATTTTTAAAAAAGCAGGAGAGAAGGGAGCCATCTAAGTATACTGAAAAATTTTGCTCCAAAGATAGAGACCTACCCATGCCAGGTACTTACTGGGTTCAGGTTAACGATGGGTTCTGCAGATGCAGAGCAATAAGATCGACAACCCTCCATCATAGGAAAGGTCCTACCTTATTGATTCTTCAGTACGGGCTCCTTATGACCAAGTGGCAGGACTCCAACGCAGCACCTGATGGGATGATCCTCCTCCCCATAGTCTGATAGGCGCAAGTAAGGGGAGATCTCTTGCAGACGATAGTAGGGCTCCCATACCCTGGCAAAAATTCATGTGCGCAGAATATTGAGCAGTGCTTTCCACTACTGAACGCAACCAGAAGTGATAATGAAGGACCTGGGATCACAACTGATGTCACTGTTGGTATTTGCAGGCTGGATAACAGAGTGGGGAGGAGGAGAGCTGCTTTATCTGGAGGCGTGGAAAGAATGGTGAGGTCCTATGTCCCGGAGGAGACAGGAGCAACTGCAAGAGGGGAAAGCCAGAGCAGTAGACCTCAGTTGCCTGGCCTAAAGATATGCAGGACAGTGTCTGTTTCTGGCCACAGAGCACTGCAGGATGACGTCCTCATGCCCCATAGGGACAGGAAAAACACTGGAGGGAGGAAGTGGGATGGGCTATTTGACCTTTGTGTTTCCTGTCCCTATTAGGGTGTGGTGTAACCTCCTGTGGTGCGGTCGTGTAGAGTGACTTGAGAAAAAAAGTTTTTAATCCATCAAAGTGAATTAAATGCAAAAGTACTTTATTGTGATGGTAAAATAGGAGCATGGGCATAAAAAAGCATTTTTAATTCTGTGCCACATTTATGAACAGTGTGTGCTATTTTGGATAATTTAGTGAAAAAAACATCAGTGAATGCAGGACAAAAAAATGGACCAAAAAAAAGCAAATGATGTAGGAGCATCGAGTTATATATTGGGAATAAGCACGTCAACCCTTCTGTCAATAGAGGAAAATTCAATTTCTATGACAGGAGGCTCTTAAAAAAAAAAAATTAAAAAAAAAACAACACTGCAGTTAAAATTGCAACTCTATTTAAATTTTTTTTTTTTTTTGCTTCACGCTCCCCATAGAAGTTTACAGAGCAAAAATGCACCGCTCAAAAGCTTTAACTGCACAGTGGGCAAGAGTTTTTATGAATCCACTGAGCTTGGACAGTTACACACAACAGAATTTCTACACAAGAGCGGAACGAAAAAAAAATGCAGTGTTCATGCGACGCGAGAACATGGCTGAATAGATCCTCACGTTAAAGGGGTTGTCTGGGCTTTTCACATAATCTCAGTACATACTGTATCTGGGCTGCAGAATTATGACAATAAGTAATTTACTTTCTGTCACTAGTTTGCACGGTTTTCTAGATATTCTGAACAGAAGGTCCAAGGGGGTGTGTGTTATGGTATTGAAATGAGAACTGGTAGTAACCTCCTACTCTACTCCAAACATGCCCTCTATAGCAACAACCCCACCCTCCATAGCTACAGGCCCTCCCCGTCCACATGAAGAAGCCCTCATCACACAGTAACAAATCTTCCCCCTCTAGCAGCCTCACTGCAGAGAGCAGACCACCCAGCTGTTCCTCCCCCAGACACACACTGAACAGTGATCTATGGAAAGTGAAAGTAGTGAGGAGGGAAAATCGTCCTGTATTCTGGGCCACTCCATGATTACAATACATAACTCATTATCAGTAATTCCTTCCCTCACTGTCCCAGGCTGCTGGCAGCAGTGAGAACAGACTGTGTGATGGCCAGTGATGGGGGTCTGCAGCTTCTAACCTGCACAGGGGATGGCAGTCACTGATGTAATCTGTTCTGTGACAAAGCCTCTGCTCGGCCTTACTAACTATGCTACTGTCATGGTCACGTGAGACTGGACACACTGCCTCCAGCAGGGCGAACTTATTTGACACGCGTGACCCTGGATACACCGCCTCCAGCAGGGCGAATTTAAATAATAGAACGTGCAGCCGGATACACCGCCTCCAGCAGGCGAATTTCAGTAGTACACATACGTCTGGATACACCGCCTCCAGCAGGGCGAATTTCAGAATAAAGGGGAAAACCAGGAAAACAATTACAATGGTGGCCCTGCGATAGGGAATGGCAACCTCCTGCACTCCTCTGAGTCAGTGTCTCTACACTCCTAACGATCCCTAGGCCGGTTCCACCCCAGGGCGCCGATCAGGATACCTGAAATCCCTAGCTCACCCTGAACCAATCCCTTATTAGTGAAGTGGACAGTGCAGAAACTAATCCCACCACTGCACTAAAACACACATTGAGGAAAGTGACAAACATGGAAACACCACTTAGCTTTGCTCTGTTGCTAATGCTCCAAGCAACAGAGTCCGACACCTGAGTGCATCTTTTCCACCAACCGGATCCAACACCTGAGTGCAGCTTTCCAGCAACAGAGTCCCGCATCTGAGTGCAGCTTTCCAGCAACAGAGTCCAGCATCCGAGTGCAGCTTTACAGCAACAGAGTCCAGCATCCGAGTGCAGCTCTCTTCCAGCAACAGAGTCCAGCATCCGAGTGCAGCTCTCTTCCAGCAACAGAGTCCAGCATCCGAGTGCAGCTCTCTTCCAGCAACAGAGTCCAGCATCTGAGTGCAGCTTTCACCATAGCTGCCACGCCACCAAGCTTTGCAATAACTCCACCCTGACACCATAGCTGCCACTCCTCCAAGCTTTGCAAGAACTCCTCGCTGACACCATAGCTGCCACTCCAGAATTCTGACTGGGCTGCCCGGGACTCTTCTCAAGTTCCTTCCTTCACCAAGGATGGTTGGAAAGCACCAATATCACCAACAGTGAGTGAGAACACCTGACACACCTTTATAGTTAGGAGCTAGAGTCTCACACCTGTTAGAGATTCCCGTGCAATAACGCTCACCACCACCGGGGGCAAACTAGAACAAAAGACACCACTGTGTAATAACCCTAATGGCCACCGGGGGCAAAACCAACTCTAAGCAACCAGCTCAAAGTAAAAAAAAGGTTACTTATTCAAAACCTGTCATATCCAACCTGGATCATGACAGTACTCTCCCTCAATGAGGGGCATCTGGACCCTCAAGACCGCTCCTCATCAGGGAACCCCCAGATCCAGAGTTCACCTCTGCAACTACCTGTACTTCAGGTTAAAGACAAATGGGCACCGCTGGTATTGGCAATGTATGTTCTGGCGGTGTTGCACATCCCCAGAGCACCTTCCTGGGGAGCGAGTTGTGTATGAGCATGTTTGGAGGTAAAACAAGCAGACAAGACTCCGCACACACTTCCACTGGATTTTATTTGGTGGACACCCATACACGCTCGTTCACACACTGGTCCGGACCAGAACGTTTATTACCACTCATTACTTTGTCAAATGCTGTGAACTTTTACTGGAACTGACAACAGGCATCCCCCTGTGTCACCACACTCACAACCCCGCTATTCACCAAGGGAAACACCACCCTCCAACCCCTCCTACTACGAGGCCTGCGCCTCTCTGGGTTGGCTAATGGCGAGGGTTGAGACTTGCCCCTACTCCCTGGCAGCATCCCTGCAGCCACAACTGGAGGAGAAGGGGACAGGGATATGGAGGAAATATACACTCCCTGGTTGCCTTCCTCCACACGACCAGGAGGGGGCGGCTTCTTTGGTGGTATGGAAGGTGTGGCGTGAGCCCCGCGGACTATAACACAAATCCGCCCACCACAGGGACGTACCCTTTCACCTCAGGGAATACCAGGCAGCACCATGGGGACACCCATTCCTCCCACCTGCCTAGGTGCGTCTGCGTGCATGAGCAAGTCCCGCTCACCAGCAGGGACTCTGGGGGCTTCTTTGCCAGAGCCACAATTTGACAGACCCTGATAAATGCTGCTGGAACTGCTTCAGCACACCATGCAGCTCCTCACTCACCTCAGTGACCCCCAGCAGCAATTACTCACCGGCCTGAACTTGGCCAAAGGCCTACCAGAAAAAAAAAAATGTAGGGTCGGTGATAATGTCATGGTCACGTGTGACTGGACACACCGCCTCCAGCAGGGCGAATTTATATGACACGCGTGACCCTGGATACACCGCCTCCAGCAGGGCGAATTTAAATAATAGAACGTGCAGCCGGATACACCGCCTCCAGCAGGCGAATTTCAGTAGTACACGTATGTCTGGATGCACCGCCTCCAGCAAGGCGAATTTCAGAATAAAGGGGAAAACCAGGAAAACAATTACAATGGTGGCCCTGTGATAGGGAACGGGGACGTGGAGACCTCCTGCACTCCCCTGAGTCAGTGTCCCTACACTCCTAACGATCCCTAGGCCGGTTCCGCACCAGGCGCCGATCAGGATACCTGAAATCCCTAGCTCGTCCTGAACCAATCCCTTACTAGTGAAGTGGACGGTGCAGAAACTAATCCCACCACTGCACTAAAATACACATTGAGGAAAGTGACAAACAGGGAAACACCACTAAGCTTTGCTCTGTTGCTAATTCTCCAAGCAAGAGTCCGACACCTGAGTGCCTCTTTTCCTCCAACCGGATCCAACACCTGAGTGCAGCTTTACAGCAACAGAGTCCAGCATCTTAGTGCAGCTTTACAGCAACAGAGTCCAGCATCTGAGTCCAGCTTTTCAGCAATAGAGTCCAGCATCTGAGTACAGCTCTCTTCCAGCAACAGAGTCCAGCATCTGAGTGCAGCTTTCACCATAGCTGCCACTCCACCAAGCTTTGCAAGAACTCCTCGCTGATACCATAGCTGCCACTCCACCAAGCTTTGCTAGAACTCCTCGCTGACACCATAGCTGCCACTCCACCATGCTTTACAAGAACTCCTCGCTGACACCATAGCTGCTACTCCACCAAGCTTTGCAAGGACTCCTCGCTGACACCATAGCTGCCACTCCACCAAGCTTCACAAGAACTCCTCGCTGACACCATACCTGCCACTCCAGGATTCTGACTGGGCTGCCCGGGACTCTTTTCAAGTTCCTTCCTTCACCAAGGATGGTTGGAAAACACCAATATCACCAACAGTGAGTGAGAACACCTGACACACCTTTATAGTTAGGAGCCAGAGTCTCACACCTGTTCACATCATTTCTCATTTTCTGAAAATAAATACAAAATTTAGTGCTTGGAAATTCAGAGACAGAAGATTATAGACTAAAAGAAGAATTTAGATTTTACTCAAAAATATACCTAGAAAGAGAAAAATCAGACAAACTGAACATTTGAAAGTGGTCTCTTAATTTTTGCCAGAGCTGTGTGTGTGTGAGAATGTGTGTATGTATGCGTGTATAAATAAATATATATATATAATGTGTGTGCATATTTGTGTTTGTATATAGTGTGTGTGTTTGGATATACATACACGTGTGTGCGGGTGTGTGTGTGTTATATCTATGTGTGTAATATATCTAAATCTGTGTGAAATAAATGTGTGCAATATATACTCTGATCAAAAAGGTTCATAATGCATGGCACATATTTTATGTGTAATTAATATGTGTTATGAACATTTTTGAACAGAGTCAGGTCACGGGTAAAATACACTACCCATCCAGGTGCTACTACATACTGATGAAACACTGATGGAGGAGACGGACGAGGACCAAACACTGATGAATATCCAACGTTGAGTATTTTTGTGTACGAGCTCAATCCCTGACTTCTGGATGAGACCTTTACTCCTTGGCGTTCACCAGTTGCATTCATGTTGCTGGTATCACACATGGCCACTAGAGGGCGCGCTGCTTACACCATATGGCCGACGCACACAGGGTTACACAGAATAACCATTTTATGGGTAAAAGAACAACTCTGAAAAGCGTAATTAGACAACTGAATGAAGAAAAAAAAAAAAAAGGGGACGCCAACATTAATGACATAGTAAATTATCCTGGGTTCTAAGCACAAGTGCATGATTACATAAAATAATAAGCTTTGTGAGTTATGGGCAGCCGGCGCCGGATATAGTGGGCTTATGAAACCATAGAGAGCGTTCAGATAACGCCAGCACAATAGCGAAGCTAACACACGGCTTTGTCATAAAAGTCAAAAGGTCGGCAGTAAAAGGTAGAAAGAGGATAATCTACGGGGCCATTCCCCATTTAATAACCCGTGACATTACTCCGGCCGCTCACAAGGTGCTGGAAACATGGCAGCTGTTGGCTCCTAGGACACACTGGGCTCTTGCCTTGGTCAATGCACCGGCACCTATAGAACAAATCGCAAAGTATCAATGAAGAGTTGAATTACGGCCTACAGCACAAACTGGAGAGCCCCCTCGTGCGGCTTCACTGCAGGTGACCATCTCCACAAGAGAGAAGAAGCCCCCCACCAGATGGCCTCATTAGGGTCTCTGAATAATAGGAGGAATCCAACAAGAGGAGAGGCACGGTTCCTTCTCTGCCCCCTCTCATGCCTTCAGATGACTCCACGGGGGGCTTCAGTCAGGCAGGACTGATGGTAGAAAACCCTAACTACTGCAAGAAATATAACCAGGGAGCTGGGGGGTGCGCGGGCCCCTGAATGGCTCCATTATGGAGGCCTACATTGTTAGGATGGTAAGTGGACACGTATACAAAAGCACGAGGAGCGCGCACAAAAGGTTGCCATTTACAGCGTTACAAATGAGGCCAAGAGAAAACGCTGACAGACCCTATTAGCAAAGAGCACGGAAAGAGCAGAAAACACATTTTTCCTCCAAGACATACAAACACATTTCTAAGGTCATGGGAAACCATCTCACCACTGGGAAGGCGGGTTCTCCTAGTTTGGTCGGACGGATCGCTGCCAGGTGACTAACGGAGACGCTGACCACTGCTGCTACAGCTCATTCTATGCAACGTGCCGGAGAGAGAATGCTGCAGCACTCAGTGTGAGGGCTCGTGCCCTTGTACGAGTTATATCCACTTGAGAGTTGTATTGAGGAGCCCATGATGCCACTCTTCATAGGAGAATCAAATAGGAGAACTACTTGCAAGTGGCCACTTGAAATACCTTTTCTCATGATTTGATACACCTGGCTATGAAGTTCAAAGCTCAATGAGGTTACAAAACCAATTTAGTGCTTCAGGAAGTCAGTAAAAAATAGTTGGGAGTGTTCAAATCAAGAAAATGATAAGGGTGCCCATACTTTTGCACTGGTCAAATTTTGTTTAAATGCAGATTGCACATTTTCTGTTAGTACAATAAACCTCATTTGAATCCAGAAATATAACTGAGTCCATCAGTTATTAGATATATGAAACTGAAATAGCTGTTGCAAAAACCAAAATTGTTATAAAGAAAAAAGGTTAACATTAATAGGGGTGCCCAAACTTTTACATATGATTGTATGTGCCTATGAGGCGGTCAGGTTCCGATCAGGAGAACCACGACCGATTTGTACAGCGGGGTCAATGCACAGAGTGTGAAACACGGATGTGTGCCCTTAGGCCAACTTTATATGGACGTATTCCAAAACCCATGTGCACAACGGACCAATGTTTCCCTAAGTACTGGGGCACCTCGGGTCTGCGCGGGGAGGAAAGCCTTTGGTAAGGTCCTTAGGAGGAGCAGTAGGCAGTCCTCACTCCCGTCGGCTTTGTGGGCGAGCACATGGCGCCAGAGTCACGCCTGCAGATTCCGTACACGGTTGATCTGCAATGATTCGCGATGGCCTAAATGTAGCCTTGCAATCTTCATTCTTACTATCCCGACATATTATGCCGCATATAAACTAATATTCTCATTCATACACTGGTGAGTGAGGGTCCGTGAGTGTCGACTCCCACTGACTGCTCCACACAGAGGGTCCCGGGCAGTGTGGGCCCTTCATTTCATGTAGTCTAAAATCGCAACCATCTCACCACCACCAATAGCTCTACCTGGAGATTACAGGTATGTGCACAAGTTCAGTAACTGCAGCAGATTGTTTTGGGGTTTTTTTTGCAGAAAAACAAAGTATTGGCAAGAAAAATGTTGAGTAAAACACAAGCCTTTCTTTGCGCATTTTTCCTTGCGTTTTATTACCCATTGATTTGATTAGACAAAAAACGCCAAAAGAATTTACATGCTGCGGATTAGAAAAAGAACGCTTTGCAAGGAATAAATAGGAAGGGGGTTGCCCAATATTTCAGAGGCCTCATCCTTTTCTGGCACTGTGAAAAAGTGTCTTTCGGTGGTCAAACCATAACATGCCAATAAGCCTCAATAGGGGAATATGTTGCCATTATTCACAGGGTTATTACATGGGGGTCTGACCTTAGGGCCCCCTTTCTGATGCTGCCTATCCACATACGTCTACGAGACATCCCTTGTTCTGCAGGCGACTCGGTCTTCTGTTCTAAAAACGGATGTCCCCCAGACCGGTCCCAGCTGCTCCAGCTTGCATTGGTTATACAAGGGAGCAGTTTTTGACATTATTCTGATTTCTAAAACTGCCGGAGATCAGAATGCGTGAACATACCGTGACTTACAGGGCCTGTCCACTTTTGGAAGATATATTTTGGGCTAAAATTAATATTTGCAATTGGATTTTCTGTTTTTCTATTGGAAAATACTGAAGGACGGGATCTGGTCACTGGCTCCTCCACCGGCAGCCATTGTATGGTCCGGAGGACTGTGCAGTCTGTGAGGACGGCGGTACTACCAGGAGTAGGAGGAGAACCTGGAGTACCTATATGATAGTGAGTGCTACAAAATCACATCCCCAACACATCTAATAAAAGGTAAATCTAATAGTAACCAACCCCTTTAAGTAGGTAAGTGGCAGGAATATAGCGAGTAACGCTGGGGCGCTATACAGAATCCGGCCCACGTGACCGGCAGAAGACGGATACTATGCAGGACATCGTCGCATCACGTTGGCTCCCTTTAATGTGCTTCCAATATAAAGAGAAGGCCGACTAATAAACTAACAAACATGGATGAAAAACAAATCTGAGAAGCCATAAAAAAGCCTGAAAGCTGAGACAGCACTAAAGGGAAGAACAGAGCGGGCAGCAAATGGGACCTCATCACTTCTCAATGGTAGCAGGGGGCGTCTAAACATCCTACACTGCCAATGTCTTTTCTTAAGCCATTAGGGTGATCAGGAGGGGGCAACATAAACAGCCGCCCTCTGACCCGCGTGCTATTGACAGCCATATTCACGGCTTCCACAAAGATAGAAGGTCAGCCGCTGGGGGACTGGCCACCACAAAGGCTTTACAAAACCCTGATGGGTCCCTATTGCAAGGCAGGAAAAACAGATGGCGGGACAATAAATTTACCAACCTGCATTCATGAGCTCCCTAAGCACTTAGCGCTCGGACCTCCGGGGTCTGTGAGGTCATTTCCATAGACTGAAAGCTGCGCGGTGATTTATTCATCAGCTAATCTGACACTTCATTAATTTGTTTGTAAATAAAAAAGGGGAAGGATCACAAGGATTTTTTTTGGAGGCGAGTTTGGTAGTGGATCCGATTCAAAATTCAGGTAAAAAATGCTGCCTTATTAAAAAAAAAAAAAAAAAATATATATATATATATATATATATATATATATATATAACTACATATATAATTTTAATAGTAAAAAATTATAAAAATAGTCTTTGGTGCATATTGGTAACACGATTAGGCTATGTGAACATGTTGAGTAACATTCCCGCAGATCTTGTCAGGAAAAACGCAGCTGAAAAAAGACGCGCGTTTTTGCCCTGCGCTCTAGATTGATTTGAATTAAGACAATGGTGAGGCTTGACACACTCAAGATTATTTTCTGTACCAAAACTCCAAGTCAAAAAATAAGCAAGGTGTGCATGACACTTCAGGTTTCTCATTCACTTTGCTGGCATCAGGATTGCTTCAGATTTATATAGAAAATCTGCAAGGAAAAAAAAAAACCGCACCAAATCTGCAAGGTGTGCACACAGCCTTAAGGTTCCAGAATGGAGGACACTGCATGCCTCATAGGGAAGGATCACTTATAAGTAGTGATGAGTGAACATGAATCAGCTAAGGTGTTATCTGAGCATGCTCATGTGCTGAGTCTTTTCGACGTGCGTGAAAAATATCTTCGAGTCCCCGCACCTGTGTGTCTCGCGGCTTTTTGACAGCCGCAACACATGCAGGGATTGCCTAACAGCCGCGAGACATGAAGCCGCGGGGACTCGGACATACTTTTCCCGCACGCCGAAAACACTCAGTTAGCACTCGAGCATGCTCAGATAACACCTTATCCCAGCACGTTCGCTCATCACTACTTAAGAGTCATCAGTTGGCCCCAAACAAGATTCAACATACATAAAACAGCTGGGATCTTAAGGGTACATTCCCACTACACACCTCCCACGATGAAACACCCTTAATTTGTAGCATTAACAATAAGTTTTACACTGTTTTGGAGCCAAAATTCACATTTAAAGTTATTTTGTACTTTATTTATTTAATTTTTTTTTTTTATCTCCTTGCAATACACTATGCATTCATTTGGGCTCAAAAACAGTGCATGCCATTGTTTTTAATACATGGCAGGAAAAGCATAAAGTTAATCATTTGGCACATTTTCAGCATTTAAATTGCATCAATTCACGTGTTTTTGTCACATTTTCTCTATTGCGTTTTTTTCATGCATTTCTGGCTAGGTTTTTCTTTTAAAAAACACACCTCTTCGCTACACCCCCCTATAAGGATACGTTACCAAGACTCTGCTCTAATATCCAAACCAACAACTGCTTCTAATACTCGCGGAATACGATTCTTAGGGGGTTACACGGGAACACTCGCCTATAGTCCACATAGGGCAAGTTTTATCCCCAAAATAGAAAAAAAAGAAACGTCAATTTTTGAAGCATTTTTGCTGGAAACTACTTTTTTTTTTAAAAAAAATTAAAAAAAAGAGGATTTTTTATCCAGAAAAATCCAAAAATTCCAGGCTTCAAACTGCCAAGTTCAATTTAATTTCTGAAGAAGGGACGAGTCGTCCCTAGAGACTGGAGGTCATTGGCGCCACTCCAGAGCAGAATGGGTGGAATCAAATTCCTAATATTTAAGGAAGAAATGGTGATTTTAGAAGCTGGATCCACCCAAATCCAGAGCAATATACTCAACAATGGTTTACATCGTCTTCCTTCAGAGACTCTTCATAAATAATTATTTATATAGCACCATTAATTCCACGGTGCTGTACATAAGAAGGTACATACAAAGAACATACAAAGTTATAGATATCATTAACAGTAAACAAATTTACAATGACAGACTGGTACAGAGGGGAGAGGACCCTGTCCTTGCGGACTTACATTCTACGGAGTAGTGGGGAAGAGACAGAAGGTCGGGGGTGCAGCAGCTCTGGTGGTGGTGAGGCGGCAGCTCAGGCGGTGGTGAGGCGGCAGAATGGTTATTGCAGGCTGTAAGCTTTCCTGAAAAGATGGGTTTTCAGGTTCCGTCTGAAGGATCCGAGGGTGGTAGATAACCGGATGTGTTGAGGCATGGAATTCCAGAGTATGGGAGATATTCGGGAGAAATCTTGGAGGCAGTTGTGTGAGGAACAAATAAGTGTGGAGGAGAGTAGAAAGTCTTGGGAGGACCGGAGATTACGTGAGGGAAGATATTGGGAGGTTAGTTCAGAGATATAGGGAGAGGACAGGTTGGCTTTGTAGGTCAGTGTTAGCAGTTTACACTGGATTCTTTGGGGAATTGGGAGTCAGTGGAGGGATTTGCATAGAGGAGAGACCGGGGAGTAGCGAGGAGAGAGGTGAATTAGTTGAGCAGCAGAGTAGAGGACAGACTGGAGTGGTGCAAGAGAATGCAGGGAGGCCACAGAGGAGAGTGTTGCAGTAGTCAAGGCGGGAGATGATGAGGGCATGTACAAGAGTTTTAGTAGATTGAGGGCTGTGGAAGGGACGGATTCTGGAAATATTTTTGAGTTGGAGGCGACAGGAGGTGGCAAGAGTTTGAACGTGTCGTTTGAAGGACAGGGCAGAGTCGAGAGTTACTCCGAGGCAGCGGATTTCAGGTGCAGGAGAGAGCGTGATGCCGTTTACCATAATAGATAGACCAGGTAGGGAAGATACACGAGATGGAGGAAAGATAATGAGTTCAGTTTTGTCTACATTGAATCTTAGAAAGCGAAGGGTGAAAATGGAGGATATGGCTGATAAGACACTCCGGGATTGTGGACAGCAGAGAGGTGACATCTGGGCCAGAGAGGTAGATCTGAGTGCTGTCCACATACAGGTGGTACAGGAAGCCATGGGACTTTATGAGTTGTCCTAGGCCAAGGGTATAGATGGAAAAAAGTAGGGGCCCAGGACAGAGCCTTGGGGAACTCCAACAGAGAGAGAGCGGGATGAGGAGGTAGTGTGGGAGTGGGAAACGCTAAATGTGCGGTCAGAAAGGTATGAGGAGATCCAGGACAGGGAAAGGTCTGTGATGCATAAATCAATCCTTGGCTCTCTGAGTCAGGCTGACTGATCTTAAGATCTTCCTATCATAGCTTCTCCCAAACACATTCAGTTTCCCGCTCCTTTCATTATTCATTGGGCTGCCAAAAAGAATCGAACGCAGCGCTCAGTAACCTCAAAAGTAGAGTTGAGCGACTTTGGTCGGATCGGGTTTCGTGAAACCCGAATGAAACAAAATTTGAGTCGGATTAAACTGGTCCGACTAGGGCAAAAAAAGTCAGAGTTTCGTCCGAAATCCGACCCCAATGCAAGTCAATGGGGAATAAAAGTCGGTATTGAGTCGATGAATGTCATCCGCTCAATGCCGACTTTTATTTCCCATTGACATGCATTGGGGTCAGGTTTCGGACGAAACTCCGACTTTTTTTTGCCCTAGTCGGACCAGTTTCATCCGACTTTCACGAAACCCGATCCGACCAAAGTCGCTCAACTCTACTCAAAAGTAAGGAATGGAGCAGCGGTCGAGCATGCGCACTGCCGCTCCATCCTAAAGGGGTCAAGTCACCCATTCTGCCGATTGGAGGTGGTCCCAGACATTGAACCCTCATCGATCAGCAAGATATTCTCTATCCTGTGTAACGATCATGGTTTGTTTGTTTTTTTAAGTTTTTTCTCTCCAATGGACAACCCCATTAGCTGATGGCTCAAATTAAAAAAATATGTCTTGCGCCGTTTATTTCTACATACAGTTAGGTCCATATATATTTGGACAGAGACAACATTTTCCTAATTTTGGTTCTAGACATTACCACAATGAATTTTAAACAAAACAATTCAGATGCAGTTGAAGTTCAGACTTTCAGCTTTCATTTGAGGGTATCCACATTAAAATTGGATGAAGGGTTTAGGAGTTTCAGCTCCTTAACATGTGCCACCCTGTTTTTAAAGGGACCAAAAGTAATTGGACAGATTAAATAATTGTAAATAAAATGTTCTTTTCTAGTACTTGGTTGAAAACCCTTTGTTGGCAATGACTGCCTGAAGTCTAGAACTCATGGACATCACCAGACGCTGTGTTTCCTCCTTTTTCATGCTCTGCCAGGCCTTCACTGCGGTGGTTTTCAGTTGCTGTTTGTTTGTGGGCCTTTCTGTCTGAAGTTTAGTCTTTAACAAGTGAAATGCATGCTCAATTGGGTTGAGATCAGGTGACTGACTTGGCCATTCAAGAATATTCCACTTCTTTGCTTTAGTAAACTCCTGGGTTGCTTTGGCTTTATGCTTTGGGTCATTGTCCATCTGTAGTATGAAACAACGACCAATCAGTTTGGCTGCATTTGGCTGGATCTGAGCACACAGTATGGCTCTGAATACCTCAGAATTCATTCGGCTGCTTCTGTCCTGTGTCACATCATCAATAAACACTAGTGACCCAGTGCCACTGGCAGCCATGCATGCCCAAGCAATCACACTGCCTCCGGTGCGTTTTACAGCTGATGTGGTATGCTTTGGATCATGAGCTGTACCACGCCTTCGCCATACTTTTCTCTTTCCATCATTCTGGTAGAGGTTGATCTTGGTTTCATCTGTCCAAAGAATGTTCTTCCAGAACTGTGCTGGCTTTTTTAGATGTTTTTTAGCAAAGTCCAGTCTAGCCTTTTTATTCTTGATGCTTATGAGTGGCTTGCACCGTGCAGTGAACCCTCTGTATTTACTTTCATGCAGTCTTCTCTTTATGGTAGATTTGGATATTGATACGCCTACCTCCTGGAGTGTTGTTCACTTGGTTGGCTGTTGTGAAGGGGTTTCTCTTCACCATGGAGACTATTCTGCGATCATCCACCACTGTTGTCTTCCGTGGGCGACCTGGTCTTTTTCCATTGATGAGTTCACCAGTGCTTTCTTTCTTTCTCAGGATGTACCAAACTGTAGATTTTGCCACTCCTAATGTTATAGCAATTTCTCGGATGGGTTTTTTCTGTTTTTGCAGCTTAAGGATGGCTTGTTTCACCTGCATGGAGAACTCCTTTGACCGCATGTTTCCTTCACAGCAAAACCTTCCAAATGCAAGCACCACACCTCAAATCAACTCCAGGCCTTTTATCTGCTTAATTGAGAATGACATAACGAAGGGATTGCCCACACCTGTCCATGAAATAGCCTTGGAGTCAACTGTCCAATTACTTTTGGTCCCTTTAAAAACAGGGTGGCACATGTTAAGGAGCTGAAACTCCTTATCCCTTCATCCAATCTTAATGTGGATACCCTCAAATGAAAGCTGAAAGTCTGAACTTCAACTGCATCTGATTTGTTTTGTTTAAAATTCATTATGGTAATGTCTAGAACAGAACCAAAATTAGAAAAATGTTGTCTCTGTCCAAATATATATGGACCTAATTGTAAGGAGCTGAGCGGCTCTGACGACGCGTCTGCACATACCTGCACATATATGTGTCTTTTCAGAAGATATATGACCCCAGACGATAATGCAGATGTCCTGGTAAGGCCACTGTATACCTTGTAATCTTACTCTACTGGTAATACAATATTTCCTAGAAGCCTCACAGATAGCAGCCTGTCAATTCGACAGGAGCTGAGCTGCAGTACCCAGCAGTGGCCACTAGACCGTGCACAGCACCATGCGGTCCACACGCTGCTCACATCCAGCAGCGTCCGAGAGGTGATTTCAGCTGGTCCGTGGGGATACAGAGTGTTACACTTCGGGTGCCGGAAGCGAGAGTGGACCCACTGGGCCGTGACGCCGAACCCTCCCCGAGCGAGCGCACC
This sequence comes from Dendrobates tinctorius, assembly GCF_039654945.1. Lineage (NCBI taxonomy): Eukaryota > Metazoa > Chordata > Amphibia > Anura > Dendrobatidae > Dendrobates > Dendrobates tinctorius. Next base: position 5,674,477 of record NW_027361897.1, on the reverse strand, counting down.
AAGTGGACCGACCCCTATACAGGGATCGTTAGGGAACAGACTCGGAGAGTTCAAGCGCCAAGGCAGCCAGGACCAGGGGTCGGCTCAAGAGGGTGAGCGATGAAGAGGAGTAGTGGGAGATCCGAGGAGGAGACGGGTACACCGGGATCCGTAGGCGGAAGGAGTGGAAGGTGGGACGGCGGGACCAGCAGGAGGCAGGAAAGGGAGCAACACTAAAAGGAGAGAGGACACAGAGGGTTAAACAGCGGGCAGGAGCAGGAGACACAGCGATAACACGATGGCACAGCAGGAAGCACAGAGACAGGGAGCACAGGGACAGGGAGCACAAAGGCAGGCAGCACAGAGGGTTAACAGGATAGCAGCTGCTACAGCAGCCTCGACACAAGAGACAATAACTCAATAGTCAGGCGCCTCCCCTAGGGGAGGACGGCCTGAAATACCTAGTGGAGGGCGCTGATAGGTCGGGCGGAGGTCCGAGCAGGTCACGCCGACAGACTGCCATAGGAGCACGATCTAACCCTCCGGCGCGTGCGCAGAGGTACCATGCGCGCGGCCGAGGGAAGTGGAGGAGGACGTCGGGAGACCAGCTGCCGGAAAGCGGGCAGAGCGGGGGCGCGCGTCAAGGCAGAGACTGTGGAGGAAGCCGGACCAGGAGCGGGAGCGGTGAGTACAGCCGGGGAGCGGTGCTAACACAGAGTACTGGACACTCACCAACATTATCTTGCCGACCCATATTAAGGATAGCTCATCATTATAGAAATAGTGGACTACCCCTTTAAAACAAGTCTGTAGGACACACAGAGGCACTGCACTGTATAGCAGGTAAGTCTACAATACCGAGGGCACTGTTCAGTTCATCGTGCTTTGTCTTTGCATATTCTGAAGGTACACAGTAATGTGACTATTATCACGGAGGGGATTAATTGTACATATAATAAATCAAAAAGGAGAAAAATGTAGAATGATCTATAAATATAAAACTATAAATTATTCACAATGGAGAAGAATAAAAAAAAAAAAAAAAAGAGGCTAGAAGAGAATTTCCCATCCAAGCGATGATCCAAAAACCCAATCACTTATTTTCCAAATGAATCCAATTAGTCCCGCGTGTGACCCGCTAGCCCATCTGTATGCGCAGGCCTTAATGTGCGCCGCTCGCTCTCACTTCACTTTGAAGTATGATGCAGATAAATTTAGTTTAATTTCCAGCAGATCTCACCATCCATTTTCCAAATGAACCATCTGGATCAGCCTATTAAAATTAATTTATAACCTAACACAAAAAAAACATGTTGGCTTCTCTCAAACTTGCCAAAACTTATAATTGTTTTTGAGCTTTGTGATCAGATGAAACCCATTTTGGGACTCTCATGTAATAATATGAAGCGATGTAGTCTGTGGGTCTACATGAAGAAGCCTCGTTTGTTCCAGGCTTACATTTGATCACGATCCTTCAATAATACACTGGTAAATAAAATATTTAACACGCTTGCTTTCACAACACAAGCTGCATAAATTAAATTTCTTAGACCTAATGAGACTGGTGTACTGACTGTGAATTAAGGCTGGTTTCACACTAGCGTTTTTTAGCGCTACGCTTCGTGCGCTTAAATGTGCATGCGTCCTGCGCCCCTATCTTTAACATGGGGGCGCATGGTCTAGCGTATGCACTCGTTCGTATGCGTTTTCGTGAGCATGAGTTTTTTTGTAGTGTGCGCCTAGGCGCGCTGGACGCAACCTGTTCCATATTTGGTCCGTCCGACCTGTCTCAAAGAAAACGCATGCGCACGCTTACGCACAGAATGCGCAAAAAAAATCACATTACAGTCTATGGGAACGCAGGCGTGCGCATGGACATGCGCATGCCTGCGTTTAAAATCGCATGCATTTTAAGAGTTAACATGGCTAGAAACTGGTTAAATTGCATGGTTTTGTATGCGATTCTATTGCGAATGAAGCGCAGCACAAAAAAACGCTAATGTGAAACTAGCCATACTCTACATTTCTGCAGTGCTGCACCAAGCTGAAAACACGTGTGTATTATAAGGTTTGTGCATGGACTATCAATGTACGGACCCACCAGGGGTCTCATGACCCGCATTTTAATTTTTAAATATAGTCTTTGGCTGATTCTCAAGCCTAGATAGGTCCACCAGGGCCTGCTCTGCCAATATCTTGATAGTGTCAGCCAACTGGTTGCTGGTCTTCCTCTTCGCCATATTCCTTCTATTCTCCCGACCACGGATTTCCTTCTCCAGTGATTGCTCTCTTTGTATGAGGTGTCCACAGTAAGCAAGTCACAGCTTGATTGGTGATACTTGCTTTCAGTGACATGTCTAGCTTGATTTGTCATGTACCTCTTGCAGCCGCGGGTGGAATCTCGATCCACTCGCGGCTGTTAACATGTTAAATGCCGCTATCAATCTCTGACAGCGGCATTTAACCTGCCCGCGCCAGAAGCATGTTACTAGCTCCACCCATTGGCACCCCTATCACATGATCTGCAGGAGACCCATGTGGTCGTTACTGCAAATCTACTATGAGCACGGACCAGTGGCCGGCGTTCATAGCAGATGAGTATTCCTGCTAAGTGTAGCACAAACCATCAGATGATCACAGACTACTGAAGCAAATGAAAACCTGAAAAATAAAAAAAAAAAATTTAAAAAATAAAAAGGAAAAAATATAAAAAGTTCAAACTGTCCCCCTTTAGCCCCATTCAAAATAAAATTTAAAAAAGTCATCAAAAATACACATATTTGGTATCGTTGAGTTCAGAAACGCCCAATCTATCGATATATATAAAAAGAATTAGGCTGTGTGCACACGTAAGCTTTTTTTTTTTGCGTTTAAGCGTTTTTACCGGCAAAAACACTTACAAATCGCTTAAAAGAAGCATCCCATTCATTGTAAAGAATTCCGCACTTTTGGTGCATATTGATGCGCTTTTTTCCCACGAAAAAAACGCATCGCGGTAAAAAACGCAGCATGCTCATTAATTTTGCGGAAAAGTCCGTGTTTTTAGTTATTTTCTATGAGACTGGAGACGCGTGGACAAAAACGCATAAAACGTGCAGAAAAAAAACGCGTGTTTTCAGGGAAGAAGTCCGGTTTTCATGCAGAAATTTCCTGCATACGTGAGCACATAGCCTTAATCTAATCGGTAAACGACGTAGTAAAAAAAAAAAAAAAAGTCAAAATGTCACAATTACGCTGTTTTTGTCACTGCAAAATTGAAATAGAATGCAAAAAATGGCTCTTTTTTTTGCAAAAACTTGGGATTTTTTTTCATCACTTAACCCCTTAACCACCAAGGGTGGTTTGCACATTCATGACTGGGCCAATTTTTACAATTCTGACCACTGTCCCTTTATGAGGTAATAACTCTGGAACGCTTCCATGGATCCCGGTTATTCTGACAATGTTTTCTCGTGACATATTGTACTTCATGATAGTGGTAACATTTCATTCATATAACTTTTGTTTATTTGTGAAAAAAACGGAAATTTGGCGAAAATTTTTAAAATTTCGCAATTTTCCAACTCATGGTTCCATGAGTAAGACCTTCTAGGTCGAAACGCGTTGGTTGGAGACCACCAGAGACCCCATCTGCCTGTATGTCCTTATTCCAGGGCTGTGGAGTCGGTAAGCCAAACCTGCGACTCCGACTCCTCAATTTCCCTTACACCGACTCCGACTCCAACTCCGACTCCACGACTCCGACTCCGACTCCCACACATATTGCTTATATTTAAGTGAAAAATGTATTGTAGTACAATGTGAACCTCAGACATTTAATCATTTTTATGATCCAATAATCAAGATATTTAGATAGAACAGAATATATATTGGTGTACTACCCGGTTTTCATTCTTTTTGGTACAGATACGATATGGATAGACAGATATGGATAAATGGATATATAGATAGAGCAGATTTCTAATCTGCTTTTGCTATTGAAAACATTATCTATGAGCTCAAAAACCTTTCAGGTGATGCAGTTTTTTAAAAAGATGATCAGCTTTTGCAGCTGAAAAACGTATCCTCAAAAAACACAGGAAAAACGTTGTGTGTGAATGTAGCCTTAGATCAGGAATATAACAGCCATTTATAGGACATTTCATAACTTTCCCAAACTCCTATGAAAAAATATTCAGCACATCCTGCATTGAATTACTGTACCCAATTTATTATATATTTTAGGAGTCGGAGTCGGTCCATTTTATACCGACTCCAACTCCGACTCCGACTCCACCAAAATGAGCACCGACTCCGACTCCGACTCCACGACTCCGACTCCGACTCCACAGCCCTGCCTTATTCATACTTTTTTCTGTCCGATTTTTATAATTTATAATAAATGATGAATTTTTAACTGAAGTCCAGCGCTGGAGATTCTATCCTTTATTTTATTTTTACGGACCACATCACATTTGAAGCCACTTTGAGGGGTCTATATGATAGAAAATACCCAAAAGTGACACCATTCTAAAAACTGCACCCCTTAAGGTGCTCAAAACCACATTCAAGAAGTTTATTAACCCTTCAGGTGCGTCACAGGAATTTTTTGAATATTTAAAAAAAATGAACATTTAACTTTTTTTCACAAAAAAAATACTTCAGGTTCAATTTTTTTTATTTTACCAAGGGTAACAGGAGAAAAAGGACTGCAAAAGTTATTGTGCAGTTTGTCCTGAGTACACTGATACCTGATATGTGGGGGGAACCACTGTTTCAGCGCATGACAGAGCTCTGAAGGGAAGGAGCGCCGTTTGACTTTTTCAATGCAAAATTGGCTGGAATTCAGATCAGACGCCATGTCACGTTTGGAGAGCCCCTTATGTACCTAAACAGTGGAAACCCCCCACAATTGACCCCATTTTGGAAACTAGACCCCCCAAGGAACTTATCTAGATATGTGGTGAGAACTTTGAACCCACAAGGGCTTCACAGAAGTTTATAACGTACAGCGGTACAATTAAAAAATCATATTTTTTCCACAAAAATGATCTTTTCACCCCCAATTTTCATTTTTCCAAGGGTAACAGGACCCTAAAAGTTATTGTGCAATTTGTCCTGAGTACGCTGATACCCCACATGTGGGGGTAAACCACTATTTGGGCGCATGGCAGAGCTCGGAAGGGAAGCAGCGCCATTTGACGTTTTTGGCTGGAATTGAGATCGGACACCATGTCGCGTTTGGAAATCCCCTGATGTACCAAAACAGTGGAAACCCTCCCCACAAATGACACCATTTTGGAAACTAGACCCCCCAAGGAACTTATCTAGATGTGTGGTGAGCACTTTGAACCCCCGGTGCTTCACAGAAGCTTATAACGACCGGGCGTGAAAATGAAAAAAATCGTATTTTTTCAACAAACATGATCTTTTAGTCCCCATTTTTTTATTTTCCCAAGGATAACAGGAGAAATTGGACCCCTAAAGTTGTTGTCCAATTTGTCCTGAGTACGCTGATACCCCATATGTGGGAGAAAACTACTGTACGGGCACACGTCGGGGCTCGGAATGGAAGTAGTGACGTTTTGGAATGCGGACTTTGATGGATTGGTCTGCGGGTGTCATGTGTGTTTGGAGAGCCCCTGATGTACCTAAACTATTGAAACTCCCCACAAGTGACCCTATTTTGGAAACTAGACCCCCCACGGAACTTATCTAGATGTGTGGTGAGCACCTTGAACCCCCAAGTGCTTCACAGAAGTTTATAACGCCCAGGCGTGGAAAAAAAAATCATTTTTTTTCCACAAAATGATATTTTTGCCCCTAATTTTTTATTTTCCTAAGGGTAACAGGAGAAATTGGACCCCAAAAGTTGTTTTGCAATTTGTCCTGAGTAGGCTGATACCCCATATGTGGGGGTAAAACACTGTTTGGGCGCATGGCAGAGCTTGGAAGGGAAGGAGCACCATTTGACTTTTTCAACTCAGAATTGGCTGTAATTGAGATCAGACGCCATGTTGCATTTGGAAAGCCCCTGATGTGCCCAAACAGTGGAAACCCCCAATTCTAACTCCAACCCTAACCCCAACACACCCCTAACCCTAATCTCAGCCCTAACCCTAATCTCAGCCCTAACCCTAATGGGAAAATGGAAATAAATACATTTTCTTTTTATTTTATTATTTTTCCATAACTAAGGGGGTGATAACGGGGGGTTTGATTTACTATTTATGGCGGTTTTTATGTTTGGCGGCTGTCAGACGCTAAAAGACGCTTTTTATTGTAAAAATAGTTTTTGCATCACCACATATTGAGAGCTATAATTTTTCCGTATTTTGACCCACTGAGTCATGTGAGGTCTTATTCTTTGCGGGACGAGTTGACGTTTTTATTGGTACCATTTTTGGGCACGTGACATTTTTTGATCGCTTTTTATTCCGATTTTTGGAACGCAGAATGAACAAAAACCAGCGTTTCATGAATTTCTTTTGGGGGGGTGTGTTTACACCGTTCCGTGTGCGGTAAAATTGATAAAGCGGTTTTATTCTTCGGGTCAGTACAGTTACAGCGATACCTCATTTAGGTCTTTTTTTATGTTTTGGCTGTTTTATGCAATGTAAACTATTTTATATAAAAAATAATTATTTTTGCATCGCTTTATTCTGCGAGCTATAACTTTTTTATTTTTTCGCTGGTGATGCTGTATGGTGGCTCGTTTTTTGCGGGACAAGATGACGTTTTCAGCGGTACCATGGATATTTATATGCGTCTTTTTGATCGCACGTTATTGCACTTTTTTTTGGCAGTATGATAATAAATCATTATTTTTTGCTTAGTTTTTTATTTTTATTTTTTAAGGGGTTCGCTAAAGGGGTTAACTAGTGGGACAGTTTTATAGGGTGGGTCGTTATGGATGCGGCGATACCAAATATGTGTACTTTTACTGTTTTTTATTTTCAAAAAAAGAATTTATTAGGGAATTTTTTTTTATTTTAGCGATTTTTTTTAAAATTATTTTTACACTTTTTTTTTTTTTTTAACTTTATTACATTGTCCCAGGGGGGACATCACTGTCCTGTGACAGATCGCTGATCTGTCACATCACAGATCACTGTGACAGATCAGCGATCTGTCACAGGCATAGACGCAGACTTCCTCATGCCTGTGCTTTGCAGGCACAGAGGAAGCCAGCTCCCTGAAGGCCCCCGAAGGTCCCCGTCGCCATCTTGGATCCGGAGACCTGCAGGGATGGAGCCCCCCGCAGCAGCGCTGCACATTGCGCTGCTGTGGGGGGCTCAGGGAAGCAAGGAGGGAGCCCCCTCCCTGCCGATGCTTCCCTTTAACCCCCGGTACACCGCGATCGTGTTTGATCGCGGTATGCAAGGGGTTAACGTGTCGGGGGCGACATTGTGCCGGGTGTCAGCTGTGATAATCAGCTGACACCCGGCCGCGATCAGTGGCGCTCACCACGTGGGCGCCGCTGATCGCTGTGACATACTATCCCGTCCCTGGGAATTAAGTCCCAGGGCACATGGACGGGATAGTACGTCACATGACAGAAAGGGGTTAAATAAAAGAAATAAACGGTGAACCTATACATGTATGGTATCTACGAACTCCTAATAACCTGGAGAATCATAATGGATGGCAAGTTTTACCATTTAGTGAACATGGTAAAAACCAAAAAACAATTGTGGGATTGCACCTTTTTTTTTTTTTGATATTTCACTGCACTTGGAATTTTTTTTCCCATTTTCCAGTACACCATATGGTAAAATTAATGGTGTCGTTCAAAAGTACAACTCTTCCCGCAAATAAACAAGCCCTCATATGGCCATGGTGATGGAAAAAAAATAAATAAATTATGGCACTGGGAAAAAAAAAAATGAAAAATACAAAAACGGATAATCCCAAGGTGTTGAAGGGGTTAAAGTCCTCCATGAACAGGTTAAGAGTAGTAAATTTTGGAGACGATGATCCTGGGAACTAGTCCATTTGCCATATGTGAATTTGGGAAGACATTATTCCCCCAATATGGGGCAAGTGGCATCTGCCTCAAGGGGGTTTTGCTTTTCTCTGGATCAACATTTTAGGCTATAGGTTGAACTCTATGGAGTTAGGTCTACCTTTTACTTTAAAACTATTAAATATTGAATATAGACATATAACTTCAGTAATATATTGGGTTTTTTTTAAAAGTAAACCTAATCATTGCCCACCTACCCTTACTGAGCGCTCCTCAGTGTCCCTCCTCCCCTGCTGCTGCTACTGAAACCTCACTCTGCCCAGAACATGCTGCAGCCTGGACGTCGACATCTCATTCTATGGCTGCACTAATAAAATTTTCATTTGAATATCAAGATTAAACGGCCATTCTGAGAATGTAAGTACACCAGTCTCATCAGGTCTATGATCTACTCAATAATGCGTGCAGTCTGTATATTAAAATGGATCTGTCACAAAGTTTCACAATACATAAATAGTGCTAGGAGTACACAAAGTAAACCTAAAATTGTGCTACAAAACAATTGTTTGACTGGGGTTCTAGGGTCAGATTAATGGGGCTCATATTGTACCTTGGTTTACTTCCATTTCGATAAATTGTGCATATGGGGATACACAAGTATTTCTGCCCAAGAAAATAACCGTTTCCCTAAAAAAGTGAGGAACAAGGATTAATGGCTTCCCAATATTGTACATCTTCTGAAACTTCCTACTCCGATTACGAGGTTAATTTCACATTAATGTCTTGGGCGTGAACAAGTTACAAAATTGGATGCACAAAAATTAGCAAATATCTCCATTTACAAATGTAGTATAGTTCTTCTGATAAGCTATGTCGCTTACCCCATGTGTAGGTCATTGCAGTAGCTTAGATATCCAAGGCTGTGACCACAAACAAACTAACTGTGACTATATGAGTGGTCGTACCTAAGCGACAGCAATGACCTGCAGATTGGCTAAGCGACATAGCTCATCAGAAGAACTATACTACATTTTTAACTGGAGGCATTTGCCATTATTATTACTCCATCTACTAAATATCGGGATATGATCTTGGAGCTGGGAATACCCGTTGAACATAATGTAGGCACATGGTGGCTGAAAGTTGCAAGGGGCAGGCAGCCAAAGATGCATCATATTTAATGAAGCGGGATCAGGCTTGACTTGCTTACGCATCAGGTAGTGAGCGGGGCCATTGAAATCGAGTAAAGATATGTCCGCTTGTGCGCAGAGGCCGGTGGAGTTGCACACGTCCTATTCTTTAGGCTAGGACAGACAGGTGCACGATACCGGCCGATTGCACATGCGAGTCAGGTAGATACCAGCTATGGCATGAAATGTCAGACTCCCTAAATTCCACCCAGCAACCGTGAAGTTGATGGAAATCAAACGGAAGTGTTGTCATAGGGACCTAGCAGTCGTACAATGACTCAAGAATTAATAACTTAGAATAAAAGGCAATAAAAAATAAACACAAAAAGCCATGTTAATTTTGACGTGCCCTTAACATGGGGCAGTTGGAGACGACTTTCAGGAAATTTCCGTAAAAGATTCTTTCCTGTACATCGGTAAGGCTCTCCGCGGGAAAACTACGATGACGGCAGTGGCCTACCTGTCTGAGCGCATTCTTCTCCGGAATAATCTTCCTGGGGGGTTCATCTCGATTGCAATCTTCTCTTTCGGAGGCGGTCTGCAGGGAAGGAAGGAAAAGTCAATCCCATAAAACGGTCAGAGGTAACGAGTGGACAGGAGACGACGCGGAGGCCGTTACACAGGACGGTTTTGCTCACTTTCAGGTCACTGGGTGTCTTTTTTATGGCGCAGCACAGAAAGCCGGCGCACTATGGCGGTGGGGTTGTTATTTTCTAGCTCAGCTTGAAAAAAACAAATAAAGTGTACCAACAACAGAGACAATTGTTCAGCTATTACACGTTCGCAGGATCACGCCCCACTGTTAGCAATTGTTGCTAGCGAGGGATGGGACCGCGGGAAGACGCGATTGTCATTAACGAGGTCCCTTTGTTTCTCAAAGAAGAAGAGAAGAAAAATAAATAAAAAGAATAAAAAGTAAAAGCTAGCCACAAAGTCTTAATTACATGCAACACAAATCCATCAATACTTCATAGCAAAGACAACGGCCTCTAGTGACTCAGAGCCCCAAGCACTCATAAAACCCAGCTAGAAGACTTGCACGGGTTTACTCTGCGCTTTAACCCATTAGTGACCACGATACCTTGCAGTCTAAAGGGGGGTTGGCTGAATTTTTCAAGCAGCCCCTTGCCATTTAGACATATGGCTTTAGCAGCCAGAGCAGAGAGAAGTTAAAAGCGCCTATGGAGGAGCTGGAGTAGCCATGTTTTACACAGACAGCCTCATTTTTACATGTGGAAGTAGCAGAACAGCTGTATAGGTGCTTGGCCGCCGATAAAAAGGATACCTTCTTTGTTGAGATCCGATGTACCAGCCATGAAAAATCTACTGTAGAAGCCAAATGCAAATTAGGCTGGAAAAGCACTAGGGGGCGTGTCTATGCATTTGGAAGGTTTCTTCCCAGTGCACTGACACACCCCTGTGCACTTCCAATCTAATTTGCATATGGATGTCTATATATAAAAATGAATATGTGTGTGTGTATCAACAACCAATCACGAGGCATCTTTCATTTCACCAGAGCTGTTTAAAAGAAGCTGAGCTGTGATTGGTTGTTATGAGCAACAATTTTCCCACTCCAGAAAACACGTCTGCAGACACTGATATGGTGAGAGAAATCTAGCATCCCTGGGAACATAAGCTCCCAGCCATTGTCTGCCCCCCAGAAAGGAGCAGAGAGCACAACAGAAATGAATCCCCCCTCCCGTGCCCATATACCCATCACACATCCTCCATCCTATAGGCACATCTTCCCTCTTAGAGGGATCATTGGTATGGAAGTCAGGGCAAATCCATCCAGGGCTTTGGTTCTAACCCCAGGCCTCTCTTAAAGAGATTCCCAGTATGGAAGTCAGGGCAATTGCCTTCAAATGCTCTGGTTCTGACCCCAGGCTCTCTTAAAGGGACCTCCTGTATGGAAGTCAGGGCAAATCCACTCTGCGATCTGATTCTCACCCCAGGGTTCTATTAAAGGGATCATTGGTATGCAAGTCAGGGCAAATCCACTCAGCGCTCTGGTTCTGACCCCAGGCCCCTCTTAAAGGGATCCCCGGTATGGAAGTTAGGACCGTTCCACTCAGTGCTCTGGTTCTGACCCCAGGCTGATGGGATGATGTGGAATATTAGGGGGAGTAGTCCAGTGGCTCTGGCTGACGGGATGATGTGGGATATTAGGGGTAGTAGTCCGGCAGCTGTGACGGGATGATGTGGGATATTAGGGGTAGTTGTCGGGTGGCTGTGACGGGATGATGTGGGATATTAGGGGTAGTAGACCGGTGGCTATGGCTGACGGGATGATGTGGGATATTAGGGGTAGTAGTCCGGTGGCTCTGGCTGACGGGACGATGTGGGATATTAGGGGTAGTAGTCCGGTGGCTGTGATGGGATGATGTGGGATATTGGGGGTAGTAGACCGGTGGCTATGGCTGACGGGATGATGTGGGATATTAGGGGTAGTAGTCCGGTGGCTGTGACGGGATGATGTGGGATATTGGGGGTAGTAGTCCGGTGGCTCTGGTGACGGGATGATGTGGGATATTGGGGGTAGTAGTCCGGCGGCTGTGACGGGATGATGTGGGATATTGGGGGTAGTAGACCGGTGGCTATGGCTGACGGGATGATGTGGGATATTAGGGGTAGTAGTCCGGCGGCTGTGACGGGATGATGTGGGATATTGGGGGTAGTAGACCGGTGGCTATGGCTGACAGGATGATGTGGGATATTACCGGTAGGAGGAGTAGTCTGGTGGCTCTGGCTGACAGGACGATGTGGGATATATATACTAGCTGAAGAGCCCGGCGTTGCCTGGGCATAGTAACCAACTGTGTTTAGTTATAACAAATTATAATGATTATATTGCACATAAAAACAATTCACATCATATATTCAACACTACAGATTTGCAACACAAATTAACTAAACGATTACCCAAGTATCCCCTCCTGTGTCATACTTTCTGCTGAGCTGTGTATCTAATCCTATCGTGTGTTACTGACTGCTGAGCCGTGTATCTAATCGTATCCTGTGTGATACTGACTGCTGAGCCGTGTATCTAATCCTATCCTGTGTGACACTGACTGCTGAGCCGTGTATCTATTCCTATCCTGTGTGACACTGACTGCTGAGCCGTGTATCTAATCCTCTCCTGTGTGATACTGACTGCTGAGCCGTGTATCTAATCCTATCGTGTGTGACACTGACTGCTGAGCCGTGTATGTAATCCTATCCTGTGTGATACTGACTGCTGAGCCGTGTATCTAATCCTATCCTGTGTGATACTGACTGCTGAGCCGTGTATCTATTCCTATCGTGTGTGACACTGACTGCTGAGCCGTGTATCTATTCCTATCGTGTGTGACACTGACTGCTGAGCCGTGTATCTAATCCTCTCCTGTGTGATACTGACTGCTGAGCCGTGTATCTAATCCTATCCTGTGTGATACTGACTGCTGAGCCGTGTATCTAATCCTATCCTGTGTGATACTGACTGCTGAGCCGTGTATCTATTCCTATCCTGTGTGACACTGACTGCTGAGCGGTGTATCTAATCCTCTCCTGTGTGATACTGACTGCTGAGCCGTGTATCTATTCCTATCCTATGTGATACTGACTGCTGAGCAGTGTATCTAGTCCTATCCTGTGTGATACTGACTGCTGAGCCGTGTATCTATTCCTATCGTGACACTGACTGCTGAGCCGTGTATCTAATCCTATTCTGTGTGATACTGTCTGCTGAGCTGTGTATCTAATACTATTCTGTGTGCTGATCTGTGTATCTAATCCTATCCTGTGTGATACTGACTGCTGAGCCGTGTACCCAATCCTATACTGTGTGATACAGCGCTCCCCCTGCAGTCTGTGTCAGAGGGTGGTCTGTGTTGGCACGGTAATAAATTGTGCCATTTCCAGCTTTACAGAAGGATGATAACACCATAGAATTGATAAGAATAATAGGCATCAGTTACCACAACGGTTTACAAAGAAAACTGTTGCTGATAGCAACCAATCACAGATCATTTTTCATCTGTTAAACAGCTCTGGGACAGCGTGGCGAGTTTTGAGTGGCGACTTTTGTGTTTTGACTTTTATGTGGCGAGGTTGGTGTATGTGTGGTGAAATGTGTGCTGAGGGTGGTATATGTGTTGGAGCATGTGGTAGTGTGTGGCGCATTTTGTGTGTGTTCATATCCCCGTGTGTGGTGAGTATCCCATGTCAGGGCCCCACCTTAGCAACTGTACGGTATATACTCTTTGGCGCCATCGCTCTCATTCTTTAAGTCCCCCTTGGTCACATCTGGCAGCTGTCAATTTGCCTCCAACACTTTTCCTTTCACTTTTTCCCCATTATGTAGATAGGCACAAAATTGTTTGGTGAATTGGAATGCGCAGGGTTAAAATTTCGCCTCACAACATAGCCTGTGACGCTCTCGGGGTCCAGACATGTGACTGTGCAAAATTTTGTGGCTGTAGCTGCGACGGTGCAGATGCCAATCCTGGACATACACACATACATACAAACATACACACACACACATTGAGCTTTATATATTAGATAATCATTATAATTTGTTATAACCAACCATAGTTAGTTACTTTGCCCGGGCAGTGCCGGGATCTTCAGCTAGTACATTATATTTCTCATGACTGGCACATCAGATCTCTACAAAAATGGTATAATTTTTATTGGACCACAAGCACCTAAACAGGCAGACCATTGTCTCCATATATAAAAATATGCTGACAAATTCCCTTTATATGAATGCCATGTACTGTAAGAGACCAAAAAGGATGGCTGGCAGCAACCTCCTCCATAGACCTGATTATCAACAAGGTTTTGGCTGAAAACTTTAGGAGAGGAAATGTTCACAGACCTACTAGTGGAAAAGCCAAACTTCACATGCCACAAATGCAAGCTTATGTCCCTGTTGGAGGAAAAGTTGCAAAATCTCGAAGAGAGGTTAGCTATGTTGAAGATCACTAAGGAAGGTGAAGAGTTCTTAGAGCAGAATTATCTCTTCATGTTACAGAAAGAGAAGAAATTCGAAGTGCACCTGAAGAAACAGAGGAATGGAGAAATGTGACCCAGAGAAGCAGGAGGATCGGGAGGCAGTCAGCACCCATACTGCTCAGGAACAAGTACCAGGCTCTCACGCAGGAAAACGATGAAGAAATACATCAGGATAAGACTTCGCCCGCAAACCGCAACCTTGTACACCTTCAGAGTCCTCCTGAATGGAGAAAGAAAAATGTTGTGAAGAAGAAACGGAGAGTGGTGGTCATTGGGGATTCCCTGTTGAGAGGAACAGAGGCCGCTATCTGCAGACCGGATATAACTTCAAGAGAAATGTGCTGTCTTTCAGGCGTAAAAATTAAAGATGTGTCTGACAGGATATCAGGACTCTTCAGACCTACAGATGACTACCCATTCCTGCTACTACATGTGGGGACAAATGACACCGCAAGAAACGACCTGGAAACCATCTGCAGAGACTTTGAAGACTTAGAAAAGAAAGTGAAAGAACTGGGAGCGCAGGTGGTCTTCTCTTCCATCCTCCCAGTGGATGGCCATGGAACAAGGAGGTGGAGTAAGATTCTGCAGGTGAACAACTGGCTACGTCGATGGTGCCGTCAGCAAGGATTTGGATTTCTGGATCACGGTGTGAATTACCTATACGATGGACTACTTGCTAGAGATGGGGTGCACCTTACGAAGACTGGAAAACATGTATTTGGAAGTCGTCTTGCTACACTTGTAAGGAGAGCTTTAAACTAGAACAACATGGGAAGGGAAGCAAAAGACCAGAAAAAGCCATACACCAGACAAATGCTATTGAGAACTCTGCTATTAGAAGTGGAAAGGAAGAACAAAGACGAAAGAATCTAATTAATAAAAATATTAGAGAAAGAGAAACCAATCACAAACTAAAATGTTTCTATACTAATGCACAAAGCATGGGCAACAAACAAGGAGAATTGGAACTACTAACACAGGAAAAGAAATATGATGTCATTGGAATCACTGAAACTTGGTGGGACGATACACATGATTGGAATACAAGACTAGAAGGATACAACTTATTTGCAAGAAACAGACTTGATAAACGAGGAGGAGGTGTCGCATTGTATGTTAGAAACGCGTATATCTGCACAGAGATTGAAGCTTCAGAGACTGGGAGTTCTGTGGAAACTGTTTGGGTAAGAATACAAGGACAGAACAATGGAAAGGACACCATTGTAGGCATTTACTACAGGCCGCCTGTGCAAGCTGAAGATATGGATGAACTCTTTATGCATCAAATGACCAAGTTCTCCAAAAAATATGACATAGTTGTCATGGGAGATTTCAACTATCCAGACATTTGTTGGGAATCTCTCTCAGGCAAAACTAACAGGTCAAGGAAATTCTTATCCTCTCTTGCTGACAACTTTATCTCCCAAAAGGTAGGGGAGAAAACAAGGGGAACTGCTACCTTGGATCTAATCCTTATAATCAGGGAGGAAATGGTTGAGGAGGTAAAAGTGGGTGGGACCCTAGGAGGAAGCGACCATGCTATTTTAGAATTTTGGATAACTAGAGGAGGAAGACCTGTGAAGACTCAGACGTCAAGGTTAGATTTCAGAAAGGCAGATTTTAAGGGATTCAGAAAGAGAATTGGAGGGATCCAATGGCTGGATATCCTTAAAGACAAAAATGTCCAGGAAGGATGGGAAATCTTGAAAAATGAAATTCTCAAAGCACAATTGTTAACAATTCCGAAAAGAGGGAAGAATAGGAAGCATTTAAGGAAACCAGCATGGATGAACACAGAACTTAAGCACATGCTAAAAAGGAAGAAAGAAATGTTTATTAAATGGAAAGAGGGAGGCATATCTAAAGAAGAATATAATGCTGTCTGCAGAACCTGCAGGGCACGAATCAGATTATCTAAACCTGACAATGAATTGAGGCTTGCAAGAGACGTCAAAAGCAATAATAAAGGATTTTGGGGATATGTCAAAAGTAAAAGAAAAGTCATAGATACTATAGGATTTCTAGAGGATGAAAATGATCAAATGTTGGTAAACCAGGATGTTGAGAAGGCCGGACTTTTAAATTACTATTTTGCATCTGTTTTCTCTCAGAAAGGAAACTAACATCAACTGTTCTTCACTGTCCTATTAAAGGAATAGAAGAAACCAGGATATCTATAAACAGAAAGATAGTGAGGAAGCACTTAGGGTATGTGCACACGGTGCGGATCCGCAGCGTTTCTGCAGCTGCGGGTCAGCAGCAGATTCTGCTGCGTTGTACAATACCTTTATTTCCTATGGAAATAAAAAAAACGCAGTGCACATGCTGCGGATTTTTCCGCGCGGTTTTGCTGCGGTTTACAATCCGCAGAATGTCAATTCTTTAGTGCAGAAACGCTGCAGTTTCACACCTCATCCGTTATGAGGTGTAAAACCGCAGGGCAAAACCGCAGATAAACAGCAGGACTTTAGTCCTGCGGCTTTTACTACAAAATCCGCAGAGCCAAAAAACTCTGTGTGCACATAGCCTCAGCTAACCTAAATTAATTCAAGTCTCCAGGTCCAGATGAATTACACCCCAGAGTGCTGAAGGAGATAGCAGAAGAAATTTTTGAACCCTTCTCCATAATCTTTGACAATTCTTGGAGAACAAGAGAAGTCCCAGTAGACTGGAGAAGAGCAAATGTTGTTCCTATCTTCAAAAAGGGGAAGAAGGTGGACCCAGGCAACTATAGGCCGGTGAGTCTGACTTCTATACCAGGAAAGATCTTTGAACAAATTATTAAACAACATGTATGTAAGTACCTGGATAAGAATGAAGTGATTAAACAGAGTCAGCATGAGTTTGTAACTAATAAGTCATGTCAGACTAACTTCTAACTTAATTTCCTTCTATGACAGAATTACTGATTGGGTGGCTCAGGGAAATGCTGTAGATATAGTATATCTTGACTTCATCAAAGCATTTGACAAAGTATCTCACACAATCCTTATTGAAAAAATGACTAAGTATGGAATGGACAAGGCAACTGTTAGGTGGATTCATAACTGGCTTAGTGATCGGACCCAAAGAATGGTCGTAAATGGCTGCACATCCAGTTGGAAGAAGGTCTCAAGTGGGGTACCACAGGGCTCTGTCCTGGGCCCTGTATTGTTCAACATCTTTATCAACGATTTAGATGAAGGAATTGAGGGTAAACTGATTAAATTTGCTGATTACACCATGCTAGGAGGGATAGCTAACACTAGAGAAGAGAGAGGATTCAAAAAGATATAAATAAACTGGAGCAGTGGGCAGCAACTAACAGAATGGTTTTTAACAGGGAAAAATGCCAAGTACTACATTTGGGCAATAAAAATGAAAAAAGCATATACAGAATTGGAGGAATAGGGCTAAGCAACAGCACATGTGAAAAAGACTTGGGTATACTAATAGATCACAGACTGAATGAGTCAACAGTGTGATGCAGCAGCAAAAAAAGGCAAATGCAATTCTAGGATGTATTAACAGAAGCATACAGTCTAGATCACATGAAGTCATCATTGCCCTCTACTCCTCTTTGGTCAGACCTCATCTGGAATACTGTGTCCAGTTTTGGGCACCACATTTTAAAAAAAGACATCAACAAACTAGAGCAAGTTCTGAAAAGAGCGGCCAGAATAGTGACCGGTCGGCAAACCCTGTCTTATGAGGAAAGGTTGCAGAATTTGGAAATGTTTAGCTTGCAAAAGAGAAGACTGAGAGGAGACTTAATAGCTGTCCACAAATATCTCATGGGCTGTCACATTGTAGAAGGATCATCTTTATTTTCATTTGCACAAGAAAAGACTAGAAGCAATGGGATGAAACTGAATGGGAGGAGACAGATTAGATATTAGAAAAAACTTTTTGACAGAGTGATCAATGAGTGAAACAGGATGCCACGAGAGGTGGTGAGCTCTCCTTTAATAGAAGTCTTCAAACAGAGGCTGGACAGACATCTGTCTGGGATGTTTTAGCGAATCCTGCTTTGAGTAGGGGGTTGGACCAGATGGCCCAGGAGGTCCCTTCCAACTCTACGATTCTATGATTTTTCTTCAGCAACGTCTTACCGGTAAGTCTCCGCAGGGATAAAGGCCAATTCCAGTAGTTCTCTCCCAAAAGTAAAGTACCGTTTATGAAGATATTTACATTGTATGTCCAAAACTTTAATAGGCTTTTCAACATTTATTTATTTTACTCACTTATATAGTGCCATTAATTCCACAGCGCTTTACGGACATTATCACTGTCCCCATTAGGGCTCCTCACAATCTAAATTCCCTACCAGTATGTCTTTGGAACGTGGGAGGAAACCAAGGTACCTGGAGGAAACCCACGCAAACACAGGGAGAACATACAGACTCATAGCAGATGTTGTCCATGGTGGGGATTGAAACCCAGGACCCCAGTGCTAACCACTGAGCCACCATGCTGCCAAACATGACTTGGGCTATTGGCCAAGTCTGACACTGAACTATGTTGCTGGGTACGTAGCATCAGCGTCCCTGCACACTACCTCCTTCCCTCAGCAGGGACGCCGACTCACTCATGGCCACGATGCCCGTCTGCTCCTCCTACTCCTTTTGTTGCCCAGGGTCTGAGCAATGCTTGCAGAACCCTGGGCACTGTTTAGAGTGCAAGCTCCTGGTCTCTTAAAAGGACAGGGTGCAGTGCTAAAGTGTCCCCAGCCAATGGCTAGGAGACACTTATTTAAAGGAACCTCCACTTGTTGGGAGGTGCCTGATCAACGCGTTAGGACAGTAGTGTGTAGAATTGCTAGTTGCCGACTCGCTCAACAACACGATGCCCGTCCCGCATATCCTCCTCATTCCTCTTTTGCCTGTGGTCTGCGCAATCTTCACAGATTCCTGGACACTGTGCTTTGGGCGCAAGCTCCCAGTCTCTTAAAGGGACAGCGTGTGCCTTCCTAAAGTATCCACAGCCAATAGCAAGGAGACATTTATTTAAGGCACCTCCACCTGTTGGGAGGTGCCTGAGCAACTTATGTCAGCAGTCTGCACACTTGCTAGTTCTCAGGTCCCCAGTACCTCACAGTCAGTTTATCTGTATAGTACCTGTCTGCCCATATTTTCTGTGTATTCCAGCTGTGACCGTTATCACCTGCATGCTTGAATATCAGCCGTGCCCGCCAGCACCTGCCTGCATATCAGCCGTGTCTGCCAACAGCTGCCTGGATATCAGCCGTACCTGTTAGGCGTTGGGTTCCTGCAGCGGCACAGCAGGAATCCAGAGCCTCACATTCTGTGGTCTCCCATTATCTATCGACCGCAGAGGAGATTGCTCAGCAGCGCCGCCGGTCCAGACGCTCTGCCCAGACCTGCTCTGTGGGTCTGGCTGTTGCTGCCACCTATGGGTCAGCGATAACAATGCAGGCTGCTCTGCAGCAAGCCACTCCAGAGGCTAAGTCCCTCCGTCGCTCTACTGGGCATGCTCACGAGACGATCTCCCATTGGAGATCGGGAGTCACATGCCTAGGTCCTTCTCCAGATCTGATTGGTCCATCTCAGGGATCTGGAAGCTTCCGGAAGGTCCCGACTATAAAAGGTTTGCATGGCCGCTCGGTCATGCTCTAGTATAGACTCTAGTTGCTACCTGTGTGAATGATGACGGATGCATGAACCTGCAAATGACTCATTAAGATTCCCCTCCCTCCGATATTATGTGTGTGGATAGGGACTTAGTCTTAGAGTCAGCACCAGTCAGTGGCACGCAATCAGGCCACAGTGCATATCTCCACAGAACTAGCGTCCGACAGTGCGCCCCCTCCTGGGCATTGTCATATAACGGCTGTGTCAGTCGCCGCGCTGCAGTATGCAGCGATGCCATACGCACGGTAGGTCTAGACCCCGTGTCTTGGTCCCCAGTCCTGTGACCATATACCGTGCCTACCTTCTGCTGAGACCTGTGAGTCCAACAGGCTCGGTACTTATGTTTATTGCTTTGGCGCCTCTGTGAATCAACAGAGTACGCCCAGTGCACACCGGGTGACGTTCAACCTGCGTGTGATATATACCGCCATATTGAGTGTCCGCCATTACGTAGCAGCAGTGTAACACCTTCTGCACGGTGGACCCCGAGCGGCGAATGCACTTCCTATTTATTATTTAGTGCGCTCCGCCGTCCCTAACAATACCTACCGGTACCAACCTGCCTGTATACCAGCCGTGTCCAACCATACCTGCCTCTGGAGATCATCTGTCGTTCGTTAGAGGTCCATCCTGGAGTAGCACCTGGCATCCATCCGGATCCACATCTAACCCTACCATCAGGGGCTCTAGCGAAGCGTCAGGTTTTCGCTTAGTCACACCCCTCCATGCTCTCCTTGGTCCATGGCACAGTGGTTCCACCACCCAGCCCGTAACAGAGTATTTGTCTGTCATCAGTGCAAAGTAGAGCTTGGCTGGCTGATACTCCTCTTCCTCCCCTTTCTTAGGGAAAGTGCAGGGCATGTGTATTATAGGGTGAGCTGTGGACTGCCCTTGTTAGGGCGGGAGTTTTGGGGAATAGATTACTGCTAGCCCCATAGGGATTTGACAAGGTATTGTCTTCCCATCGTCTCCTACCAGGGACCGTTGTTGGATTCAGGATCTCTGATGACGCCCAGCTCTACTTTTCTGCAGTGAGACAGTTCCTTATTTATGTTTCACCTTTTAGCTCATACATGCAGCCATTTCTTGGTTTTCCTTTTTTTTAGCATATGTGTGCAACTAGGCTATGGCATTTAGACATTAAACTGTGAATGATTTATTGCTGTATCCTGGAGATATATTGTTGCCTATTTTTCAGACTATTTTGGGCAACAATTTACATCCTTTGTAATGCTTTTAGTTGGTTTCCCTTGTTATAGGGACCCTATACTGAATTGGCAATTGTTATAAAAATATTCACTTTGGGTGACACGTTTATTAGGTCTTATATTTAGTAGATTAAAAGTTATGTTTTAATTCCACCTATTGCTGTGTATACATTTGTTTTGGTGAGATCCTTTTTGTGTCAATTTTTGTCAGAAATTGTCAACTGCTTTATTGCTGCTGGCTGAGACGCCCCCTAGAGATAGATCTAGGCTATGAAATTCAGCCATTGTTCTGCACCGACAAGTGGCAAGTAGACTATAATAGCAATCCGTAGATGGGTGTCTGGTTTGGCCAATATGTCATCGTTGCGAGGCTGGTCAATGTTAAAAGGTAAGGACTCACAGGGCTGCAACCTGCATAGGAGGCACCAGTGAAATCGCTTTCTTTCCTTACAGGAAATGGCTGACTAACCAAGCGCTTTGAAGCATGACTTCGTTAGACATACAGAGAGCTTTTTATCCTTCGAGAAGAGCTGTTTTGTATACTTTTCCTAGGGTGCACTGCCCTTAAAGAGTTTATCCATTACTTTAACACTGATGAACAGCTGTTATCGATGTCAGTTGCCGGACGGAAGGACTAAGGGTACCGTTACACTTAGCGATGCACCAGCGATCCCGACAACGATATGGATCGCTGGTGCATCGCTAAGTGGTCGGTAGTGACCTGCCACACAGGCAGATCTCACCAGCGACATAGCAAGGGTCGGGGGTCGCTACTTACCTGTCAGACGCGGTGATCCTGACGTCCTCCCGCCCGCGTCCACGCGTCGCCACAGGAAGCGCCTGACGAGAAATGGTCCAAGACGTTCCCACGCGACCAGCGATGAGCAGCGGGGGAGCCGGTCAGAGGTAAGTATCAGACATAGCGATATCGCTGCTATGCCACAAAATCGGTGATGTTACAGCGATATCGCTATGTGTAACGGGCCCTTTACGTGCCGATCTGCTCCACCTACTTGTAGTGACAGCAGCTGGGTACTACACATTTTGTATTGATTTGATTAGGAGACGAATGTGTAGTACCCTGCGCCAGCGACTACAAGCAGACGGAGCAGCTTGGCAATTGAGTAATTCCATCGTGAGGTCAACGACACCGATAACAGTTGGTCGACAGTGGTGCCTGGTGTCGGACCTCAGCCGACCAAACATTGATGACCTATCTTAAGGATAGGTCAATGTAAAATTAATAGACAACTTCTTTAACACCCAACACAAGCTTGATTTCTGCAATGAGAATCAATTCAATGGACAGTGCCATGGACATTAATTAGTAGACAAGGGAATATGTATCCATTCAAGCCAAGAATTTGACAATAGCACTTAAACCACGGAGTATCGCCTATGATTATATGGCTACTGATCTCTCAAAAGGATAGAAGGAAATGTATAGATATCACTCAATGAGTTTCCTTTGCCATTAGGTAAAGTGTCAAGCTGTAAGTCAAAGCCACGTTTTAGTAGATAGAAGCCTGAATGAGTAAATAGGTTACAAGGTGGCTCAGTGGTTAGCATTGTGGCTTTGCAGCATTGGAGTCCTCAGGTTCAAATCCCACCAAGGCCAACATCTGTAAGGAGTTTGTATGTTCTCCCCGTGTTTACGTGGGTTTCCTCCGGGTTCTCCGGTTTCCTCCCACATTCCAAAGACATACTGACAGGGAATCTAGATTGTGAGCCCCTACAGGGACAGAAATAATGTCTGTAAAGCGATGTGGAATTAATGGCGCTATATAAGTAAATATGCTTCCACTTATCACATAGCCCGTAGAATGGTGAATCGGTACCCCAAATGCCACTTTGGCTGTCACCTTGACGGTAAACAAAGGAAAAGGTGAAAGCGTGGTCTCTATGTTTCAAAGTCAATCTGTCATAACGCTTTTGCTTCCCCATCTGAGAGCAGAATAAAATGGCAGAAGCTTCTGCCCCGATTCCATTTTTTTCTGTTGTAGCTCAGTGATATGAATATAAGCCTAGAAGAAGCTACAGCGATCCCCAACTCCCACCAATGATTGGCAGCTTTCTTCCCAAGCAGAGCGTAGGCAGAAAACAAAACTGTGAATTGATAGAACAGGGAGTGTTATAGTGGCATGCATAAGTATTCATACACCCCATGGCATTTTTTTAAGTTTTGCTAGCTGAAATTTCACTTTTTTTTTTTTTTTTTTTTATATTTTAAGGGTTTGCGTCAGTACATGTAAAGAAAATGCCTACAACTGAACATGGGGTTTTTTTTTTTTTCTTTTATTGTGGTGGAAACAACCAATAAGACAAAAAGAAAAATAAAGGAAAACTTCAGTGTGCATAACTATTCACCCTTTGTAGAGCCTCCTTGTGTGGCAATTACAGCTGCAAGTCACTTTTGAATAAGTCTCTATGAGCTTTTCACATCTTGCCACTGGGATTTTTGCCCATTCCTCAAAGCAAAACTGCTCCAGTTACATTGTTTTCCCTGCTGCCAAAAAACATCCCCACAGCATGATGCTGCCACCATGTTACACTGTGGGGATGGTGTTCTTGGGGTCAGAAGTTGTGTTGGTTTGGCGCCAGACATAGCGGTTACCTTGAGGGACAAAAAGTTCAATTTTGGTCTAATTTGAACACAGAACCTTCCTTCATACATTTGAGGAGTCTCCCACAGGTCTTTTGGTGTGTATAAGTAAAGGCTTTTCCTGCCCACTCTTTCGTAAAGGCCATCTCTATGGAATGTACAGCTTATGACGTATGGACAGATACTGCAGTCTCTGCTTGGGAACTCTGCAGCTTCTTCAGGGTTACCTTTTGTCTCTGTGCTGCCTCTCTCATTAAAGCTCTCACCCAGTCTGACCGTTTGGGTTTTTTGTTGTTTTTTTTTTAAATAACCCAAACCTGACTTGTATTTCTCAACAACTTTGTCCCTGACTTGTTTGGAGATGTCACTGGTCTTCATGGTGCGGTTTGGTTAGTGGTGCCTCTTGCTTAATGATGTTGCAGCCTATGTGACCTTTCAGAAAAGGTGTGTGTATATACCAACAGACAATGTGACACTTAGATTGCACGCAGGTGGACTTCAACCATCTACTATATAATCATCTAATTCTGTCTGTCTCTCTGTCTGTAACGGAAATCCCGCGTCGCTGATTGGTCGGCTGGCCGCGACCAATCAGCAACAGCAGTCTGGCCGCGACCAATCAGCGACAGCAGTCTGGCCGCGAATTGGCGCAGGATTCGAACGACGCACGCCACCGCTACCGTTGGGAGATCTGCAGCGCTAGCCACTGATCTCCCGACGGTTGCCGCGGGTCATCTCCCGCCGCACGGAGGTCAGCGGCGACGCAGTCGGGAGATGCCCGGCGCAGCGCTCAATGTGCGGATGGTACCCAGGGTCCGGAGGAGAGGAGACTCTCTTCCAGGTCCTGGGTACCATAAACCTGTAAAAAATAGAATTAAAATAAAAAAATAGTGATATACTCACCTTCTGACGGCCCCCGGTCTCTTTCCCTGCTCTCACCACGCGCCCGGCATCTTCCGGTCACAGTAATGCTTTGCGCAAAAGACCACTGATGACGTCGTGCTCTCGCAAGAGTGATGTCATCTCCGGTCCTTCGCGCTAAGCATTACTGGGACCGGAAGATGCCGGGAGCGTGGAGAGGAGATCAGGGGCCGTCGGAAGGTGAGTATAACCCCCGCTGGCCATATTCTAGAATACCCGATGCGTTAGAATTGGGCCACCATCTAGTGTGACTTATAAAAGGTAATTACTTGCAACAGAAATTTTTTAGGGGCTTCATCAAAAGGTTTACCTTTAGCTAAAAAAGGTGTGAAAATTTAATGTATGCCTATATTTCGAGGGGGTGAATACTTTCGCCAGCCACTGTACATAAGTTCATTAGTGATTTTTTTTTTTTTTATCTAAACCACACCAAGAAGTCCAGTAAGTGACCCAGCGCAGTAATCCTTTATTTTGTACCGCCCTCAGAAAAGGATGTATAATCCTGTTGGCAAAATCCCTTTAAAAATTAAAACTTACAATCGACATCCCAAAAAAATCTGCGAAAGGTGAAGGTTTGTGTTCCTCAACCACATGACGCTTACAAGATTTCTACCCTCATTGGCGATACACATGTAGCCCGATTGCGATGTTGGCATGGCATCTCCCCGTTTATGGCCACCAAGATTAGATCGATGCCACTACAGCCACAGGCAAATCATAACTATAATAATAATCTTTATTTTTATAATAATTCAGGATCAGGACCCATCATCTGTAAGGTTTTCTGAGTGACGCACATTGTACGGCAAGTGTCAAAGCAAACGGCGGAAATGCTTATTTAATGCGGAGGAACTCACACATTGCGTCTGCGTTGTACGGCACTATGCAAGTTCTACTCTTAGGATCAATGTACGATGAAAGAGACCAAAATTAAGCAAAACATTTATCAATGAATTGAACAGCGATCTATACACACACAAAATATTCATCAAAGCTTTAACGACAAATCTAGCATAAAAACCTTTGAAAAAGTTGCAAAATGTGAGGACGGATGTGAAATTTTGAGACCCGACCACTCTCACGCAATTTTTGCAGAGCTACGAAAGAGTTGGCACCAATTTCACGAGCAGCGGTGCGCCTTATACCACAAATCTTATTCCAGTCCGACTGGAGCAAGTCTCATGGCCAAATTTTGCGGGTTTTGATGACTTAGGGCCTCAGCCTACTAATTTGGCACCGGAGCTC